>NC_069376.1:6875000-7500000 GCF_021730395.1 Mercenaria mercenaria
CCATGCCTAAGACTTTTTCTACTAGCTTTGCGGACTAAACTGAGTTCAGATGGAAAACGACTGCAATCATGAGTTAAATATCCGTAGCAGCTAACTGACTTACTGAATACAATCTACGGTTCATTTACATGATTTTTTGATGATTACTCTAGGCCACGCGTTTGAATTCATGAGAAGTTAAAAGAAAAAAAAACCCGGCTTGGCTGACTAGTGGTCCGGCAGACTCGTGCATTGAGCATTAAGGCTGATGTATTTCAGTTAACATAAAGAAGCCACGAAAGTTTAACATGACTTTTTTTTGTTGTTGTTTTTTTTTGTTTTGTTTTGTTTTTCTTTTTTTCTTTTTAATTCCCCAATGTAAAATCTTCCCTGCGTTGCAACTTTTCAAAGTTCATAAACATTTTTATGTGCTATCAAGTTTTTACGTTATCCTTATATTTATCGTAATGTTTAAAAAGACAAAAGAATGCCGGAATGCGTGGCTGCCAGACCGCTATAATGGAATTTTCAGAGTTACGAAAATTTTATTCTATGCGTTTTATTTACCATAACTAAACCATAAATATGACTCTTTCTTTTTAGTAATATGCATACTGTAACAGGAAGCCGTGCAAACTGGCAATGTATATCTCTCTAAAACACTCTTGAAATATGCTTTTTGTGCTTATTTATCTTTACTGTGTGTATTCACAGTTTCTTTTATTTCATTCGTATTTTCTAAATCATTATTTGGAAATAAATACACGAGACTGGCAATCCGCTAGGCCACTGTCATTAAAAAGTTTGTGTTATGTACTTCAGTGAGCAAAAATTACATCCACAAACTTGCATTTTTCTTAATTTGTTTGTATCAAGTCCACTCTCATATGCTGCGTTGAAACTTTAAAATACGATCTGCACATTGGGGTACGTTTTTCAACGATGGAGAGTTTGATTAAACCGTTTTCTAAAAAAATACAAGAGTATAATATACTCCGGCAAATAGAAAAGATACTTCGAGTGCTTTGTTTTATGTGATTATTTATGTCTTATTTGAAAGCTGTGAACTCATACCAGTTTTCACAGCGAAAGTCTGTTGGAAATAACAATTTTGACGATTGCGCGAATAGAAAACTTTCTAGAGTGTAGATTTCAACGAAACTTTAAACAATTTTATATCAACATGTTTATTTCATAACGGTCAAATAAGGTGTATACTGTATGTCCATGTGCATATTTTTGAGTTTTTAAAAGCTGCATATCTCAAGCAGATCTAGATTTAATAGGATTTGCTGGGTTTGTTTTAGTGCGGTGGCCGAATGTTTACGATCGCTGACTTCGAATCACTTAAACCTCATCGTTGTGGGTTCGAGCTCCATGTGAAGAAGCTATCCAGCTGGCTTACGGAAGGTCTACTAAATCACATTTCTCACACGAGTTTCTATCCGTTTGTAAGAGCAATCTGTAGAAGATTGTAGCTAAACAGTGAACTGATTTCTGTTATTTTATGTCCCAAAATCATTTGCAAATGAGATGACTTATTCAAAATTCAAGTTGTGTAATCAACTGATTTCTAAAATTAGAATATTTATTTGTAACAAAACTTTAGTTACTTATCACTAAACTGCTATAAAACGGTCGTAAGCATGATTTATATGTTCCACTTTATCAACTGTCCGAGTAAATAAAAAAATATTATTTTAGGTTTGTACCAATCTTGCAGCAGACATTTTAATGACACTGTTTCAGTCACAAGTCCGTGTCCTTTCCCTGCGCGAATAAGTTAAAAATCTTGCTATATTGCTTCTCCCGTAAAATAAACATACCTTTACTCCAAATTTATTGTTTAAAAAACAAAAATCCTTCTATAAATGTTTTTGCTTTGGATCTTCTTACTGATCACGCCACTACTAGCGTCTCAAATGAAATAAACAGCAGGTTTATAAATAGCAACACTTGTCAGGTGTCAAAATCTATGGAAGCATAATACAGACAAGGAAAACAGAAAATTACTCAAGTCATGTATACTATTTTGAAAGAATGTTTAAATACCTATAATATTTTTATTAACTTCCTACATTTGCTTTAAATCGCTTGTTTAATTATGATTTTATTGTATGATTTCGAAAACGTCGGGTTTTTAGCTTGTCACATAGTCGTTCCCTAAACTCTAGGTTTGTTTGTGTGCATGCTGCCAGGATTTCCGTGATTTCTTCGGGTTTTGAAAAAAAATATTGTAACATACCAAAGTCTGCAATATTTGGTTTTCCCAGGCCTGGGTTCCGAAGGGATGTGCCGAGTGTGACGGTTGGCAACTCTACGAGAGCCGAATGCATTTTGCAATCAGGCACTGTTTAAACCCTTACCCTGCCAAATTTCTAAATGAACTTACCCACACTGGACAATACTTTAATTTTTAAAATGGGGTGATTCAAAAAAGATATTGAAAAATGGAACATACAGTTTTTTGATCAAACTGCAGGTTTTCGAAAAAGGCAAATAAAATGTGTCAGCATAATAAGGGTTTAAATGCCCCAATTTACAAACTTTTATCATTTATACGGGAAAATCAGCCAAAACGGACTGTAAGTTTATTAAAAAACGGCAATGTTTTTTTTTTTTTATTTTTTTTTTAAATTTTGACACACATATGGAACGCGCAAGTATGTGATAAAATTTAAAATAAACACATGTATTAAAAACTAGAAATGTTTCCTGGGACACGGCCCCCCACACTCCCAAAAGGACACAGATAACTTTTGGAAAACAATTGTGCATTTAAAAAAATGCAAAAAAAAACCCAAAGTAGGGGTATAACTCCTACCGACGAATGAACCGGACGAAAAACCCCCATCGCACAAGACATGGACCAACTTTCCTGAAACTTTTTTTTGGGACTCTGGGTCAAATAATTTTGGAGCAGTGCGCCCCAAACATTAAAATGACCAATTTTTTTTATAAGTGAGAGGCCAAAACCCCTACAGGACTGAATGTACCCGGACGCGAACCCCCCAGGTGCACAAAACACACATTGACCAAAAATTCCTTGTAAAGTTTTGGTGACTCAACGCAAAAACTTTTGGCGCTAGGCGCGACACTTCCCGGACGGCGGACAAGATGGATGAATCCGGCGCGAAACCCAGGTGCACAACTGCAATGCGAAAAACGGGGCCGTAAACTTTGGTGACTCTAGGCAAATACTTTTGAGCTACGCGGCAAAATTTCAAAAGGGCCAATTTTTAACTAAGTCGGGGGCCCCCTTTAACTCCTTCCGACTGAAAGAATCCGACGTGACACCCCAAGGCACCACTCACGGCTGCCAAAATTTTGTAAAGTTTTTTGACTCTACTCAAATATTAGGAGCATCGCGACACAACACTAAATTGCCCTTTTTTTACAAAGTCGGGGGCCCATAACACTACGGATGAATATATGAATAAACCCAACGAAAACCCCCGGTAAAAATTTACAAAATTCATGGACCAACTTTCCTGAAAATTTTTGTGACTCTACGTCAAATATTTTTTGGGGTAGGGCGACACAACATTTAAAAAGAACGACGGACGGAGGGACAAGGGCAAATTTTTAAATCCCCCCCCCCCAAAGTGCGGTTAAAAACAAGGCACTGAAAGACAGCTAAATCCCCCCCAAAGTTATGTACATGAAAGGGTAAATCTTGACCTTGGCTTGACCTTGACTGAAGGGCTGACTCATGAATTTCACTTTTGTTTGATGAGGTGATCTTTTATCCAAATTTCAAAAATGATGTCAAACCTTTGACCTTGAGCTTGACTTCCCTTGGTTGACATAGTTGCCCCATTAGTTTTTGATGAGGTGTCTTTTGATAAAGTTTCATCAAAATTTTTTAAAGGGGGTTTTGAGGAGATACAGAGGGGGAACAAAAAGGAAGGCTCAAACCTTTGACCCTCTTTGTCCCTTGATCTTGAGGGGGCATGGCTGACCATAGTTCTACACATCGTCTTAATGAGGTTTTTTTGTCCTAATTTTGATAAAAACCCTTCAAGGATTTGGGAGATACAGAACGGACACAAAAAATGAAAGTTAAAACCCCTGATCCTTAGCTGTGCCCTTTTTTTAAATGCATTGTGACTTAAAAGTTCACAAATTGCTTGATGTTTTGGCCGAATTTTTATCACAAAAAGGGAAGGCAAAAAATTTTTTGACCTTTGAGTTGTGACATTGACCTTAGCAGCAATGGTCTCATGAGGTTTGACCGCCTTGATGAGGGATCATTTGACAAAAGTTTATGAAAATACTTCAAGAATTTGGGGAAACAGAGGGGACAAAAAATTGGAAGGCTAAAAAATTAAACCTAATTTTGTGCCCTTGACCTTGAGCCGGCATGGCGATCATGGGTTTGAAACACATCTTACAGGGGTCATTTGCCCCAAAATTTTTTCATGAAACCCCTTTTGGGGGGTTTTTAGGAGATAGGACGGACACAAAGTGTTACGGATAACGGAGGGCGGGATGACGGGACCCTTTACCCCCCTCAAGTGGCGGGGGATAAAAAAAAATCAAGAAAAACATCACAAATGTATTTTTTTCAGTATTCTATTTATTTTTTTTTTTTGTTTCATTTCTTTAATAATATAAATTTTAATAGCAGATCTACGTTTAATAGGTCTTTTTGTCTCCCCCCCTTGTACCCTTCTCAAAATACCTTTTTTTTTGGACAAAAAACAGTTATGTTGTACTACTCCCTTTAATTGTTTTGTTTTTAAATATTATAAAAACAATTATTTTTATTAGATATATGGTCACTTTTTATTTTCAAATAATACCAAAAAAAACCCGAACAATCTTTCATTATTCAATCCAGGGCGAGTGCCTGATAAAACCATGGGGATTTTTTTGATTTTTGATGAAATAATTTACAGTCTCAAAAAGGTTTTGAACTAAAACAGCAAAGGACAAATTTTTTTAATCCAGTGACTTTTAAATTTTAACAATGTGTAAAATTAACGACAGGTGTAATTTGCCAGATTTGCAAAAAAAAAGGGTTTTTAGAACACAAAATTGTAGAACTTATTTTTGGGTTAAGGAAATCGTTTTTAAATGATTCGGATACACTTTTTCGGAGTAATTTTACAATAAACTTTTAAATTTAAATTACAATTTGCTTCTTTTATGCTTTTGGGAAGCCCTAATCGCCTAAATAAAAAATTTACACTTTTACGTAAATTTACAAGGGCTTTTTTCCCTTCGCAAAGTCTGAGGTTATTTTCAAAGTCGGAAAAAGATTGTGTAACGCACACTATTTTTTGAGACACGTATGCCATAAGAAAAGAGGACACACAAAAATTAATATAACAATGCTATGTAAAAAAACGTATACCACACGACACCGCGACGTAGCACACGAAAACACAGACAATGAGGGGACCCGAAAAGTAACAACAATTAAATGACATCGATATACTACACAACAATGCGAAGTGATACGATACTCACAACAATGCGAAGAGACACACGCAACCCATGTGAGACATGTAGTCACAGGGCAATGCGATATGAAACACGATTACCAACAACAAAGCGAAGGGGACAAAGATAGGCCCCAAAACCCAATGTGAATGACACACAATAACCACCCCATGCGATGTGAGACACAAAATGCCCCCATGAAAATGCGATGGAGATATGAACGTCACACGAAAAAGCGAAGTGACTCAGATTGCCCCACAATAATGCACGTGACACCGAAAAAGTCACAGACAACGAAATATACACAACATTGAAAGTGTACACGATAACATACAAGTGCGATGGTAAACTAAAACCCAAAACCACATTGCAAGTGACACACATAGCCACGACAATGCATATGAACACGAAAAGCCCCTAAACAATGCGACCTGACAACGATAGCCCCATGAAAAAATGACCCGACAACAAAATATACACGATATGTACGTGACAAAAGAATTTCCAAAAAAAAAACAATGCGCGCGAAAAAAAACGACAGTGCAACGCGACATTTGATATTTATGGGCATTACATGCAACAAGCAATTTCCCTTGTAAAAAAAATTAGTTTCACGTCGCAACACGGGTATTGAAGGGGTGTCTGTTGCAGTGTCATTGCCTGGCGAGTGCCATATTTGCTCGGATTTCAGACCGGATTTTTGTAAAAATGAGGTTTTAAAGAGATAAATGATCTATGAAACTTTTTAGACATTGCAGTATTATATGTATTATTAATAATACTGGTAAAAAAATTTTGTTTTCTCTAAATTTTGGGGCAAGCCAGTTTTTTTATAGGATTTTTTTATGAAAATATTTTAAAAATCCCAAAATCTCCCAATTGCAATTCCTGGCTCCCGCTTTTTTTCTAATACAAAGAGCAACCTAAGCCTAAAACAAAAAGGATTCTGTTTTGAAAAGTAAAAAATCAAAAGTGGGGGTTACAAAACCATAATATTTTTGCCCCCTTAATGTACTGCCAACTTAAAGAACAAAAAGGCTCAATGGCACACAAAGTACCAATCTGGTTCAACTGGAATAGTGCATCAATCGCTTCTCCCATATTGCAGAAAAGAGCTTAACAGTTAGGGAATCTTTGGGTAACTAAACCAGTTTAGGACTTAGTAGCTTGTGCATTCAACAAACTATTAGGATCTCTGCACAGGAAATATTTCAGGGACTGGATACATGTATATACATTATTTCAATAGATGCATTGTAACGCCCTATGGGGCTTTCGCCGTTTCCTTATCGAATTGACCGTTTCCGAGATAAAAGACCAAAGTCAAATGGAATATCAATATAGCCGCGCCCCGATGTTGCTGCATCAAGGTTTTTAAAGGAAAGGAAAAAACAGAAAATGGTACATTTAGGGCATATGGCGACTTTCCGCTTTTAAGGGGGGGGGGAAGACCCCAGTGCCCCTTGTCACAATTTCATACGAGGGGAAGGGGAAAAACCCCCCGACCTTCCGTAAGCCAGGTGGATGGCTTCCTCACTGAAGAATTTCGCCCAAATGAGGTTTCAACCCCAAAACGGAGGCAAAAGGTTTTAAAAATCAACGACTTAACCACTCGCCATGGAGGCCCCGGAACATTTTAGGGAAGTGAATTTTAAAATTAAAAGCATATTTACTGCATTTTTTCAAAAGCAGTCTTACGTGTTTAATATTCATCATGGTTTCTGCCGGAATGTAGAGCAAAGAAACAAAAATTTTTCAAACCTAAAATGAAATTGCATCAAGCGGTTTGTTTAAAAATGCCAAGTTTTCATAAATGTAAACAAGAGAGCCAGAGACCCAAACGTCACCTGGTAATTGAGCCCTGTTTTAAATGGCAAAATGATGCTAAAATAGATTAAAAAATTTGAAAAAGGGCAGTTCACATTTATGATAACTGAAAGTAGTTTTTTTCGTATGCTATGAATGTCATCCAAATTTAAAGGCTGTATCTCAAAAACCAATTAAGTAGGGGCGTAGGGGTCAGGTCACAGTAAGGTACATTTATCACTTGGGTACTCAGGTAAATATAATAAAAACGTCTGGGGGTTTTATCTGATAATTTTTTTTAAATTTTTCTTCCTATATAATATATAAAAAGTTCCCCCGGGGGTGGCCTCTTTAAAAACCAGGGGGGATAATTTGAACTCCTGTTAAAGGGCCACTGGAAGTACATACCAAGTATCAAAAAGGGCCCAGACCTTGAACTTCCCGACAAAAAAAATTTTTATTTTTTTCCCCAGTAAGTCTTTTTAAACTTTGGGACCCCCCGGGCTGGCCTCTTTTCACCCCAAAAAATTGGAACAAATTTTGTGAGGACCCCCAAACAAGGAATGCAACACCCAAAAATCAAAAGCCTAGGGTTTGCGGTTTTTAAAACAAGAGGAAAATTTAAAAATTTTTTCCCCATATTAGTATATTTGTTATGTAAACTTGGGCCCCCCATGCGGGACCTCTTTTCACCCCGGGGGGACAATTTTAACCAAACTTCAAAGAGGCCGCAAGACAACGCTACAAACAAAAAACAAAGGTCTAGTCTTGCGTTCCAGACAAGAAAATTTTTTTTAAATTTTTTCCATACAAGTCTATGTAAAACTTAGCCCCCCCGGGGGGGGCCTCTTTTCACCCCCGGGGAAATATGAAAATTTTTGATAGAGAACACAAGGAAAAAGCTACATACCAAATATCAAATCAGGTCTTGAGGTTTTAGACAAGAATTTTTAAAATTTTTTCTATATAATCTTTGTAAACGTGACCCCCGGGGGAGGGGCCCTTTCACCCAGGGGGACCAATTTTGATAAAGCCATAAGAGAGTCAATCCAAAATCAAGGCTTGGTCTTCGTTTGGGTTTTAAGTTTTTCATTTTGGGTTTTCCATGGCAACCCGGTTCGCATGGAATTAATTCTTTTAACAATTTTTAAAAAATGACCACCCCAAAGGGTCATTTTTATAAGTTTTTTTTAATTCTACCCCGGGGGTTTTTAAGAAGAAAATTTTTTAAATAAAATTTACGGGCACACGAGGCGATGACATTGAGCGGTCACAAAAGCTCACCATGAGCCTTTGGCTCAGGTGAGCTAAAAAGCCAAAGCCTCAAACGAGCGCAGCTTAAACGACAAAGAAACTATTGACTGCTTAAAATAATTTGCGGAACCATTCACTTTTAAAGAACAAACATTAGTGTCATCATACGTTACAGTGAATTCAACGCTGGTGTCACGGGGGCGTCATTTTGCTTGCCGCCTTTTTTTGGCTTATAGAAAAAGATGAGTCAGCCATGCCGGCTAATTCAAAGGGTTTTGATGAAAAATTTGGGCAAAAGTTTCCTCATAATAACTCATGGGTAACTATGTAACTCAAGATCAAAGGGCAAATAAGGGCAAAGGTTTGGCACTCTTTGAGTGACCTGTGAAGTTTTCACTTTTCTCTATTTCATGCTTATTTCTGACATTTTATCCCATTTTCTGGAAAATACTTGATCTTTTTAAAGAAAATAATATTTTTTTTACCAACTGGAAATCTTTCTTGCATTATTTTTGAGTGATTGATAATATTCAGCAGTCCAATGAAGTTCTGTATTCACTGCCAACAAAGCATTTTCTGTGAGCACCTGTCCACAAGGGACGCGCTTTTCGTAAAATAAAAGCAAACTTGAAATTATTTTCATAACATAACTTTTAAAAAAATAAAGACACTTAAATGAATATAGAGGTTGTAACTCAAATATGAACGTATATATATATATTTCCCGACTTTGACGGAAGTAGAAAAAAATGGCGGCGCCCATACGTCGACGAAAATTTTTCAGCTACATCACTTTGCCTCATTCGGCAAACCTTTGTTATATTCTCCTACACACTGCTGTAACAGGCTGGGCACATCTCCCGATCGGGGTAATTTAGCTCGTTCGGGGTATTTTACCCCGATCGGGGTATAAAACTAACAAAAGAAATCATAAAATACTAAAATTATGACCGGAAGCGTGTAAAAGCGATTCCTCTTCTATGTCTCGATGTTTTCTAAGCGTAAAAACAAGGCAAAGTAAACTCATACATGTACATTTTTCTTTCGCATAAAATGCGCATTTTGGGTAGAAAAATAGCAATTTTTGAAAATACAGGCTAAAATGACCCCATACTATCACTTACACTTACAGATCGAGAATTATTATTCGACAGTTCAACGCAGCAACTCAATCGCCGCCATCTTGAAGTGAATGGGTATTTTCCGTGATGCACACAAGCCGTTATTTCCATTGTTTTAAATAATAGGTACAGCCTGTACTCATAATCATTGAACCATCATGTTATTTTTTTTATCTTATTCTGGAACCTGAAGAAATTTTCTGTTTTATTTAAAGGTCTCCCTCACTATATTAAATAACACGCTTTCCACACTTTCCTAATTTATTTTATATTTAATTACATAATACAATGATAGATAATACAAGTCACTGTCAATGAAGCTACTGGTTGGTAATACCGTATATCGTAATTTTAACATATGGCAGACATTGCGGAATGATACTAAATTCATTTAGGTAATGATAACATTTTACTAGGACTTTTTCATAGAATCCTTGTGTAAAATCTTAAATTTTAACCCAAAATAAAACCTTTAAGTCCATAAAAAAATTCGATAAAACTTCGAAGTTTTGTAGTTTGTAGCATCACCTGGGACATGTGCAGTCAAAAATCTTTCTCGACTGCAAAAGTGGATATTTACGGATTTTTGTCAGTATATTAAGCATATTATACACATATTGTTTGCGGAAATGCAAAAAATGTGCATAATTTTGCCATGCTCTCCATGAAATAATCATTCCGGGCATGCAATTGACGGCTGCACTGATCTGTAATGAGAAACGTCGAAGTGGAAACTGGCAGGTACTTGAAAATGCAGCACTCTGATTGGTCACTTAAAACCCTCAATGTCATGACAAAGTTTTGAATTCGCTCTGCAGTTGGTCGCAGTTACCACTTCAAACTTTATGACAGATAAAGGACATAAAATGCTGATTTATTATAACAACATTGTTTTAAGTAACTTACTTCTTTTTCATAAGTTAAATTGTATATTCTAATAATTTTGCGCACACCCTGTACTAATTAACATAAAACAGTAGAATATTCTTTAGTGTGCATCACGGATAAAATTTATTCACTTCAAAATGGCCGCTGTTGAGATGCTGGATTGAATGAGAAACATTTTTTGGCTAATGTTACAGCGTAAGTTTAGTATGGGGTCATTTTAGCCTGTATTTTCAAAAATTGCTATTTTTCTACCCAAAATGCGCATTTTATGCGAAAGAAAAATGTACATGTATGAGTTTATTTTGCCTTGTTTTTACGCTTAGAAAACATCGAGACATGGAAGAGGAATCGCTTTTACACGCTTCCGGTCATAATTTTAGTATTTTATGATTTCTTTTGTTAGTTTTTTACCCCGATCGGGGTAAAATACCCCGAACGAGCTAAATTACCCCGATCGGGAGATGTGCCCAGCCTGTGTAAGGCGAGCTACGCGTTCGCTAATATGAACTAAGGCAAAGCCTCAAAGCGAGCTCAAAGAAATCGGATTTATCTAAAAATATTATGCATCATTTATTTGTCACAAAGAAACTATTCACTAGTCACAAGAATTCAGGAGAACCTATTCGCCTGAAGAAAGTCTACATTTAGTGTAGTCCTATCAATAAGACCTGACATAACATATTTTAACATTTTGACGTCTATCGGTTATGTCAGGTCTTATCAGATCGCCATGTATAACATGTAGTGAGAAGCGAACACACTTCATGTCGCCTCTAATCTTCAAATTATGAACAATATAACCCAATCCAAAGTGAAAGAACACTACTTACACCGAAAATAATCCTTTTATCAACTGCACATGTGAATAATTACAAAATAAAAGTAACTTTTCATATATAAATATCGAGTTGTTTTTTTCAACTGTATGTATTGCCGTGTATCTGTATATGGTGTCCAACATTGCCGGTCTATTCCGAATGTTGTGTAAACACAGTTTATTTTGAGAATCAATTTTAGACGAAATATTTTCCCTCTGGATCAATTGGCAAATAGTTCACGTGGAAAATTGTTTTCGTCTAAGTCGATTCTAAATATATTATAACCCGCTGAATATGCTTGAAAAATGGCGGAATGTGTATTGAAAACTGTACACAATTGACGTATATTGGATATGAAGGCTTTTAATGGTAAATTTAAACATTATATTACTAGAATATGATAAATAAGGTAGGCTGGACTGTTTAAACCTGTGTATATCGTATATTTTTGGTGTGAGAAAATGCTACATCCTACAGATTAGGGCCCTTTTAGACGTTACAATGCAGAATGAAAATAAAATGTAAAATAATGAATGTTGAAGGTAAAATGAGCATGTACACGTCTAATATTTTGGACTACATTTAGTGTCACCATACCTATAACAGTGAATATCATACGTTGCAATATTTATGGAAGCAGGTGTCACGGTGACGTCATTACCGCGTTTCCGTTTCTTTCTGCTTATTAATGACATTTTTTTCCGTTTTCTGGCAGATGCTTGATCTTTTAAATGCAAATAATATTCTTTTCAAACAACTGGAAATCATTCTTTCATTATTGTTGAGTGATGAATAATTTTAACAATTGAATGAAGTTATGTATTCACTCCGGAAAGAAGTACTTCCTGTGAGCACCAGTCCGCTAGGGTGCGCTTTTTTAAAACTTCCGACGAAACTTTTCAAATCCATCTCTAAGTGTGAAAGTATACTTGCGTTACCGTAAAGCTCGATTCTCGAGCAGGCTGTTCGAGCTCGCTAATATGAAATAAGGCAAAGCCTCAAAGCGAGCTCAAAGAAATCGGATTAAGCTAAAAAACATATGCATCATTGTCACAAAGAAACTATTCACTACTCACAAGAATTCAGGAGAACCTGTTCACTTGAAAAAGTCTACATTTAGTGTCACCATACCTATAACAGTGAATGTCATACGTTTGCAAAATTAATGGAAAGCCGGTGTCATGGTGACGTCATTATCGCGTTCCCTTTTCTTTCTGCTTTTCCATTTTCTGGCCAATTCTTGATCTTTTAAATTAAAATAATATTTTTTTTTCAAACAACTTGAAATCATTCTTTCATTATTGTTGAGTGATGAATAATTTTTAGCAATTGAATGAAGTTCTGTATTCACTCCGGAAAGAAGTACTTCCTGTGAGCACCTATCCGCTAGGATGCGCTTTTTAAAAACTTCCGACGAAACTTTTCAAATCCATCACCAAGTGAGCAAGTATACTTGCGTTACCGTAAAGCTCGATTCTCGAGCAGGCCCTGCGGGCCTGCTCTTCGAGCTCGCTATTAATAAGGACTTATGACTGTAATATGATACAAGTAGGCTTCTTTTAAAAAAGAAACCTAGGAGAGGTCCAGTGTAGATAACAAATGTTATCTAATCATTGTCTCTGGTTATATGATAGACTGTGCTATAGGCGAGTTTCCCTGCTGCAGGTCACTGTGACCTATAAGGGGCCCAAGCATTTCCTAGTTAATACTGAATTTCATTTAAAAGTGTTCAAAAGCTACCAATGCAATAATTGTACACTGAACTTGGCCCTGGTAAAAGCTGCCAAATTAGCATCTTACCATTTATGCAAGTACCTCACCTGACAGGCTTGTTTGTCAACTGCCCCCTTCGTTTGGGCCCAAGAAAATAGCTTCCGAGAAGCTTTAGAAAAGCTTAGAAGAAAATCCCTATCGAACAAACGTCTATCGGTATTGAAAAACATATCATTCTTTTTTTTAAATGTATTTTTCTCAGAGATTTTTTATTGTCAATGTGCTATTTGAAAAAGAAATTCCAAACATTTTTTTTGTTCTACTTTATTACTCAGTTTGTAAAGTATATGTCGAATTGCCACCTTGTTTTGATCACGTGATTAACATCTCCGACTATCGGGTGGAAGACACAGAAGCTCAGATCCAAAATGCAATCCAATTTCTAATCAACTATGCAAGTGAAGTCGGCCTTCCCCAGCCGGCAGCTCCCAGAGGTCGCAGTGATATACAATGTACTTGCCCGGACACAAAGATTTCAATTACCAGTACAAAGAGGTGTACATAGAGAATGACAAAGCATACGTTAGTTTAACAACATTCAAAGACTTGTGGTCAACATGTGTTCCGCATATAAAGATAAATTCACCAATAGATGATGTGTGTCTTTAGACAAGAAATTAAACTTGCTATGAATGAAGATGATAAGCTGTCCGCGACAGGAAGATATCAATCACATATTCTACAAGCTAGAAAGGAGAGGGATGTGTACAAGAAATGTGTAGGAAGGTCAGCTGAAATGTTTAGGAAAAGACAAGAACTTAATCCATCTGCGGGAAACAATTTTTCAATTAACGATATACATTATAAATTTGACTTTTCCCAGTACGTCAAATTGCCACATCATTCCAGAGAAAAGGGACCGACATACTTTATTCAACCCGTCAATGTACAGATATTTGGTTTCTGGGTAGATGGTTACTGTCAGTACAACTACCTCATCAGTGAGTAAGGTAGGTAAGTAGTGTATTTGGTATTTGTGCGTGCGTGCTTGCGCGTGTATTCATTATTAACTATCAGCACTTGCGTATAAGAGCATTAATTTTATATTCGAGATTTCGATAACATACACTTAGATACACTTTTACATTGCATTGGTTTTGTCAGAACAGACGGTAATTTTGATAATATTCTAAATAAATGATTTCAACAAAGTATAGTGTGCTTATGTATGGTGGCTGATTTCTGCCATTTCGCGTTTTCGCCCCGCGACCCCGCCGAGCGAAAACACGAGAATTTACAAGTTAAAATGGCGGGGGCGCGGAGCGAAAACACGATAATTAGCGGGGTCGCGGGGCGAGAGTTAGTAACTGGTATGTCGGGGGCGCGTGGCGAAAACACGATAATTAGCGCTGCTTAAACGCCGAGTTTTCGCACCGCGCCCCCGACATTCCAGTTCCTAAATCTCGCCCCTCGACCCCGCTAATTATCGTGTTTTCGCTTCGCGCCCCTGCTAAATAACGAGTTTTCGCCCTGCGACCCCGCCGAGCGAAAACACGAAAATTAAAAAGATAAAATGGCGAGGGCGCCAGGCCAAAACTCGCTATTTAGCGGGGGCGCAAAGCGAAAACACGATAATTAGCGGGGGCGCGGGGCGAGATTTAGTAACTGGAATGTCGAGGCGCGGTGCGAAAACTCGACGTTTAAGCAGCGCTAATTATCGTGTTTTCGTCTCGCACCCCCGACATACCAGTTACTAAATCTCGCCCCGCGACCCCGCTAAACAGCGAGTTTTCGCTCCGCGCCCACGCTAAATAGCGAGTTTTCGCCCCGCGCCCCCGCCATTTTAACTTGTTAATTCTCATGTTTTCGCTCGGCGGGGTCGCGGGGCGAAAACGCGAAATGGCAGAAATCAGCCACCATACTTATGTGTAATAAGTCATCAACATATTGGAGGTTGTGATGGACAGCTGGCTCACGGAGGTTCGCTGCTTTCCTAAATGATAATTTAAATGAGCAGTGTATTCATTATAAAAATAAAAGACATACTCATACGCGCAAGCTCAACTTTGTTCAAGTTTAACGAAGCTGAGCAGAAAATCTCTGGTTTATCTATGTTAGGTGCAACAGTACTAAAAGTGAAAAAATTTAGTCATATATTAATTTGCCTTGCTTCAAAAGCCATATGATATGACCCGTATTCTGTAACGATGATAAGAACGATTTCGGGCACTTTGTCCCGAATGCTCTTTAAACGTATGGGAATACTATCGTAAATGCCAAAGAAAACGTGTAAGTCACGGCTTATTGTTTGTAAATTTGTTTTGTAAACTTTAGTCTTGTTTTAGAAACTTTAGTCCCAACTATTGTGTTTGTAAATTGTTTACTTATTGCACCAGTATTGTCGGCAGATATGATACATACACGTAATTAATAATGTGTGCCTCTTCAACAGGTCATAACGAGAATCGTTACGTTCTGGCGTATTTTGCCTGGAGAATCATGGTTGGAAAACACAGAAATATTACATACATGATGCAGATTCCCGGACATACACGGTATGATAAAGATTACACGTTTCATATGCGTTACTGTAACTTGCATGTTAATCTTATCATTCTATTATCAGAACATCTTTTCATGCGAAAATCTGCTTGACTCGGAAATTCAAATGAAAAATCTATGTCGTCTGCTACGTACTTAAGTTCCTTCAAACAACCTGTCGTAATGACAGTCACTTTCTTTCATTCACTGATATTCCAGATATAATGCTAGCAACTTGCATATAATATTTACGTATAATTATACTGTTTTGCAAATAAGAACTCAACCGGTCATTATAAGACGAAAGCATCTTGTCATTACCGGGTATGTATCCATTAAGCGACGAAGTAAGTTCGGATTATCTATATGATAAGTAATACGTTTTACGCTTTTCTATCAAATTACTTGATGGTCATTTCACAGGTGCTTGATAGATGCGGGAGTTATACCGGAGTACAGACTGTAACACTCCGCAACACATAGCTGAAGTCGGAAAGTCGTCAGTCAGCAACTTTCCTGTAACCTATGGTGCAGACGGATGGATATGGCGGGAATGGAAAGTATTTCTGTCAGACAGATTAAGGATTTTAAAAAGTTCCGAACATGTCAAAGTACCACAGTTTCAGATTAACCATTGAACAACCCGGCATCGTCTGTATGAAAGAAAACGCAGACGATGTAGATGAAATCCGATTCATCATCTGTAAAACGCATCACCTACCAATGGAGGTCACCGGTATTCCGGAAGTACTGCCACCTGGCGGATTGAGCAAAGAGAGACAGGAATACTTGTTCCGGCACGTAAGGCCACTTGTTAGGCAACCATTTCAGGGCATACTTTGCCCGATTCCTTCTTATTGAAACGACGTGATAAGTTAGAGTATTGCACGGAACTTTAAACGTTACCATGGAAACTAATATAATAATCTATTAAAGCAGCTATTAAAATTCATCGGGAAAAGTGTTATAATTAAAGATTATTTCTTACAACTTATTCAGAATGAACTCAACTTGTATGTTTACGTACCCGTATTATGAAGCATTATATAGACGTTCAAAACGAAAAAAAATCATACCATAGCGTTACCATGGAAACGATGACTTCTTGGTAGTATCTTTTTGTTAATATTCTGTAAAATCTGTATGGAAGATAAACTTTTAAGTAAAATTGCCTTTATAGAATTCAGTGAAAAGGAAACAGCTGATGAAATTCGAGTTGAAAAATATTTCATTTATGAAAACGATTGATGTCCGTTACCGCTGATTGTTCTTCATACTTCACTGGAACTAGATTGTTTTCTGCATTGTTGTTTCAGTAATCGATTGATAGTATTGAATGAACAAAAATAAAATGTTAATGAATTTTAGCAGTTTCGAAATATCACGTGGGTATTGACTAGTAGCTATTTCGAACCTTCATTGGAATATCATTATCTCTGCTATTTAAAAAAAACAGTTGCCATGGAAACAGTAGCTATCGATTCTGATCATTCTATGTTTTACTAGAACGTTAAGTTTACATGACAAAGACAGTACAAGTCAATAATTTAATAATATAAATATATATGTGTGTTTTTACGCATATAGAGAAACCGATTAAAAGTTATGATAAAGTTGATTCATCAACTCCTAAATGTGATATCCTAAACCTACGCTTTCCTGTTAAAAGGAAATTATATTACACGAAACATAATATATCATTTGTGTATATGCTGCAGAATATTTAAACAGCTGGTTCTTACTTTTCAAGTGCAGATGATAAGCTGATGATGTTTGTATACTGTTCAAAAGAAATAATAATTACTTATTGTTGCTTTTTTGTTCAGTTACATCATGCCACAAAATTTAGCATATTTCCACAATTACTGAAGATAGACAATTGAAATTTCGGTTTCTGATACAAAATAAACCGCTCTTTCAGAAAGTAGAAAAAAAAGTACAAACAATAAAAAATACCATAAGGACCATTTTTGCTTGATGGGGCTCATATATTTTACACAAAGCCGGACTTTTTATCACAACTTTCCCGCTTGAGCTTTACGCACAATATAACATATTGCAGAAGCTTTTATTAGTTCATGGTAGAGTTTGCTGAAATTTGGTTTCAAAATACCAACTGAAGACAAAGAAACTTATTTTACACATTGATTTAATGTCTTAACATACTGAAAGCACTTAAGATTTGCCCACATGTACGCCAATTAACTTTGGCAATTTAACGTGAAACTGTCACATATCATTTAATATAAAGGTAAATTTAGACTGAAAATAGTTAATCCCAGTGCCGTATGTTAAAAACGTAAAAAATTTCGTCTAAACCTGTGTAACTGATTCTGTAATTTTCTTGTTTCATTGTGGTCCAGCACACCTAAGTAATATTCCCTATATATTCTACATAAAATTGTTGATGTTCAGAGAGCTGCTACATATAACTAGAACCATTTCAAAGTAAAAATCCTAAAATTATTTTGAAGAATTACTAGTGTCATCACGGAGAACGGAGCCTTGAATGGTCTTTTGACAGGGAGTTACGGGCTAACCGGAAGTTATGGGAGGAGCAGATATACTTGATGTATACAAACTGTTATAGGCGATATTTCAATACTGATTTTTTTTTTAAACTGGTTATTGATACAGTATGTCTTCAGATATAAGTTAATATTAACATGGAAAACAGCAACCGATCCCCGACGGGTTCGATGCGAGGGACAGTTTCATCGAAAGTTTCGTATTGCGGCCCGAGTGCGTATCCTAAATGAAAGGAGTTTTCTGAATAAAAGAAAAGGACGCATTTCAAATACTCTTATTTTCAATTGGTTATTTTTGATGTTTATCAAACTAAGAATGACCGCGAAAGTGTAAACTGTGTAAAATAAGTAATGCTCGATTAAATTATTTAGCTCCGTTGTGGCGGTCGGGTTTAAGACCTAACATGACGTATCGAAATTCAGTCAAAACTGAAACGGATAACCAATCATCTAGATTCAACTCAATTACTCAAATTTGCGAATTTCAAGACCATTGAATACACCTAACTTCCTGCTATACAAATATAGATAGTAATATGTAACAGGTGTCAATACATAAGCAATTTGCATATACTTACTTCATAATCTGTTAGTGTCCTGAAATCGATAAACGTAAAAACGAATGAAAATGCAAAACATTCACTCAACTGTCCCCCACATTTCTCAGACTTGTATCGCAATGGTATTAAAGTACTTCTGCGGAAATTTCAACAGTGTGTCGCATTACTACAATTGCATTAAAAATATATAGAGAGATTTTGTTTTCTGTTTGATAGCTTACCGAGGAGAAAGTCATTCCTTTAGGCTATTTTCAAACAAAAAGTCTATAAGTATCTAGGGAAATATAATTGCGAAAAACTTCTTTTAATTTTGACTTTATTTTCTACTGATTATCTACAAAATAGACATACTGTATTTTCAACTGGAAGATTTTCATACCGCCCCATCTAAAAACGAAGTTGGGCTACTCATCGAACTTTCGCATACGTCCTTTTATGTTTCTTGGGTATAAACATCACTATATAAGGTTCCAATTCATAATTCTGGTCAAAGAATTATACTAGTCCTATAAAATAAGACCGGACTATTCATATGCTTTTCGTCCGATATTTTAGAACTAAAATACTTTTTGAAAAATACACGTACTTAGATATACATGTGTCGATTCATTTAAAGCCGTACACGCCAAAATGTTATAATGTACGTCTATGGGAAATAAATTGATGGTCTCTAACCTAAAGACGATATCCGGGCTTCCTTCAACGTTATTTGTAGCGGAATTGGACAATATACAGGGTCACATGATGTATGACGGTATACCAAAGAAAAAAAATCACATTCTATGTTTGCACGACATAACAGGCAATATTGCTATATAAAACGGACCAAGATCTTTCCTCTTAAACCGACATTGCCCTAAAATGCTAACACCAAAATTTTCCTGTTTCTATTTAGTATGCAAAGAAAAGTATGAATTAAGGTACCGCCGAGATTATAGGGCCAATCGTTTCACTCAACCCGGGACATGCCGGTCACGTGAGCGGGTAAGAAAATAATTTCCGCCGGTTGAATAATAAACGAACGCTTCGGCGTACGCCACCCACGTGAGCTGCAAATATAAAAAAAGATAAATTTCCAATTTATCATGATTTCCTATAGACGCCTTGTCATAAAAAGTTAGCAAAATAATTCCTAAAGTATTTTTCTATCTTTACTGTTATTAACCCAATTTGTCAGATGTATAACCAATTTTATATCGCGAATATATATGATCTGCCGCTTTGCCTATCTCGTTAGACCGGCGCACATCGGCGTACGCCGGATAGACCCGGGAAGTGCCGGGAAACCAAACGACCGCATAGCCGGTTGCCCGAAACAAAACGGCGTACGTCGCAAATGTGAAATGAGTTGGCCTAATGGGGTTTACTGTAAATACGAAATAAGGCAGAGCTTCAAAGCGAACACTCGATGAAATCTTGTTTGGTTTAAACATATTGAAAACAGACAATTTATATTGTGCCTTTTGCAGCGAATATCTTATGGATTAGTCCTTAACTCAAGCGACCTTTAAATCCAGTTATGCAGAATGATTTACAAATTTAAAACATGTCAAACTTTGCAAAATTTGAGGAAAGCCGGTGACGTCATTTTCTATTCGCCACTTTATGATTACTAATGGCAATATGTTTCGTTGTCAGTCCAATCATCTTCTAAAGTAAAATAATCTTTTATTTCTCTCAAATAACAAGTAGCATTTCTTGCATTATTTTTTAGTGAAAGAAATAAAAAAAACATGTTGGCACGGTTTACAAAGTTCTTTGCTACTCATTCAAACAACCAGTCTGCGGAATACCGGAAGACATGAGAAAATTGCCCCTTATTATGCAGATAACAAAGACGAATAACTATATACCGACGTTGCCGTCTCGAGGATTTTCATACCCTATCATAGTCATGAAACATAAATATCAAACTTGTATTTTAGAAAATATCTGATTTTGATATTACGGATTGAGCATTTACATTTTCCTAACAAAAATTCACCAGAACTTTAATACTTTTCTTTTGTTCTTATGTTGTCCCTGTTACCCCGATCAGTCTATATGATATATCCCGATCTAGATAATACAATCCTGTAGGGAGATGTACTTGACCTGTTAAAAGCTTTTTATGACAAAAATACATGTCTGGCGAAACTATTTATTCGTGTCACGTGATGGGCACGCGCAACAAGACAAGACGGTTTATAGTACGGATGTCATAATTTCTTATTATAATGTAATTGATAAACCTATTTAAATAACTAAACGTAATGCTTGAAATGGTGAGGACCATGAGCCTCAAATGAGAGCAAAGCATACATATGGCTACAGTCACCCATTTTCAACAATGAAATTAAATATTTATGAATGAACTTTTAATGTAATAAATATTAATGCTCGTTTGTTTTCACTCTTTTAAACAGGACACCCATTCTTATAATTGTAAATCTCTATATTTAGAAATATTTAGAAAAACTACACATCATCCATTACTATTGGCACGAAAGAAAGATACAAAGATGTGCATGATACGTCCATCACTATATTCACGATACAAAGATGTGCATGATACGTCCATCACTATATTCACGATACAAAGATGTGCATGATACGTCCATCACTATATTCATGATACGTCCATCACTATATTCACGATACAAAGATGTGCATGATACGGCCATCACTATATTCACGATACAAAGATGTGCATGATACGTCCATCACTATATTCACGATACAAAGATGTGCATGATACGTCCATCACTATATTCACGATACAAAGATGTGCATGATACATCCATCACTATATGCACGATACAAAGATGTGCATGATACGTCAATCACTATATGCACGATACAAAGATGTGCATGATACATCCATCACTATATGCACGATACAAAGATGTGCATGATACGTCAATCACTATATGCATGATACAAAGATGTGCATGATACGTCCGTATATGCATGATACTAAGATGTGCATGATACGTCCATCACTATATTCACGATACAAAGATGTGCATGATACATCCATCACTATATGCACGATACAAAGATGTGCATGATACGTCCATCACTATATGCATGATACAAAGATGTGCATGATACGTCCGTATATGCATGATACAAAGATGTGAATGATACGTCCATCAATATATGCATGATACAAAGATGTGCATGCTACGTCCATCATTATATGCATGATACAAAGATGTGCATGATACGTCAATCACTTTATGCACGATACAAAGATGTGCATGATACGTCAATCACTATATGCATAATACAAAGATGTACATGATACGTCCATCACTTTGTGCATGATACGTCCGTCACTATATGCATGATACAAAGATGTGCATGATACGTCCATCACTATATGCATGATACAAAGATGTGCATGATACGTCCATCACTATATGCATGATACAAAGATGTGCATGATACGTCCATCACTTTGTGCATGATACGTCCATCACTATATGCATGATACAAAGATGTGCATGATACGTCCATCACTTTATGCATGATACAAAGATGTGCATGGTACGTCCATCACCATATGCATGATACAAAGATGTGCATGATACGTCCATCATTATATGCATGATACAAAGCTGTGCATGATACGTCCATCACTTTATGCATGATACAAAGATGTGCATGATATATCCATCACAATATATGCATGATACAAAGTTGTGCATGATACAAAATGTACGTCCATCACTATATGCATGGAACAAAGATATTGTTCTTTTGATGGTAAATATTTTTTACCGTTTGTTCATCTTGATTAACTTGTACATAGAAATGTACAAACAGTACTTTGCAATACAACTGCATTTTATAAGATCTATATCAGAATTCATTTATTATGAAAGTTTTTTTGTAGATATAATGAAAATAGCCCAATATCCTAACATAATTATTGACGCAGGAACGATACATGCATGACAATGTATGTTTGTGCTTACGTGCTTTACGCTTTGTTTCGCAAACCAAACCACAAAACAATATTCATTACATTTATATATATCTTACTACAGACAGAGGCTGATCTATTCATTACAAACAACTTCTCTTCGACATTAAGAGTAAATATTTTAAATTTATTTCTTCGTAAATCATTAAAGCTTACGTGACGAAATCATATTTTATGTACATCTCCTACAATGTGGGTATTAAAGTGATATGTTTATACCACGCTGCTCTTACCTAATTCAAATTCTCTATATAAGTAACGCGTTCTAGAACAGCCATGATTATACTTCTTTGACGATGTTTTTTTTTTCTTTTCAGACAAATATTCAAAAATACTCTGGTCACGCAAATTTAGCTATATTCGAATGGATATATAGCATGAAATACTCACAAGAGCCGCACATGTGGCACATGTGGTTAACTCAGTCCGAGTCCATAATCTGGTTAAATCCACAAATAACAAACTAAGTACTTATATATCAAATGTATGCTACATACTTTAATTGTACTATCCCCTATACTGTACAACGTCGGGTTATTAGATATACGAACCGCTTGAGACATTTTTCAACCATAAAGAAACTGGAAAGCACGAGACAGAAAATTGAACAAATCAGCCGCCTATAGGAACAGATTAATTGCTGTAAACTCACCAAAATTGGTTCCCACACTGTCAGTTAAATTTGTCTCATTTACATATCAAGAATGATTTTAAGTGCGAAAATCATCTCGTTAATTTGTTAGGGAGATTAATATCACTTTTTCAATTTCCCTTTAAATAGTTTAGTAGATTTAATATCTTGCTTTCCTCTGATTGCCTTGTAAGCCATGTATCATACATGACTATGTTAAATTTGAAATAAATAAATAATTTATATATTTTGCTCACTGTGTTACCAATAAAAAAAATTTTCTCATACAAAGTACCACGCAAATAAATATACAATATTTTCAAACATGCTCAAAATCTGTTATAAACTGCCTTCCGTATCCTGACAAATTCCTATTATGAAAGGAAGTGTTTTAACAATGGAAAAATACTAAAGTCATCTTTACTGTTTCCACAAAATATCCATCCGAGCAGAGATAAAATTTATTTCTCGCATTCAATGTTTTCAATAGAATAATTAAAACAATTTGCTTTTCTTTTAAGCACAATTTTATTATTATTTCTTATGAATTTAGGTGGAAATCTACTACCTACTTTTCATTGTCACAATGACATCCTAGTAAGTTGGATTAATTTAGAACTTTTCGTGCTTATTTTTTGCTTTTCTGTAAAAGTTAATGTGACTCTCACACCATTCTCCGTCGTTTTCAGAAATGGTCAAAAAGCCTTAATAATAATTTTGCCCGATTTTTCTTCAAATCTGAATGATGTTTCAAAGTCTAAAGCAATGATGTTATACGGAAATTACGTCAGTATCCGACCGCAGATTCGAGGTGCCGATGGCATTGGGTCTTTGTCATAAAAGCTTGACTCGTGACACTTGAGTTAACGGTCTGTTGTTCAGCATAAATCCGCTCTCTGTGGCGACCGTCTAAATTGTTTCCATGGTAATGAGGGAGCATCCTAGAACATTATTCAGCGCTATTTTTGTGAAACTTATTAGTCGCTCACACTATCCTCCATGTAATAGTCATCGTTTAGGAATGAAATTTTATTCTGTACCTTTTCTGCTTAAGGTTTCTCTGACTTGAGTTGACTAGAAAATAGTTTTCAAGCTATCATACAAGTAAACGTTTTAGCACTGTCTGACATCATGACCTTCGATATAGTCACTGAGGTAAGACTCAGTGCGTTTGATTTCTACATTCAGACATATAGATCACGATGTTCTTTCACAATATGACATTAATTTACTTCAAAATATCATGTTTTTAACCGAAACATGAATCGTTTTAGATATTAAAGTTAGTGCGTAACAACCAAGTCAAACTTAACAATGGAAACGGAAAAATAGGTATTACAAATCAAACATTAAAGCAGAAAACATCAAAATACTCAGAATTACGTAGTTACAAGGTAATTTTGCTTTTACGTTTGCGCGGTAACTGAGTCTCTGTGTTATCATTCATTACTTTAACATTATTAAAAATGCATCAGACCGGACACAGGTTAAAGAATGAATATACAAACATAATATTTAGTTTGCTAATCCGTTGGGCATACACATATACAAACATACTATAGTGGACGCAACTTGACCCCGATGGTTGACCTTTGTATTATAATACATAATGAGGCACAGCCTATTATTGAAAAGGAGTGTACGTAACACACGAGCTGCACGAGAAAAAGGAAATAAAAGTTTGTGTAAATATAAATTACTGTATTGGAAAGTTTTAACTGATCAAATGTAAGTGTATATACTTTGAAACTGCATTATATACAAACTAATTCCATATAAATATATACGGCTACCCTAAGCACCCTTGATTTCTATAATGAAATAATCGATATGAATAATCAGCCTAAGGTCAACCATCGCGGTCAAGTTGCGACTACTATACTTCTTTTATCAGTAAAGTGGTACATAAGGGGAAGCTATAACATATAAGGGGAAACTATAATCTTTCAATTAACTCAGAGGCAAACAGACTTATCCCCCTTACACTGCTTTTGGAGGTAAAAATGTTCGTAATCGAGAAGTGTAACCTTGCACTCAGGTGGTCATGTTTTGTCAAATATAGCGTATTTTAAAATTCAGCTAAAGTTTTGAGCAAGATTTTTTCTCTATCGTCTGTTTTTGCTTTATATATATTATAAAATAAAACTTTTTTCCGTTTTCAGTATGTCATAAAATGATGCCCAACTCCGATAAAATGGCCGTCACAGAGCCAAATTTGACTGAACGTTACCAACTTTCAGTAAAATCTCTTAACCGATAAAGTTAGACAACTTTACCTATCATAAATTCAATACATGTAAAACCAGTAATCAAATATCAGCGCCACCGGACGCATTCGTCGACTTCGGTACCAATTTTTGTTGTAGTAGTAAAACGGGGGAAAATCGATAAGTAATAGCATTGGTCATAATCTGATGCCCAGCTATGGGACAAATAGCTCCTGTGTTACCAGGATAGCGTTTTAACTCGGAACTAAGGGTGAGGTAACCCCGAAAGAAACCTAGAGAGTTGAAGACAGAGGTGCTGGGCCAATGGCACTCTCTTAACAAACCACAGCACCATGCAATATCGCTATGCCGCGAACGATAAGAAGAAGAAGAAGATAATCTGATGCATTTACAAGCGGGCTGTACTTGAAGTTTTAATTAATATTAAAGTGAAAAGCGGAACAAGTCGTCCTTGATGTACTTTGTACTCTATCGATTGTCAAATGAAAGTAATATTCAAGAATATATATAAACATGCTATCTAAAATATTAGAAAGCGTTACATGTTATACATCTAAATCATAAATTTATTTTCTTGTATTGCATGAAACATAATGCTAAACATATATTTATGTACACAAAAATATATTTGCGCTCAAGTAATTGTCTGTAAATACAAGTAATATTTTTGAATATGAGTATGTTTTCTGAAATATTTAGAAAGCGATGAAAATATCTCTCCAATGATATATACATGTAATTTGTCAGGTTTATTTCGAGTTTCACTCACAATTTTGCGTAAAGAAGCCTACATTTAAGAAAATGTCCGATTTTTTTTTTTTCGATTTTTTTTAAATACTGTAAAATCCGGTAAATAAGCGTATACGCTTATAATAATTTTAGTGACACTTTTATGCGCCTATATTTGGTATGCGCTTATACTTAAGCCAAAACTATGCGCTTAAATTTGATATGTATTATATTTGATATGTGCTTATAGAAAAGCCGTGTGCGCCTATTTTTGATATATTAGGAATATTGACAGTCATTGCCTTGGTTGAGAAAACGAAAGTTGCCATGGACGTGCGCAGTGAACTACTTCCTTTTATTGCATCGGCCTACAGTGTTTATACATAATGAAAACATAATGAACTACATTATTTGCAAATAATGTTCAATCTCTCGGACCATTCAATAATTGTTCAACACTAAGATTGAAGTAATTCTTAATAAAAAACTTACGTTACTTCAATGGCTATCGATTCCGAAAAAGAAAAATTCGGATCACCTTTTTAGATTTCGCTCTATTTATCATTGCGCTTCCTCTACTCCTAATAAATAACAAGGATACCTTATGTTTTATGTGAAATTTGGGCCAGGGTCTTTACCGAACGACTTTATTAACGTTTAATGGTATTATCCAAATTTATAGATGGACAAGTCCATTACGGTGATTTATTACTTTTGTTCTAAAAATGTGGTAATAGTTTGTACTGATACTTCCTATTGTCATAACCCTAACAAAAAAAAGGCCTAATAAACACTGTCAATAAACGCCACTAAAACCGTGATCCGCAAGCGAGTTATTAATCCAATAAACACCATCAAAACCATGTTCCAATTTCACATGCAAATGAGCTAATGGATCGCTAATTAACATAAATGTGTCATTTAACAACACGCTAATAGAGCGCACAATAGATCGCTCAATGGAACGCATAATAGATCGTATAATGGAACGCATAATAGATCGTATAATAGATCGTATAATGGATCGCATAATGGATCGCTTAACGGAACGCATATAATAGATCGCTTAATAGATCGCATAATAGATCGTATAATAGATAGCATAATGGATCGCTTAACGGAACGCATATAATAGATTGCTTAATAGATCGCATAATAGATCGTATAATAGATCGCATAATGGATCGCTTAACGGAACGCATATAATAGATCGCTTAATAGATCGCTCAATGGAATGCGTTTCATCAAAACGATACATTCCTAACTACAGGCTGTATTTAATTGAAACCTGAGGCGAAAACTGATGCATTCAGTTTTGGCAAATTGTTAATGTGATTGGGTATAGCCTGGCTTTGCAGAGATATGCAGTAACTGTTGAAAAGATCTTTCTGTTAAAATTATTCAAATATATTATTTGTTAAATTATATATATTATATATAATACAAATTTAGCAATCATTCAACATTTTCATGATCATTTGGATGCAGTTTTATACAAATCGTTTGATAAATCATGCAGCTAACAGAAATTCCATCTTAAATTTTGTAAAATATGGATAGACAAAGAGAAACATATATTTATTAACTACATGTAGTTTCCATATAAGAAAGTATACAGGTCATTTGAATCAGCATTTCAAAAACTATTGTGTTATGCATTTAATAAATCTTGGAATTCTAACATACCGGTACACTTATTTTATTGAAATCTATAAAGAATCACAATGTAAACATGCATTCATTTATACTGAATTGTAAGTACATGTTTTAAGATAATACCTTTAGTTGTAAATCACAGAAAGGACATCGGATATTATGCTAGGGATTTTGCCCTAAGTTCAATGCTATTTCTTGACTTCAGTAGCTGATAGTTTTATATAACAGCTTCAAATACTGATAAATAAGTTATATTCCTATCAAACTGTCACAAAAAATAGTTTTATTTTATATTCGTTTTCTTGAAATTCGAACAGTTTGTAACTAAGGGTCATATTTTTGAAAAATTTTAAATGTGTATTTTTA
This sequence comes from Mercenaria mercenaria, assembly GCF_021730395.1. Lineage (NCBI taxonomy): Eukaryota > Metazoa > Mollusca > Bivalvia > Venerida > Veneridae > Mercenaria > Mercenaria mercenaria. The sequence goes on from NC_069376.1 coordinate 6,903,237, forward strand.
GTTAAAATAAGCATTGGTGTTTAAGGTATGTCTACTATGAAATATTTTGACACAATAAATAAACTGATACCATAGAGATTATCAGTTTTATTGACATTTTTCAAAATAAACGAAACGGAAAAAATAAGAGTGGAACAAAACATTTGGTCCCTAACTGTACTTCAAGTTATTTCCACCCGAGTGCCCATGATAACACTGATGCATTGATCATATCCTATTGTTTGCTTTCTATACATCAATTGCTATACTGTATTTATACACATGTACAATACTGACCGGTCATTATGTGGAGGATTATTATTGAATACATGCAGTGGTGTATCTGGCCATACATTGGCGTAGTTGGCCTTTTTCAGTTGAAACGGATGGGTGCAGGAGACTGCCTATTCCACTACGAGATCAGGGATGCCTTACTTTTAGCATTTTATATCAGTGGAACTTCACTAGCTAGTATCAACCTTATTTATATAGATATTCTTTGGGTGTCTGTGTTAGTTCTTTGAGGTCCTTACTAGTATTTCGGTTGGCTTCGAAATAAGTTTCAGACGTGTGAGCGAATTAATGTTAATTCTGGGGGTGTCAGTGTTAGTTATGGGCGAGTCCGTATTAGTTCTATGGGTGTCAGTGTAAGTTCTGGAAGCAATTAGGTTAGTTAATGTGATGGTGTCTGGTGTAGTTTTTGTTAGGGTATAGGATGCTGGATCAAATAAAAACAAATGTTGCTCTTAAAATGCATTCTATGTTCGCTTCAACTGTGTCCTACAAAAGGTAAAAAAATTGCACCTAAGTGGCACTATTCCCATAAAAGTTCGTCTGTATTTCTTTGTCTACTTTACGTTGAAGACACATATGTAATATGTCGAAGCCACTTGCTTGGTTCTTGACTTATGACAGATGCAGTTGTCTCAATCCTGATAACACTCAATCGATGGACTTAGACTGTCAAGAGGTAACAGATCTGATTGCAAAATTCATAAGATATACTTATAAAGATCTGTCTGCTTTCTAGCTTCACTTTCTATGTCCCCTATTTATTTAGTTTAGTGTTTTCTGTGCTTGAAATATTTACAAAAATGAATAAACTATATGTAAGGTTTAGGAAACACATGCAATAAGTGTCAAATATTTATGTAAAAATTTATTTGCCGACACCCTGTACGTAGTTTTTTTCAATTTTAAACACTTTCCCACCCGTGACCAAGTGTCATTTTTGCAGCATACGTATATAATAATTATTTACAAAGGCATGTGAACTATTTTGTTGCGTCACTGGTGGGAAAGATGTTTAAAACGTAAAAATGATTTATGTTCATATTTTAATAGAAAAGAGAATGAGAAATGTCTACAAAGTCTTCTTTTTTGTTCATAAACTTGTAAAATGAAGTCGCATTTATCAAGAAATGGTCTTCAACTATCATAACTATGCAATTTCAGAAGTCTATCCCTATGTCAAGTTTTCCTTAATCGGATAGGCAATCTGAATAGGAAAATGTCCGAGGTCCTTAAATGAAATAACAACCACCATTTTCTCTTCAGTAAATCCATATCATATGTCCAACCTCTACACTTACTACCTAAAAATGCACTAATTTCTGTCCCTCAATATTATACCTTAGATGAGATTACATAACATAACCTAGCAACTAGAAGATCTGCTGTTATATGGTAAATTGGATGGATTAAAACCATATGTTTCCTGATAAAAGAGGAGGAAGCCTTCTGAATGGCTCTGTAAAGTTAATAACTCGCTTCAAAATCGCGATCCATTTAATGGAACACGTTCCGTTTGCGATCCATTGCAACCATTTCTTGATTGTTTCAATGGATCACTAATGGAACACACTAACAAACACCAAAAATGCGGTTTTGATGGTGTTTATAAGGCGTTTTTATAGTGTTTATTAGAAAAACATTTTGTTTGGGAAGATTAATAAAATAAGTGTAAAAATCTTTAAAAAAACTTAATTCCCGAGAAAAAGGATAAAGACGATACAGAAACAGAAAAGAGTGATATTACAACGTGAAAACCAAACAGATCATAAAAATTCCTGTCACTATTGTGAATGGTGTAACCTAATATTATATTTTCATGACCCAGTTTGAAACAACACTGACCGGATATTGCTTATCCGTAGGCAATATCGTAATACAGAATCAAATATAAAGGGTGATTAAACATTTGTCACAATTAAATTATTTTATGTTTAATGTAACTGTGTGCAATCGTTCTTAAAGAATTTTACACATTCTACGAGCATATATACATCGGCTAGCAGGCCAGCAGACGACTGTCACAATATCTTCCGTACCAACTTACGAGTTCTTACGAATAGGAAATGTCTAGGGGTACGGATCCGTACCTCTAGACAAGCCTGTTAGGGGTTTTCTAGGGGTACGGACCTCCTTTTTCTAGAGATTAAGGGTTATTTATATCTTAAATTTTGTTGAAAATGAAATAAAAAAATAAGACTTTACCAGTGTTCACTTAAAACTTCCAGTATCTATTTTTAAAATGGTTTACAGATACCAGCGTTCACCCGATTATTTACCTTCTCTTTCAAAACCTAAATAACCGAGGAACTCCAAATGAACAGACTGTTCCGTGCCGATTAGTTTGTTGTAAAATAAACTGTAACAGTTGATAACAGATAAATGAGTGCATCTGGCCCTTAAATGAATTCTATTTGAAATTCAGCAGAAAAAATAGGCATAATAATATGCATCTATTTATTTTGTTATTTATATAATGATAATCGGCACGGAACTGATTGTTTAATAATCAATTAACCGACATTAACTAAAAGAAAATTTGTGAAAACGCCCCTTGTATCTAATGTGTGAAGAAACATAAATACCATAAGGGTTAATTATCATTTAAAAATAGTTTTTCCCCAAACATATTTAACATTATATTGTTTAATCTTTTTATCTTTTTTTCTGCCAGTTCGAATCCTCATGATTTATTTTGTGTTCCTCGGTTAAATACGTTTCGAAAGAAAATGTACATTTGTAACAAATCGGGTGAACGTTGTTATTTGTAAACGATTTAGATCCAAGTTCAAGGTGAATTCTGATGAAATCTTATTTGTTATTTTTTTTTAACAACATTTGAAACATAAATTACCCTTAATCTCTAGGAAAAGGAGGTCCGTACCCCTAGAAAACCCCTAACCGGCTTGTCTAGAGGTACGGATCCGTACCTCTAGAATCAGATTCTAAGGTACGGATCCGTACCCCTAGACACTTCCTTACGAATAACGGCGGAAAACGGCGGTATATTTGAAGAAATGTTCATTGTACTTATTAAAATACAAAAAGGACCAAGCAAACCATTTTCAGCTTTAAAACTACAAATAATAAAAATTGCACAATTTATTTACATTTTTAGGGGTACCGAATTTTTTATTATTTTCAGAATATATCTAATTTTATCTGCTATAATTGAAAAAGTTATTTTTTGTCCCGCTTTCTTCAGAATCTTTATGGACTGTGGTGTGTCTATCTAAAGTCAAAAACGATCAACGAAATATTTAAATATTAAAAAAAAAAATCATAATATTCGAAAAGAATAAAACTTTTATTTTGTGGGGTACCGACTTTTATTTCAAAATAGGCCATTTTTTCTATTTAAGATTAAGTAATTTTACCCTTCTTTGTTTATATAGGCAATGTTGTCGATATTCCAATAGATCGATGTCCCTAAATTGTCGCTTTGCTAGTTCTTCAGATTACCTCGAGGTTTTGATCATATCATTTAAGTTGGTCTGCAGTTCGCAGTTCGCAGTTCGCGTTTCGAATTGCGAACTGCAAACTGGCCTGCAGTTCGCAGTTCGCAGTTCGCAGTTCGCGATTCGAATTGCGAACTGTAAACTGGTCTGCACTTTACGATTCAAATTTCAGCGTGCAGTCTGATCAACACTGTCTTGCGCATTGCAGACAAGAATGCATTTCACAGTTGGTCTGCAGTTCGCGTTCCGAATTGCGAACTGCAAACTGGTCTGCAGTTCGCCATTCGAATTGCGAACTGTAAACTGGTCTGCACTTTACGATTCAAATTTCAGCGTGCAGTCTGATCAACACTGTCTTGCGCATTGCAGACAAGAATGCATATTACAGTTAGTCTGCAGTTCGCGTTTCGAATTGCAAACTGGTCTGCAGTTCGCGATTCGAATTGCGAACTGTAAACTGGCTGCACTTTACGATTCAAATTTAAACGTGCAGTCTGATCAACACTGTCTTGCGCATGGCAGACAAGAATGCATATTACAGTTAGTCTGCAGTTCGCGTTTCGAATTGCGAACTGCAAACTGGTCTGCAGTTCGTGATTCGAATTGCGAACTGTAAACTGGTCTGCATTTTACGATTCAAATTTCAGCGTGCAGTCTGATCAACACTGTCTTGCGTATTGCAGACAAGAACGCATTTAACAGTTGGTCTGCAGTTCGCGTTCTGAATTGCGAACTGCAAACTGGTCTGCAGTTCGCGATTCGAATTGCGAACTGTAAACTGGTCTGCACTTTACGATTCAAATTTCAGCGTGCAGACTGATCAACACTGTCTTGCGCATTGCCGACAAGAATGTATAAAATTTTCAGTTTGTGTTTCCAATTGCGAACTGCAAACTGGTCTGCAGTTCGCAGTTCGCGATTCGAATTGCGAACTGCAAACTGGTCTGTAGTTCGCGATTTAAATTCTAACTGCAAACTGGTCTGCAGTTCGGGATTCGTATTGCAAACTGTAAACTGGGCTATAATTTACGATTCAAATTTCAAAGTGCAGTCTGATCAGCTAATCAGATAACTCTATAGATACCCTAAACGCTGTTATTATATGCTAAAATCTTTAAATAACGTAGGTAGAATCACCTAGGCTACTCAGGTCAAACACTTGTTATTTTTGTATGGTTTTGGTTATGTTTGGGTTTCACATGATGTTGGAGATATTGACTACTTCGTTAGTTTTGTTTGTTTTGGGTTTAACGCCGTTTTTCAACAGTATTTCAGTCATGTAACGGCGGGCAGTTAACCTAACCAGTATTCCTAGATTCTGAACCAGTAAAAACCTGTTCTCCGCAAGTAACTGCCAACTTCCCCACATGATTAATCAGAGGTGGAGGACTAATGATTTCAGACACAATGTCGTTTATCAAATAGTCACGGAGAACATACGCCCCGCCCGAGGATCGAACTCGCGACCCCGAGATCCGTAGACCAACGCTCTTACCTACTGAGCTAAGCGGGCGGGCTTACTTCGTTAGTAATTTTCGTCAAAGACTCATAGATTGTCATAAACAAAACTGGAAAGAGTCTATCGAAGAATAAAGTAGATGTCACCATTAGAAACATTTTAAAGCTTTATTAAATACAGAACGTTAGCTTACAATAAATTTGCCATTTAAATACAGACTAACAAAGTCAAAATTTCGTTGTTCAAGCCATAAGCTGCATGTTGAAACTGGTAGGCACAACAATACACCTTTTGAATCTCGTATCTGCCAATTTTGTTACAATAGAAGTAACACTAGTATAGTTCAATGTGAATATCATGCTTTTTTTCAATGTGAGAAATTTCGTGAGATCCGTAATCAGTATCTTCTTAATTGGTATTCATCTAACAGAAGTAAACAAAGTGTTTATAACATACTTAGCTCTGATAATGAAAAGGTGTTATATCTAACAGCATTATATCTTGAGAAACTCTTAAATAATGTTTGACCTGTTAAATATGAAACCTAGCAGCCTATGTTTACTAGTCGACTGTGTGCTGAACCTATGAATATGTATTTCAACTTATCCGATTGTATACATTTTGTGGGATCACAACTGTTAATATATTTACTTACTATATATTATGTTACAGTAGTGTATTTTGGGCAGGAGGCCTTTGTTACATTTCATAAACTTTTGACTTGACTTGACTTGACTGTCCTGCGCATTGTGGACAAAAATGCATTTCATAATTAGTCTGCAGTTCGCATTTCGCGTTTCCAACTGCAAACTGGTCCGCAGTTCGCGTTCCGAATTGCAAACTGCAATTTTGTCTGTTGATAACAATTAAAATTTCATAGTGCAGTCCGATCAGTACTTTCTTGCGCATTGCAGACAAGAATGCATTTCACAGTTGGTCTGCAGTTCGCGTTTCGAATTGCGAACTGCAAACTGGTCTGCAAATCGTAGTTCGCGTTTCGAATTGCGAACTGCAAACTGGTCTGCAGTTCAAGATTCAAAATAAAAATATATTTGAACGTTAGTCTAATACTTTTAAGTAATAAGAGTCAGTATTTGCTAAATATATAAATGAGCCGTGTCATGAGAAAATCAACATAGTGGTTTTGCGACCATCATGGATCCAGACCAGCCTGCGCATCCGCGCAGTCTGGTCAGGATCCATGCTGTTCGCTTATGGTTTCTCTAATTGTAGAAGGCTTTAAAAACAAACAGCATGGATCCTGACCAGAATGCGCACACCCACTATGTTGGTTTTCTCATGGCAAGGCTCAAATGTTAATGTTCTGCACTTCCGCCTGCAGTTTCCAGTTCGCAATTCGTAGTTCATAATTCGAATTGCGAACTGCAAACTGGACTGCAGATTGCAGTTTGCAGTTCGCGATTCAAATTGCGAACTGCAAACTGGTCTGCAGTTCAAGATTCAAAATAAAAATATAGTTGAACGTTACTCTTATACTTTTATGTAATAGGTCAGTATTTGCTAAATATAAAATTGAGCCGTGCAATGAGAAAATCAACATAGTGGGTTTGCGACCAGCATGGATCCAGACCAGCCTGCGCATCCGCGCAGTATGGTCAGGATCCATGCTGTTCGCTAATCGTTTCTCTAACTGCAGTAAGCTTTAAAAGCGAACAGCATGGATCCTGACTGGATCCATGCTGCTCGCACACCCACTGTGCTGGTTTTCTCATGGCATGGCTCGTATGTTAATGGTCTGCAGTTCCTCCTGCAAATGCCGGCAGGTGTGCGGCTCTTAGTTTTCAATTCGAACTACGAACTGCAAACTGGTCTGCAGTTCTCAGTTCGCAGTTCGCAATTCGCAGTTCACGATTCGAATTGCGAACTGCAAACTGGTCTGCAGTTCACGATTCATAATTGAAAGTTTATTGAAACACTACTCTTATGATTTAAGTATTAAGCTAGTGCTAACTACGAAATCAGGTTATTTGTTCGATACATAGCGTCTCCAATTAAAGTTACTAACACTTGGATAAGTGTCACGTGCATGGGTGCTTTACATTTGGAATAGTAAAAAAGAAAGAATGATTCTTGAAGTGGAGCGTTCTCTTTATCTTGCAGGATTTTTTTCCAATGAAATTGGTAACATTTTTATGGAGGAGCCGCCCATATCAATTACCAGTGACGAATATAAACAAGCTTAAATATAAACAACAAAAAAAAAAACATGTAGAAGTTATAGCATGTATGTCACAGGACGTAACATTTCATTTCTTTAAACTTAATAGTGACGTGCGCCGCGCATAGCGGGGAAACTGATATACTTTGCCCTTGCGGTATCGGCTGCTGTTTAAGGTGGAGTGCGACCTTTAAATTTTTTTTAGATAGATCCATGAAAAATTAATGGAAGAAAATTGAGGATATTTCTGATTTATTCCAGTTTTCCGTTTGGCTCTTATTTAAGCCACTTTTGTTTGGTGCGCTGTCAAACTTGGCCACTAACGGCACTTTTTGGGCGTCATTTCTTGGCGTCATTTTCATTGTTTCTGTACGGTTTTCAGCATATCCCTGTTTTATCTGGAAGCGGACGCGAATGAAATTTATATATTTTTAAAAGATTTAAAATTTGCTTTCCTGTGATATAAATTTCGTGAATGATTTATGACGTACCTTAAGATTATGACGCATTAAAGCGTCGGACTTACACAAAGCGTAACGTAGAGTTTAGCTGGAAAATTGTCCGTTTTTCGAGAATAACATTTTTTCGGGTCGAGGAATTTTGTTTAAATTTCAATCATAAATGCGCAAATATATTTACTTGCGTTTGATAAACAAAAAATTGTATGTCACCGAATTCGTTTTTTCAGTACCACCGATTTTGTTTCCCCACCCCCGAGCTGAAATGCGACGTTATTTAGTATTTTTAAAATTGCACTAAAATTTCGGCCGATTTCGGAAAACTTGTACTATGGAAGATGTTGTCGACATTCTATGGTAAAAATATACGTTCAACGAAAGCATATTCTGAAACATAAGAAATAACACATATACAGTAAATAGAATAATAGCAGAAAAAATAGCCCCGGCTGGTTTTGAGTTGCGAACTTTTGGTTTTTACTTCTATTATAATAATTTTTATTAGAATTCGATTTTGATACGTAATTTTAATGGAATTACTTCTATAAAAAAACATCATTAAAAGTTTGTATTATCTTCATTATTGGTATTTAATGTGAACATGTGTTATAATGGACTCCTGCATGTTACCGTTTCAAAAATTTCTAAAGGTCAAAGAGACCGTACATCCACGGACGATATCAATGTAAAATATTATAACTGTGCACCTTAGATGTCGGATTGTTGCTGTATGTAGGAAAGGTATAGAATTACCCACAACGGAGATTGTCTACTTATTCTTTTTTAGTTTAAAGAAATACTCTATATTTTTCATCACTGATTTTCTGCTTGTAACTCGAGCTCGATTGCTGACTTGATATAATGTTTCTTCCTTTGCATATTAGAAAGAAAACTTAAAAGAGAAAATTATTAAACAGTACCGACTTTGTTGTATTCAAGATTTTGCAGGAGACATATCATGCTCACTGTGATGTCGAAATGCATAATTATGCACTCTTTAAAGTGTAACAAGCGGCAAGGTTTGATCGAAAAACAACACTCAACTATTCCGAGTTACAGTAGAAGATGTGTTTAAGTTCATAAATACTGTCGCAGAGAATCGCGATTGACACTCAGTTAGAAATTTGCAGCTCAGCTGATATGTAATGGAAAAAACGTCATATCAAACAATCAACCAAACAAAAAATGACGGCGAATTGTGAGAGTGCGATGGTGAAGTGCTGTAGTACTGCTTCGCCATTGTACTGTTGTGCTTCACCATCTTACAGTAGCGCTTCGCGATCGATGTGTCACCACCGCACTGTCGCGCTTAACCATTTTAGTGTCACCAATGCACTGTCGTGCTTCGCCATCGCACTGTCGCGCTTCACTATAGTACTGTCATACTTCGCCATCGTTCTGTCATGCTTCTCCATCGTAGTGTTACCATTGTACTGTCACGCATTGCCATAGCTCTGTCACGCTTCTCCATCGTAGTGTCACCATTCTACTGGCACGCGTCGCCATCGCTCTGTCACGCTTCTCCATCGCAGTTTCACCATCGAACTGTCGAGCTTTGCAATCGCACTGTCGCGTTTCACCCTCTTTTTTCTGTTTATATACCTTATTTGCGTTGTACTGTTCAAGAATAGTCTCCGTCGGTCTATTGTTTTCATGAGGATTAAAAAATAAATATCAACCTGTAGGGTGTAATTTAAAAGGAATACCACCCGACAGAATGTTATTTCTAAACAATATTATATTCAAAATTAACCTCTCAGCTAGAAAATGAATAATAAAACATGTAATTGTTATTAATTGTTTTGTAAGAAAATATTTTTAATCAGCTCTTATTGCAAGCCATGGAACGTTAAAAATATTTGCTGTCAGGTTAACATCATAAAAAAGACACTTGCGACAGTGCGTTGGCGAAACGCGACAGTACGATATGGTAAACCGCAACACTAGGGTGGTGATACTACGATGGTGAATCGCGGACCGCGACACTACGATGGTGAAGCACAACAGTTGATTCCGAAGAGTAGTTCAACAGACTGTCACCATCGTACTGTCGTTGTTTTCGCCATCGTACTGTCGCTCTTAGCCATCATACTATCGTACCTTCGGGCTTCCCATTTACAGGGAGTAGCCGCTGGCCCTAACAGAACACCGTAAATCCCACGATTAAATCGAATTCTTATAAAGTTGAAAATCATTTTTTCTTCATATGATGCGCTTTCTGACAGGAGTAATTTAATCATAATCACACATTAAACTCGAATGCTAACTAAGTTAGTTATAATAAATTATAAAAAAACCCGAAAGTTCACAGCTCATAACTAGCCGGGATTTCGTTTTTCTATTATAATTCGAATTGTTATTTTCTTATATTTCAGTATATATATGCTGACTTTAAACGTATAACTTAAAGAAATTATTTCGGCAATAAACTCCATAGTACAAATTTTCCGAAATCGTCCGAAACTATCGGCGTAACTTTAAAATACCACCAAATAACTTCGCGTTTTCTTCATTTTTCATATATAATTCGATTTGCTGTATATGTGATGTGTTTTTATATATATATATATTTCAGTATATGCCTTCATTGAACGTATATTTTTACGATAAAGGTTCGAAAACTGGTTCCAAACTTTCCGAAATCGTCCGAAACTTTAGCGTATTACCACTAAATAACGTCGCATTTCAGCTCGGGGGTGGGGAAACAAAATTGATGGTACTGAAAAAACGAATTCGGTGACATACAACTTTTTGTTAATCAAACGCAAGTAAATATACTTGCGCATTTATGATTGAAATTTAAACAAAATTCCTCGACCCGAAAAAATGTTATTCTCGAAAAACGGACAATTTTCCAGCTAAACTCTACGTTACGTTTTGTGTAAGTCCGAAGCTTTAATGCGTCATAATCTTAAGGTACGTCATAAATCATTCACGAAATTTATATCACAGGAAAGGAAATTTTAAATCTTTTAAAAATATATAAATTTCATTCGCGTCCGCTTCCAGCTAAAACAGGGATATGCTGAAAACCGTACAGAAACAATGAAAATGACGCCAAGAAATAACGCCCAAAAAGTGCCGTTAGTGGCCAAGTTTGACAGCGCACCAAACAAATGTGGCTTAAATAAGAGCCAAACGGAAAACTGGAATAAATCAGAAATATCCTCAATTTTCTTCCGTTAATTTTTCATAGATCTATCTAAAAAAAAATTAAAGGTCGCACTCCACCTTAATTGAATAGGATATCATCGGCAATGTACGTTATATCACGAATATTAACGGAGATGTCCGAGGCACTTCATTCTTGCCCGCACAGTCTTTGTGAATTCTTGTCATGTATGACCAATCTTCTTGGTTTGTTTTATGGGTATGAATGAGAGATAGAATGAAAAAAAAAGGAAATACATTGGTGTTCTTTTTAATCTCTTTGTACCTTTTATGCCAAATTCATTCTGCCCTCAGAGTAATGTACTCTTACGAGTAAGCCGGTAAAATGCAGAGAAAACTTAATTAAAATCATGTAGAAATTCGTTTGATTACTTCAAGAGGTGCAGACCCATAACCTCAATTTATCTACTACATACTAAGTACTTAAATTATAGTAGTAACATTCCTTGTACTTTTATTTTGAATCGTGAATTGCGGACCAATTTGCAGTTTGCAATTCGAACCGTGAATTTCGAACTGCAGACCAGTTTGCAGTTCGCAATTCGAATCGGAAACTAAGAACCGCAGACTAGCTGGCACTCTGAAATTCTTAATGGAGAGGGAGAGAGTGCAGACCCTTAACATTATTTAGCTAGCACTAGCTTAGTACTTAAATCATAAGAGTAGTGTTTCAATAAACTTTCAATTATGAATCGTGAACTGCAGACCAGTTTGCAGTTCGCAATTCGAATCGTGAACTGCAAACTGCAGACCAGTTTGCAGTTCGCAATTCGAATTATGAACTACGAATTGCGAACTGAGAACTGCAGGCAGAAGTGCAGACCATTAACATTTGAGCCATGCTATGAGAAAACCAACATAGTTTTTTTGCTAGTCAGGCATTGGCTTCCTCGTGAAAAGAGGGTGTTTATGACGTCATTATTGATAATGACGACAAATTCGGTAATCATCGACAGTTTCCGCCGTATTCGCTAAAGCTGGAGCGCTATTCTTATAGTAAAATATATTTCATTTATTTATGTACTTAATTATTTATTTAACTTCTGTACGATTAATATCTAATATTTTACACAAAGCCGGACGTTTTATCACAACTTTCCCGCTTGAGAATTACACGCAATATAACATACTAGTATTGCGGAAGCTTTTATTAGTTCATGGTACGGTTTGCTAAAATTTGGTTTCTAAATACCAACCGAAGACAAAGAAACTTATTTTACACATTTGCTTTAATGTCTTAACATACTGAATGCACTGAAGATTTGCCCACATGTACGCCAATTTACTTTGGCAATATAACGTGAAACTGTCAAATATCCTTTAATATAAAAGTAAATTTAGACTGAAAGTATTGTTAATCATAGTGTCGTATGTTAAAAACGTAAGAATTTTCGTCTAAAGCTGTGTAATTGATTTTGTATATTTCTGTTGCATTGTGGTCCAGCACACCTAAGTTATATTCCTGTATATTTCTACATAAAATTGTTGATGTTCAGAGAGCTGCCACATATAGCTAAAACCATTTCAAAGTAAACAATCCTAAAATCATTTTGAAAAATTACTAGTGTCATCCCGGAGAACGGAGCCTTGAATATTATTCTGACAGGGAGTTACGGACTAACCGGAAGTTATGAGAGGAGCAAATATACCACATATATACAAACTTTCAATAATAAAAAAAGATAGTTAAAACACTGGTAACTGATACAGTATGTTTTCAGATATATGTTATTATTAACATGGAAAACAGCAACTGATCCCCGACGGGTTCGATGCGAGGGACAGTTTCATCGAAAGTTTTGTATTGCGGCCCGAATGCGTATTCCAAAATGAAAAGAGTTTTCTGAATAAAAGAAAAGGACGCATTTCAAAGACATTTATATTGAAACCTAATATGACGTGTCGAAATTCAGTCAAAACCGAAACGGTCATCCAATGACCCAGATCCAACTCAATTTATGATACTCAAATTTTCGATTTTTTTTTTCAAAAGCATTGAATACATCTAACTTCCTGCTATACAAATATTGATGGTAATATGAAACAGGTGTCAATAGATAAGCCATTTGCATATACTCACTTCATAATCTATTAGTGTCCTGCAATCGAGAATTTAAAACGAACGAAAATGCAATACATCCACTCTACTGTCCCCGACATTTCCCAGACTTGTATTTGCAATATTATTGAAGTACTTCTGTGGAAATTTCAACAGTCTGTCGCATTATTACAATTGCATTTAAATATATATAGAGACTTTTATTCTATTTGATAGCTTACCGAGGAGAAAGTCATTGCTTTAATCTATTTTCAAGCAAAAATTCGATTAGCGTCTAGGGAAATGTATTTGCGAAAAAATTCTTTTAATTTTTGACTTCATTTTCTACTGATGATCTACAAAATGGAAATACTCTTCTATTTTTTTTCAACTGGAAGATTTTCATACTGCCCCGTCTCAATACGAAGTGGGGCTACACCACATCGAAATTTTGCATATGCCCTTTTATGTTTCTTGGATATAAACATTCCTATATAAGGTTCCAGTTCATAATTCTGTTTAAATAACTTGTACGTCATTAACTTCTACCACTTGTTCCTTTCTCATTATTCAAAGAATTATACCAGTCATTCTTTTATACAGACATCAATGGGTTCACAATCTTATCACAGAAATACTCAGCCCACATATGATAACAATCATTATAAAAACCTGGTAATTTAACTTTATGTAAACATTTGTAAAAATCATATTGCCAGTTTTTACAAATTATAACTACTTTTATTTCCACAAGCTATAAAAATTTTGTAAATCCAAATTTTATATGTATACATATAATGACATTTGTCACATTCAACACTTTCACAACTCCGAATACATATGTAAATTACACACCTTGACCTGAATTAACCACGTGACCTATGTTTACTCACTAGTCAGTTAATTACGTTTTCCCCAACGCAAGGTCTTTGGTCTATTTCAATTATCTATTATACTTGCCCTGAGGATAAAGTTAGGATAAAGTTTAGTAATGAAAGTTTATTAGGTTATAAGCCTCATCTATCTCATTCCCCGAACCGACAGTCTCTCTCGTTCTCAACACCTTCTGGCCTTTAAGATATGACCTTGAAAAAAATTCATAGTAAGTCTTCTGAGCGATGTCACACATAAACAGCACAGTAAGTCATCTGAGCGATGTCACACATAAACAGCACAGTAAGTCATCTGAGCGATGTCACACAAAAACAGCACAGTAAGTCTTCTGAGCGATGTCACACATAAACAGCACAGTAAGTCATCTGAGCGATGTCACACATAAACAGCACAGTAAGTCATCTGAGCGATGTCACACAAAAACAGCACAGTAAGTCTTCTGAGCGATGTCACACATAAACAGCGCAGTAAGTCATCTGAGCGATGTCACACATAAACAGGATGTCACACACAAACAGCACAGTAAGTCTTCTGAGCGATGTCACACATAAACAGCACAGTAAGTCATCTGAGCTATGTCACATATAAACAGCACAGTAAGTCATCTGAGCGATGTCACACATAAACAGCACAGTAAGTCATCTGATCGATGTCACCCATAAACAACACAGTAAGTCTTCTGAGCGATGTCACACATAAACAAGCGCATTAACAATACAAGCCGCGTATGTTCATAATTGACATATAAACCACAACAAGAGGGCCATGATGGCCCTATATCGCTCACCTGTTATCATTGCACTTGAGGACAAGAAGGTCCGCAGTAAAAAATATTTAAGTCCAAAGGACAGGAACAACAAAGAGAAGAAATTTAACCAACAAGAGGGTCATACTGGCCCTATATCGCTCACCTGTTATCATTGCACTTAAGGACAAGAAGGTCAAAAAATTATAATCAAGATCAATCAAAAGAATCATGAGAAAATATAGTTGAAATTTTCTTAAAGGTACACATAAGTCAAAATACACCTAAAAATTGGAGGTACCATCCATGTTGTACCACAGAAAAGTGGTCTCGGTTTTTCCCTACGGCTAATAATAAAAAAGTTACTAAAGCTATTTATAGTAACATAAAAGGGAAGTAATTCAAAAAAATTATTGTAAGTGAACAAAAGAAGGATCTGCCAAATAAAAACAACAGCACTGCAATGCAATGCAAATGCAGAGCAATATACACACAAAACAAAGTCATATGACCTTTGACCCCTAAGAGTGACCTTGACCTTGAAGTGAGCCATCCAAAACATGCGCTCTGCACATCGTTTCGATGAGGTGAACATTTGTGACAGGTTTCTTCGGAATCCTTCAAGGGATTCAAGAGTTACAGAGTGGAAGGGAAATTGCTGACCAACAGACAGACGGACACCGAGGCGATAACATTATACATCCCTTCAGGCATATAAAAAGGAATCGAGATCTTATGGTGATACAAGTTGTGTGCAAGTGTGGTTAAAATCAAATCATAAATGAAGCTGCTATTGTGCAGACAAGGTCAAAATAGCTATCTCTGGCCCTTTCAGGGGCCATAACTCTAATCCAAATTATGGGATCTGGCCGGTTCAAAAAAGGAACCAAGATCTTATGGTGACACAAGTTTTGTGCAAGTTTGATTAAATTCAAATCATAAATGAAGCTGCTATTGTGCAGACAAGGTCAAAATAGCTAATTCTGGCCCTATCAGGGGCCATAACTCTGCAACCCATAATGGAATCTGGCCAGTTCAAGAAAGGAACCAAGATCTTGTGGTGATACAAGTTTTGTGCAAGTTTGGTTAAAATCAAATCATAAATGAAGTTGCTGTTGTGCAGACAAGGTCAAAATAGCTAATTTTGGCCCTTTCAGGGGCCATAACTCTGAAACCTATTACGGGATCTGGCCAGTTCAAAAAAAGACCCGAGATCTTATGGTGACACAAGTTTTGTGCAAGTTTGATTAAATTCAAATCATAAATGAAGCTGTTATTGTGCAGACAAGGTCAAAATAGCTAATTCTGGCCCTTTCAGGGGCCATAACTCTGCAACCCATAAAGGAATCTGGCCAGTTCAAGAAAGGAACCAAGATCTTGTGGTGATATAAGTTGTGTGCAAGTTTGGTTAAAATCAAATCATAAATGAAGCTGCTATTGTGCAGACAAGATCAAAATAGCTAATTTTGGTCCTTTCAGGGGCCATAACTCTGGAACCCATTACGGAATCTGGCCAGTTCAAGAAAGGAACCAAGATCTTATGGTGATACAAGTTGTGTGCAAGTTTAGTAAAATTCAAATCATAAATGAAGCTGTTATTGTGCAGACAAGGTCAAAATAGCTAATTTAAGCCCTTTCAGGGGCCATAACTCTGGAAACCATAATGGGATCTGGCCGGTTCAAGAAAGGAACCAAGATCTTATGGGGATACAAGTTGTGTGCAAGTTTGGTTAAAATAAAATTATAAATGAAACCACTATCGTGCAGACAAGAAATTGTGGACGGACGACGGACGGACGGACGACGGAAGAAGGGTGATCACAAAACCTCACCCTGTCACTATGTGACAGGTGAGCTAAAAACACACAGTGGGATCAATTGTCTACCGCGTTTTCGCTTGGTACAGCAATTCCACCCGACTTGTTCTCATTTCAGTCGGGCTAGCTGCGTGCGCATGAATTCGATATACATTCGGGACATGTCGAATAGCTAGATCGAAACATCACGGCACATTCTAATATACCGATCACGTTTTGTTTTCTGTTGAGTTTAACGTTGCCCCGACAAAATTTAGGTCAAATAGCGACTTTGCAGTTTTAATGAAAGAGGAATATCTCAGATGCATCTCTGTGCATTATCTCATCACAGGCAGACATCCGGATAGAACTACCGACCTTCCGTAAAACCATCTGGATGGCTTTCTCACATGAAGAATTCGACACCCTGAGGGTAGCTTGTACAGATCACGTGACTGGTATTATCCGGTGCTTATCAATCAAGACCCCCCCCCCCCCTCCTCTCTCTTCCCATATCGGACATATTCTAAACAGACGGCTTAAATATTGGTATATAAAAAAAGAAAAAGAAAAACAGGTAAAGGTAAAATATCAAACAGAAAACGAGCAATTGACGTAAAAGATCATCTGCCACCAGGTGGGGCTTTTTACGTGCACGCACAAGTGTAAAATCGAAAAAAAAGGATACATACATTCTGAAAATAAACGGTTTGATCTATAACTGAGCAAAATTTAATACTATTCCGTTAAATGTCTACATTCCGCTCCTAAGGTGTGGATCGGCCTAAAGACATTTCCCGGAGATGTTATTGTTGCCGATTTGATACTTACTGACTCAACTTTAAATTAATGAAAATCTTCTAGAAGGTAAAAACCGATTTATATCTAATGGAACAAGAGGACCATGATGGTCCTGAATCGCTCACCTCTTCCCACATGACCCAGTTTTGAGTATGACGTCGTTTTTTCTATTATTTGGCATAGTGACCTAGTCTTTAAGTTCATGTGACCCAGTTTTGAACTTGACCTAGATATTATCAAGATAAAAATTCTGACCAATTTTCATGAAAATCCATTGAAAAATATGGTCTCTAGAGAGGTCACAAGGTTGTTCTATTATTTGACCTATTGACCTAGTTTTCGAAGGTATGTGACCCTGTTTTGAACTTTGCCTAGATATCACCATGAAAAATCTCATGAAAAATATGGCCTCTAGAGAGGTCACAAGGTTGTTCTATTTTTATACCTACTGGCCTAGTTTTTGACCGCACGTGACCCAGTTTTGAAACTGACCTAGATATTATCAAGGTGAACATTCAAGTCAATTTTCATGAAGATCCATTGAAAAATATGGCCTCTAGAGAGGTCAAAAGATTTTAATAATTTTTGACCTACTGACCTAGTTTTTTATCGCAGTTGACCCAGTTTCAAACTTGAGCTAGATATCATCAAGATGAACATTCAGACCAACTTTCATACAGATCCCATGAAAAGTATGGCCTCTAGAGAGGTCACAAGGTTTTTCTATTATTTGACCTACTGACCTAGTTTTTTAAGGCACGTGACCAAGTTTCAAACTTAACCTAGATATCATCAATGTGAACATTCTGACCAATTTTTATGGAGATCCATTCAAAAGTATGGCCTCTAGAGAGGTCACAAGGTTTTTCTATTTTTAAACCTACTGACCTAGTTTTTGACTGCAGTTGACCCAGTTTCAAACTTGACCTAGATATCATCAAGATGAACATTCAGACCAATTTTCATACAGATCCCATGAAAAATATGGCCTTTAGAGAGGTCACAACGTTTTTCTATTATTTGACCTACTGACCTAGTTTTTGAGGGCATGTGACCCACTTTCGAAAATGACCTAGATATCATCAAGATGAACATTCAGACCAACTTTCCTACAGATCACATGAAACTTATGGCCTCTAGAGAGGTCACTAGGTTTTTCTATTATTTGACCTACTGACCTAGATTTTGATGGCACGTGACCCACTTTCGAATTTGACCTAGATATCATCAATGTGAACATTCTGACCAACTTTCATGAAGATCTCATGAAATATATGGCCTCTAGAGAGGTCACAAGGTTTTTCTATTTTTAGACCTACTGACCTAGTTTTTGATCGCACGTGACCCAGTTTTAAACTTGACCTAGATATCATCAAGGTGAACATTTTGACTAATTTTCATGAAGATCTTATGAAATATTTGGCCTCTAGAGAGGTCACAAGGTTTTTCTATTTTTAGACCTACTGACCTAGTTTTAGAAGGCACGTGACCCAGTTTCGAACTTGTCCTAGATATCATCAAGATGAACATTCTGACCAATTTTCATAAAGATCCCATGAAAAACGTGACCTCTAGAGTGGTCACAAGCAAAAGTTTACGGACGCACGCACGGACGTACCTACGAGAGCTACAATAAGGGCTGCACCCCACAGTCAGTATTACGGGGTGCAAATTTCAACCCATAATGTCAAACCAGTACAAAACAGAAGTGCGGGTAGCACCTCAGAGTTCACCCCGCAAAAACTTGGACAAACTAAAACTTATGGGTTGCACCCTATATGTAAAACTAAAGTCTGAAACAGAATAAACGGATGCTACCTTTACACTTTCATGTGCAGACTAATTGGCTACAGTCTGCCTATCTAAAAAAATCATTCCAGAAAGCTTATTGTTAACTCAATAGGCAAACCTTATTAAAATGGCAAAATTCATTTCATTATTAAACTATGACAGTTAAAGAGTTGTTTTAAGGCAGTTCTGTACGTTTGATAAACCGAAGTGATGACGTAACGTAATTTATCCGGAAAACATAGAATAAAACTTGGATTCGGCGTACAGAAATGAAAATCATTGTATGAATTAATCGCAGCTTGTGAGTAAATTTGTTAGAATGACACTGTTGCTATATTTCTGAAGTCTCAGTTAAATCAAAACGTATGACACATAAAATAATTCAAAATAACGTCTTAAATTATCTCGAAATGTCCGGTTCAATTTAATCATGGTCAAATATCTTGAAAATAAGCTCACAGACCTATACATTTTATTTCATCAAATTATAGGTCATGTCTTTATTTACAACTACGAGAAGTTTCATCGAATTTACATTACAGACAAATATCTATTCGTGAAAATGTTACGAAAATAATGATTTTTCCATAAACTCACATTATAAAATATTGTGCGAGGTCCGCATTTTCAAATCGTGTAGCAAAAAATCAAGAACACGACTCTATTTTTTTATTTCCTGCATTTTCTAGGTAAATTCTTAAGGTTTAATCAAATTCTACATTGTAAAAAAGGTTTGATCCAAACGTGCAGAACTACCTTAATTAAAGTTTCTTTGCATTAACTATCTGTTATAAACAAATTTCTCAAGTGGCAGGCAATATTAGCGAGTAATAAACTGTTACAATTCCGTAGTCACTTTTAAAACCAAAACAGAAAAAACTCTGGACAACATCAAACATTTATTTATTTTTTTGTTGTATTAAAAGTTGCACCAACACAATTATAGGTCATATGGCGACTTTGGACAACACCGAAAAGGCTCATTACCGCATGATCTGTAAACAAATATTCTACTTTCATGTCAGTATTAAAACTGAAAAGGGCTTAGTATGTACTCACACTGCTCTTGTACTAGTGATGAGCATTTTCTTTTAATATTACCACTTTTTACTACTATTCTGCAAACAATAAAACAATTGACATGGACATACTAATGTGCTGCATCAAACCAACATGTCATGGACAGTGTTATGGGCTACAGCCCATAAAACATTTGGCAAGGCCATTCTAACGGCTGCATCGAACTTGAAGAAATGAAACGTCTCAGACAGTGTAATGGGCTGCAACTCATAACACAACTGGCATTAGGACGACAGCTGTAAGCTATGACTGCTTTCTGTCCGATTCCTGAACTGTTGTATTGCAAATATTTCATGCTTTTCAGAATAAAAATAGTTTAAACTAACTGGCATGAACACACTAATGAGTTTGCATCAAACTGAAATGTCTGTGTTATGGGTTGCAGCCCATTAGTAATGTCAATGCAGACTGTTTTACGGGTTGCAGCCCGTAACATTTCAATTCTTAAAGTTTGATACAGCTCACAAGTATGTTTTGTTTTTGTTTTGGATTTAACGCAGTTTTTCAACAGTATTTCAGTCAAGTAACGGCAGGCAGTTAACCTAACCAGTGTTCCTGGATTCTGTACCAGTACAAACCTGTTCTCCGCAAGTAACTGCCAACTTCTCCACATCAATAAGAGGTGGATGACTAATCCATGCCAATTATTTTTTTACAGGTTACAGCCCATTACACTCTCAGAAACATTTCATTTCTAGAAGTCTGATGCAGCCAACAAGGATGTCCATGTCAACCCTTTTGGGGTTGCAACCCATAACATTGTCCATGACATTTCATTCCATAAAGTTTGGTGCAGCCCATTAGGATGTCTATGTCAACTCTTTTGTGGGTTGCAACCCAAAATTGGCAGTGACATTTCATTCCATAAAGTTTGATGCAGCTCATTAGGATCTTCATGCCAGTTGTTTTACAGACTCAATCAAACTGAGCCCTGCAATTTTCACTGTTTGCCTTGTTCTCGGTGCTTCCGAGGGATCTACTTTCCAGATTTTATTTACAGGTTGCAGCCCATTACACTCTCAGAGACATTTCATTTCTAAAAGTCTGATGCAGCCCATAAGGGTGTCAATGTCAACTGTTTTATTGGTTCCCAGCCCATATCATTGTCATGACATTTAATTTTATAAAGTTTGATGTAGCTCATGAGGATGTCCATGCCAGTTGTTTTACGGGTTGAGCCCATTATACTCTCATTACACAGAGACATTTCATAAATTGCTTAAAGTTTGATACAGCTCATAAAACTAAAATGCAACATTTTTAGTGCTGCGGTCTCAGTGACCTAGACACTTTACCTACTGACCCCAAAAACTATAGGTTCATCTACTGGCCATAGGCAGTTGACCACTGCAGGTTCAAGCGTTTTCTTGTAATTAAGTGGGAATGGTTTTCAGTGTTGAGGTCACTGTGACCTGGATCTTTGACCCCACTGACCCCCAAAACAATAAGGGGTTACCTACTGACCAAAGGTAGTCATCCTATTAAGTTTGACCACAGCATGTCTAAGTAATCTCTTGTTATTGAGCGGAAACCAATGGCCTACTGACCGACATGAGCAAAACATTGTTCAAGGGGGCAAAACAGATTAGTTACTACTACCGGTAATGAAATTCAAGCGGTTCTGAGTAAATGTTAAAAGAAGGTATTGTTGGCAGATGCCAGACACAAAGCAGATCACTAAAATGGAGCTTGAGACTATAACTTGGGTTTGTCAACATTATGAATACCAAACAATCTGAAAAAAAACAACATTTATTTTTATTAATCAAATTTCAAACCAAATTGAAAAAAAAATCACAATCGTCTACAAAAAAGATGACAAAATCTATATAGACAAAAGCTGCAAATTTCTGTTTTTGAAAACGAATTATTGTCATTCTCAGTAAAGTGAAGTCAAATCCAAAATATCTTTATTCACCATTTATTTCTCCCAAAAATCATCCTGTTCATTCATTACAGCCAATCCCTGAGGGTTTTTTTTCAGAAATATTAGTATCACTTCCATCCACGTTACAACTGTTTATATCACTTACAATATTTTCCTCAGGCACATCATTGCCACTTTCATCCATGTTATTATTGTTGTCCCCTTTTTATCACTTATAATATTTTCCTCAGGCCTGTCACTGTCACTTTCATCCATGTTACACTCGTTGTCACTTAAAATGGTTTCTTCATGCCCATCATTGTCACTTTCATCCATGTTATCATTGTTGTCACTTGCAGTGGTTTCTATAGGCACATCATTGTCACTTTCATCCACCTTAAAAATCATTGTCACTTCAAATGTTTTCTTAAGGTACATCACTGTCACTTCCATCCATGCTACCATTGTTGACATTTCCAATGGTTTCATCAGGCACATCTTTAATGGACCTGAAAATATTTAATAAATGCACATAGAGTTTGGGCATTTGTTGTTTTCAATAGACATACTGTTGCATGGTGGCCGAGTGTAACAGCCGCAGCCCATAACTCAGTCCCTTGCTGTTTGTCCAAGTCAATTCGCAACGAGTTGCAGCCACTAGTTAGTACATCATATATAAAGTCTTTATTTCGGGAATAAGGTTACTTCCGCGTCCAAGTCAGTTGATAATGGGCTGCAAACCCACAACTTTGTCCCAGTTGTTGTTTGTCCAAGTCAATTCACTACGAGTTGCAGCCCACAAGTAGGTACATTATATATTTTGTCTTTATTTAGGGAATAAGGTTACTTCCTTGTCCAAGTCAGTTGATTATGGGCTGCAGCCCACAACTTTGTCTAACCTGTTGTTTGTCCAAGTCAATTCACTAAGAGTTGCAGCCCACAAGCTGGTACATAATATATTTTGTCTTAATTTAGGGAATAAAGTTACAAAATGTACTTCCTTGTCCGTGTTAGTTGATTATGGGCTGCAGCCCACAACTTTGTCCCAGTTGTTTGTTTGTCCAAGTCAATTAACTATGGGTTGCAACCCATAAGTCTGTATATACTCCATGTATTTTATGTCTTTAATATGAGAATTAGGCTATTTCTTGTTCTTAATTGGTTGATTATGGCCTTGGGAATTTTAGTTTGGCAATTGGGAAAAATGGACACTATTTTCGATTGGGAACGGGTCCGTTTACTGGTACCGGACATATAAGGAAAACAATCCTTGATTAGCGATTCATGTGAAGAAGTCGTTAGGTTTTCTTTCAAAATATATTTTTAGCTCTGGTGACCAGCGTAAAATTCGACAAAAAAAAAACTCGAGAGAAGACCTGCCAGGGTGCTACAGACCTGACAAGTTTGGTTAAGATCCATCTAGCGGTTCATAGAAGTTGTTTACAAGTTTTTCTATTTTTAGCTGGAGATACAGCAAAAAGTGGTTAAATTACAGACTTTATTCTAACCTGGGAATCCAGTCTGACAATTTCTAACTTTTTTTCTATCTACAGCCTGGGGAAACCTGTTTTCCGACTGCAGTGCCACCTATATACACCCGAAATATGCGGATGTTTGATAAAGAACGATAACTTCTAAAAGCGATAATCCATGGCTAAAAATAGAAACAAATTTCTCACAAAAAAGACAGATCGGAATCTTGTAATTCCGACGGTTTCCGAACATTTCCGGGTCATAGACAAATAACTTTGTACCTCCCATAGCTTTTCCAGCAAGTTGTAACAAATATTAAATATGTCAGAATAAACTTAAATGTGCATCATAGCTATCAAGATGTTATATCAATTAATGCAGCCTAGTGATCTACAAAAGTTTTCGTTTCGAACAAGCGCAACTATAATCACATGTTAATTAGGCTATTTATAGAAAATCGATAATCAGTAGTGGCATAGAAACTCCTTCAGATTTCCCCAGGCGTTGATAATATCAGAAACTCGATGAATGCCAATTAACATTAATAAGCGCAAATTAAGTGGGATCTTTAATACATAGATTAGGTATGATTTCTTCTGACACTACACACAGACAAAGCACGAATATTATCAACGGCTTCCCAGGCTAACTTTATTCATGTGGTTTAAACAGTATCAAAAATTCAATGCGCCCTGTAGGAATTATGAGTACTGTACCATCAAAATATCCATCGCAAAGGGTTGTATTTTGACTTTCACAGTGCTAGTGCTGGAGAAAAAATACTTGTAGCTAAGCTTTTAGCCTAATGAGGAAAGTTGTAGCCAATTTTAGGGACGTTAGCTAAAAGAATGTTAGTCAAAACTGGTCCGAGGTCTACATGTATGAGAGTTTGATCAGCATGTTTGAACAGAATAACAGAGAGGTACATACAGTGAAACACCGCTCGCTCAAGCATCGATGACTCGAGCACCCGGGCTCGCTCGAGCAATTCATGTGGTTCCGGCCGATTTCCTTCTACTTTATATGTGATATTACCAAGGCTGGGTCGAGCATCGATAACTCGATCGCTCGAGCATGCAGGGCCCTCTCTACATTTTGGGGGATTGGGGCCGGGGCCCTTGGAGGGGGGAATTTCGCGTCGTTTTCAAGGGAGGGGGGAATTCATTCTGGAGATATGACCTTAAATTAAGGTCAGTTGAGTATTACAGATATCAAACTAATGTGAATATATCTCAAGTATTGTACAGAACATAATCTATTGAAAACAGGGAACTTTTATTTTCTTTTATTAAATCAGTTAGGTAACATCCAATTGAGGTTCACATGTCGTCATTAACGGAAGCACTAGCAGTATCCACGGACATTGTCTCAGCAGAAGCCGGAGCAGGGCTTCCCTTCATTGTATCTACCTGATTGTGCATGTCTGGCCCTGATGAAACAGCGGTGTCCGTGACAGTAGTTTGTTTTTTGAGAGCATGCTGCTTAAAAAGCAAATCTATTTTTGCGCATTTCACCCCAGTTGCATCCGTGATCTTTTTACTGTATGATGTGCATTATGCAACATTTTTTTTCAAAGGGAAGTAACTTTGCATACACGCATCCGGGGAACTGAAAAACGAGCGTATTATACAGATCAGTAAAACCAGGGGTTCCACTAGACCTGAAAACCCAAGAATCCCGGGACCCTTGGGTCCAAATTTTGAAGGGTCCTTTTTCAAAATATAAGAGTCCTGCCCCAACACATCGATACAATTGACTATATTTTCTTATAAAGTAATACTACGTAATTAATAGCTACTACAACCAAGAACATGTTACAGCATAATAACAATTTCTGTTTCAGGTCATATAATCTCATATTGTAAATAAATTTTTATCAAAATTCATTTTAATTTGATGAGGTTTTTCTTCAATATTTTTGTTTGTTAGTAGAAAAGTGCTAAAACACTGTAAAAATGTATCCAAAAACGTACTATCCGAATACTGGTACACTTTTTGAATGTCGTCTGAAATGTTGTTTTTTGCCAGTTACTTGGTCCACTAAGGTAAACCAGAGATAGTTCCTCAAATAATGATGCTACTTTTCATTAAAAATTGCATTGAAAGTCAAGTTTTTTTAGTGAATTT
This sequence comes from Mercenaria mercenaria, assembly GCF_021730395.1. NCBI lineage: Eukaryota > Metazoa > Mollusca > Bivalvia > Venerida > Veneridae > Mercenaria > Mercenaria mercenaria. The sequence continues at coordinate 6,928,844 of NC_069376.1, forward strand.
TGGAAAAATTGCATATGTCATCGGGTGTAATTAGAATCGTGAATGGACATTCTAAACTTATTTTTACTTTCCAAATTCATTTAAATTTGTGGATTTTCTGGTTGAAGTTAAGGTACAATCATTAAACAAAGATCTAATTTAAAGTTTGCATGAAGAAATCTTGCAGGACACTTTTCACATGCTCGGTAATCAGCTGGTCGCTTAATTACGATAATTTAATAATTGGCGCCTTTTTTGACAGTATGCAGGCTCAATACGGGTAACGCTTTATCAATTAATGTTAACACTTCATTGATTCTCATTACCTATGTGCACTCGCCGTGACGTAACTTGCTGATAAAGAAAAATCAGCGTGGCATGTCCACAGGATAAAGGGCGGGAATTTAGCAGAAGATCAAAGGCAGGAGGGCATGACCGCGAGTGTTTATTTTGAATACACGTGTTTATCGTGGACATAGTTTTACTTTAGGAAATGACTGTTAAGAGAAAGGATTATCAAAGGAAAATGTCTCCGGGTCCCGAGTGACGCGCAGGCAATTATCGGTCCTTTGAGCGTCTTTTGAAAATCTCCCGGACCCGGGCTCCTAAGACTATCGGGTATCGATTTTTTTCTTGATTTTTTTTTCTTTCGAGGGGGAATTTTTCTATAGTTGGGGGGAAAAAAACATACTATTTCGAGGGGGGAATGGGGCCGAATTTCGGCCCCAAAAATCGGCAAACGAGGGCCCTGGCATGACACCTGGTCCCTGTGTATTAATTTACTCTTTGTTGTGTCTGGCTAACTCGAGCAGAGGTGTCAAAATTTTTCACACCTTCGGCGGTCAGAATGTATCGGTTAATTAAATATTTTCGCACACCGTGAGAATTGTGGAGTCTATTCCCAGACTATCTTAAATGTTTGTTTGTCGGTATATTTGATATTATGATGAGATTAATTATTGATAAAAGCTTAAAGAAGTTTTATTGATCAAATATCGATCAATTACTGATATCTTAAAGCATCATTCCTGCGGGATCGAGATCTTAGTCATTTAATCAGCGGTTGTTTGCATGCAAATGAAGGAAATAATATAGCCGTTTCATAAAATTGAGACGATAATTATGATATGCACTTGTTGATGAATAAAATTAAAAAAAAAAAAAAATCTTAGTTGTTTCTTCGCATGTGCTATTTACAAATTACATATTGAAACGTCTATCAATAGATAATGTTTGTAATACGTTTGTTTTCGAAAATGTCACAAGTATGTTATTATAACGCATCACCGTTTACTCAGCAAACGGTCCCGATGACCGTAAACAAACTTTAGTTTTCTTCGTATGTTGGTCAATGTTTGGGTCGCTCGAAACCATGGATAACTCGAGCATTTTGCTCATCCCCTTGCGACCTCGAGCGAGCGGTGTTTTACTGTACATATTAAGTATACCCTACCAATCAGTTTGTAAATGAATTCACTCTTGGGAAAAGCCCTGAAACAACCTAGTGTTAGCATATTGGCAGTTTATAAATACCTCAGTTGTACTTTGACCAACAATGGCTGCTTTTTATATATAAAATATACACGTATTACAATTTCAAAATGGTTTATAAATACAAATTTATTGTAAAAATCTCCCATATTGACTTAGTTTGTTAAAAAAAGACAAAAGATATAGACGAATACAGTTAATGTACTCATCTCAAAACGCTCTACTATAACTTGAAAAAAAAACACCTTTTCTAATGAGTTTGCCCGGCATATTTCACATACACTCCAAAACTGAAATTTTTTAATTTGTTTTAAACTTGGTAATTCTGTTTTAAGAGCCACTGCTTTACCATTTCTTTGCTATATCAGTACTCTTTCTTGAAAACAGAAGGGGATTCAAGATGAGAGGGGTTCTAGTTTAGAGGTTTTTAGTGTATTGTAAAGAATACTTACTCCTACCATGCAGAGCTACTTTCTGGCTGCCTTTTGGACATGGTGTCAGTCTGAAAATGTAATAAAATGTTATAAACTTAAAGTTACTTTTCGGGATAAATGCCAGGCATTCACACCAATTCCACTTCAAAAGGTGCTGGGCCTGTTTAAATTTTGGACAGGTCAGACGGTCTGGCAATTTTCAGCAGCCTGGATTCTAACTTCACTTTATTTGCTATTGAGCACTTGTTGGTGACACCGGCATGGACATGCTAATGGGCTGCATCAAAAATGTCACGAACAACATTGTAATGGACTGCAACCAGTGATGTAACTGGCATGGACATACTTACAGGCTGCATCAAAATGAAATGTCTGTGTTATGGGTTGCAACCCATAAAACAATTGGCATGGACGTACCAATGGGCTGCATCAAACTTTAAGAAATGAAATGTCTCGGACAGTTCAATGGGCTGCAATCCGTAAAGCAATTGGCATGGACATACTAATGAGTTGTATCAAATTTAAAGAAATGAAATCTCATGGACAGTGTTCCGGGCTGCAACCCGTAAACCAATTGGCATGGACATACTAATGAGGTGTATCAAATTTTAAGAAATGAAATCTCATGGACAGTGTTCCGGGCTGCAACCCGTAAAACAATTGGCATGGACTGTTTTCAGAAGGTCTAAAAGAGGGCTACAAAACAAATTATTAATTTTATGTCGAAAGCCCGATCGGGCTATGTTACCAGTCTAACACAAATACAGGGGATGAATACGAATATTTATTCATGAATACAAGTTCTACACTAAGGTCACTGAACATTATGTGGCTTTTGCCGACAATTAGACTTACTCATTTGGTTTATCTGGATGTCAAATTTATGATCTGATATTTTGTAGTAGTCACCCATCCCTCTAAGCCTTACTTGTATCTGTATTTTACTGTTAAGAAAACGAAGACATTAAAAAATTAAAAAGTCATAATATTCTAGCCAAACTTACTTGCTATTATAAATTAGACATTAATATTCATGTAGATATTATTTGGACTAGCAGATGGGAACTCTTCTGCCAGTTAAGGATTACTTGTATTTGTTGTTGGCCCTGCAAAATTTTGATTGAGTAATTTGACATTTTTAACTCTGTTCACTTATTTCTTTGCACAGAGCTTTCTCTTTTGATCAAGAATTCTACTTAATTTGTGAGTGTATTCACATGTTCAAATTCAGGATTGAATTCTGATAAAAATTTGGTAAACAGCTGCAAAGTCTGTTTTCATGTCAGAGATTGCCTCAATTCAAGTACAAAACCAACAAGAACTATTTTAACGTTGGGAAAATTGAGTGAATAAATGTTTTCTAAGATGAAGCTTTCAGCTTTGCAAAAAGGCCCAAAGGATGCCATTTTCTGTAGAAATCATGGAATATAAAAAACAATAATGGGCAATTGAATAGCAGGGACAATATTTTAAAGAAATATTACTTAAGTTCTTTCAAAAACGTAAAAAAAAGTCTAACTTTTAGATTTATTTATTGTGACCCAGTTATTACGTTTATTATCTTGGGTTAAATTTACTGCATTCTAACTTGACAATGGTACGACCATTTTGGGTACGAAACACTCGCTAATTTTCCTTGCATTTTCGAATTAAGCAGTTGTTTTGATGCATGAAATTCCGTTCCCCATAAAAATTATATTCAGCGAATATATGACTTTCTGTATTTCCAAATGAATGATTTGTTTTACAAAACTTACTGTTGTGAAAACGCTGTCTAGATCCGCTTCAGGACTACCAATATGGCGACGGCGTGGCCAGGTCACTTGACTGCGCATGCGCTTAACTCCGTTTTTGCCGAACAATAACGAATGCTACCGAATGACGTCATTCCATTGGGTGGCCGCTATTAATAGATTGCAATCATTCTTAAACACGAATTGTGTCCGTAACTGTCCAAAGAGGGACAGATATGTCCATTTTCTTCTGGGGTGCAACTCAGAAAATTAAAGAAACAACCCACAATGTACATTTGCACCCGTTTAAGATGATGTCATTATGGGATGCACCCCATAATACAAAATCACCCCACAATGAACCTTATTCTATACCGCTCACCCCACAATGTAGCTCTCGTAAGAGCGGACGTACAGACGGACGACGGACACCGCGCGATCACAAAAGCTCACCTTGTCACTTTGTGACAGGTGAGCTAAAAAACAATATTATAGAAAAACGAGATGCCCATTATATGTATAAGAAACCACATTGAACAAGAGCTGTCTCCGTAGGATGACACATGCCCCCGATGGCACTTTGAATGAATAGTTATGGCCGATGTTAGAGTTTAGGACCTTTGACCTACGGAGCTGGGTCTTGCGCGCGACACATCGTCTTACTGTGTCACACATTCATGCATAGTTATTTTAAAATCCATGCATGAATGACAAAGATATGGACCGGACATGCCCATCAATGCACTATCATGAAAAATGATCTTTAACGTCTAAGTGTGACCTTGACCTTTGAGCTACGGACCTGGGTCTTGCGTGTGACACGTCGTCTTATTGTGGTACACATTCATGCCAAGTTATTTGAAAATCCATCCATCGATGACAAAGATATGGACCGGACACGCCCATCAATGCACTATCCTTTAATATCTAAGTGTGACCTTGACCTTTGAGCTACGGACCTGGGTCTTGTGCAGGACACGTCGTCTTACTGTGGTACACATTAATGCCAAGTTATTTGAAAATCCATCCATCGATGACAAAGATATGGACCGGACACGCCCATCAATGCACTATCCTTTAACATCTAAGTGTGACCTTGACCTTTGAGCTACGGACCTGGGTCTTGCGCAGGACATGTCGTCTTACTGTGGTACACATTAATGCCAAGTTATTTGAAAATCCATCCATCGATGACAAAGATATGGACCGGACACGCCCATCAATGCACTATCCTTTAACGTCTAAGTGTGACCTTGACCTTTGAGCTACGGACCTGGGTCTTGCGCACTGCACGTCGTCTTACTGTGGTACACATTCATGCATAGTTATTTGAAAATCCATCCATCGATGACAAAGATATGGACCGGACACGCCCATCAATGCACTATCCTTTAACGTCTAAGTGTGACCTTGACCTTTGAGCTACGGACCTGGGTCTTGCGCATTGCACGTCGTCTTACTGTGGTACACATTCATGCCAAGTTATTTGAAAATCCATCCATCGATGACAAAGATATGGACCGGACACGAAAATTGCGGACAGACCGACAGACTGACAGACCAACAGACCGACAGACAGACATAGTTCAAAAACTATATGCCTCCCTTCGGGGGCATAAAAATAAAGGTTATCAGAAATAAGAAAAAGAAAAACATTTGTTAAAATATTACATCTACAGATTTAGATTTAATGACTGACAGTTTTCTTTTTCTCTTTTCTTTCTTTTGTAAAAATCACAAGTATTTTCTCTAGATAACTCATTTAATTCTATAAGACTTGTCTTCCATTCTTATCCTTCCCTAAATTATAATATTCACTGTATGACTATATATCAATGTATATGTTTACTATCTGAGAATAAATCTGTTTAAACTAGATAACCCAGAAACTAGAATGTGTCTGTAGGACACAGGGTGTGCCCCCACCCACCCTGGTAAATAAGTAAGAGGCAATAATTAAAATGTCTGCAGTCTTAATGGGGTATAGCCTCAACAAACATTTTATAAAAAGGATTCGTTATTCTAGGCCATACACGTTTTGAGCTATGAACATCACAAACAAAAAAAAATCCACTATTTTGGCTATTTCAAGGGTTATAACTCTGTAATTAGCACTAAGATTCTCAAGAAGAATGCCAAGTGTGCAAAGTCACATCATGATAAAGACTCAAGCAAGGTTTCGTGAATTTACATCAAATATTTTTGAGCTGGGTATATAATTAGGTAAAAATGTGCATTTTTACAATTTCAGGGGCCATAACTTTAAAAATAGAGGTAGAGCCAGCCAAGAAAATAAGAGATATGCAAGTTTATTTCATGATTAAGACTTATGCAAGTTTTCAACCATTTATATCAAATGCTTTTTGAGCTAGGTGTGTAACAAGGTGAAAATGTGCATTTTTTGACTATTTCAACGGCCATAACTCTGAAATAGAGGGCGGACACAAATGAAAAATATAAGGTGCTCAAATTATATCATGATCAAGACCTATGCAAGGTTTAATGAATCTATATTAAATACTTTTTAGCTAGGCCTGACTATCAAGTTCAGGGCCAAAACTCTAAAAATAGAGGAGGGGGGGGGGCGGAGCCAGAAGAAGCAAGTTCATATCATGATAAAGACTCATGCAAGGTTTCATCAATTTATATCAAATACTTTTTGAGCTAGGCGCGTCACGAACTACGGACAGACGGACGTCCTCACGCACGGACGGACGGACAATACCAAATATATATACCCACCACCACTCATGGGGGGCACAAAAAGCATGCATACCTATTTTTATGTTTTTGTGTTTATGAACGTCGACTGAAAAAAGTTATGATCTAAACATTTGCTTTGTGTTACACTTTTAGTATATCATACAAGAATTTTTCTCTGAAATATTATTTTCTTTAAATATATTCTTTTAGTTTTTTTTAGTAACTATATATATCAATTTGGAAGTATAATATATATACAGTGGTAAAACTAAAAAAAATGTGAATATATTTAATTTTTCACGAACAGTAATTCATAGTTCGCTTAAGTTCTTCGTTTTCATATTGAATTGGTCATAGGGACTACATTTATCCTGTCTATATCTTTAAAACAGGGCGTGAGGACATAATAATAATATCTGTCATGTGTTTACGAATCGGATAGAAATATCCGTCCCGAGGGCACCTGCGCATTGGGCGGTAATGAGGCTTGCCGAATTACCGCCCTTGCGCAGGTGGCCGAGGGACGCATATTTCTTTCAGATTCGTAAACACATGACTGATATTTTTTCTTGCATATCGTATACATGTTAGCATTTTATTCTGGCAGATTATTTTTCTTGAATACCGTATTTTACAAGTAACAGGTAGAAATTCTTACGTAGCACTCTTTCTTATTGTAGAGAATAGACACAAAGCGCGGGAAATTAACGTCCGTAAGCAGAAGTGACGTCATGATGTTTTGCGTTACGCACAATAACAAAGTTCCACTGTAGTTTTATCATTTGTAGCGTAACGTTATGTTCTTACGGTAAACTAACGTATTATGGTCAGCTTTTAACGAGAATTTGCAAGAATTCTCTCACTTCATTGCTGACTGTGTGAATGCAATTCTCTTCAAACTGGATTGCCTCCCTTACATTAGCTAAAGTGTCATTCATGACCTAAGTCAATAATTCTTTGTTATGGATTTTGCATTGATCTAATATTTTGCTTTAAGTAACCGTAATACACGGAAAATAAGGTCGCATGTTGTAGGACCCCCAAATGTAAAAATGGTCACATATGTAAAAATGGTAACAAATGTAAAATAATCTTACCGTATATGTAAAACCTTTCTACAAATGTAAAACCGAGTTGTTACAAATGTAAAAACGTTGCTGGTGACATATGTAATACAAAAGTGTCACAAATGTAAAAACAAACTTTTGGTCACATATGTAAAAACAACTTCCTACAAATGTAAAACACACTATTTGCAGTTACCTTGTGATTTCATCTATATGAAATAGTTTCGCCTTCTATTTCCCAAAACGAAAACTATATAGCCGGAGTGGTCTACACAGTGTGAAGTGTGCACGCGTGTGTAGCCGCCCAGTGATAGTCGGAAATCGACGGTTGGGTGAAAGATGTAGATGTAATGGGCTTGTCCGTCCCCCAGTTTGTATGTTCCGTCTGCATAAAATATAGAAGACAATGCTCCTAGCGGCGACTACAGGTAAATTGCTTGGGCTTGGGAAGGGGAGGAAGCGGGGTAGTGGTAATAGATGTTGTTGTTTTTTCGGAAAACAGCTCCACAAGAATAATGCTACTTCTTAGGCGTGAAATACAGCTTATGTTTACATTGACTCTGTGTTTGTTACGGATCTGTGTACCCCGTTTACCTCTGATATTGAATGAGAAACATAGAATAGCTTTTACTAGGTTAAGCACACAAATTATTTATTGAAGAAGGAAGATATAGAAATATTGAAAGAAATAATAGAATATGCAGTAATTGTTATATGAATTAAATAGAAACAGAATATCACTTTCTTTTAGTGTGTCCTAAGTATAGAGAACTCAGATACGAATGTTTACCTAATTATTATTGTGCATGGCCTAATATTAATAAATTCACAAGTCTTATGAATACAACGCGTGTTCAGCTAGTGAATAAAACAGCTAAGTTTATCTACTTTGCGACTATCAAACGTGAATCATTAATTAATTAGTATAGATACTATTTATAAAATGTTGTAAATAACGTTGTAAATGATTACAGTATGCAGTATACTAGTGTGTTTGTTTGTCTGTTAAATATGTGTTTCTTAGTCTCAGTGTGAATGGAATTAAATATTACTATATGTCAATTTTATATATGTCTCTCACACATTTGTAGTAACATACTTTTCTCATATTTTGTAGAACAGAACAGAACAGAACAGAAATTTTATTTTAGACTTGAGCATTATGCTCCTCGTCCATAAAACATGATACAATCAAATACAAGGTCAACAATACATATTGTATATATAACCACCCTCGATTGTAGTATGGCGATAGACATTGAAAAATGTTTGAGCCAATAAAAATCTTGAAAATCTTAATCTTAAAAAATCTAGTAAGCACTTGAAAGGATGCGAAAAGCGATTTTCACGCCATATTCGTGTACGTGCAGTTGGAAAGTGTATATTTAAGGTATGTATGTTTTTTCGATAATGTGGTGGCCCTTTGCATAATTATGAATTTATTTTTTCGTTAGATGTTACGCAAAGATCATAGGCAACTAGAACTTCGCGAAACGTCAAAAATTCAGCTATGCGGACGTCTCCCGTCATTATACTTTATAGTCATTACATGTATTGTATCACTTATTAGTTGCTATATATTTCACAATTGTCGTTGTCTTCTGTCGTTCTTGCGCCCCCACCAGAACGAGGTTTTCATCTTTTGGCGTTGTTTCGTTCCCTCGTTCTGGCTCCACCGCCAAAACGATATAACGAAAATGCAACGCGACAAAACGAAAGAACGCCACTTATAAACGGCGCCCTAAAAACGTCGTCTTGGCGTTCTGTCGTTCCAGAACGACAGAACGAAACAACGACAAATGTGAAAACGTCGTTCTTTCGTTATGGCGCGGGCGCCATAATTTACCCTCAGAATCCATACTTCTTTCATTCAGATTTGTTTACTAACACTGCGTATTCTCTACGCCAGAACGTTTTTTTTCACATTTGCCGTTGTTCCGTTCCGTCGTTCTGGCGGGGGCGCCAGAACGATAGAACGCCAAGACGACGTTTTTGGGCGCCGTTAACGAGTGTCGTTCTTTCGTTCCGTCGCGTTGCATTCTTCGTTATGTCGTTTTGGCGGGGGCACCAGAACGAGGGAACGAAAAAACGCCAAAAGAGGAAAACGTCGTTCTGTGGGGGCGCCAGAACGACAGAACAACACTGGCAGAAATCGGCCACCATATATCAGTAAGTTCGTTGCGCACTATGCTATAAAGTGAATAAATTATCTGTAGTGAATAATCGAACAGTATGGATGCAGATTAGACTGCGATGTATGTTACCAAAACGCATTAGTTTGATTTTCTCACGGCCTGAACCATTGTTAATTTGAAACTGTTCACGTGCATTTCGGAATACTTGATGAAATGTACTTTATTCAAGGGTTTTTGGCTATTTCGTGTTCGTCTGTACACTTTATACATTTTTTTATGGAAGGCACTAAATCATTTGCATCCGTAAAATATATCGTGTGGCCCAGTCTTACAACTGCTCGCATAATGTCAGTCACATGCCTAGCTTTTATTATTAACATCGAAGACTATCGTTTGGAAGCCCCCGGTGGCATAAAACCGAATTCCACATAGAACTTGAAATGACACAGGTAAGCTGTGTAACCTAGCTGTAGCCCTAAAAACATCCACATTCGACAGGCCACATACTTCAATAAGTGCACATCGGCAAAGTCTGTACCTTTTGACAAGTTCCATTTTCTCATATAATCTGAAGGATTCAACCTGTCACGAACTATTACCGGTCTTCTTTGTAGAACTCGACCTTGCAAAATAACATAGGGGTAGCCATTTTTGTTTTTGACTTAAAGCCCTGCTCCTGTCCTACATTTTAACCTTGAATTGTCACTGAAAAAGGATGACAATCCTGACTATGAGCAGTGACGCCTGTCAAAATAGAGTCTATTTTATATAAAATTCTATATGAAATACATGTGGTTTTGCATGCTAAAGTGTGGCACGTGGCCGTTAACTGTTACCTATTGTAATCATGGGTTGCATACACACAAAAGAATTTGAATATCCGCGGAGCAGGGCTTTAACACAGGTAGCCACCAGTCCTAAAATCGACTCAAATTTTGGACTTAGTTTTTTGTCTAAGACTTTTGATGAATAAGCTTAAGTCGATATTTTGAGACTTAGTCAAGACTTCAGTCAAATCATTAGTCTTAGCCCTTAAGTGAATACGGCCCCTGTGGCAACGTTAAATGTCGCAACGCCGCTAAATGTCGCAACCACCGTTAAATGTCGCAAGGTTGACGTTAAATGTCGAAACTACAGCTAAATGTCGCAAATTCGTCTGCCGCTAAATGTCGCACTTTTAACGTTAAATGTCGCAAAAATTTGCCCACCGTTATATGTTGCAACACCAACGCTAAATGTCGCAATTCTTATTTGACACTATAACTATCAATTCCTTGTGAATATTTACCTTTTTGAGGGAAGAAAAATTAGCAGGTTTATGTAATACAAATAATTATCCTAGTGATAAGTGCTGTTACGTATAGCAACAAGTGGGCCTTGTTGGCCCTAGATCGCTCATCTGAGTTCCACACCTTGCTTGAACAGTCACGCAAGAAAAATATTTGTGAAAATATTTTGTAATAGGGCCAGTATTTTAGGACAGAAATATTCTGAGGTTTCTTCTAACTAAATACGATTTGGTAATAGTATTGTATGTTTGTGGGGGTTGGGTATGGGTGGGGAACGGGGTGAATAACGACACAGAAATCTAAGACACAAACACACAAAGACAATTAATAGAAAATATAAATATTTACATGTTTGAAGGGGTGGGGGCTGAGGGAGAGGGGGTTATGTGTGGGTAAGCGGAAAAGTAGGATAATGAGGGGAATGATCGAGACTAAACAAAACAATTTTAAGAGACTAAAAATAAAATATATCAAAATTCCCTGAAGGAATATACAGAGGGCCACATAGGATCTTTCTCCGCCATTTAAGCTTGATAGTCACCTTATGGCTTTAAATGTAAACCTCCAAACAAAGAAATAAAACCCATAGCTGTTTAATAGAAAATCTTCGTTTTCTACAGCTGGTACAAAACACAGTCTTCGTGTCGCGTAGTTGAACATCCTGTTGTGTAACAGGCCTGGATTGTTGCACGAGCCGATTCCTCCACCCCAAACCCCACCTTTGTTGGCTTACTAGTGACTTACACTCATCAAAGTTGCACCCAACTATTTTGGAAATAATATCTTCTCAAAATGTAGACCCAAAAACGCCCCAGAGGCGAACATTTTATACTTATATTTCAAAATTCCCCAGGGGGAAGAACCCTTGACCCCTTAAAATAGGGGGAGTACCCCTCCAGTACCTTAAAATGAAGAAAAAAAATGCACCAGAGGCAACCAGTTTATACCTGTTTTTCAATCTTTCCCGGGGAGAGACTCTCAGGCCTCGAAAATGACAGGGATAACCTCTCCCATACACCGAAATTTTGAACAAAAAATGCAATAAAAGTCCAGCATTCCATACTTGTATTTCAAAATTGTCAATGGGAAAAGACCCTAACCACCTAAAATAAGGGGAGTGCCCCACTAGTACGTACCTAAACAAGAGGACCATGATGGTCCTGAATCGCTCACCTGTCCCCACATGACCTAGTTTTGAACGTCTGACGTCGTTTTTTCTGTTATTTGACACAGTGACCTAGCTCATGTGACCCAGTTCTGAACTGGACCTAGATATCATCAAGATAAAAATTCCGACCAATTTTCATGAAGATCCATTGAAAAATACGACCTTGAGAGACGTCACAAGGTTTTCTTCTATTATTTAACCTAATGACCTAGTTTTTGTCGGCACGTGACCCAGTTTTGAAAATGACCTAGATATCATCAAGGTGAACATTCTCACCAATTTGTATGAAGATCTCGTGAAAAATATGGCCTCTAGACAGGTCACAAGGTTTTTCTAATTTTATACCTACTGACCTAGTTTTTGACCGCACGTGACCCAGTTTCGATCTTGACCTAGGTATCATCAAGATGAACATTCAAACCAACTTTTATAATACAGTTCTCATGAAAAATATTACCTCTAGAGAGGTCACAAAGTGTTTTTATTATTTGACCTACTGACCTAGTTTTTGACCGCAGATGACCCAGTTTCAAACTTAAATTAGATATCATCAAGATGAACAATCAGACCAATTATACAGATCCCATGAAAAATATGTCCTCGAGAGGTCTCAAGGTTTTGTATTATCTGACCTACTGACCTAGTTTCCACGTCATCCAGTTTCAAACTTGGCTTAGATATCATCAAGGTGAACATTCTGACCAATTTTCAGAAAGACCCGTTAGACTGAAAGGTATGCGACCATTTTGCGACAATGTTCCATTGTTATGCGAAGTGAGCCAAACAGGTCTTTTAATAATGTCAGACAGATACTACTAGTAACACCAGGTTACTAGCATTTAGGAGTGACCTGTCGCTTTTATTAATAGATTTGAAAGGTTACTGGAATAAACCACTTCAGTAAAGGGGTACCCTACCTTTTTATAACTTATTTTTATAATAAATATTTAAATGGCTGTCTCTTCGACAACTAAACGCCGTGGTGCAGTGGTAAGCGTGAAGGCTTTAGAATCTAACTTTTCTGAGTTCGAATTCCAACCGAGATCAATATTTTTTTTTTCATTTTATATTTTGGTAACATACATTTAAAATGATAATAATGTTAAAGATGTATTTGAATTGCATTACTTGTATCATTTTGCTATTTTCGCATATAACATAGGTTTTTCAAATATCTTTTTGATTGTGAATTATTCAACATGGTTGACATAGCTCTTGACAATTTGGTCATTCAACTAGCTGATGACACTGATTCGGAGGAAGGAAACCGACGCCACCAGCGAGTGTGAGGATGCTCCATTGGGCACGTGTGTTTGAAATGTATTGAATGTATTGAAATTGTATGAATGAAATTAAAAATAAAATTGAAATGATGAAATAAAAAAACACATGAAAAAATATAGATAAAATTCAATCATAAAACAAATCGCCCTGTGTGGGATTCGAACCCACAGCCTCCTAATCGCAAAAGTTAAATGTCTAGCAAGATTCCTCAATTCTACCTACTGAGCTATCAATGCAATTTCAATCTGTTCTGTATTTGAAATGTATTTATATTTTTAAATAAGTCAAATATCTTTCAAACCCTTATTTAATATATGGAACAGTCTGGAAAATCCAAATCTAAAAATAAAAGCGACAGGTCACTCCTAATTGCTAATACACACACATGAAGTTTCCGTATTTACAAAACAGACCATTACAGACTGGGTGATTTGAAAATAGATCAATGCTTACAAATTGTTTTCTTTCTTGCGTAATTCCATACAGGCACGAGTAATCGACGTCATTAAACATCAAGGTTTTTTTATCTTTTTACAATTAAATGTATATGTGTAACTACGATATTTGATACTTGCTAGGTATTTCTAAAAAAAATGTGTACATCTGCAACTCTATTCCGTCAAAACTCTCAACTTGACTGATTATAAGTGACCTTCCGTAGGCCAATTCTTCTAATACTTGTCTATATATTCAATGATTCAAGATTCCAGTTTGAACCAAATACAAATGTATACTTTACTCCACTCCCCACAAGCACTTTGCCTGTACTCCGAGCCTTCTATAGTTTCTCTTATGCAGAAGAAACAGACAAACCGAGGGACGGACAATCCCATTACTACACACACACACACACGCGCGCGCGCATATATATATAATATATAGTTTTTACTTTTACGCGTATATACCCGTCACGCTCCGAGAACACATATCACTGTGTAGAACACTCCGGCTATGAAGGCGTAACTATTTCATACAGATGAAATCGCAGGGTGACTGCGAAAATTGTGTTTTACATCTGTAGGAAATTAATTTTACATATGTGACCAAAAGTTTGTTTTTACATTTGTGACACTTTTTTTATTACATATGTCACCAGCAACATTCTTACATTTGTAACAACTCGGTTTTACATTTGTAGAAAGTTTTTACATATACGGTAAAATTATTTTACGTTTGTTACCATTTTTACATATGTGACCATTTTTACATTTGGGGGTCCTACGCATGTTACTCCATAGACAGCAACAAAATATGTAGCCAGTTTTTGATATAAATAATGTTTTATAGATTCATATAGAAGTTCTATTCATGTAAAGATATAAAACGTTTCTGTAAAAAAATCCAAAACATTATGTTAGCTTCTGATATTGCGAAATTCGTGTTGTCATGTAACAGAAAATGAAAACATTTAAATAAATTTCTTTTCTTTTAAACTTTTTGAAATCCCGCCAAACATTAAAATCACTGCCACACTATAAATTCAAAATTGCCAACGACGTTCACGACGTCATCTAAATAAAACCGTCACTTTTCGAACGTTGACGTTTGTAATATTAGCGCGACGTTTTGTTAATTAAGTAGTAATTGGGAATTTGTAAATATGCAAAGAGGGCGTGTGTTTTAGATATTATAGTTTAATAAACTTTTTATCATTTTTATAAAATACAAGTGCTTGATTTTCATTCAAAATATATGGTCAGTTAGTGATACTTATTTTATTTTAGCTCGATTGTGATGAAAGGTTCAAGCTTATCTGAACCACTTATGACTCCGCTTCCTTGAAAAACCAGTACTAACGCTCACCTTTATACAATAAGAATTAAAAATAGCCATTATAAGATTTACATTATTATTGAAACATGCGAGGTTTTACTTGATAGCAGTGATGTACATGTCGCCAGATATACAAACATATGTAACAACAAACAGAGAAGGGGATTTTTGCATTCCTCATTTCGAGCTTTTTTTAAAACGTTTATTTATTCATCATGTTTAGTAAACGTCTTGATTTAATAATATGAAAAACGGATGAATACGGATGAACGGAAGCCATACTCAGCATAATCAGTGTTGTTTTCTTCATCGCTGTAAACATATAGTTTGTGTATGTACATAGTTTTTTCTGTCATGCCTTCAACACTGTTCAAATTTCATTCAATTGGTTGATACATAATGAAAAAATTCTATGCCAGAACTGCTGATACAGGAACGGACGGCAGTGTCATTGACGCAACCGCAACTTTGCCATAAAATTACAGTGTGAACTGCGAGCGAAAACGAATTCGGTGCCCTAACATATATGTGAAAACGTAAACAAATACGCTTGCAAAAGTAGTATGTTATCATGATTAGTTTTGGATTATAATGTGAAATTTAAAACATATATTTAATGGACTCTTACTAAATGTCACTATAATAAAATTTACTTACTTACTTACTTACTTACTAAAGTAAAAATTGTGGCTTTACGTATGAATATTGCATACATTCATTTTATTTAAAAGTATTATTCAAATACATGCAGAAATGGAAGCAGTTTATCCATACATGTATAAAAAATTATGCTACAAAGCACAAAACAAAGACAAAAATACACAGGTAGGGCAAATAAGTTCTCATATTTTGACCTTACCTAAACGAAGATATATTGTTTTCTATTGCAACTTTGTCGTTAACTAGGATTACCTAAAACGGGAAAGGGAAATGATAAATACCACAATGCCCTGCATTGCATACCAAGTACTCTAAGCACTGTAATAAACTTCGCGTCAATTAAACTTAATTCGGTAATGTTATGATAAAAAGACGCTGAATTTGATTTTGCAGTTGTGAAAATATGCCCGTGTTTACTGGCTCATATTAAGCTTTTATGGAAGTTTTATGGAAGTTGTCTCCCTAATTAATTTTTTTTCTGAATAAGATCGGGACTATGAAAGTGAATAGATTAATGATGTTGTTGATTCGCGCTCAAGTAAATGTCCAGACGGTGACAGTGTGTTCCTGTGGTACGTAAAAGTGAACCTCGGCGTATCTGTAGTGGCATACTGTGCACTAGAACCCTGTTCAGCGTGGTCATTAGACCCTACGCCTCGGGCAAACGGTGACTCTTTCTGTTTCCCTTCCTTTCAAGCATTTCCTCAACCCGATTCACAAATTGCTGTCTGGTTCGAAGATGTTCATAAGAAAGCGAATTGACCACTCCTCCAATGAGTTTTAGCCTATTTAATACGTGGTCGTTATTATGTTATATTAGATGTAAGCGTTAATAGTATATCTATGAACAAGATAAAAAAAGTAAACGTTTTGCTCATTTTCAATGTTTTTTGATGATCAAAAGTATAAGTTAATTAAAAGCTTATCTTTGACGTTTACATCAACCAATTATTTATTATATTTGGTTACGATCTTGTGTTTCTCGTTACTACTTAGTCTGGTTCCCGTCCCTAGGTTTTTTTCTTTCTTATTTTTTCTTATTTACATATATCAGTTTTCTTCATTTAGAGGGAAGTAACTTAAGAATTTTGTTTCTACATTGATAGTTTTATTGTCCCTGGCTCCAAACAGCCATCAGACAAAACTGTGCTATTTTAGAGTCTTAATATTTCTAATAAAATGTGTCCTGTATTTATTGAAAAAATAGCCATGGAGCCAGGCTAGTTATTACTGGGAAAGTATTCTACAACTTAGCCTACTTAGGCCTATAGATCTTAGAGGAAAATGCTGGATCCATCCGTAGCGGTGAATGCTGGATCTGTCCGTAGCGGAGGATGATGGATCTGTCCGTAGCGGTGAATGCTGGATCTGTCCGTAGCGGAGGATGCTGGATCTGTCCGTAGCGGTGGATGCTGGATCCATCCGTAGCGGTGAATGCTGGATCTGTCCGTAGCGGTGAATGCTGGATCCGTCCGTAGCGGTGAATGCTGGATCAGTCCGAAGCGGTAGATGCTGGATCTGTCCGAAGCGGTGAATGCTGGATCTGTCCGAAGCGGTGGATGCTGGATCTGTCCGTAGCGGTGGATGCTGCATCTGTCCGTAGCGGAGGATGCTGGATCTGCCCGTAGCGGAGGATGCTGGATCTGTCCGTAGCGGTGGATGCTGGATCTGTCCGTAGCGGAGGATACTGGATCTGTCCGTAGCGGTGGATGCTGGATCTGTCCGTAGCGGAGGATACTGGATCTGTCCTAGCGGAGGATACTGGATCTGTCCGTAGCGGAGGATACTGGATCTGTCCATAGCGGAGGATGCTGATAACCACCCATGTATTTACTGTTTTTGGTAACAATCTTATGTTTCTGGTTATTACCTAAGCTGGCAGCATGGAAAGTATTCAACGATTTTACTCTTATATTTTAATTTATTTTCCTTGAATGTCATGCAAAAAAAACAACAACAAAAACGGCGCCATTTCTCTCTTAAATTTTTATCATTTATTGTAGCTGTATGCTTTTGATTGCATTTGGCATAATGTATTTGACGTGATAATCCGGTCAAAAATATTTTCAAAAACTAAGAGGCTACTCTATAGCGGATGTGAAAAACAAACTGTCAAAATATACATAATAAAAACTCTTAATCAAGGTATCTTGTTCAACGGGTTACAAAAAAATGTTGTTATTTCAAAACGTTTTGGATTATGGTGCGGGTAAGCACACTTCTAAACTACTAAGTACTCTGTCTATCTCGTTTTCGTCGGTACTGTTCATCCTGGGCTTATTGATCAGACCCATGTAACACGGAAAATAAATACTTTCGGTTTATTTATTATTAGTTTTCTCTACCAGTGAATAGCGCCTTGGTGCTGGAGCCTCGGTATGTGTACAATTGAACATGACGAGAAAGTTGGTTACTTATTCCTTATTCCTTTTTCGAATAAGGAATAAGTAACTAAGTACTTTTTGTTACTTATTCCTTATTCAAATGCGAATAAGTAACAAACACATTAATACCAGATAAAGTTTCATCTCCTACAATAACGTGTTCTGAACACATCTCATATCTATTTCGCCAAGCAATGATAAAAGTCGAATAAGGAATAAGTAACTGGATTCATTTTTGTTACTTATTCCTTATTCAAACGCGAATAAGTAACACACAAATTAATACCATATAAAGTCTCATCTCGTTCACCAATTCTTCAATATGATTTAATTATTCACTATAAGACCTAAAAAACGTGTTGTGAACACATACCATATCGTTTTCGCCGAGAACTAATATACGTCGAATAAGGAATAAGTAACTGGATTAATTTTGTTACTTATTCCTTATACAAACGCGAATAAGTAACAGACAAATTAATAACAAAAAAAGTCTCATCGCGTTCTCTATTTCTTCGACATGATTTAATTACTCACTATAAGACCTACAAAACGTGTTCTGAAAACATGCCATGTCTTTTTTCACCTAGAAGTATTATAACTCGAATAAGGAATAAGTAACTAGTTTCATTTTGTTACTTATTCCTTATTCCTTATTCAAACGCGAATAAGTAACAGAGAAATAAACACAAGATTAAGTCTCATCACGTTCACCATTTTTTTCAATATGTTTTAGTAACACACTTTTCAACCTACAAAACGTGTTCCGAACACATGACATTTTTCTTTCATTAGAAAATTTCAGAAGTCGAATAATTAGAACTGGAAAAAGTAAAAGATGAATGAACCTAAGATAACACATCATCTCGTTCATCATTTCTTCAACTTGATTTTATTACTCACTATAACACCTACAAAACGTGTTCTGAACACATGTCATATCGTTTTCGCCGAGAGCTGATATACTTCGAATAAGGAATAAGTAAATGGATTCATTTTGTTACTTATTCCTTATTCGAAAAAGGAACAAGAGCGCCGCCATGCGGGGCAATATACGCCCGAATTCTTACATCATAGGATTGGAGCAAAATTTTAAGAACTTGACTGTTGTAGCCCCAAAGGACTGGAACAACAAAAGGAAAACTTCAAAAAACAAATCTAAGTCCGCAAAAAAAATCAAAGTCTACAAAAAAATCCTTATCAGGTATAGGTATGTAAAAATACACCTTAAAATTGGAGGTACCATCCATGTTGTACCACAGAAAAGTGGTCTCGGTTTTTTCCTACGGCCAATAATAAAAAAGTTTCAAAATAAGCTATTTATAGTAACATAAAAGGGAAGTAATTCAAAAAAAAAAAATTATTGTAAGTACAAAAAAGAGATCTGCCAAATAAAAACAAGACCACTGCAATGCAGAGCAATATACACAAAGCAAAGTCATATATGACCTTTGACCCTTAAGTGTGACCTTGACCTTGAAGCAAGTCATCCGGAACATGCGCTATGCACATCGATACAATGTGGTGAACATTTCTGCCAAGTTTCTTTGAAATCCTTCCAGTAGTTCAAGAGTTACAGAGCGGACACGAAACAAACTGATATGACTTTTGACCCCTAAGTGTGACCTTGACCTTGAAGCAAGTCATCCGGAACATGCGCTCTGCACGTCGTCTTGGTGTGGTGAACATTTGTGTCAAGTTTCTTTGAAATCCTTCAAGGGGTTCAAGAGTTTCAGAGCGGACACGAAACAAACAGATATGACCTTTGACTCCTAAGTGTGACCTTGACCTTGAAGTGAGACATCCAAAACATGCGGTCTGCACATCGTCTCGGTGTGGTGAACATTTGTGTAAAGTTTCCTTGAAATCCTTCAAGGGGTTCAAGAGTTACAGAGCGGACACGAAATTGCTAACGGACAGACGGACGGACGGACAGACGGACAGACGGACACCAGCGTCATAACATAATACGTCCCTTCGGGCGTATAATAAGGAATAAGTAACCAACTTTCTCGTCATCAAATGAACTGTACCACATACTGGTATAGGCTATAAACATTTTAAAACCGTCTGCGCTATATATATGTCATTTTTTAATCATTGTGCAAACTAACAACCACTTTTATCAAAATTTGATATATATTTTGATACACAACGAGTAATTGTGTGTATGTTGGAAATGATTTCTTATTTTTATGTTGTGTTAGAAAATTATTGAAATATTTTGTTTGCCTACATTTCAAAGTTTATTTCCCCATCATTTATACTCTAATCATGATTGAAATGTAACTTTAATGTAGTGGCCGGCAAAACTCAAACAGAAGCTGTACGTAAGAACTCATTCATTATCTGCTAAAACTGCCATTCCTTATTCAACGAGTTTTCCTGTTTCGAAGTTCGATATTTATAAGTAAAGCAGAGTTAATTCGGGGTAGGGTGCAGGCTGAACTTTGAAAACATAAACGTGAAAGTAATGGTTCATTTTGTTTGTTTGATTTGAGTTTAACGCCGTTTTCCAGCAGTATTTCAGTCATGTAACGGCGGGCAGTTAACCTAACCATTGTTCCTGGAGTCTGTACCAGTACAAACCTGTTCTCCACAAGTAACTGCCAAACTCCCCACATAAATCAGAGGTGGAGGGACTAATGGTATCAGACACAATGTCGTTTATCAAATAGTCACAGAGAACATACGCCCCGCCCGAGGATCGAACTCGCGACCCCGAGATCTGTAGACCAACGCTCTTACCTATTGAGCTAAGCGGGTGAGCTAGTGATGATTCAGGTGATACCGTATAAACATACACATGTTTATGTCATCAACATAATATCAATTTGTTACTTGTCACCTTTTTATCATCATGTTAAGGGGACGCATATTGCTACATTCACAGTTCATACAGCAATGCGGAAGGGGTGCATATTCAAGAAATCGATGGTGGGAAAATAAAAAACATATTCCTAAACTGATATAATACTGATGGACACCTGTAATATTCAGTATTTTGTGGATAATAATGTGGTACTATGAATGTAATAGGAAAACAGAGGTCTTTGTGAAAGTACATTCAACACAAAATATTAAGCTTTTGTATAAGGAAAATACAGGTTTTTTACAATAACAGTGTTCCAAATAATGTTGAAGGGATGAGATTTTCTTTCTAACACACCAGGTTTGCTTAAACATGTAAAAATTTAACGCCACGTCTGTTAATCTCGGGATGGACGCCATATTTCTCAATGATAAAAAATGTAAACAAAAAAGTCAGAGTGGGATTAGCATTGCAAGGGCATAACAGGACATTCTACACAATGAATACCTTAGAAAAGATATCTAAGATGCTACACAAGTCAGGCGGGTTAAATGCATAATGTCGATCACTTGAAATTCATCTTGAAAAGGTGGTTAATTTTACTTTGTTTACATGGTTTTTAATTTTCCCACGACTTCTCGGCGATTCACTGCAAATGTATTACTGCGCCTGACGAAAGGTAACTCTAATAAACTACGGGAGACAACTTAGGTGTCAGCACGTGTACGATTTTTAAAAAAACATGTCGATGATTATAATTTCTTATCAAATAATGAATCCTATTCAGATATTCGTCTTTAATATGAGAAAATTATTAATTTCTGTGGACATTTGTCAAAAAATATTACTTACAGTGGACTACTTTGCGCATCAAACTGGTTTCCGCTTCAGTTGTGAGGCACTTCCGTTATACTTTTGACAACAATAACAAAACACAAAATGAATCAATAAAGTCACTTATAAACCGACTGCTACTTAAATCAGTGTAAGTAAAGTTGTTGTTACAACATTATACATGTTCGTTACGTTATGAGATAAAGTTTATCTTGAACTGCATAATCCATTAATTACTAATAAACTTTGATAATGTGGCAGTTGACCTCAATACAATCGACACTGTTATTTTCCAATACAGGTAAATCCAATAATTGCTTTACAACAGACTTGTGACGGATTATCTTTGAACACCCCTGGACTTATTGGACTCAACTGCCACATTATCAAAGCTTATTTGTACGTTTAGATGATATTGCATTTACAACTTATTTGACCCCGTTTTTTACGTGAATGACAGCATTCTCGTGCAACTCGTGCAAACAGAGTTATGAAAAGTATGGTGGAAAATTCAAGGACAAATTATAAATGACATTAAAGTGAGGATAACTGTATATTCGTCCAGTTTTGATCATTGACATTCCAGCTGTGTATTAGTAACTTTTGTGAACAAGATTAGAATGTTGCTTTTCCACATATACACATTGATTGGACCTCTCAACCAAATTTCATACCTTATTTTAGGGATTTTTAAGACAATACATTTTCAAAAGTTTGTTGAATGGGTTTTGATATTTAAGTGCATTGTAGTTCATGAATACCAAGTTAAAAATTAATAATGGCAACATTTCTAGGCCTTTATTGTAAGCCACTAGACTTCTGTAACGATAAGTGTTTAATGTATTAAGGGGAATATACTCTTTTAGTTTTGGAATGTGGCATTCCTTGACCACCGTATCTTTTCTTATGCACTACTTTGTAAACAAACTAAATAATGAGTTTTAGCTCACATATGCGAAATGAAAAGCAAGACAGTGAACTTATTTCACATTCTTTCTTTAAATTAGAATCTGTAGGACATTGATAAATGTTTGGACAAAGTGAAGCACTATTATTTTCGCACCAAAAAGTCTTAATTGTTGACTTTGAATGTACACAAGAAGTCTTATGTAATTCAACAATAACTTTCTTATTTCAGTTTTTCTCATTTTTATTTTAGTGAGCAATCCTTTGTGTACTTATAACAGTTGAAACAGTATTCATTTCATTTACCAAAACCTTGTACTTTTTTGCAGGTAAATTTTATAATACCCCACCCACTTTTTTCTAATTTCAAAGTATGCGTCCCCTTAATTGTGAACAACGTATGCTTGGCATAACGTTCTGGTATATGTTTTGGGCCACTTTCATCAGCTACATTGATGTTACTTTTTCGTTCCGGCGGAAAACACTTCCATCCATATGTTCATCATTTTGAAAAATGTTACGCTGATGATATTATACATGTCCAGGTGTGTAACGTGTTTCCTTATCATAAATTTTCCATTTTTCCAAATACTGTTGTCGGATGGAACAAGCTCTGATCTGAAATAGTTTTGCCCTCCCTTCAATATCTCAAGCAGGCAGTAAACCAATAAACATGTAGTTTGTTGTAACAAAGTGAAATATTAATCTAATTTTACTGGATGGAAAAAATATGAAATAACTAACATGCAAGTAAAATGCTTTAAGACAGCAAATGAAACGTTCATACATGTGTTATACAACTGTAGGGTAGAAAACATACCATAGTTATACAAACTTCACCGTCAATATTCAATGAGACGCAAATCCCATTCAGAACTAAGGACAAATATATTGTTTCGTACAGTATATATCATACAAATTAAATACGTTTATGCATTTCACTCAAGACAGTATAAACAAGGGCTCAGTGTGCCAAAAATTTCGTTTACACGCAATTTTATAGGTATACAGTATCAGATAAAACTAAATAGACAAGTTCAATTATCAACGTAACTGAATATTTACGGCGCGAAATTTCACGTAGTCGACGTCACGGCGGAAATGACGTCAATAAATGTGCAAAATAATAACTATTTACATTTCATCAAATCTCCTTTTTAGCAATAAAATACTGAAATAAACGTTCTATATCGGTCCCAAATGGAGCGGGTTTCGGGCCACAGAAGTGGCCCTCTGGCAAATTTGGTACATTAGTCGGGCCACAAAAGTGGCTCTCTGGCAGTCTTAGGGTTAAAATCTGAGAATTATTTCATAAACGAGCTTTCCCACAAACACATGTATACATAATAGTTTTCCTCGAGAAAAACGAAACTTTTGTGATGATATATGTATTCCCATTTTGACTGATTTTTCTTGTCCATATAACGGTACTTTTGTTTAACTTTCATGCCTAGATGTTTACTCTTTAAAACATGATAAGTATAAACTAAGCAATACTGTATTTGACAGGCAATGGGGAAGAAAAACCCGAGTAATTTGACAAATTAAAAAAACAATACATGTTACTAAAACACGCACACACATGTTTTGTTAACTGGTCGTGATCCAAGATTTTCCATAGAAATCAAAGACAGAAAGAATCTATTGTATTATGAATCAAGTTTCTGATTTTTTTCTGATCAGCATAGGTGTATGTGTATCATAGAGATCCTAACTCATTTTGTTAAACAATTAGCTCTGACTCATCCTGTCTCCTTATTTATAGTGGCTAAGTTACTTGATATACATAAATCAACTTTGCCATTCAGATATGTGTATGTACATACGGTACTATACAATTTACCATGAAATCAAATTGATCGTGAAATTAAAGTCTTTAGCTGTAAAGGTGGCTGTTTTTTCATTTCATGCTTTCCACGAACAAAACCGTGACAAAAAATGTAGGTCGTACTAAAGAGATAATCCTGCCGTGCGTGCAAACTCATGAAAAGCGTGCCAATTTTTTTAAGCTTGAATTTCATTTCTAAAATAGGCATGATATTGCGCGTCTGTTAATTTCACCCTTTCTTTGTACATCAAAGAAACTATGCTGTGTCTTTTGTTTAAAGCCCTGCTCCCGTCCTACCTTTTAACCTTTTAACTGAAAAAGCATGAAAACCCTGACTATGAACAGTGACACTTGTTAAAATAGAGTCTATTTTATATAAAATTCCATATGAAATATTTGTGGTTTTGCGTGCTGAAGTGTGGCACGTGGCCGTTAACTGTTACCTATTGTAATCATGGGTTGCATACACACAAAAGAATTTGAACAGCCGGGAAGCAGGGCTTTAAATAAATGTACACATCCTCTTCCCCCTCTTACCAGCTTTTAGTGAGCGCCTAACTTGCAAATTACACTATTGCATTTTTTGTTGGATTTAACGTCGCACCGACACACGATAGGTCACATGCGACTTTCCGGCTTTAATGGTGGAGGAAGACCCCAGGTACCCCTCCGTGCATTATTTCATCACAAGCGGGCACCTAGGTAGAACCACCGACCTTCCGTAATGGCTTCCTCACATGAAGAATTCAACGCCCCGAGTGAGGGTTCCGAATGAGGCTCGAACCCACATCGATGAGGGGCAACAGATTTGAAGTCAGCGACCTTAACCACTCGGCCACTATTTAATTAAAAAATATTTTTGAAGTTGTTTTTGTCCTGTCGTCGAATATTTCAATATTTGAAAGATATTTAGCTTTCAGTCTGAACCTATGTAATTTATGTTGATTCGTATTGTTCTCATAAACAGTTTGGGGAAATATCAAAGCTCTGTTCTATTCTGTACTTTGTTTTTGACTAATTAGACAATTATGAACGTTATTACATGTATTTCAAAAGACTGTATGAGCCGCGCCATGGCAAAAGCAACATAGTGGGTTTGCGACCAGCATGGATCCAGGCCAGCCTGCGCATCCGCGCAGTCTGGTGATGGTGTTCGCTTTCAAAGCCTATTGCAATTAGAGAAACTGATAGCGAACAGCATGGATTCTGACCAGACTGCGCGGATGCGTGCTCACTTGATTTAATGTAAAGTAATAATTACGTATTTGCACATTTAGCTGATAACAACGGTCGATACTGTTTTATACAATGTATTGTGTAACTCTATATATTTAGAAAAAGTGTACGGCATCCATCACTATATGCATGACACTTCATTCAGGTATGTCATTGTTACTGGCAGTATGCAGTTACAATATACATTCCTTACTTTGAATCGGCCATTTTGTTGCTAATGTCTTCAACGTTTACAAAAATAAATAGATCTCTGTTTTGGTAATTTTTCGTTCAGGTATACATGTACACAGAAACATTTAAAAGCCGGGTCAAACGATACCTTTTATGCAAATTAAGCTACAACGATGCGTAAATAAAGATGATAAGAACTACTCACAAAAGTGAGGTTAACTCCGTCCATGACTAAAGTTTGGTTCATAATTAAATCCACAAATATCACACTATGTATTTTTATATTAATTTAAATGAATGCTGCGCACACTTCATACTATCCCTATAATGCGCAATTTGGCCTATTTGGTTTCTATACAGTCAAAGATTATTTTCCAACGATAAAGACTCGAGAGCACGCGACAACAAAATTCTAAGCCAATCAGCGATCTCTACGAACAGATCAATTGCAGTAAACTCACAAAAATGGATTTGGCACTGTCAATCAAGTTTGTCTAATTTACATATCAATAAATCATGGGTTTAAGCGCGAATAATCTTGTGAAATTGTTATCATTATTTAATTTCATTTTCAAGGGCGACCTTGAGCGTTTGTTTACCGGATAGAATTGAGTATAGCCGGATCACGCAACTCGGTACGCTCTATATGGGTCTACTTGATTTGCATTCGCCGCTGGCGAATCGGGATAAGCCGGTCACATGACCGGCGTACACCTATATGATGAGTGAATCGAGCAATCCGGTTAAACAAAAAATGGCGCTACTGCTGTGACAGCTGTCTGTAATTACAGATTACGTGCATTCTTATCTTTTTTAAAGTTTTTAAAGTTATGTTACTCAACTTTTTTTTTAATTTATAATAATAATTACTAACTTACTTCAAAATTTCCTTATGAGGAGTTTTCAGCCATATTTGTCTACACCTCGCCGCATCTCACCGCATTCTGTGAACCGGCGCAATCGGCGTTCTCCGGCGGCGCAAACGAGAGAAATAAAGTGGCTGCGCCGGTTCCGGAAGTTGAAATCGGCGTAAAACGGCGTATGCCGCTTTGTAAAACAAGCCCACCAATGTAATACCGGAGCTGGAAGTGAAGTTTTACGGTCTTGTTTACGGCGCTTGTTTGTATTACCAACGGATGTAATGGTTCTCATTCAAATTATGTACTATTTGTTCATAAATCTATAAAATGTTTGTTTCTCTACGATTTTTCTTTGACATTAAAGTCGTACCTTCTCATTCTCGCATTGTTCGCGGTCCTACTAATTAGGAGGTGGTGTGAAATACAGACCCGAAAACGCCGCCAGATTCTTTAGTACATTTAATAACTTTTCCGCAGCTGTAACGTAATTTAAATAAAACGGGATGACCTCTGCGCGTTGCCCCTAACTATCGACCAATCCATAGAATCTAGACGACTTTCGTTTTGAAGTCTGGCATGTCTACTTGTATTTTCTTTACTTCCTGAAATAAGCTAAAAGTCGAGTGATGTCATTTTCCGTGATGTCAAAAACATACATATGCCTGGAGAGGTTGCACAAAAATGTGAGGCTATCCTAAGAATATCTTGTTGTCCTCTGATAATTATATGCCATGTGTCAACGATGACTATGTTAGAATAGTTATTTATACATAATATTGTTCATTTATTCTATACCTATTTTATCTATCCAATCGCGAACGTTCATTTGCAACACGTGATCGTACAATATATTACGGTATTTGGATGCACGTGCGTACAAAAATCCTGTATTTTCTGTATTTGGACGCACGCGCGTACAAAAAAATCCTGTATTTTCTGTATTTGGACGGTTCAACAGTCCCATGTTAAACATATGATAATGCCCGAAACGCGTGAAAATGTTCCGAATGTAAATCGGATGAAGTAGAAATAGTTTGATTATGCGTCTTGAAATCTGGATTTAATTTGAGTTTGTTTTTTTTATTTACAACACACAAAAACGATTCAAGGGATAACAGTGCTATCTGATTTAGATATTAAAACGTTCGTTGATAATCAGAAACTTAAAAATACAGTAAAAAGGATCATCAGATGTTGGAATATTTGAAAAGTCGCTAAAAGAAGCCGTTCCGGACGAAACCTAGAAATTGGTATCAGCCCTGTATGTCTGAATAGCTACCTCAGCAGTTTTTATTTAACGGTTAAGAAACAAAATGGAGAAGATTATGAATGGCAGCGGGCGGGCGGTCAGCATCCAAAACATGTCTGCTCTATAATTCAGTTTTCGTCGGATCTTCACCAAACTTGCTGACAATGTTTGTGGGCATTACATCTCGGCCAATTTCGATAACCAGCCAAATTGTACCAGGCACTCTTTGATTATAGTCCTTGAATTACTCAAAAAATGGGGACTTTAGCCTTTTCCGCTCTTTTAAGTCGAACAGTTTACATCCGATCTTCACCAAACTTGCTGACAATGTTTGTGGGCATAATATCTCAGCCAAGTATTATAACCACCCAAATCGTCAAATGGCTGTTGTAGGGAGGTTGCACCATATACTTTTTTTAATGATGATAAGCATAAAAAACAACATTCAACGAATTACGTATATTACGTATGAAGTGAATAAAAATATAGAATAAAAAGTTTATTTAAGGTCTAACATTGTTCTGTATAATATATATTGCACTCATACCAAGCTGGGAAAAACTAGAAAAGGCAGGAATACAATATTCAGTGAAACATTTTTAATTTAAACTATTATTATAGTAAGATAAAATAGATATAGAATAAAAAGGTTATTTAACATTGTACTGTACAATACGAGATATATTTGGACTCGTACCCAGCTGAGAAAACCATATTGAACTCGCCCAGCGGCTCGTCCTATATGGTTTTCTCAGCTGGGTACTCGTCCAAATATATCTCCGTATTGTACAGAACAATGTTAAATAACCTAATAGTATTTGCAGTGTACACACTGAGTGTCTTAATATCAATCTTATACACAGCAGCAAACAAAGAAAATGAATAAGATTACAATATCGTCATAAAATTAATACATTCAAGTTTGGGTTATAAATTTATAATATTCCACACAAATACACAAAATTTTAAAATAGATACTGTAGTTTCAAGAGACTTGCGGTCAAGAATAAATTTTAAGGTTCCCATTTATTGAGATTCGTTTCCACGCCTTTTCTCAGATACTAGTAACGTTTGAAAATACAACTCTAAGATGCTAGTGAGACATCATTTTATCAATTGAAACACCAGGCATGTAGGATTCTGCATTTCTTTTTAAGTACTATTTTATTACAGTAGTTAATTTCTTTACGCATTACGCAGTCATTCACTAATACTCCGAGAGTCATTTTATACATTTTACACACATGTAAAGAAAAAAAAAAACACACTAAAAAAAAAACTGTTATCGTCTCAGTGCCAACCAAATGTGAACGGTATTTTTTTATGCCATGCAAATGTCAGGAAATAAATTCTGAAAACATTCTGTATAGTTGGGCATTTTATATCATAGCTTGTTACATCAATATATTAATATTGACTGACACTAATAAATCTTCGGGCGTTTTCGTTTGTTTACGTAATATACATATTCTTAAAATGAGCCGCGCCATGAGAACACCAACATAGTGGCTTTGCGACCAGTATGGATCTAAAACAGGCTGCGCATCCGTGCAATCTGCAAGGTCAGAATCTATGCAGTTCGCTTTCAAAGCATTTTGCAGTTAGAAAAACCGTAACCGTACAGCATGGATCCTGACCAGACTGCGCGGATGCAAATCCACTATGTTGGTTTTCTCATGGCGTGGCTCAAATATATTTTTTTCTTATAAAATCTATTAAGTAAGCCAGTGACACGGAGGTGAAGTAGAAAGTTTTCTGACTTTCACACACGTTTCCACGGGATCTAAGTCACTTCAAACCGTTTTTCAAAATTATATAAAATGTAATTTTATCGATATTACTTTTATATTTACATTATTTCATAAAACATATTTAACGAATTTGAAATGTTTTGTCTTGTAGAATTTATTTACTGGAAACGCTGGTAACCAGAGATTTGTCTGTTTTTTTTCTTTTTTTTTCCTTTTTGTTTTTAAAGAATTACCGGGATTAGGCAATTACCAATCCCTAGGCAGATGTTATAACAGGGAAAACACGCCTTATACCTTTATTATAACCTCAACGACAAAATGAAAGCATTTGTTGTTATTTTTGCTGTCGTACTCAACTGCTGTCGAATACTGACAACTGAACACACACTATATCATAAAAATGGAATAGAAAATAACAGTAGTTATGATAAGACAAACATTCACTGGACCATGATAGTTTAAGAAACGTGACGCTAAAAATAAAATGGCAAAATGAGTGTATCTTGTTGCAAAGTACTTCTCTAGCAAGTAGCGCCATCTGCGTGATTAAGGTAATAGACACGTGATGACATTCGGCAATTGTCGCTCGATTCCGTATTCTCCGAATGCTATTTCGGCATCATTCGGCTGCTTACGTAGTTTATACGAGCAACCATCAGCAGAATGCCGAAATCTCTTACGGAAAATACGTTACTTTACGGAAATTACCGAATGTCAGTGCGGATCTATTGAATTTGCCAGCAACTTTACATTTGTCACGTACAAGAAGAAACCCTACCCTTGACATTGGATACCGTTCAGCAACTTTGTATTGCCAGTTGGATTTCTGGAACAATTAAACAAAATGTGGAAAATCACGTGACCTGGAGAGTTCCTTCGAAGAACACATTTCTTTGTTTAATCTAAAACTGTTCAGTTCATCCTAATCATTTATATATTAATAGAAAAAATCAGTACTAAAACGTAATATGCTTTGTGCTTTCTTTTGTCATTAATTCCTCTCGTTTGTTTTTCCTGAAAGTCGAAAATGGTTTGTCTGTTGTACAGGAATAAGGTCAGTAATTCGGTCTAAAATGTGCTTCCTTGGTGTAGTCGAAAGAAGTCCATAATAAACAGATCCTGATTTTTCCATTTTTGCGAAAATTCGTCTAGAACGACAGCTTTAATCACCATTTTTCACTACTAGAATACATTCCGCATAAAATGAGACGGTTTTCATGTTCATACAACTCACATGGCAAATTTTGCAGATCGAAACCGGAAGTAGGTGTTTATTGTGCGGACGAGAGCAAATATGCGCCATTTTTGGGGTAGCAGACCACAACTGACTGGCATTTCACTAGGAACTATATAATCCCTATTTTCTTTTCATTTTTTCGTTAATTTGTGATAGAACTTTCGTGAAAAATAGGAGTAGGAAAAAAAGATGTTCTCTAAAGATCCGTAAAGACCGACACAATTATATGTCATATGGCGACTTTCCAGCTTTGATGGTGGAGGAAGACCCCCAGGTGCCCCTCCGTGCATTATTTCATCACGAGCGGACACCTGGGCAGAACCACCGACCTTCCGTAAGCCAGCTGGATGGCTTCTTCACATGAAGAATTCATCGGCCCGAGTGAGGCTTGAACTCATGTCGATGAGTGGCAAGTGATTTAAAGTCAGCAGCCCTAACCACTCGGCCACGAAGTAAATTTTGGTTAAGTGTCTAAATGTCATCATTAGTATTGTAAGTGAAGCACCTACTCGTTTTTCGTATCGATGGCTCAGTGGTTACGACACATGACTTTCATGCGGAAAATTGCTGGTTCGAGCCCATACGTGAGAACATTTTCTTTTTATTTTTATTTTTATTTATTCGCTGGTTTATATGTTTTAAATTACAAAGGGGCACGTGAAAATCAAAATTCACGGGCTTCACGATAATATGTGTTTCGTACTGAAATTATAGCGATCGAAACTGAATCATGAATAAAGGTTGTTTTAATTAATATCGTTAGAATACATGTATATCACGAAGGCTACTAGTATCAAAAATGTTAGAAAAAAATGGTAACTACTTTTTACGACCGTACTACGCACCTGGATCCGATGACGTCATTGCACGCGAGTGGTATATTGCAGAATAACCCAAGATGGATTTTGCTCTACATGTAGATCTATATAGGTTATTTGCTGTTCGTTTTAGAATTAATATCTATGAAATTGCAATACATGTATACTGAAATAAACCGTGAATAAAAATGATAGTAAAGAAAAGAAATTTAAAAAGAGATAAAAATGAAAAGAATAGTTGTAAATATACACTGGAGGAAATGTTAGATTACCTT
Organism: Mercenaria mercenaria; assembly: GCF_021730395.1. Taxonomy (NCBI): domain Eukaryota; kingdom Metazoa; phylum Mollusca; class Bivalvia; order Venerida; family Veneridae; genus Mercenaria; species Mercenaria mercenaria. The sequence goes on from NC_069376.1 coordinate 6,960,921, forward strand.
AAATTAGATTCGAAAATTTTGGGCATTGACAGTCCTACATGTAGCTAGTCGCAGTTTTGCACTTCCTTTATGAGCAGAATCAGGGTTGCCATTTTATAAATTGCGTGCATGTTTTGTGCTTTAAATTAATGGCATGATCAGGATTCTCATACAAAAATAAAGAAAGTTATCAAAACGAAAGTTTTACACCATCCATTAAAAACAAAAACATGCCAAAATCATCAATTTTGCACCTTTTGTCAACCTGCAATGATCCCGCTGCAAGAACAATGCCAAATTATTGACTTTCTCAATTTACATGCAAGTCCTTACTGAACTTCAGGTTATAAACGGAATGGGGGCCTATCCAGCTAGTTTTTTTCACAAAATAGCGGAAATGTTCCGAGTACCAATCAACAAGCACAGATACCTTCCGTGATTTTAATTTTTTCGCGAAAATGTGTCTCATTAACTCATACAAAGCTAGGAGCAGTTAGTTTTACAACTGACATCAGAATTTTACATATAACGGCTGTATATATTTTCTACAGAATTAACAATCATTACCTCTCACCATATTTTACAGACATCCGAAATCACGAAGTTCTAATTATGACAAATATTGAGTATACATACTAGTACTTTGATACTGCACTGCGTACATATTTATTCCATACATTGCTACCATAATCACCCGTTTTTTTCTTCACAATGAAATAATCGATATGAATAATCAGCTGAAGGCCAGCCATGCGGTCAAGTTGCGACTACTAGACCATTCAAATAGTAGCTTTGTCGATATTGTCTTTATCAACTATTTATCTCTATAATACTTCAGAAACATTTACCTTATCCGAGCGATATCAACAACCTATTATTTCGTGATGAACATGTTATAGATATACTTTGACCTTCAAAAATGACCTTTGGGCGAGTTCATTAACTAAGGTGGATCTGGTTTTCGGATAATGTCGGCTGATGATTTACGTAATAGGAAATAGGTATGTAATGTAAGAAATTAACCGCGTTGCGATCAAAGACTTGCACAGCGTATTGCCCCTGATACATGGCGTGCACGCAACCTGTGGGTTCGAACCACAACACAATTTCTTTTTATTGTATTATGAATCAGAATTCAAAACGTACTATCATATTTTATTGCCTGGACTTCAATATTTACTTTTTTGAATTATTTTTCTTTTTTTTTCAAAGTTTGCCCATCCTCTTAGCTCAGTAGGGAGAGCGTTGGTCTAAGGATCGCAGGGTCGCGAGCTCTATCCTCGGGCGGGGCGTATGTTCTCCGTGGCGATTTAATAAAAGACATTGTGTCTGAAATCATTCGTTCTCCTCCTCTGATAATTCATGTGGGGAAGTTGGCAGTTATTTGCGGAGAACAGGTTTTTACTGGTACATAATCCGGGAACACTGGCTAGGTTAACTGCCCCCCGTTACATGACTGAAATACTGTTAAAACGGCGTTAAACCCAAAACAAACAAATCAGTTTTCCCATTCGTTTCCTGTCCCTTTTTTTTCTAAAAATTTACTTCATATATAAAAAAGAGATTAAATTCACAAATAAACAAGGTTAATCGTCAGATTCGCTGGCAGTGTCTGTTTCTGAATCGTTCGTTGAATCATCAACGTTAAAAACTTCTTTCGTGAAAAAAGTTGGACATAGTTACCAGAAAAGTCTTACTTTTCCGGGATTCGAACCCACACCTACACCTAATAAATTACATGCGATGTTCACTCTGACCTACTGCGCCAACGTGACAAGTTTATTTCGTCCAACTGGTTGGTGCCTTTTATGTATAAAATATATATTCAGTAAACTATAGCACCCCTTTACTTGGATTAGTTCAATATCAAAAGTACATTTACGCCCGAATGCATAACGTATATCTATACCGAGTGAGCACACAATTGTTTTTGCAGCAAAACTTTGTTAACCTTTGATGATACTCCGCTTTCTCGGTGCGCCACGTGCGTGGGTTAACGTTGGCGCGAAATGGTTGCATGCATGAGCCTGAACATAGAAATTACTTGATACAACTATGTTATTGTTTTGTTTGTTTTGGGTTTAACGCCATTTTTCAACAGTATTTCCGTCATGTAACGGCTGACAGTTATCCTAACCAGTGTTACTGGATTCTGTACCAGTACAAATCTGTTCTCCGCAAGTAACTGCAAACTTCCCCACATAATTCAGAGGTTGAAGACTAATGATTTCAGACACAATGGCGTTTATCAAATAATCACGGAGAACATACGCCCCGCCCGAGGATCGAACTCACGACCCCGCGATCCGCAGACCGACGCACTACCTACTGAGCTAAGCGGGCGGGCTACCAACTAAGTTAATGTATGAACGCGGTGAAAGTTGCTTATTTTTCTTTTTATCAATATGATCTACTGTACTGCGATTACGCCTAAAACCATTTTGTTCATCAACCAATTTTTCGTTACACTCTAATAATAGCGAAACTCTTTGGTTTAACAATGAACAGTATAATTTATACATTGTAGGTGCCAAATTAATACGACGGTAGCACATCGGATTTCTAGGGGCGGTCGTAGAGGTTTTAGGGATTGTGTTTATAATCCTTTACCCCAATCAGTTAGAACTTTGCGAGTTGTAAAACAAATGTTGAAAATAATATGTAAAAATAGGTTAAGGAACAAGCCTAAGAATCGACTGAGGTATCTGCCAGTCACGATCAGCACTGACACTCCTATTAAGTTTGATTTTCTAGACTTACAAAGTCTGTTTAATCATATTTTATTGCTTTCCATACAAATATACAATACAAATTTACAAGGTATGCATACAAAAAAATGAACTAAATGTAAGAATATTACAAATGCATGGATATATAGATTACATAAAAAAGCAAAAGGGTTGGGGCCACAAGTTTTAACAACATTAGCGGGTTGGCCCTTCCCAGATGTCATACTGCTAGTAACAAAATGAGCATTATATTCTTTGTATAAGAAATAAAAGAATATTTTATTTTATAATGAAGTTCTAAAATGAAAAAGAGGAAGAAGAAAAATATAATGAAATACAATGAAGAAGTAATATTTGATTTAAGGAAAAAGAGAGAAGGAGGGGAAAAAAAAGAAACCCTGCGTTGATATTTCTCGCCATAAGCTCGTCGCAAACACCGATTTACACCTCAGAGAGCCATTGTTGAAAATATCTTAATTTAAATCTAAACACATATTAATCATTTTCGAACCTTCTTGTCGATTTGATAAAGCAGTGAACATGTTGAAATAGCCTTTAATTGTCTTCGGCACTTAAATGGTTGATTCCAAAGAGTAGTTTATTTGCACCGAGAGGATGATATACAAGAGTGTTTGTAAATAAGATACGCCACTGATCAGAGTACAAAGAACATCTAAAAAAGTAATGTTCAGCGTTCGCAGTTACATGTAGAATTATCAAGTAGGTGATTGTAATGTAAATCAGCATTAAGATTGCTACAACTGTTTCTGATTCAAGCATGATGTATTTGAAAAATCTGTCACCAAATAGAAAACAAGGAAATTCATTAATGCAAGCATCAAAGACGCCGCCAAGTGTTGTGTCTGAAGTACATTTATTGCAATATGAGAAATCATCTAATCATTACTTTATTAGTCTGACTGGCTACAAGTTTTTAACATTAGCACATAAAACAATATATGTTATAAACTGTTTAAAACATGAAGAATAAACATTATAGAAAAGTTTTACCATGCAATACAAATCCTCTACCTGCAATGACATTAACATTGCGAGTAGGTGTTCCCTTTACATACAAAATTAAAGTAATTATTTCACTAACTAAGGTCACCTCCTGTGAAAAGTTCTTATATGCAGGAGCGTGTGTATGAAGTTTCACAGAAATGCAGTTTGTTGTGAAATGAGGAAATGTTGAAATTATTTCAAAGTTGTGGTTCACAGAAACCATTATTTTTATTATCATGTAATGTAATGAGTGTTTTCTATTTACTGATGAAGTTTTATTGACCTTAGTCACCTACAATATAGATTTCAGAATGCAGATTATACACAGCAATTTACTGTTTCCCTTGCCAAAAACAACCAAAAATTTTGTCCAAGAAAAGAATGATATAACATAAATAATCTCTATATTACCCCTATTCACAAAGCATGAATCTTTCTTATATACTTTTGAATATCATAGAATTCATTTTTTTTTTCGGACGAACGATAAACTTGAAGTCCTCGTTGAACTGTAAGGTTACTAGGAGTATGTCAGTGTCTAGTTCAAATCTAATATTACAAGAAATTTAGCAAGCGTAATAACCCACTGCCAATGTGTAGAAAATATTTCAATGAAAATGTTTTTTTTTATTTTATTTTTTTTGCCAGGAATGGACAAATACAAAAACTATCTATTAAATTAAAAAGAAAAAAAGAAAAAAAAGAAGCAAGTAACAAGATATAATAAAACCAGAGCAATTGACTAGTCATATAAGATCAATGAACATATAAATTCAACAAGGAATTCTATTTTAAAGTCACTGATGCTTTGATAAGTTATGGTCCCATGGCTTTTGATATTTCGATCTAACCACATTTAAAGAAGTATTAACTTGTCACTGACAAATTCAGCCAAATGCTCTTTAGCCTATTGCACACCTTAGTTGACAGTGTATATCTGTAAACAATGAGTAGATCTATATGACACATAAGCAAAAAAAAAAAGAAAGAAAAAAGAAAAAAAAACAAACAAACAAAAAAAAACCCAAATAGAAATAGGAATTTGCAAAAGTGTGCGCATTCTGAAATTACATCACTGTACCTATCAACAAAGAAAATAAGACAAAAAGGTTAAAAATAAGTTAACAGCGGCACTTCCTTCGTTCATTTCAACATATCTATGCTTATTGATTCCTGTATTTACTTTGTAATTTTTTTTCCAAGGAATTTTTATGCAGGCAAATTGTAATTTTCCATAATTTTTTTTTTTAATATTCTCTTCGAAGTTGTAAAGGCATACAGACACTAAATAGAAAAATGGCGCATAATGGCGGACACAAATAGTCCTCAGTTTTTTTGCTCTGTAGAGCTATTTTCCTTATTTTCTTTGCAATTTTTTTGCTAAAATCACATGACAGATCTATGCTTGACATGTAGGTAGCATTTTCATAATGAAATAACAACATGACAAAAATTTTCATGGAAACTTAGATCATACACCACCAGTATAATTTGGGGTCTCATTTTTTAGCTGATTTTGCAGTTTGTGTGTTTGACTGAAATTATTTTTCTTGCATCAAACATGACCCCCACTTTTCTTTTGATTTTTAGTTAGCACTGACAATATTCTTCAAGAAAATGTAAGTTACAGAAATTTAAAATGGGTCCTGATGTGTGCTGCGGTCATTGGAAATAGGTCAATTTTATATAGAATAAAGAACAACAACTATTTAGTGTGCTATAACCTAAAATTTGTCCAGGCGATTCACGCGTTACAGTATGGTATATCTGCGGTGTGTTCTATTTATAGAAAATGAGATAGGTAAGTAGGTCATGCTAAGAATAGAAATAGAAAACTTGACTTACAGAGTAACCTCCCTTATCAATAAATCGAATCAACATTTTTGACGAAATTGTAAATTAAAAAAAATATGTTCTGTTCTACAAATAAGGATAGGAAAGACAGATAGCATTGTTTTAAATCACATAATAAATTGCATTTCATACATTTTTTATGTTTTCTTTTTGCCATTTTTTGTTTATTCACTAAAATGTATTGTGCAATATCGTTGATCCTTTTACAAACTATTCACTGTGTTCAGTTTATCACTCCGAAACTATTCATTACCATCTTTGCAGTGTCCGAAATAAAAGTGTATCCCATATACTCGACACCGCCTTCAGGGCAGCGTCGAATAAGGCAGAACATTTGGCGGTGGGAACATTTTCTTAAGTTTGTATTTGAACGCTGCGAGTGTTTGAGAATTACGCGTGTCTATATCTAAATTGTTTCAAATCTTAATAGATGATGGTATTACTGATTTTGAATAAATGTCGAGACGTCGAGCAACTGTGGCATAGTTGTCATTATTTCTTAAATTATATGTATTAGTATCATGAACTGTTTCTTAAAAAATAGTATGCAAGTAATCAGGTAATTCGCCATTATTGTATTTATAAACTTAAATTAATTTATGCATTTTTCTCCTGTCCGACAATGATACCCATCCAATCTCGCGAAGAAGTTTATCTATCGAAAGAGATCTTGTTAGACCGGTTACTATTCGTGCAGCGTCATACTGAATACTATCAAGAATATTTTTCTCGTACAAAGTACAGCTATCCCTTACTAAGGAGGCATATTCAATAACCGGTCTAAATACGATATATAAATTTGATTAAGTGTGTTTCTTTTTAATTTAAACTTAAGCATTCTCATTGTTTCAAGATGTTTTGAGGCAGACGATCTGTTATTAGTCCATGAGCCAGACCCAGAAATTTTGGCTAGCGGTACCATCCGAGGGGATTAAAGCTCAATGCTATTTTTGGATAGGTAAACATCTGACAATTCAGAAACTATGTGATAGCATTGCAGTGGCGGTAGCTTTTTGTGCGTTATTAGCCATGTAGTAACTCCACCCCAAAATAGACTTTCGTCAAACTTCCGTTAAACATAAGTTCTATTTCTATTTCAAACTAATGGTTCTCTCTTATTTTGGAATGTATTTACTTGGAAATTGATAGACAAACAGCTCAGTTTATGTATTTTATGTATTTAATAGAGCTGTTATTAAAATATCGCCTCTTTAGCGTTTAGTGATTGCAATTACAGACAAACATAGCCCAGTGGTGCTTAAACATAATTAAAGAACACAAATATTGTTTCATAATATGCAGTTAGAAAGGTATTTTGCTCATTCTTGAACTAATATGACATGTTTAAATACATAGAGTATAAGGTTGTAGAATTCTACATATCACAAAACCAAGTTGTCTGCCATTGGCTGTTGGGGCGCTTGTAATTTACGGCATATTAATGTGCGTTACCTATTTGTTTGAATTTAATTAATACTTCTATACATGATATGGAATAGAAAAGTATGAATATCGTTAAATGAAAGCAATTTCTGAACTAGTTTTGATATGTTAAATTAACAATTAGACCAGTTATTTGCAGACCAATAGTTTTTAATATCAAAGCCACCTTGTTGTTATTGTAATTTACGTGACAATACACGTGTAGACGAAAAACACAAAATATGTTGTTCAAACATGATGCTTTACTACCTGATCTGTCTAAAAGGTGCATATTCATGCCTACTTCTGTATCAATGTTCTTATGCTTAAACCGTTAACATTTTTATGCTGAATAATGGCAAATGGTACTTTTATACAGTAAAATACGTTACCATAAAATCAAGATTTTAGTAATATTTCATATAAACATGTTAAAGTCGTTGTTATTTAGTATTATGTTTAGAAAAGAAATATTTTAATAAAATCATTCTCCGGTTAGATATCAAATGCCATGCTAATTAATTGAATGTAAAAGTGTAATTTACGTTACAATATGTTACCTTAATCGGTAATATGCTGCCGTTATTTTTTTCAGTCATTATCTTTCTATATCATGTTAAGGTTCTTTGTTTTCAATAAACCACATTTTCTATGTATTCAACATACTAGAACATTCTTAGTTATGACTCTTCATCACTGTCTGAGTCTTATAAGATATCGTCAGTATTGGTACGCGAATAATCTTCATCAGTTTCACTGGTTTCGTTTATGTCAACAAGTTCATCAGGAACGATCTATTTGTCACTCAAGTTGTTCATTAACTGTTGTTCGTCATCAAAGTCCCAGCAATTTTAACAACACCAGGAAGATAAAGGCTATTCTCATGGGCATGTAGTCAAATGTACACCTTTAAGAAAAGATCAAGGTTGTTTGATTTTGATATGAATAAGAGTTAAACTACAAAATTATTAATTTAATGTAGAAAAACATAAAGAGATTGTATCAGATTTGAGTATATTTGTGTAATTTACGTAACAGTGATTTTATTCCAACATTATATTTTACTTGTACTAATAACCCAATGACCAAGATGTTTATGATTCTTCAATATAAGTGAAAGTACAGACTGAATAGTGTTTCTTATAACTATTTTTCTGCAGTGGTATGAACTTTTCCATGATGTAATCTCCGTAGAAGTTTTATGTTACCAAAATGTACAAAACTGAAGAAAATGCCCTGCACAGATCGGGAAAAAATATAACATTTTATAATAACTATACATAATTTGTGTTGTTGAACTAGATATTTACTAGAATGCAGTGAATCACCATCTCATTTCAATAGTTGTGCGAATTTTACGTGACAATAATATGTGTTACCAAAATCAGTACAAATCAATTATAAATGTTGAAGAACATAATTATACATGTATATATACTGAAAACCATTTTAGAAATGGGCCTTAAACAAGTAGAAAACAAATAGATACTCATTGGAACACAATGGCTTCGTAGGGACAGAATCATTCTTAGTTTAAATGTTAGAAATCTCCTGACACTTACTTACTAACAGATGACACATATATTCAACCTTAATTATCTGACCTTCAACCGATGTTTATGTAAACAAGTAAAGGAACTTGCTGACAATTCAAGCCTTGAAAATCTGTTGAAAGTCAAACAGCGTTCAAAGAGTACTTTCAAAAGTACCAACACTTCAAAAGCGTCAGAGAGAGACATCACGGAAAAGTGCACACTTCTGTATATACTTTATTGATATTATTCATGATATACTGGCATTAATACAGGTCACAAATGTCAACGACCTAGATGTGCAAATAGGAGTTCGGCACAAGTTGTGCCCACTATTATTTGCGTCCAATCATATGAACGATGCAATGTATCTACCTGCTTATCCGTTAGTTTATACTAATTTGTTTTAGCTCGACTGTGATGCTTCTAGCCTATTGGTATCACTCTCGAGTCCGCTTCATGGAAAACCAGTACTGGTGTCATTAGAAAAGACATGGTTGTGACCCGAGTGGGGCTTTCGAACCTACGATTCCTGGATTGAGCCGACACCTTATCCACTAGACCACCGCTCCCCTATCTGCTCCTAATGATGAAGCTTGAAGTAACCTACCCTTGTGCAGAAAACTTTTGAGGGTTCATGGCTTTAATGTGTCTAGATCAGCTGCAACAGCATCACAGAATGTGTAAATTACTATAGAACAGACTATCAACCTTCATGCCAAGAAAAAGGAAAGCATGATAAGCTTCAGCAGACAATATTCTTCATACTACAGGTGTTGTTTGACACAGCACATGCGAGCTAAATATGTTGAAGCTACACAACAGAAAACAGACGTGACTTCAGAAGACAAATCCAAACACAAAGAATCGGAAACTGCGCAGATCAAATCCGATTATGCGGATGTAACAAAGTGATGACAGATGTAGAAAAATGCATGTATCCATTCAAAGCAGAAATTAGCAATAGCGGCCTTTCCTTTAAAAAACCAAAGAAAGTGACCAGCTCGCAGAATAGAATGGCTCAGATAAGGGCTGAAAGAAATGTGTTTTGGACTATTCGTGATATTAGTTGTTGAACACGCATGATGTAGTCATAGAATTTCCTGTGTCATTTGCAACATCCTACGGAATGCCAACAAAGACCGACAAAACCAAACTATTAAACTACGTCGAAGGAAGTATCGAGCTGCAACAAGCCATTTTATGGTGGCATATTTCTGCATACGAGAATCATAAAGTTTTCATTAACATTTTCTGAACTTTCCCGAAGAAAAAACAATACTTTTCGCGAAAACTTGAATAAACTTTCGTGAAAGTAGGAGAAAGTTTTCGTGAAAATATTATCTTGTTAACGAGACACTGTGTCAAAATAGTGAACTGAACTGCATAAAGATAACCCAATAGTCCCCTCTACGGAATGAAGCGTGTTATATCAACCTCAATCCCCAACCACCACCCCTAAGAGTGTCTAAAACATATAGATATTTTATTATAACATTCATATGGGTTACAAAATTAACGTATTTTTAACTCCCTTTATTATTTCTGTTAATTTGGTACCTGTTATCGTATGCAGTAGTTCGCACTATCGTGAATTTTTTCCACTTGGAATAAGAGATTCTTTCCGTGAAAAGTTTTTAATTTTTCACATAAACTGTTCGCAAAAAGTATCTGCTTAAGTGAATGCAGAAATATGCCACCATACCATTCTATTGAAAACGTATCTTTCATCATTGATGACGATGCTTTGATAGTAGATTTCATTGCAGATACATACTTTTCCAAAAGACTCTAGTCTGTCGAAAGAAAACGACGTGGAACTGCACCAACACTTCTGTTTTCTGGTCAAAAATATCAAAACATCCGCAGAATTGGAAATATTTCATGAGTAATGATGACAACAAAACTCATGTTCAGACAGCTAAATGTTGGTACGTCAACATGTGTTCTCCCTACGACGTTTTGGAGACGGAGAGTCATTTATATTTGCAATATAATGGTCGCCCAAAATATCGAAACATCAACAAGGTTAGATACGAAATGTTTGTCAACAAGAATGGCAACCAAGACGGCGGCGTCCTTAATAGTTCTGACGGCATAGACATGACCCTGATGCCACCATATCAGTCCAGTCAACTATCAGTTACTTATTCATTTTTTTATTTTAATCTACAAAATGTTTAATATACATATCTGCGTAGCTATTGTAAAAACAATAGGAAAGCTTTATCATAATTAAGATGTTAACGGGTACGTGAAAGATATATTGTTTTAAAGCACATTTAATTCATTGTTATACATGTATAAGCTTGTTAATAAACTACAGACTGCACTTTTTCTTAATCATTGTGTAGCACTATTTCATCGTCTTAAATGATTTTAGGAAACATTTTAAATGTCACGTAAGTTAAAAAAGCCCTAACGTTTAAACGGCATTCATGTATGAATAAAAAGCATTCGGTATATACTTTCCGAAAGTCATAATGTTGAATATTCCTTGATTTCTAAGAGAAGGCTGGGGAAAATGGTGCCTCAAGGTCTAACATCTATCGGAAGAAAATCTAATTATGAGCTATAATTCTGCTTATTAGTTGTCCATGATATTAAGATGTTCTTCATAATCATTATTTTAATTAACATCTATTCAAAGAAGCAAACCCAAAAATGTCGAAAATTAAGGAAATATTTTGTTTGTTTTTAAATACTTGTTACAAATACATCAATTATTCAAACTGAAAAGCGTATGTTTCATAATTCGTATGTCTACATTAGATATATTTTAGCTCACCTGAACTTGTATCTAAGTGTAGGCATATATCAAGATGATATCACATCAAAAGCTACCATCGATACATTGCTGTCACATATTATCTTACTCCAGGGTTGTATGCCTTTCCAAAAATCACTATAATAATTAATCCCCCCAGATGGTACCAATCAACCCTATGGCTCATCAACTAATGTGCTTATGCCATAAAGTCTGTTGAGACCAAATAAGCTGTAATAATATTAATTTCTTCATACTGGCACTGATAATTTCTCAGAAAAACATTTTCTCTCTAGGCTCATCTCAGAGGCAAGAGATATTGTTTTTTTCTTTCAGAAAGTGGTATCAGAGAGGATTGATTTTATGGCCAGGTGCTTTACATTTAATGACTCTAACGGCTGGTGCCAGTCTAGACTCTAACGACTGATGCCAGTCTAAGGGGAAGCCTGTTTTCTTTTAAATGCTGAGCACCAAGCAAAGGAAATTTTTGGTACCGATTTTACGTCCTTGGTATGATGTAGCAATGAATTGAACCCATGACCTCTGTATACGGCGCAAGCTCTGTACGGCAGTAACAATGCACCCGTTGAAATAATTAGGGTTATACATGTATTATGAAAAAAAGCAAGTTTATTTTAGCGACGGATATTCGTCTTTTATAGTTATGAATGGCGCAGAAGTTAAATAAATAAATACAAGTTCATAAATAATGAAATATATTTTACTATAAGAATTTGGACTGGGACGATTACTCAGTTAATCGGATCCGATTCGATTATTAGGTGAAGCCGGTTTCAATTTTGCAAAACCGCTAATCGCTCTCAAACAATAAACATCTTAATTTATTTCTTTGACCAACACATAGATCAACAGTATATTTCCGCTTAAACACATTAACTGAACATAAAAGCCTCCATTTTGCACGTCGTGATTTATTAAAATAAAATATACCAAAAGATAAGTTACTAATTGTCACACTGCTTCAAACAATAAAGTTCGGCAATTTTCTTAATGAAGTCAGCCTCTGGAATGTCATCTGGACAAAAACAGCATTTTCAATATGGCGGCTAATAAAACCGTTCATTCGATTTCAACAATGATTAACCGGTTTTCAAAATTTAGAAATCGTGCCAGCCGTTATGATTTCACAGGTATAATAGGAAACGGCAAGTTTCCATAGATTGAATAGGAAACGAAAAAGATCCTAATTCGCTGTAGATCGTATAACACTTTTAAAAACTATCATTAACATCCGGTCATTCTTACCAGTGTAAGTCCAGGTTTGATTGTCCATCAAATTTATCCCCGGAGTTCATGAAAGAATAAACACACAGAAACAGAAATGAATTGATCACTCCCCAAATATTTTTATTTTGTTTACAAAACTTGTAATTTGATGTTAGAACCTCTAAAAATATAATTTATTATGCGCAAATAGACTTAGAATTGACCTGTGAATATGTGTTACTTGTTCACTGTTGTTCGGTACTGGTGCATGCCGGTGAAAGAAAGGGTGCCCATCAGTGACGTTTATAAAGCTGTGACATCACCAATGGAAAAAGAAAATCGATAAAATAGATCAAGGTCAATTATGTAATGTGAAGTGCTCTGGCATACATATAGCGGGGGAAAGTGGGGTGTAGGTTTCTATAAGGCACCGTCTGAAATAGGTGCGAGAAAACGAAAAATAAAAAATGCCAAACATGCATTAAAAAATATTCGAAGGGTAAGGTGGGGGCGTGCTATTAGGCTTGTATTAACTAATGAATATAAAAATATACCGACATTGAACATGTAAATTAGAGTTTATTAATTTTATTTCCATGGTTATGAAATAAAACTGGTAGGCAGTAATATTAATTATTTTCTCGCTCTTGCAACCACCCCGCAAATAGCGCCCCGAAACTTTGTTGATTGTCGGCAAATAGACACTGCCTTTGATTAGCTTGCAGCGTGTAGTTTTACATTTTTATTAGCGCTTTTTAGTCCTGAAAATGCATTAATGGACCGCCCCTGATTCTGTCTGACCCTGGAGACAAGAGAGATGATTTATTACGCACCATCGAACGATAAAACGAGTTTATTTGCCAACAAAAAACTAAAATCTATTTTCCATTCTAACACGTTCGATGGCGCCAAGAACGATTCTAATCTTGAATCCTTTTTTAGAGAACGTAAATTGACCGCCATTCACAATAAGTAGGTCATTTTGTAAAACGTGTTTTAATCGACAATACATACAAGGTAAAATCCTTCTTTGTTTTATAAAAAAGAAAATCTCAATGTATTAGAATGATACTTAAATCAATAAACTAGAATGTGTATAATTGATTTGATACAAAAAGGCCCTTTATGAATGGAAAAGGCCTTTCAGTGTCACATCGATACCTTAACAAATTAGGAACCCCCGCACGCCCTGCGCACACTTGTTAATCTGTATTATTGTGCAAGTTGGTTTTTTTTTAATGTGAAAACATCTCATAACACTAACACTGAAGTTCAGCTGAGAGGGCGCCGGTGTCCGATAGAAATTTGTGTCCGAGAGGATTCTCGTGCCGGTAATTAAGGAGTCAAGAGAGATCCTGTGAGGCAGCATTTCGCCGAATGAGAGGGATCCCGTCACTAACGTAGGGCGTTTTAGTAAAAATGATGAAAAGCCTAAGTATATTTACAATGATATGGTCAAGGAATTCCACATCTGAGGTAGCAGATACTTGCCTATATTCAAGGAGGTCGTATTTATGTTCTTAAACATTGCAAGAGTTCATAAGAGCATTTCTCCCCGTTTGACATCCTCTTTGTTTGAACTCAGGTGTCAACAGATAAACAAAAAATGTTACACAAATTAAGCAAGGTATATAGCTTAGTCATTCCGTGGCTCATATTTTATGCAAATTTTTTGTTCAGGACGTAAATTTCGTTTCTGAGCTCCCTGACAAGGCAGCGAGACTTGGAGTTGCGTTGGTTTACGCACACTAATGTCCTGTGTGCGAGCAGAACAGCATATATTAATTCCAGATATTCTAATTTCACATAGTTCACATTTACTGTCAACGGAAAAATAAACATGAAATAAAGGACCAAGTTACAAACAATTGATACAAAATAAATATAATTAAACAAATAAAATGAGAATCTGATGGAGAATGATCATGAAAATTTAGACTTCACATTTAAAAGTGGCATTTCCTAATAGTAAAGGAGCTTCTTTACCATATTCTGTATAGGTGAAATAAGTTCTGCTTTCTTATTTGTATAATGTTGTATAAATCGCATATACTGATGAGTCTATATAAAAACCCTTTTAAATTTAAATTTCTTTCTAATATCAGCGTAACATCTAACATATAACAACCAAAGTGGTATTCACGAATATCCAAAGTATAAGCAACACAAGCAGGGTCTTTCCTCATCGAGGAATTCGATTTCTATTATATCTGCCAGTATGTATTCTGAGGGGCAGACCACTCATCCTAATCTAACAGAATTAAAATCTAAAACATCTTGGCAAATATCTAAATAACGTTTCATATTCCAAAAAAACATTAACATTTTTATACATATACAAAACACAGCTGTTTTCCAAATTAGCATACCATTCTTTTTGAACAGAGTCAATAATGAGACATTTAAATTCGCGCAAAAACATATCTTAATTATCACCGCTAGAATTACAAACATATATGGAAAATCCATAGTCGTTTCAAAAGCTTTTTGACGTTTGAAACATTAAGAACATTATTGCTATCACCCAACGCTAAATATACACGGTTTTTAATATTATATTATCAGTATCAACCATTGTTTAACCAATACTTTTATTACTCTGTACATAAACGGATATCTTCCCAGTTTCGACCATAAGACACGGCAGTAACATTATTTGGTCTCACTTTCAGTAACTTTTGCAAAATTTTAGATGTATTCTTTCAATTTCTTTGGCTTAGAAGAGCCCCAGAATTTCACATGAATAATTTAAATATAATGAAACAAAAGCATCAAATAGCTGACATAATGTTTTTGGACTGAGATCAAAGTCTTACAGTCATACAAAAGCACATTCTGGCCTTTAAAAGCTTATCGATCAACTGTTCTTGATTTAATATAAATTTACCCTTGTAATTAAATATAGTCCCTAAGAATAATTAAAAATCGTTAACTACTTCTATTACTTGGCCTTGATAGTCAAATGCTCAATAGTCCACCTCTTTTACGAATACCATAATTTTCGTTTCGACGTGTTTTATTTAAGACCCCAGAATATTACAGTATAAATATAGAAATCTAAAAGTAATTGTGTTTCTTCTGGTGTTTTATCATAATGCCATATCCTCTGCAAACAAAAGAGTATAAGACTACATCATCTAAAAGCAGACCGGACTCAGCATTATTTTGTAGATATAACTCAAGATCCTCTACAAAAAGAGAAAATAATAGAGGAGACATTTACTCCCCTTGACGTAAGACGACACATATTGAAAATAATCAGAATAGTTAGAACATATTTAACACAAGAGTTATCTTTTTCGAACTTATCACGTATCATTCTAATAATCTACCTTGTATTCCACATTTATACATTTTCAACCAAAATCCATTTCTATAGATATATCAAAACAAACATTTCATCACATCAACAAATATAACATATAGTCTTTTATTTCCATTTAAATATTTTTTAACTAGTGAATGTAAGTATA
Source organism: Mercenaria mercenaria (assembly GCF_021730395.1). Taxonomy (NCBI): domain Eukaryota; kingdom Metazoa; phylum Mollusca; class Bivalvia; order Venerida; family Veneridae; genus Mercenaria; species Mercenaria mercenaria. The sequence goes on from NC_069376.1 coordinate 6,976,909, forward strand.
AATATTGCGCTACAATAGACCTCCTTTACGAAATCCGAACTGGCATCCGAAAGTGTGGTAATGTTCATTACAAATTTCACAACCCGTGTATTGATAATAGTAAGTAAACAATTCGAACAAACAGCTAACAAGTATTAACCTCTATAAATTATTACATCTGACTGACTACCTTTCTTATTAGAGAATATAATGGCCTTCATCCACTTATGGGGAAAATATCACGATTTCAAAATACAATTAAATAAATCTCTTAAAATGGAGAGGATAAAAATATCTACACTTCATTGAAATGTTCATTTAAAAGACAGTCACTAACCTTAAGATTTACGACGCTCAATAACTTCATCAGCTGATAAAATCCGCCAATACAGTAATTTGTGTCTAATTCAGGGAAAGAACTTTTGGAATACTTAAAATCATTATTCCTTAACAAAAATCTTCAGCCTTACATTGTAACAACAAACAGTTCATTGCTTTATGTTAGACAATAATTCCTGATTTTTGTTATAACGGTATTTTATTTCCGAGCCTTGACCGAACCCTTTTAAAACAATTTCCCGAAAAATCTCTTGGGTTTACTTTTCTTTAAATTTTCATATTTCAGTACATTTTCTTTCTATAAATGAACACACCTGGTTATACCGAGTACTTACTCCTGTGAGCGATAACGCTCTCGTGTGATTTATATTACATTGGGTTGTATAGGGTATATAACAGAATACTAACGTATCAATTGTTCCAGGTATGACACATATTTAAGCATGTGAAACCATGTTTTTGTTTTTTTTTATGTTTAAAAAAAGAAACAGCATAGGTCCAGGAAACGCAGGTAATTCGCACTAGTGGAAAATTCAGTCCTTTAATCATACTGAGATGAATACAAACTAAAGAAGATAACGAAAATCAATGTAATTTGACGTATTTGAGGCGGTAATTTTCTCCTTTGTTCGACGTTGGCGATAACTGAATTTGCACTCATAACTGGGTAAACCTTGCATACTCACTACAAAACGAATGGATCGTGTACCTGCGAAGTTATTCTGTTGATAAAATTTCAATTCTCTCTCTGCATCCGTTACTGTTAGTGATGGTACCTCAGACGATGGATGCAAATAATCAATGATAACCTACCCTGCAACTTGGGTATCGCCTCGTTATGTCAATGCACATTTTTAAACTCCCCGCAGCGATTACTTCCCGCAATACGGTACACTCCAGAATGAACACAATTAAAGGTAATCGCTTAGAGGATCTGACAATAAGAACGAAAGGGAAGCCCGACATCAGTAGATCCTATATGATAGAATTTTTAACTTTAAAAATGTAAAAAGTGAGTTAGCAGTATTTCACCAATACAAATCTTCCCTCCTCACCCATACCCTCTATTCTAGCACTTTCTATCATTATGCTACTTGGAGTTTTTTCTTTTCTCCCTTCTCAGTCTCATAAGATGAAAGCGACCACACTTGTGCGCCCGTGCAAAAGTGCTATGATAAGACTGACCATCTTGTTCTTCTTGAAAGGAAATCGCGGGCCTCTCTCTAGGCTGTAATTCTACGGGAGAAGCCGCGCTTCAAAAATCTGCCTTTTATCGTATCATCTGTAATTATACACGGTGGTAAACGCGCAATCCAATTCCACTGGGAATAACGCCTTAAAACGGTTGCGCGACTTCCGGGGCTGGTGTTTGCGCATCAATATAAACAAAATCGAGGTAGGTGGTTTTTGTTTTTGAAAATAATGACATATTTACGAGTGTTATTCGAAAAAGCAAAATGCTATTATTCGACACAAAAATGAATAAAGATCAAGTTTGAAATGCCAGTTATTATTGAAGAATTAGCCCTGATTATCATAAAAACTCTGCTGGCTGGATCTGTAAAAACAGTTTGGAATCCTGAAAAATGCAAATTTTCTAACTCTTGTGCCTTCTTTCTAGAGAATCTTAAACGCTTCTAATGATTAAACACGTGTATGACAGTGCATGAATATTACATACAATACACCTGAATGAAATGTTGTTTTTGGGGAAAATTGGCAAAAAAAATCGAAATAGGGTTGCGCGTCGGAAATGGAGTTGCCGTAACATTATATACATTATGATGTATACGAGCAACTCCATTCCCGTGCGCAGCCCTCGCTTCCCCCGATGAGTTTTGGTCGATTATGCCGCCCGTGAGCAGGATATAAAGCAAATTATTTTGATTTCCGTTATTTTCATAACATTGAGGTTATCACAAAAAGCATCAGATGTCTCAGATAAGGCATATGAGGTCAGAAACTGCAGTTCTGTTGATTTCATACCTTCATTCACGCGAGTGTCGCCAAATTTTTGTGATAATAGAGCCGTATCATCGAATTTAACAAACCTGATATTTTATATTTATGATGTATACATCATATTTTGTGTCGAATAGCATTTTCCTTTTTTCGGGGAAAGTTATTCTTGTCTCATATTAAGCAAAATAATGACATCACATACTTCAATTTCGTCTATTGTTACGCGCAACACTAGCACGGACGTTCTAACGAAACGGTATTTATGTGACACCCCCATTGTTCTCTCTATTGTTCTATCAGTCACATAAAAAGAAAAAGGTCACATAATACAGAACGGAATGAATGACATCAAAGAGAAAGGTACCGTTTTATGCAGTCACTTACTTGTATAACGCATCATTTTCGCGGGCACCGGACGTCGCGTAACCCATTTTAAGCGTATTCCCAGCGGGAATTGGGTTGCGCGCTCACCAACGCCGTGTTATAGGTGCACGTCCCATTAAAAAAAATTTTTTTTCCCCGTTGCTAATTCTGCGACGTTTGCACATGCAAACAATAATACACTACTGTATAAGTGTCTTACAGGTGACTAACTGAAGAAAAAGAAGCATAATTATATGGAGATTCAAGATTTTATTTATAACTGGACCCATACGGGCATCAATATTACAATAACAACAAATTTAACAAAACAAACACTTAATAACAAAACAAAGACCTGATACAAATATTTTGTAAGCTAAAGATAAAAGACGGTTGTACATTTTAGAAGTTAACCAGGTTTGAAAACATGTTTTATACTGCCAGCAATAACTGCCAGTTGCACAATAAACCTATCCCTCCATAAAATTTGAAGTATGACATCCTATAAATTTCTTGCATATCGGTCTGGCGTTTTCCGGTTATTTTTACCCATGCCAGAAAAACCCGTCTGGCACACCCTTGCCAGATGACTCTCGTGCTGTAATGACACTACCGGTATCATGCACTAAAAATATAATGGTTACGACGGTACACTTGGAACTTTCGACATAAAAGAGAGGTACACAAACGTGATTGCGACCATCCTAAGAAGGCTAAACCTAGAAACTATTGGCGTATACAAGAGATGTAGAAACGTGATGGACACAAAACTTAACGGAAAGGCTTGAGGACGGCTGCACTATTGACATATACTAGAAATACAGAAATGTGATGGACGCTAAATATTTACGGAAGTGCTCGAGAAGGGCTACACTTAGAAACTATTGACATATTATAATACTAGAGATATAGACATGATGTATACAAGACCTACCAAAAGGACTTGAGGATGGTTTCAATTAAAAACTATCGATATACACTAGAAAAATAGAAATGTGAGGTACGCAGGACATAACAGAAGGGCTTGAGGATGGTGTAATTAGAAACTATCGACACATACTAGAGATATAGAAACGTAGAGGACACAAAACCTAACGGATGGTCTTGAAGATGGTTGCACTTAGAAACTATCGACACATACTAGAGATATAGAAACGTAGAGGACACAAAACCTAACGGAAGGTCTTGAGGATGGTTGCACTTAGAAACTATCGACACATACTAGAGATATAGAAACGTAGAGGACACAAAACCTAACGGAAGGTCTTGAGGATGGTTGCACTTAGAAACTATCGACACATACTAGAGATATAGAAACGTAGAGGACACAAAACCTAACGGAAGGTCTTGAGGATGGTTGCACTTAGAAACTATCGACACATACTAGAGATATAGAAACGTAGAGGACACAAAACCTAACGGAAGGTCTTGAGGATGGTTGCACTTAGAAACTATTGACATATACAAGAGATATAGAAACGTAAGGACACATAAACCTTACGGAAGTCTTGAGAGGTTGCACCTCGAAACTATTTACAAATACTAGAGATACAATGGAAAAATGTAAGTAGAGTTCTCGGAAGCACAGAGCACTAACACACGCCCTCAAGCCACGCACACCGCAAAGCTAGCCACAACAAAGAACCCTCTAGTAAAAAAATGGGCAGAAGGAAAGTTGAAAAGTAAAGTGAAAACCACGTTCCTTAATAACAATCATACTACAACGTAAACCACAATAGCGCAAACACATATGTACCAATTGAAAAGATGAACACACAAACCACACACAACTAAATAACAAAAACGAAACAAGCAACATAGAAAAAACAGTAGGGCCCCGTATTTTACTCCCAAAAACGTAAAGGACATTACAACATTACAGAAAGGTTTGATGACGGCTGCGCTTAGAAACTTTTGACATATTACTAGAAATATAGAAATTTGATGGATACAAAATCTTGACGGAAGGGCTTGAGAACGGCTGCACTTAAAACTGTTGACATTTATTAGAGATATAGAAACGTGATTTACACAAAAATCGAACAAAAAGGCTTAATGACGCTGCACTTAGAAACTGTTGACATATACTAGAAATATAGATACGTGATGGACACAAAAGCCTTACAGAAGGGCCTGAGGACGTGTGCACTTCCTAACCACAAAAGCATATCGGAATGACTTGAGGACAGATACACATAAACTTTTATTCCCATCTTACAAGTTAGAATTATCCAAATTAAGAATGACAAACCAGACGGACAAAGCAAATACTGTTATGAACTAAATGTTGTTTTACATTTCTTCATATGACTCTTATACCGTATAAATCACTCCGAAATCGAACTTTGCAGCCATGGAATATAAACATCTGTACGTGATTTCGTCAAATGGGACAAATACAATGCGAACGCACGTTTATTTCCACATTTGCGCCATTTTCTGCTTCCATACCCATAAAGTTCACGAATGTTGACGACTTCTAAAATTTTCAGTTTTATCGGATTGTATTAATTTCGGTGTTTGTTCTCAGTATCTACCTGTAAATTTTAATGGATACATATTTTGAATGAATCATCTAACAAAAGTAATCAACTTACGGTTTTTCTTTTGAAGATATTCATCTTTCGCCGCCGAATGCTGTGTATGTCCAGTCGAAGTTGCACCTGTTTCTTCTGAAATCAAAACCAAAAACAAAAAACTACTGGTAACCCAATCATTATTAATTAAAGATACTTTGATTGATACACAAGAGCAACACATCTTTATGCATGGACGGACATTTTACAGACAGACCAATACACACAACGATAGATGTTGGGTTTCCTTGTACATTTTATTTACTGTTCGAGAAAATCGGAGTTCGGTAACTTAAAGTCACACTTGGCTGAGCTACTGATATCGAAAGCTGAAATCGAGACCTTAGAAATAACCCCTGACTTTAAAACTAATCTTTCCTAATTGAGGCGACTCGCTGACTGACCGCGTCCATGGATTACATATTAATAAACCCGAGGATGGTTGACTGATTCTTTAATTTCCTCCATTCTTGAAGAACATAACATTTTGTACAAACAGAATATCACAGTTCAGCAAAATTACATAAGTAAAGCAACTAAATATTATCGTTATCTTCAAAATGCATGGTTAATTATGTGAAAACAAACCCCATTGCGAAACCCTCTAATTATGCGCATCGAAATCGTAATGGATTGACCGGGGCAATGTCTTAGCCGTATTTACTGCACTGATGTGGTAACAGATTTAATTTGTTGTTTTAACAATTTATGTTAAATAATAACTAGCGTAATTTACCTACTAGATCATTTTTGGCAGTATAAAACAGACTTGCAACCAAATTTTTACAAGTTGAGCATTATATATTTATATAGATGTGCCCTAGAAGGAACTTTTGCTATGCTTTAACTTGTATGATACTTAAATCAGTATAGTCTGTAAACAGACCGAACCACGTACCGGTGGTAAACACCCTAAAGTAGGCCAGTAGGCCGATAAAATGCGATGACTCTTTTTTGTTCTCTTTTGTTTACACATTCTCGTCTGCTACTAGGAAAGTTTACTAGTGGTTAAAATTGCAAGTACGGTTTCTAAAAAGTTATTTAACAAATTGTACTTAATTCGCTTTTTGTTCTTGAATATGTACCACTATTAATTTTGGTTTGATATAGATTACGAATGAAGCGTTTCATTAAATTGTGAAACATATATGAAGGAAACTTTCCAACAACAAAGGTCGTAAACAAGATTTCAACGTTTCAAGATCGTTTCACCATTTTCACAAAATATTCATATTTGTAAATAAATACTGTTTACAATTAGACAGAATTATACGAAACCTTCATAATGGTCCCAAGTATTAAAAATCGTGTATTTTTAACTAAAAATGATAAACTATTCTGTACAACTTTGAATCTATTGTTTGTTCAAAACGTTTTGTCCGGGCAAAAATGGCATGATTAAAACACCACTAACAAAATGGCTACAACTGTTTACCAGTGATTTTACCAGTGAGGCATATTTCTTTCATTTTAATGAACACAACTTTACACAAACATGAGCATAAAAGTAATCCGTCAAAGTTAAACAGTGGAAACGTGTGGTTAAAACACCCGTTTCTTTCAATAATATAATGAGCCGCACCATCAAAAAACAACATAGTGCATTTGCGACCAGCATGACTCCAGACCAGCCTGCGCATTTGTACTGTCTGGTCAGGATCCACAGTGTTCGCTTTCCTTATTGTTCCCTATTGCAATTATAGAGACCGTTAGCGAACAGTGTGGATCCTGACCAGACTACGCCGTTGCGCAGACTGGTCTGGATTTACAGTTGTCGCAAAAGCACCATGTTGGTTTCCTCATGGTGTGCCTCAAATAATTTTAAGATTTTATTTGTAATGGAGAAATGGTTGAGGCTATACTAAAAGTCTAAAATAATGAAGATCGACCGAGAACGTGCTGTAAAAATATCTAAAAAGATTTGCTACATTTTGTTACCAACTGAAAGTGGCAAATAGTTAACTTCTGAAATGGCTCCTTTTGCATTTTTTCCTTATCAAAAGCGAACAATGTACACTTATTGCTGTGCCATCTCTTGTAGCTCTGAAGGAGTGGTTATTAATCTATACAACGGACCATCAGCCTTAAAACTTGATACTGTGATTCCCACCACCGACCCACCCACACATAAAAATAACATTTGAAATTTATTGATTTCGATCATTGTTTATTCAAAGACTTTCTCAATGATTATGTACTAGTATGCGTCATATATACAGTTTATAATCAATTTTGTAGCAACATTTTGTGTAAATATAAAAGTTTCAAGGTTAAGACTATAATGCAAAATAGATAATTAAGAATTGTTTGCAAAAAGAAAAGGAAAATACCATACAGAAAATGTCATTGGACATTCTTTTTTAAATATTGTCTGGATCAACGACTGCATTTCTATTCCAACAGTCGCAAATCCATTTTTCATTAGCGTTGTGGCTTTGGTCTATTGCAATGTATCGGCAGACGAATTTCAATAAAGAAATTTCCCAAATTACAATTACTTCTAAGCTATAATTCTGTCTATAGTTCTGTCTAGATAAAAAATAGTGATATATAAAAATGAGACACTCTTAAAGCGTTTACATACAAAAACATGGCATAACTAATAGGTAGATTTTGCTACTTTCGAAATTCTACTAAATATCACATACTTTAATCTGTGGCTAAACAATCAACATCTTAAAAAAAACTAAACGCTATTCACATTTCTTTTATTTCATATAAACAATTTGTATGATCAATGTTCTGTTGATGCAAGATATTGAGATTTGAATGCATTAACGAGCAATAATTTCTCCTCGGATCATGTTTGAAAATAGTGTTGTTAGAGATACAAATAAAAAAATACTTTTTTACCTTGAAATTTCTTTCCAAATTCTAGTTGAGCAATCCTTTCTTTTACGGCCTTCATATTGTGCATCTCTCGTTTCTAGCATCTCTCTCACTAAGTCACATCTTCTTTAAACTTTTCAACCTCTTTTGCTACTCTTTCTCACTTCGTCAAATTCTTCTCTTACTTTGCTAACCTCGTTTGCTACATCCTTTCTTTACATTTCGTTCAAATCTTCTTTTACTTGCCATCGCTCTTTGGCTACGTCCATTTTCACCCGTCAGTAATCTTCTTTTTACTTTGCCAACCTCTTTAGCTACATCTTTCTTCACTTCGTCAAAATCTTCCTTTACTTCGCCAACCCTCCTTTTGCTACACCTTTTTCTTCCAATTCGTCCACATCTTCTTTGACTGTGCCAACCTCTTTTGCTACATCCTTTTTTCACAACGTCCATATCTTCTTTTACTTGTCTAACCTCTTTAGCCATATCTTTCCTCACTTCGTCAACAATCTTTTTTTACTTGCCAATCGCTATTTGCTACGTATTGTTGCACGAACGTCAGCATCTTCTTTTAACTTTTGGCCAACCTCTTTTGCAACAACCTTTTTTCCTTTCGTAAACATCTTCTTCACTTTGTCGACCTCTTCTGCCTTACATCTTTCTGCACCACGGGTACATTTTCTTTTTACGTTGCATACTCTTTTTCTACATCTTTTCTTTTACTTCGTCCAACATCTTCTTTTACTTTGCCAACCTCTTTGCTACATCTTTCTTTAACTTTCGTCAATACCTTCCTTTGACTTTGCCAAAATGTTGTGCTAAATCTTTCGTTCACTACATTAAAACCTCTTCCTTCACGTTATCACTTCTGTTTTAACGGGTTCCAACTTCCTTTATTACATCTGATACGTCTTTTCTTTACAAGACTATTCAGTTTCCAAGGCCCTTTTCCATGTTTTCTCCAGCTGTGTATTTCTTTTATAACTTTTCCGTCAGCCTTGAATCAAAGAACTGTTTTTTGTATTCATTAATTAGCGGTTGCAATGTGTGAACAGGATTTAGGACAGTCAGCCGATTGAGTACCTACAGTAAAATAATGACAACTTGACATGAGAAGTTATTGAAAAAGGGGTGCATATGATATGTAAAGGAACTTGGTGGCCAAGTGCGACTTATCGGGAATAGCAATGCGCGTGATGTCAGATCAAGTATACAGCGTCCGATCTTCGTACACTAAACTTATACATATTCATCAAGTTCAAATAAGTTTGCATGAAAGTTAGTAATAAATCAAGAGCAAATAACTTTCTATATGAGTAATAAAATTAGCTTCATGCCTTACATGACATCATACCAATCGACTTCATTCAATGCAAGGCAGAACATTTACAGCGCCTTATCAAATGATCATGTTGATGGATAACTTTAAAACGGTATGTAAAATGAATATTTCATTCTGTAGGATCTTTCTTCAGGTCGGGCTTGATGAATAAATGAACACCAAGAAATATTATATCGTTATACATTGTATTGAAACAAAAAAGGTTTGCCGATGCAATGAAAATCGCGAGCCAAAACATCGTTTCTTTTCGCTCGCTCCTGATTTCTCAAACATAAAAACAAATATCTAAATTATTTTTTCGCTCGCCGCCCCATATTTTGTATTCAGATATACTATCCGATAAAACAACTATCAATTGCGTGAAACAAAATTACAACTTTACAAAGGCATTGGTACTAACATACGGTACAAATAAGTACATTATAAGAGTAAGTTCGGCAGTAACAAGTTTCAATCATTAGATTATAAGAGATAGTCAGGGAGCATGGATACTATTATAAAGCATTTGAATTTTAATTTATTAACCTTTACATTAATAAGAGAAGACAACAAGTTTAGGCATTAATAGAAACAATAATAATACTAGGCAGGAAACATAGATTGAATCTTTATATTTATAAAGTGTAGTTAGTGATAAGAGAAGTCAAAGATCAAGGATATGTATCATTTCATTAATAAAAGTAGCAAACTAGCAACAGTAGTCTTTACATTAAAAGACGTAGCAGAGCAAACTACAAACATTATATTGATACATGGATAAAACTGGTTTAAAAGTAGTATGTGTGAATAGTATTTAACGCTTTTTTCTAACAGAATTTACCTCACCAAGTTCCCTAATTTCTCCACATGAGGCGGAGGACGAATAATTTTAGAGGCAACATTTTTTTATCAAATCGTGACGGAGAACATACGCCTCGTGAACTCGCGACACCCGTTGCGTAATCGAACACCGGCATTTGTCATTTGTCATTGCATTGACAAGAGTTGTCACGATAAGGTATTACTTATGAGTTGAAAACATTATTTTTACAGTTTAAGAGTAGCAGAGAGCAAGTTATTGTCATGCATAGCTTACAGCTTAGGTAGCACGGGTATTAGTCAATTTTATTGATAACAGTATAGCGACATTGTTTTGGTCATAAACATAATGAGTAAGCAGGGATCAGGTCGATAGTCAAAACATGGAACATGTTTAAAACATAAATCACGAGCAGTCATGTTCATATTCTGATAAGATTTGTAACTAGCATTGATATCAATTCATAAGATTGATTGACTATCAGCAAGAGGACATTTCTCAGTTCAGTAGTCAAGGAGCTTGATATAATTCAGTATATGACAAAGAAGTCAGAACTGGGGAGTTGAGTCACTACATTAAGAACAGGAGTAAAGCGCGTTAAGGCAATTTGCCAATAGTAAAGGGTCCCCCCCCCCCCCCCCCATGGGTAACAAGCTCAATAGTGATGACCATGCTAGTAAGCATTGTGGTAATCATTACATTGATAATTTTGGTCCAACGAGCATTGGTATCGAGTATCGATAAGAGTAGTCACTGACCATAAGTTTATCATTGTTTCTGGGGGCAGGGTAATGGGTTAATATAACATAGCTTTGATCGGAGGCAGTAATCGGCTCGAGTGGATTTTGCAAGATTGGATCTCAGGTGGCGCGCAAGCGCCGAGAGTGATCCGACTATGCAAAATCCACAAGACCGAATACAAAGTCCCAGATGTACTACTGTTTAAATGACCCTTTTATATAGACCTTTACCACTTTAACTTTGTTTTTTTTTTTTCCTTGAACGCGAAATCATATATCCATGTTTTAATTGATATAAATGGAACATAGTGAAGTTTTTATGTCGCTTTTTACAGAAATGGTACGTCATGCATATTAGAATAATAAGTCCGGAGCATACTATACAGAAGGTTACAATACGGAAATTAAAAGGTAGCAATACGGAATTGTTGTCGTCTGTTCAATTTATTTTTTAATTCAGATTTTTTTACAGAATTATATAGGCATAAAATAAAATCATTACCGTGATACAGGGAGTCCAGTTACTATCACAACATTAAAAAAGAATGATGCAGCTAGCATTTGATTTAGTAATGTATTGATTTTTAGTAAATGTATTGATTAAAGTAGCGGCCGTGGGTATAAATTCTTACATTTATCAGGTAGATAGAATGTTAGGATCTCATTACATAATGAGAGTAGTACTCAATCTGCATATTTATTACTCCATGATATTTATAACGATTCAGGAGCAATGGTTTTCAATTCATTTTTGATAACAGTGAACACTGGTATTAATTATTATATTGATCATGGTAGCTACTACTACTGATCATAAACAGAAACATCTAAACAGGTATAAGCGCTAACCAAATATATCAGGAAGTAATGGGTCTTATTCAACATCGATTGGTGCAGTTAGCGAGCATGTGTATTATTCATTACATTGATAAGGGTTGTCAGGGAGCATGTCGTATTGAAAAATAGTGTAGTAATCAGCGAACCATATTATAATGATTAGACTATTTCGGGAAAATGTGTAATTCATAATTGTATTGTCAGTATGGGTATCATCAAATTGAGAATTGGTATACAGTTATAACATTGGTAAGACTACCCAAGAGCATGGTTTTTATCAAAACATTGACAGTTCGATAACGGGCCATGGTCTTTTTATGATGAAATAAAAGGATTAGGTAGCAGCATGTCCATAGACATCGCATTAATAAGAGTATTCAGGATAAATGTATATGTCCCTGGCATTGATAAGATAGTAAGCGTCATTGGAAATCTCAATTTAAGTCAGGGAGCCATATTGGTAATACTCGTTACATGCTTATTGTTAACTGTGAAGATTAATCGTATTCATTCCTTGATAAGAGTAGTCAGAGGAGCAATCAGTATTCTCAATTTCATATTACATGAAAGGTTTTTTTTCAACTCACTTAACATAAGAACGTAAACACTCAGTTTGTAATAGTCTTCAGGGAGCATCAGTCGTTATCAGAAACTGGGCCAGCAAGCAATACATTGATAATTAACTGTCAGGATCACAGATAGTAGGCATGACAATTGGATAAAGATTAGTCAGAGATCCGCCTCGATAGCGTATGGGTAGAGCGTCCGCCTCAAGTGCGGGAGGTCTGTTTCGATTCCGTCGCGTCATACCAAAGACGTAAAAATGTACTGGAGTGGCCTTCCTCACTCGCTTGGCGTTCAGCATTAAGAGGGTATGCTAGGACTGGTCCAGGCCCGTTGTTAGTATAATGTGACTGGTTGAGTATCCTACGGTGTGTTATTCCAGTGAGGCAGCACTATAAGAGGCATTGTGCTCACTGCTACAAGTAGACACCGTCGTTTATATGACTGAACAATTGTTGACAAAGACGTTAAACCCGAACACAGGAGATGTCAGGGATAATAGGAAAAACAGTCACAATGATACAAACAGTCACTGAGCATTGGTTGTTATCATTTCATTGATAATTTTAGTTTGCTAAAATTGGTATTAGAAATTATATTGATTGACATGGGTATTTATCATTAAATTAATTCGAGCAGGTACCAAGTATTTGCGTAAATTATAGCAATGATAAGAGTAGTAAGGGAGCAAGAATATTAGTTACTAGTATTACAAATCTCTAATAAGGTTGTCAAGAATCGTAGGTATTAACCATTACATTGGTAGGTGGAGTCAAGGGTCATAGGTTTAAATTATAACACTGATAAGAGTAGTGAAGGAGCATAGGTATAAAATCATTATACTGATAGCAATAGTTAGCAAGCATGGATATTTGTCATTACACTGATAGGAGCGGTCAGCGAGTATGAGTTTTCATTGTTACATTAAGAACAGTCAGCAGGCATAGGCATTAGTAATTACACAAATAACAAGAAATGTCGGTAAGACAGTAAGACAGCGCGCTCCACCACTCGGCGGTTTGATTGTAAAATAAATATACGTCTCAATCAGAGATCTCTACTTTAAAAGGAAGATACATCAAGGCGCATAGTTCTATCAAGAACACAAATTAGACTTATTGGGAGTGTTACCACACATGCAGATGACGATGGTTAAAATATATTTTGAGTTTCAAAAAATCATTATCTTGTATAGTACCAAAGTTATGTCCAAAAAACGAAGTTTGTTAAAAACAAATGTATGAAAGGGGCATAATGTGCTCAAAAATACAAATCAAAGTAATGAGGATTGTTAGAACACATGCAGATGATGATGATAAAGATGCATTTTAATAGAATGGTAAGCGATCATTGGGGCATGTCGTCAGCGAGTATGGAATTTAATAATGGTATGACCTTTATAAGAATAGTCAGCGATCATGGGTTCAAACAAATACACTTAAACCATGGTATGAATCATAAACTTGATTAGAATTGTCACCTTTCACCTAAGAGTAACCAGAGCGATTAACCATTACCATGTTAAATTAGATTTTGGAATGTTTTCTGTAATACATTGTCTCACCTGTTCGATTTCCGTCCATTTTAAATTGAATGTTTTCACGTCGATTCCAGTTGTTGTCGATATATGTGCAACCTGTAAATGTAAATTTTACAAATTGTGATAATGGAAAGAATAATTATGTTATCTTTACAGAGGAATATTTATAGTAACTTGTTTAGCTTTATTTATGTGCAATTTTCTTTATAGTTACGTTGTCGTTAATTGCTATACTTTGATAAGACAATAGTCACTGCATTAAAGTTGATCTATATTTAAGCATGGTATAAATATAATTATTATATCAATGTGCTTTCACCTCATTTCTAAAATGTTTCAGTCTTAACACATCCGCTTCTATACTTGTATCTGTTGCCTGCAGCGGGTCATTCCATTTAAATTTTGTGTTCAATCCACAAGTTTTCAGATTTCTCAGCAGACATATTATAAGCGTGATGTCAAAGTCGGCTGTCGATGGAAGTTTTCCACCTGCAGGTGGATACAGTAGATCATACTGGACTTGTGTAATTGTGTTCTGTCTCTTGAGAAGTGTAATTTTCGGTCTTTCTGTATTCAAGCATGCACTTAGAGAGATGTTCTGGACGTGGAGATTCTGGTCGAGAATATTTCTTAATATTAGAAGTCCGCCATCTATGATAAGCGTTTGTAGACGGAAAAGGTGAACACGGTTATTGGCATCAGCAGCTGCCATTTTCTTTCCATTTAACTTTGTGGTTAATCCATATCTATAAAAGATAATTTGTAATTTGATATTGTTTTGGCAATAAATTAAATGCTTTATTTATGAAATGATTCATAGCAAAACCATGTTTTAACAGTGTTTATCTTAGGTAAGTGAGTGTTTGCGCAATTGTGGTTTACGTTTAGGTGTGGCTGTTGTTAAGGAGCGCGGCTTTCCTTTTGCTTATAAGTCCTTGTTCAACTTTTACCCTTTTTTTACCTTATGGTTTCCTCCCCCTGCCCCCTGCCCCATTTTGCCCCTTACCATTTCCTTCTCCTCCTATATTTAGCAAAAATTCCTTGTTGGATGTTTGAAGCAATCCGTCTGAAATAGGTTTGCCATTACAGCTTCTTTTTGTTGTGGGCCTACGTGGCTCTGGGACTTTGTTTTTGGTGCTTTGTGCTTCCAGAGGGTCTGCCCTTACGTATTATCTTTTAAAAACTATTTCTTTCTCCAGATAAACAAAAAAAAAGAAAATCAAACTCATTATATAAGTTACTGTACCAATACCGCTCTATACACACGATTATTTTACTATATCTGACCATTATCTAACTACACATGTATAGCTGCCATTCTTAAAATAACGCATACATTGCAGTTGGCTATGAAATTCAAAAGTTTCGTAAAACTGCAACGTTTTACAGAAATTGAAGTTGCAATAAAACATCTGAAGGGATACGTATGACTTTCAGCCAACACCCCAAAGTACCAGTAGAATAAAAATCAAAGAACCAGCCAAAAGTAATAACAGAAATTCAATCAAATCTTCAACCGTTAGAAAGTAGTAAAGTCCTCTTTGTACACCCCTAAACAGCGATAGAAATGTATCGCAAAAATACATCTTGCGTTTTAAGCTGAAAATAGACAACGTAATAATAATAATAATAATAATAATAAAATATTTTTCATTTATTTTTCATACCCATAATTCTTATAGTGTTTGTTTAGATTTTTTTGCCATAAAAGACATGTATTGCAGTCATACCCAGAATTGTGCAAATTCACCATTCTACTAAAAATGAAGTCAAATTTCCTAAAGTTTTTCTTCATGTTTCGGTATTACCAGAAAATTTGGAAATAATTATCATATCATAAAGACAAAGTTTATTGCTATATTGTTCATTGCAATTAACGAAATAATTTCTCGTGTAAACGAGATATGAAGTCGGCATGTAAAGATTTCATAGTTATGTGACAGGGTTATACGGATAATTTTCTTGTAATGACAGAATGTCTCGTAATTATGATATAATAACTACTTTTTATAATAACAATACAAATTCTTGTAATTACGAAATATTTTATCGTAAAAACGAGAATGAAGCCGCCATAATGATAATGATATTTCGCAATAACTGAATAAGACATTTTTTCCGAAAATAAATCTCTATCTATTGTAGAGATTGATGTAAAAATTCCATTTCCTGTTTTGCAAAATACCAGATATTAAACTAAAAATGGTATCTAAATAGCATTCGTATTCATTTTATTCATGTCTGTTATTTATACAGTTACTGTACAGAATAGTTATTTAAGAAATGATATATTCCAAATTGAATAAACTCATGTTTGAAGTTTAGATGAAAAGGAATTATATCACGAGGAGGTGTCAAAACGTCAAACAATGATTTTATTCACACGAAAATCACTTTTTGAGATATATAATTTCGATCCAAACATGTTATGTAAGATAATTATGTACATCCTTGTCGATATCCATTTTTCCATCGCGGCACTATGCCGTGTAACGCCATGACGAAACAATTGTTACGTCAGAAAAAATGAATTGTTGAATAACACAATTTTCAGACTTCTTTGTTAAATAGGAAAACAAATCGGGTCGTGTTAGAATAATATTAACTCTTATGTTCTATTCCTGTTATATATGTGTCAATTATTCCCAATAATCATTCATGCATGACAAGAAAGAAACTACATGAGTGTCTTTTCACATTGAATCTATTAAACGAGTTGAACAAAACAATAAAATGCGAACCTCTGCCAAGCATTTTATCAATTTTCTCTTTATCTTTTTTTCAACGAGTTAAATATATTCAATCTGGAAAGTCACTAATATATGTAATATTCTTTTTATAATATTTTATCTTTTCCTATCGAAACATCAGAAATTCTACTTTTTTTAACTATTAAAAATGCTATACTTTAACGTTAACCGTGATCATTATGATATCTAGCATTCCATCTTTCATGTCTATTCGTATATTTTGGTTTATACATGAAATATCTTAACCGGTCACACAGGTATACATACATCGGCGCGTGACATATCTATAGCTGACCCGATCGAATGGGCATTGGTCAAACATACATTTAGAAAAAGGCTAATAATAACTATGTCCTCATGTCTAGACGGTTAAAGGTCACATAGTTGTTATAAAAGGATCTGCTGTATGAAATACAGAGAGAGGCTCGCGTGAGATTATTTCTGCACATTTTAGTTAACAGTCATATTACATTATAAAAACTGACAGTGTGTTTGTTGTTTTCAATCTCTTCTCGTTTCACATACATATGAGTTCTTGATTACCCACCAAAGACACAACGCGAAGGGACACTATTTTTTATCGATTACGTAACACGACTGTAAGCTAACAAAACCGGTTAATTTGACAAATGTTTCCTACACTTGAAATCACGTCGGCGTCAAAGATTTATTACACTTTCCTAAACTTCAGCCCTCGTGTTTGCAGTTTGCAACACGATTGACCACCAAACACCGTTACACAGACTCGAAACATCATTTTGGAGTCACAGACAAAACACTTGCATGGATTTCATCATATCTTTGTGACCATTATCAAACTGAGTGAGTTGGTGAGTTGTCGACGACTATGTGTACCCCAGGGATCAATGCTTTGTCCAAAGAACTTTATTATGTACACTAAACCCGTGGGTGCCATATGCAGACATCATGGACTTATTTATCATTTCTACGTCGATGACTCTCAATTATACCTATCCTTTAAGCCGATAGAGGCGAGAGCTAGAAGTGAGGCTTTGCGCCGCATTGAGAGTTGTTTGTCTGAAATTGTCTCGTGGATGCATTGCAATATGCTGAAGCTCAATAATGACAGAACGAAGGTAATGCTATTCACATCAAAGCATTACTAGATGATAATTTATAAATTGGTTCAGTAGTTTAAAGAAAATCGCCCTCCTAGAGCAGTCTATTTGTAGCTCTAACGGCAATGTTTTTGAAGTCCGAACTATACTGAAGTTTCTTTTAGCGTGTAGGTCTGTGTGACGTACAGCTTCTAGGTCATTCGTGTTTTCTTGTAGCAGGAAGCAAGATGCCCAGGTTTATAGTGCTGTCTAAATTGAATATCTCGCCGTAGACTCGTGACATATTATCCTATGATATCGCACAAAATCACGTTATATTGACACCGGGCTAATAAGTCTAAAAACTAACCTTTGAATGTTCAGGAAGCTTTTGCATCATTTTTAGCTTACCTGAGCAATGCTCAGGTGAGTTTTTCTGATCGCTCGTATCCCGCGTCCGTAGTATATCGTCTGTATGTCAACATTTAGATTGTGTATGCGACAGAGGCTGTAGTTTTCAACTGATATTCATGAAATTTTGTCAGAATGATTACCTTGATAAAATCTAGGCCTATTATGAAAATGGATCATCTGGGGTCAAAAATTAGATCAAATCAAAGAAAATCTTTGTGTATGCGATAGAGGCTGTATTTTTGATTGATTTTGATCAAAATGGGTCATCTGAGATCAAAAACTTGGTCATCAGGTCAAATCAAAGAAATACCTTGTGTATGCGACAGAGGCTGTATTTTTCAACTGATCTTCATGAAATTTGGTTGGAATGATTGCCTTGATTAAATCTAGTTAGAATACGGCTCATCTGAGGTAAAAACTAGGTCAAGTTATAGAAAAATCTTGTTTATGCGATAGAGATTTTACAATTGATTTTCATGAAATGTGGTCAGACTGATTGCCTTGATAAAATCTAGGTCGAGTGTGAATATGGGTCATCTGGGGTCAAAAAGTAGGTTACTAGCCTAAGGTCAAATCAAAGAAAAATATTGTGTATGCGATAGAGGCTGCATTTTTCAATTGATCTTCATGCAGCTTTGGCAGAAATACTGTCTTTGTAAAATCTAGGTCAAGATTGAAAACGGGCCAACTGGGTTAAAAACTAGGTCACTAGTTCAATTCAAAGAAAACCCTTGTGTATGCGACAGAGGCTGTATTTTTTATTTGACCTTCATAAAACTAAGTCAGAATTATTGCATTGGTGAAACCTAGGTCGAGTTTGAATTAAAACTGGGACGATTACTCGGTTAATCGGATCCGATTCGATTACTAGGTGAAACCGGTTTCGATTTTACAAAACCGCTAATCGGTCTTAAACAATAAACATCACGAATCGTACTTGATCTTTATATATTTCTTTGACCAGCACATTGACCCGCAGTGAGTATATTTCCGCTAAAACATGTCAATCAACATAATTAATAGTCTCGGATTCGCTTGTTGTGATATATCTAAAATAAAACACACCCATATATATTATTATTTTTCAAACTGCTTACAAACGATGAAGTCCGTAAGTTCCTAATGAAGTTAGCTGCTGGAATTACCTTGATTCCGTCATCAGAAAGAAAAAGATCATTTTCAATATGGCGGCCGATTAACCGGTTCAGTTCGATTTCATACAAATGATTAACCGGTTTCAAAATTTTGAAATCGTCACGGGCCTAGTTTGAATATGGATCATCTGGGCTCAAAAACTAGGTCACTAGGTTAAATCAAAGAAAAAACTTGTGTATGTGATAGAGACTGTATTTTTTAATTGGTCTTCATGGAATTTGGTCAGAACAATTGCCTTGAACAAATCTATTTGAATTAAAATATGAGTCATCTGGGGCTAAAAGGTAGGTGCCTAGGTGAAATCAAAGAGAAACCTTGAGTATGCATAGAGGCTGTATTTTTTAATTGATCGTCATGAAATTTGGTCAGAACGAGTCTTGATAAAATCTAGGTCAAGTCTGAATATGGGTCATTCTTCCTCTAGGCTACCGAGGCGGTCAGATAGCAAAGCCATTACACGGGCGTTCTTCAAATAGGCTACCGAGGCTGTAAGAGAACAAAGCCATGACCCGGGCGTTCTTCCACTAGGCTACCGAGGCGGTCTGGGAGCAAAACCATGGCACGGGCGTTCTTCTACTATGATACCGAAACTGCCAAGGAGCAAATCCATGATCCGAGGGCTCTTCCCTTAGGCTAATATGTGGTCAGGAAGCAAAGCCCTGACCCGAGCATTCTTCCTTTAGGCTAATTAGGCGGTCGTACTCTCAGAGTAAAGCCCTGGCCCGATGTTCTTCCATTGGGCTAATTAGGCGGTCAGGGAGCAAAGCAATTGACTTAAGCGTTCTTCCACTCGGCTACCGAGGCGGTCAGGGAGCAAATTCATGACCTGGGCGTTCTTCCCTTAGGCTAATAGGTTGTCCTTTAGCAATGCCATGACCCGTGCATTCTTCAACTATGCTATTGAGCCGATCAGAGAGCTAATCCATGACCCGGCCTTCTTCCACTAAGACACCAAGGCGGTCAGAAGACAGAGCCATGACCCAGGCGTTCTTACGCTAAGATATCAACGCAGCCAGAGAACAAACCCATGACTCGGACGTTCTTGCATTATGCTACCGAAGCGGTCAGAGGGCTACGCCATGACCCGGACGTTCTTCCAGTAGGTTCATGAAGTGGTCAGGAAGCAAACCCACGATTTATGATATTGAAAGAATATCATGTTTATTGGTATCCCACATGTTATCTCCGGTTTTTCCATATCTGTTATAAAGATCCAAAAATATTGTCAGTTATAACAATGCCTTGCGCCTCAACATTGTGTCAAATGACACGAACTCTATGATATCGCTATTCAGATTACAAAACTGATATACTATAGAAGCGTTTATGTTAGTAGAATCTGTTTTATTTTGACATATGTTTTTTCTTTACGCTTTAGTCTTCATGCTACAGGTATTTTTGAAATGACTTATTGCATGTGATATACTATGGTGGATGATTGAGAACATCGTGCGAAATTGAAACAATGATACATTTGTCATGGAGCACACGCGTCAGTACGATATATTTGTTAATGGCACGCGCTCCGGTACGAAACAAAATGTTTCGTTCAGTCACGTTCTATGTTTCGTTATGTCATGATGTTAGTTTCGTTTTGACAAAACAGTACGCAGTTTGCTATAAGAAAGCAAGTGTTTAACGATCAATTGAACAATTAATGTTAATATACCCTTTTCACTCACTAGTGCTGCAATGTTTTTATTGATAACCTAATAACAAATTATTAAATATTCCATATTGGAGTCAGTTATCGGCCAAACCATTAAGCCTTTTGCCTTTTTTTGTCCTTGTCCTCGTTCAAATTTTAAGTCGTCTATGAGCACTTAAGCATCGTTCGAAATAATTGAATCAAGCAGGCAAACAAAGAATCAGCTGGACAATTGCATTGATATTGGGAAAATAGTTCACATCACACAGCTCAAGCCCCTTTTAGGAGAGACATGGAACTTTTATTGTTACTATTTATGTGTTTGCACTTTACTACAAATACACTTTCTATTGGTAAGAAAAAAAGACGTAATTGAAGTTGTTTTCATTGTTTTCCATTTCATAGTCATAATTTCTTGGTGGCATATAGGTACCATTTTAATACATATTTCAGTTGTTTCGGAAAATAAAACCTAAGATGCTGTATAATGAGTCTAGAAAGGGAGAAATGATTCACCTTGATTCACCTTGATGTGATAAATTACTGTAAATTCACCTTGATTCACCTTGATTCACCTTGATGTGATAAATTACTGTAAATTAACTTTTTTGTTTGTGGAACTATATACAGGTCTACCTAAAAAGTTGAAACGTTTTAGTTTTTGTGATACGTTTTATGTAATACCGACATACTTCTTACGTTATATATGAATATCAATTAACTGCGAATGCAAAATTACAAAAAAAAAATGTTTTCTAACACGTTATAAAAAGCA
This sequence comes from Mercenaria mercenaria, assembly GCF_021730395.1. Lineage (NCBI taxonomy): Eukaryota > Metazoa > Mollusca > Bivalvia > Venerida > Veneridae > Mercenaria > Mercenaria mercenaria. Next base: position 6,998,579 of record NC_069376.1, read on the forward strand.
TTTTCTAACCCAGCCTGTTTAAAAACACCACAAAATAATTTCCACTGCATAAGAATTGTATGTAATTGAAAAAATAATTGTAAAGATATATTTATATGCTTTTGCTCTTTAACTGAATTAATGCTTGAATGTGTATTTTTGTGACCTGTTTTGTACTTAAGTTGAATTGATGTTTAAATGTGTAATTCAGCAGGATTTTTACATGTTTACTCTTTTACTGAACTGATACTGGAATATAAAATTCGACCGGCATGTTAACGTCTTTGCTCATTTATGAAATTACTGCTGGAATGTGTAACTCTGCCATCGCTGTATTTTTTTATTTTAGTTGATATTTGAATGTGTATTTCGGTCAGCTTGTTGGCGTCTTTGATCTTTATTTGATTTAATGCTTGTATTTTGTATGATAAATAGGTAACAGTGCAACCAGTCATTATACTTTCACATTCACTATATTGCTGCAGTAGCGTATAATTGCGCGCGCGCGTGTGTGTGTGCGTGAGAGAGAGAGAGAGAGAGAGATGGAGGTTACAGAACTTCGATCATCGGTGGATTTAAATAATTTCTTGTATAATTATATAATAATTTTGACTTTAATACTGAGTTATTTTCGAGGGTTTATCCAGATTTTTGCAAACATTGCTATTTGCATAATATCAAAATTATGAAAAAAATATTTGACTAAAGTGGGCATACATATAACATCTTGTAAAATTAATGGCACAGTTTGAAGACAATACCGCTTATAAAGTAATGTTTACAATAATCAGACCATGTCAGCTCATTCATTTCTATAGAATACTAGTAAGTTAGGAGTTTATCCTTCGTGTAAGTTAGTTTTTATCCATTCCCCATTCAAACTGAGCTCGGTTTTATCAACTAGAAGTTATGTTTTTATCCATTTTCTCGCTGTACATTTGAATATGTATTGTGTCAACATGTAGTGGGTTAACAACATAGTGTAAATGGGCCTATAAAGCAGTATATTTTTGCTTTCAAACGACAAAATAGTCGAGGCATCAAAACCAAATAAGTATTTTTAAAGATTTTTTGTAAAAGTTTTCATAGAAAAAATTGCATTGTTCGTCGTTTTACCACATAAAAACACAAGGGCTGATATATTTAACATGATACATTTTGAAATAAATATACACTTGATCAATGGAGATAAATATAACAATCGAAACATTCCTTTATACATCGTAATTACACAGAAAACAAAGTTGTATCGGCTTCACATCCGCCATGTTGGCATTGAGTTAGGGTCGCTGAACAGAGTTAAGATTATCCGGGTACATAGTGTGAATATGGAGTTTCATTCTTATGAAGACACTCTAATAAAAAAGGCAGTACGATGGTTTGAAGTTTCATTTCAAAGTGAACAGTCCAATATTACAGGGAGTATGATACATTTGAGAGAAACATTTGAACAGTTTAGAGTTTAATTTTTAATACCAACAATGGACGCAGTACAATAGTTAGGAGATTCATTTAAAAGTCAATAGTCCAACAATAGATGCAGTACAATAGTTAGGAGACACATTTTAATGTCAACAGTCAAACAATGGACGCAGTACAATAGTTAAGAGATTCATTTTAATGTCAACAGTCATACAATGGATGCAGTACAATAGTTAGGAGACACATTTTAATGTCAACAGTCCAACAATGGACGCAAAACAATAGTTAGGAGATTCATTTTAATGTCAACAGTTCAACAATGTATGCAGTACAATAGTTAGGAGACACATATTAATGTCAACAGTCCATCAATGGACGCAGCACAATAGTTCGTAGATTCATTTTAATGTCGACAGACAATAGTTAGGAGGTTCATTTGAATGTCAACATTCCAACAGTGGAGGCAGTACAATAGTTAGGAGGTTCATTTTAATGCCAACAGTCCAACAGTGGACGCAGTACAATAGTTAGGAGATTCATTTTAATGTTATCAGTCTAACAGTGAATGTAGTACAATATTTAGGAGGTTCATTGTAATGTCAACAGCCCAACAGTGGAGGCAGTACAATAGTTAGGAGGTTCATTTTAATGCCAACAGTCCAACAATGGATGCAGTACACAAGTTAGGAGACATTAATGTCAACAGTCCATCAATGGACGCAGAACAATAGTTAGGAGATGAATTTTATTGTCAACACACAATAATTAGGAGGTTCATTTTAATGGCAACAGTCCATCAATGGACGCAGTACAATAGTTAGGAGATGTATTTTAATGTCAACAGACAATAGTTAGGAGGTTCATTTTAATGTCAACAGTCCATCAATGGACGCAGTACAATAGTTAGGAGATGTAATTTAATGTCAACAGACAATAGTTAGGAGGTTCGTTTTAATGTCAACAGTCCAACAATGGATGCAGTACAATAGTTAGGAGACACATTGTAATGTCAACAGTCCATCAATGGACGCAGTACAATAGTTAGGAGATGTATTTTAATGTCAACAGACAATAGTTAGGAGGTTCATTTTAATGTCAACAGTCCAACAATGGATGCAGTACAATAGTTAGGAGACACATTTTAATGCCAACACTCCATCAATGGACGCAGTACAATAGTTAGGAGGTTCATTTTAATGTCAACAGTCCAACAGTGGAGGCAGTACAATAGTTAGGAGGTTCATTTTAATGTCAACAGTCCAACAGTGAAGGCAGTACAATAGTTAGGAGGTTCATTTTAATGTCAACAGTCCAACAGTGGAGGCAGTACAATAGTTAGGAGGTTCATTTTAATGCCAACAGTCCAACAGTTGAGGCAGTACAATAGTTAGGAGATTCATTTTAATGTCAACAGTCCAACAGTGAATGCAGTACAATAGTTATGAGGTTCATTGTAATGTCAACAGTCCAACAGTGGAGGCAGTACAATAGTTAGGAGATTCATTTTAATGTCAACAGTCCAACAGTGGAGGCAGTACAATAGTAAGAATATTCATTTTAATGTCAACAGTCCAACAATGGATGCAGTACAATAGTTAGGAGACACATTTTAATGTCAACAGTCCAACAATGAACGCAGAACAATAGTTAGGAGATGTATTTTAATGTCAACAGTCCAACAATGGACGCAGTACAATAGTTTGGAGATTCATTTTAATGTCAACAGTCCAACAATGGATGCAGTACAATAGTTAGGAGACACATTTTACTGTCAACAGTCCATCAATGGACGCAGTACAATAGTTAGGAGATTTATTTTAATGTCAACATACAATAGTTAGGAGGTTCATTTTAATGTCAACAGTCCAACAGTGGAGGCAGTACAATAGTAAGGAGGTTCATTTTAATGTCAACAGTCCAACAGTGGAGGCAGTACAATAGTTAGGAGGTTCATTTTAATGCCAACAGTCCAACAGTGGACGCAGTACAATAGTTAGGAGATTCATTTTAATGTCAAGAGTCCAACAGTGAATGCAGTACAACAGTTAGGAGGTTCATTGTAATGTCAACCGTCCAACAGTGTAGGGAGTACAATAGATAGGAGGTTCATTTTAATGTCAACAGTCCAACAGTGGACGCAGAACAATAGTTAGGAGGTTCATTTTAATGTCAACACTCCATCAATGGACGCAGTACAAAAGTTAGGAGGTTCATTTTAATGTCAACAGTCCAACAGTGGAGGCAGTACAATAGTTAGGAGGTTCATTTTAATGTCAACAGTCCAACAGTGGAGGCAGTACAATAGTTAGGAGGTTCATTTTAATGTCAACAGTCCAACAGTGGAGGCAGTACAATAGTTAGGAGGTTCATTTTAATATCAACAGTCCAACAGTGGAGGCAGTACAATAGTTAGGAGGTTCATTTTAATGCCAACAGTCCAACAGTGGACGCGGTACAATAGTTAGGAGATTCATTTTCATGTCAAGAGTCCAACAGTGAATGCAGTACAACAGTTAGGAGGTTCATTGTAATGTCAACCGTCCAACAGTGTAGGGAGTACAATAGATAGGAGGTTCATTTTAATGTCAATAGTCCAACAGTGGAGGCAGTACAATAGTTAGGAGGTTCATTTTAATGTCAACAGTCCAACAGTGGACGCAGAACAATAGTTAGGAGATTTATTTTAATGTCAACATACAAAAGTTAGGAGGTATTTTTTTAATGCCAACAGTCCAACAATGGACGCAGTACAATAGTTAGGAGATTCATTTTAATGTCAACAGTCCAACAATGGATGCAGTACAATAGTTAGGAGACATATTTAATGTCAACAGTCCAACAATGGACGCAATATAATAGTTAGGAGATGTATTTTAATGTCAACAGTCCAACAATAGATGCAGTACAATAGTTAGGAGATTCATTTTAATGTCAACAGTCCAGCAATGGATGCAGTACAATAGTTAGGAAACACATTTTAATATCAACAGTCCAACAATGGACGCAGTACAATAGTTAGGAGATTGATTTTAATGTCAACAGTCTAAAAATGGATGCAGTACAATAGTTAGGAGACACATTTTAATGTCAATAGTCCATCAATGGACGCAGCACAATAGTTAGGAGATTCATTTCAATGCCAACAGTCCAACAGTGAAGGCAGTACAATAGTTAGGAGGTTCATTTGAATGTCAACAGTCCAGCAGTGGAGGCAGTACAATATTTAGGAGGTTCATGTTAATGCCAACTGTCCAACAGTGGACGCAGAAAAATAGTTAGGAGATTCATTTGAATGCTAACAGTCCAACAGTGGATGTAGTACAATAGTTCGCAGGTTCATTGTAATGTCAACAGTCTAAAAATGGATGCAGTACAATAGTTAGGAGACACATATTAATATCAACAGTCCATCAATGGACGCAGCACAATAGTTAGGAGATTCATTTTAATGTCAACAGACAATAGTTAGGAGGTTCATGTTAATGTAAACAGTCCAACAGTGAAGACAGTACAATAGTTAGGAGGTTCGTTTTAATGTTAACAGTCTAACAGTGGACGCAGTAAAATAGTTAGGAGATTCATTTTAATGTTAACAGTCCACCAGTGGATGTAGTACAATAGTTAGGAGGTTCATTGTAATGTCAACAGTCCAACAGTGGAGGCAGTACAATAGTTAGTAGGTTCATTTTAATGCCAACAGTCCAACAGTGGACGCAGAACAATAGTTAGTAGATTCAATTTAATGTCAAAAGTTCAACAGTGGAGGCAGTACAATAGTAAGGATATTCATTTTAATGTCAACAGTCCAACAATGAATGCAGTACAATAGTTAGGAGACATATTTAATGTCAACAGTCCAACAATTGACGCAGTATAATAGTTAGGAGATGTATTTTGATGTCAAAAGTCCAACAATAGATGCAGTACAATAGTTAGGAGATTCATTTTAATGTCAACAGTCCAGCAATGGATGCAGTACAATAGTTAGGAGACACATTTTAATATCAACAGTCCAACAATGGACGCAGTACAATAGTTAGGAGATTGATTTTAATGTCAACAGTCTAAAAATGGATGCAGTACAATAGTTAGGAGACACATTTTAATGTCAACAGTCCATCAATGGACGCAGCACAATAGTTAGGAGATTCATTTCAATGTCAACAGTCCAACAGTGAAGGCAGTACAATAGTTAGGAGGTTCATTTGAATGTCAACAGTCCAGCAGTGGAGGCAGTACAATATTTAGGAGGTTCATGTTAATGCCAACTGTCCAACAGTGGACGCAAAAAAATAGTTAGGAGATTCATTTTAATGCTAACAGTCCAACAGTGGATGTAGTACAATAGTTCGCAGGTTCATTGTAATGTCAACAGTCTAAAAATGGATGCAGTACAATAGTTAGGAGACACATATTAATATCAACAGTCCATCAATGGACGCAGCACAATAGTTAGGAGATTCATTTTAATGTCAACAGACAATAGTTAGGAGGTTCATGTTAATGTAAACAGTCCAACAGTGAAGACAGTACAATAGTTAGGAGGTTCATTTTAATGCCAACAGTCCAACAGTGGACGCAGTAAAATAGTTAGGAGATTCATTGTAATGTCAACAGTCCAACAATGGACGCATTACAATAGTTAGGAGATTCATTTTAATGTCAACTGTCCAACAATGGATGCAGTACAGTAGTTTGGAGACACATTTTCATGTCAACAGTCCATCAAAGGACGCAGTACAATAGTTAGGAGATTTATTTTAATGTCAACAGACGATATTTAGGAGGTTCATTTTAATGTCAACAGTCCAACAGTGGAGGCAATACAATAGTTAGGAGGTTCACTTTAATGTCAACAGTCCAACGGTGGAGGCAGTATAATAGTTAGGAGGTTCATTTCAATGCCAACAGTCCAACATTTGACGCAGAACAATAGTTAGGAGATTAATTTTTATGTCAACAGTCCAACAGTAAATGCAGTACAATAGTTAGGAGGTTCATTGTAATGTCAACAGTCCAACAGTAAAGGCAATACAATAGTTAGGAGGTTCATTTTAATGCCAACAGTCCAACAATGGAGCAGTTACAAATTAGGAGACATTAATATGTCAACAGTCAATCATGGAGCGACAATATTAAATGAAATTTGTCAGCAACAATAGTTATGAGGTTCATTAACGGCAACAGTCCATCAATGGTACGCAGTCAATAGTTAGGTAGATTATTTATGAAGTCAAATAGAACTAATAGTTAAGGACGTTTCATTTTTAATGTCAACAGTCCACAATGGAAGCAGTACAATAGTTAGGAGAAGTAATGTAGAGTCAAATGACAATATATAGTTAAGGAGGTTGATTTAATGTCAACAGTCCACAATGATGCCAGTTACAATAGTTAGGAGATCCACATTGTAAGTCAACAGTCCATCAATGCGCAGTACAATAGTTAGGAGATGTATATATTAGAGTTCAACGATGCAACAATAGTTAGGAGTTATTTTAATGTCAACAGTCCAAAATGGATGCAGTACAATAGTCAGGAGACACATTTTAATGCTACACTCCATTCAATGGATGCAGTACAATAGTTAGGAGGTTATTTTAATGTCAACAGTCCAACAGTGGAGGCAAGTACAATGTTTAGGAGGTTCATTTAATGTAAACAGTCCAACAGTGAGGCAGTACAATAGTTAGGAGTTCAATTTAATGTCAAGTCATAAGTGGAGGCAGTAAATGTTAGAAGGTCTCATTTTGAATGTCAACAGTCCAACAGTTGAGGCATACAATAGTTAGGAGATTCATTTTAATGTCAACAGTTCAACATGAAATGCAGTACAATAGCTAGGAAGAGTTCATTTAATGTCAACAGTCCAACAGATGAGAGATATTGAGTATTAAAATAGTTAGGAGTTCATTTTAATTCAACAGTCCAAGTGAGGCAGTACAATAGTAGATTTCTTAGTCAACGTCCAACAATGGAGCAATACATATTGGAGAAATTTATCAACTCCAACATGACGCAAACAATAGTTAGGAGATTATTTTAATGTAACAGTCCAACAGGACGAGTACAATAGTTGGATTCATTTTAATGTCACAGTCAAAAATGGATGCAGACAATATTAGGAGACCATTTAATCACGTCCATCATGGAGCAGTACATAGTTGAGATTATTTTATGTCAACAACAATAGTTGGAGTTCATTTAATGTAACGTCCACAGGAGGAGTACAATATTAGGAGGTTCTTTTAATAACGGTCACAGTGAGCAGTAAATAGTTAGGAGTTCATTTTAAGCACAGTCCACGTGGAGGTACATAGTTAGGAGTTCATTTAATGTCAAGTCCACAGTGAGCATACAACGTTAGGAGTTCATTTATGTCAACGTCCAACAGTGAGGGAGTAAATAGTTGGGTTCATTTTAATGTAACAGTCAACAAACAATGGAGATTTACAATAAAATTGAGATTTTTTAATGCACGTCCAACAATGGAGCAGTACATTTGGATCATTTTAATGTCAAGTCCAAAGGAGCGTACAATGTTAGGAGATTTATTAACGTCAACGAGATATTTAGGAGGTTCATTTTAATGTCACAGTCCAACAGTGGAGCAAACAATAGTTATAGTTCTTTAATGTCAAAAGTCAACGTGGAGCAGTAATAGTAGGTATTCATTTTAATCACAGTCCAACAATGGAGCGTACAATAGTTGGAGACATTTAATTAACAGTCCACAATGAGATAAATATAGGAGTTATTAATGTCAACAGTCAACAATGATGCAGTACAATAGTTAGGATTATTTTATGCAACAGTCCACAATGGTGCGGTACAAAGTTGGAGACATTATATCAACAGTCAACATGGACGCTACAATAGTAGGAGTGATTTTATTGTCAGACATAGTTAGAGACATTAGCAACAGTCCATCAATGGACGCAGCAATAGTTAGGAGATTATTTTGTAAGTCAAAACAGACAATATTAGGAGGTTCTTAATGTCAACGTCCACAGTGGAGCAGTACAATATTTAGGAGATGTTATCAATGTCAACAGAGACATAGTTAGGAGTTTTTTAATGTATACTGTCCAGCATGTAATGGATGCAGTACAATAGTTAGGAGACACCTTAATTCAACAGCCCATCAATGGACGCAGACAATAGTTAGGAGATTATTTTAATGTCAACAGACAATAGTTAGGAGGTCATTTAATGTAACAGTCCAACATGAAGCATACAATATTAGGAGTTTTTAATGTTACATCCAACATGGGCAGTAAAAGTTAGGAGTTCATTTAATGTTCCGTCCACCATGGAGCAGTACAATAGTTAGAGGTTCATGTAATTTCAACAGTCCAACAGTGGAGGCAGTCAATAGTTAGTGATTCTTTAATGCACAGTCCACAGTGGAGCAGTAAAATAGTTAGGAGTTCATTTATGTCACAGTCCAACATGACGCATTACAATAGTAGGGATTCATTTTATGTCAACGTCCAACATGGATGCAGTACTAGTTGGAGCATTTTCATGTCAACAGTCCACAGGAGCAGTAATAGTTAGGAGATTTATTTTAATGTCAACAGACATATTTGGAGGTTCATTTAATGTCAACAGTCCAAAATGGAGCAATACAAGTTAGGAGTCACTTTATTCACAGTCAACGTGGAGGCAGTAAATAGTTAGAGTTTTTAATGCCAACAGCCAACATTGGCAGACAATGTTGGAGATTATTTTTATGTCAGCGTCCAACAGTAATGCAGTCATAGTTAGGGTCTTAGTCAACAGTCCACAAAGGCATACATAGTAGGAGGTTATTTTTACGTCACATCATCAATAGTTAGTAGATGCTTTAATGTCAACATCAACAGGGAGGCAGTCATTAAGGAGTTCATTTTAATTCACGTCCAACAGTGGAGCAGTACATAATTAGGAGATCATTTAGCAACATTCAATAGTGACGCGTACAATGTTAGAGGTTCATTTTAATGTCTCAATTCAACATGGAGGCAGACAAAGTTAGAATCATTTAATGCCACGTTCAACAGGAGGTACAATAGTAAGGAGTTCATTAATGTCACAGTCAACAGTGGAGGAGTACAATGTTAGGAGGTATTTAATTTAGTCAACATACAAAAGTTAGAGATTTTTAATGCATCTCCAACATGGAGCAGTACAATAGTAGGAGATTATTTTAATTCAATCAACTGACTTCAATAGTAGGGTTATTAATGCCATCAACGTGAGAGCAGTTAGTTTCATTTATGTCAAAAGTCAACAGTAGCAGAATAGTAGAATTCTTTATGTCAAGTCCAACAATGGGCTAAAAGTAGGACATTTTATCACAGTCCAAATGGTACAATAGTTAGGAGATTCATTTTAATGTCAACAGTCCAGCAATGGATGCGTACAATAGTTAGGAGACACATTTTAATATCAACAGTCCAACAATGGACGCAGTACAATAGTTAGGAGATTGATTTAATGTCAACAGTCTAAAAATGGATGCAGTACAATAGTTAGGAGACACATTTTAATGTCAACAGTCCATCAATGGACGCAGCACAATAGTTAGGAGATTCATTTCAATGTCAACAGTCCAACAGTGAAGGCAGTACAATAGTTAGGAGGTTCATTTGAATGTCAACAGTCCAACAGTGGAGGCAGTACAATATTTAGGAGGTTCATGTTAATGCCAACTGTCCAACAGTGGACGCAGAACAATAGTTAGGAGATTCATTTTAATGCTAACAGTCCAACAGTGGATGTAGTACAATTGTTCGCAGGTTCATTGTAATGTCAACAGTCTAAAAATGGATGCAGTACAATAGTTAGGAGACACACATTAATATCAACAGCCCATCAATGGACGCAGCACAATAGTTAGGAGATTCATTTTAATGTCAACAGACAATAGTTAGGAGGTTCATTTTAATGTAAACAGTCCAACAGTGAAGACAGTACAATAGTTAGGAGGTTTGTTTCAATGTTAACAGTCCAACAGTGGACGCAGTAAAACAGTTAGGAGATTCATTTTAATGTTACCAGTCCACCATTGGATGCAGTACAATAGTTAGAAGGTTCATTGTAATTTCAACAGTCCAACAGTGGAGGCAGTACAATAGTTAGTAGATTCATTTTAATGCCAACAGTCCAACAGTGGACGCAGTAAAATAGTTAGGAGATTCATTGTAATGTCAACAGTCCAACAATGGACGCATTACAATAGTGAGGAGATTCATTTTATTGTCAACTGTCCAACAATGGATGCAGTACAGTAGTTAGGAGACACATTTTCATGTCAACAGTCCATCAAAGGACGCAGTACAATAGTTAGGAGATTTATTTTAATGTCAACAGACGATATTTAGGAGGTTCATTTTAATGTCAACAGTCCAAAAGTGGAGGCAATACAATAGTTAGGAGGTTCACTTTAATGTCAACAGTCCAACGGTGGAGGCAGTATAATAGTTAGGAGGTTCATTTCAATGCCAACAGTCCAACATTTGATGCAGAACAATAGTTAGGAGATTAATTTTTATGTCAACAGTCCAACAGTAAATGCAGTACAATAGTTAGGAGGTTCATTGTAATGTCAACAGTCCAACAGTAAAGGCAATACAATAGTTAGGAGGTTCATTTTAATGCCAACAGTCCAACAATGGACGCAGTACAATAGTTAGTAGATTCATTTTAATGTCAACAGTCCAACAGTGGAGGCAGTACAATAGTAAGGAGATTCATTTTAATGTCATCAGTCCAACAGTGGACGCAGTACAATAATTAGGAGATTCATTTTTGATGTCAAAAGTTCAACAGTGGAGGCAGTACAATAGTAAGGATATTCATTTTAATGTCAACAGTCCAACAATGGATGCAGTACAATAGTTAGGAGACATATTTAATGTCAACAGTCCAACAATGGACGCAATATAATAGTTAGGAGATGTATTTTAATGTCAACAGTCCAACAATAGATGCAGTACAATAGTTAGGAGTTCATTTTAATGTCAACAGTCCAGCAATGGATGCGGTACAATAGTTAGGAGATACATTTTAATTCAACAGTCCAACATGGACGCAGTACAATAGTTAGGAGATTGATTTAATGTCAACAGTCTAAAAAGGAGCAGTACAATAGTTAGGAGACAATTTTAATGTCAACAGTCCATCAATGGACGCAGCACAATAGTTAGGAGATTCATTTCAATGTCAACAGTCCAACAATGGAAGTATTTTAATAATTTGGAGTTTAATTTTAATGTCAGCACTACTACAACAGAGGCATTGAGATAGTTATGAATTTTATTTTAGTGCTTACACTCCAGCATTATAGGCAGTACGATGCTTTGGCATTTTATTTTAACGCAAACACTCAAACGCTAGAGGCAGTACTACACTATGACTTTCATATTAATGCCGACAGGCAGTACGGAAGTTTGACACTTCATATTAATGCAAATCCAATGATAGAGTATGAGGATGTTCTACATGAATATGATTTAATATGTTGAAACATTGTTATTGGTTTAGAGTAGAAAGAGGGCATGCAAATTTGTTGGGTTAAGATGAGTACCAAATCGTAACGTTTTACGCTTTTACCATAAATATTTGTCTTACGATAGTAACAGATAAAATGACAAAAAATATTTCAAAATGAAAAAGACAAAACGTGTCAGTTATAGTATGTTTCTATTCCCGAAGCAAAATATCACGACGATGAATTTAATTTTGCCAACTGAAGTCGTACCGGTATTATCTCTAAAACTTGAAGAAATAGAAAAAAATGATACCAAAGTTTTGTGTTGTTGATTATGATAACGATGAATGATTTTCAAAGAGAATGTACTTACCGACACTTTATTCAGCCATATCATATATTCTGCCACAATCCATAGTGAATGAAATGTCAAGGCACTTATCGCATGTAATCCACATATATTTTGTAAGTATAATGTACTCACTGCGGGGCGGGTAGCTTATTTATATGTCAATATTTATCTTATCATATCACGTGACGACGCACATGACTGACATATTATCATATATATGCAGCTACTGACAAGAGGACTAGTCAGCTGCTTGAAAATAAAATAAAAACAGCATAAGACAAAATTACAACTTGTGAATCAAATGAAACTTTGGGAAAATGTCGGATTAAAACAATTATAATTATCATATGTATGTAGGACACAGTTTCGCATTAATTGATGTTCGTACAACAGTTTTTTCTATGTTTGTATTTCTACAATCAAGACGAGTATTTCTTTACGCCATATGATATAAAGCGCCCCTCTTATTTATATAACAAAAAAATTACAACACGTTCTCTATAGGTTAGAATAACAAAAGGTATCACATATATACGACATGTGTATGTGAACTTAGAACCACAGCATGCCCTCAGGGCGAGCACTTTAACGCCTGTAAGAAGTCCCAGTCCCATTTACTTCATTTTATTGTAAAACTAAACGTGCTCTACCAAAGAAGTATAAAATAGATTTATTTCTATAACTCTTTGGCTCTACATAGCGAGCGTGTTTACGCCAGTGAGAAATCTTATGTCTTTTATTGTAACGTAGAACCAAAAAGGATGAAATTCTGACCTACTGCGCAAGCGTAAGGGACAACATATGGTCCGAGTAGTTCGTCCCTTAAACGCAGACCGGTAAGAGTTCACATGCAGGTCCATACGCCCATCATTAAAGATGCCAGCACTATCCATAACCAATCCACCCAACCACTGGTCATGTTCTGCTATACAACAGCTATGATCAGAGTTCATGAGCAAAAAGTAGCTGTACAGTTAGCGAAAATATGTACAAATGAGAACATGGATTATATATATTTACTTATGAAATAATCAATTAGATATATTACCATATATTTGTGACCTCTGTTTTATTTGTTTAGTGTTTTTATCGCTTTTATCTATTGTAACTTATAGCATGTTATATAGTCGAGCGCCTTTTGACAATAAGTTGTCCAATGTAATCTATTGCAATGTAGAGCCATTGTATGCTCTATGAGTTAGGGTAGGGGCCTCCGTTACCGAGTGGTTAAGGTATCTGATTTCAAATCACTTGACCCTCATCGATGTGGGTTCGATCCTAAATCGGGGAATTGAATTTTTCATGTGAGGAAGCTATCCAGCTGGCTTACTGAAGGCCGGTGGTTCTACCAAGGTGTCCGCCTAAGATGAAAGTAATACACGGAGGGGCACCTCGGGTCTTCCTCCACCATCAAAGCTGGAAAGCCGCCATATGATCTATAATTGTATCGGTGTTATATCCAACAAAAAATAATAAAGGGTGTCTTTAAGTAAACAAAAAAATCTTGTATTTGCTCTGCTGAAACGATGAATTAAAGCATATAAGCGAGCGCGGTTACCACAACAAGAACCCTGCATGTGTTCTATTGTATCTTATAGGGACATAGTACGCTGTGTAGGCGTTCGCCTTTACGACAACAAGAACCCTGTATGTGTTCTACTGTACAGTAGGGCCATATCACGCTGTGTAGGCGATCACCTTTACGACAACAAGAATCCTGTGTGTATTCTACTATGAGGCAGAGTCATATTATGCTGTGTAGGCGATCACCTCTATGACAACAAGATGTGCTCTTTCATGTCGAAGAGCCATAGCACAATGTGTATGCGATCGCCTTTAAGACAATAAGAATCTCGTATGTGCTCTACTGTATGGTAGGGACATAGTACGCTGTCTAGCTATGCGTTCACCTTTACGACATAAAGAATCCTGTATGTGTTCTAATGTACAGTAGGGCCATAGCGCCTTGTTTGGGTGATCACCTTTAAGATAACAAGAATCATGTATGTGCTCTACTGTAAGTTATAACCATAGCACGCTGTATGGGTGATCACCTTTACAACAACAAGAATCTTGTATGTGCTCTATTGTATGGTAGGACCATAGTACGCAGTATGGGTGATCACCTTTACAACAACAAGAATCTTGTATGTGCTCTATTGTATGGTAGGGCCATAGTACGCAGTATGGGTGATCACCTTTACAACAACAAGAATCTTGTATGTGCTCTATTGTATGGTAGGACCATAGCACGCAGTATGGGTGATCACCTTTACAACAACAAGAATCTTGTATGTGCTCTATTGTATGGTAGGGCCATAGCCCGCTGTATGGGCGATCACCTTTACAACAAAAAGAATCTTGTATGTGCTGTATTGTATGGTAGGGCCATAGCACGCTGTATGGGTGATCACCTTTACCTCAACAAGAATCTTGTATGTGCTCTACTGTAACGTAGTACCATATCATGCTCTATGGGCGATCACCTTTACCACAACAAGAATCTTGTATGTGCTCTACTGTAACGTGGTACCATATCATGCTCTATTGGCAATCACCTTTACGACAACAAGAATCTTGTATGTTCTCTACTGTAACGTAGTACCATATCATGATCTATGGGCGATCACCTTTACGACAACAAGAATCATGTATGTGCTCTACTGTAACGTAGTACCATACAATGTTCTATTGGCGATCACCTTTACGACAACAAGAATCTTTTATGTTCTCTACTGTAACGTAGTACCATATCATGCTCTATTGGCGATCACCTTTACGACAAAAAGAATCTTGTATGTTCTCTACTGTAACGTAGTACCATATCATGATCTATGGGCGATAACCTTTACGACAACAAGAATCTTGTATGTGCTCTACTGTAACGTAGTACCATACAATGTTCTATTGGCGATCACCTTTACGACAACAAGAATCTTGTATGTTCTCTACTGTAACGTAGTACCATACAATGTTCTATTGGCGATCACCTTTACGACAACAAGAATCTTGTATGTGCTCTTCTGTAAGTTATAACCACAGCAGGCGACATGTGTAGGCGAACATCTGTATTACCACAATAATCTTGTATGTGCTCTTCTGTAAGTTATAAGTTATAACCATAGCATGTTGTGTAGGCGAACATCTGTACAACAACAAGAATCTTGTATGTGCTCTACTGTAACGTAGTACCATATCATGATCTATGGGCGATCATCTTTACGACAACAAGAATCTTGTATGTGCTCTACTGTAACGTAGTACCATATCATGCTCTATTGGCGATCACCTTTACGACAACAAGAATCTTGTATGTTCTCTACTGTAACGTAGTACCATATCATGCTCTATTGGCGATCACCTTTACGACAACAAGAATCTTGTATGTGCTCTACTGTAACGTATTACCATATCATGATCTATGGGCGATCACCTTTACGACAACAAGAATCTTGTATGTCCTCTTCTGTAACGTAGTACCATATCATGCTCTACTGGCGATCACCTTTACGACAACAAGAATCTTGTATGTGCTCTACTGTAACGTAGTACCATATCATGCTCTATTGGCGATCACCTTTACGACAACAAGAATCTTGTATGTGCTCTACTGTAACGTAGTACCATATCATGATCTATTGGCGATCACCTTTACGACAACAAGAATCTTGTATGTGCTCTACTGTACGGGTACCATATCATGCTCTATTGGCGATCACCCTTACGACAACAAGAATATTGTATGTGCTTTTCTGTAACATAGTACCATATCATGCTCTATTGGCGATCACCTTTACGACAACAAGAATCTTGTATGTGCTCTTCTGTAACGTAGTACTATGTCATGCTCCATGGGCGATCACCTTTACGACAATAAGAATCCTGTATGTGCTCTACTTAAGTTTAAACAGTATTTTGTCTTAAATAAGCATAACAAGATATAACATTTCTACAAATGAAATAAGTATTACGAAAAAAGTTACAATGAAACATATCGTGTACTTCTCTTATGAAGCTCTGCTCAACCTAGTACCAAAGCATGCGCTGTTGAAGATCACTTTTACGACAATATGAATCCTGTATGTGCTCTACTGCATCATAATATTTTAAAATACATTTGTATGTGCTCTACTTTAACGTAGTAACATAGCATGCTCTATGGGTTAAAGAGAGCATGCAGTCAATCAAAAACCATAAAAAAATTTAAACGAGAAATAAAAAAGTTTTACCTGGAAAAGTACTAAATCTTCAATATCTATGTTCACAATTTTTATCCTTATGTCTATTTACTATAATCTTGCCTTTTGAATATATAATACGTCTTTAGAAGAGAAACTTTTTTTTAAAATGAACATAGTTTTATTTGAAAATAGATTTAGATATATTTCTATTGATAAACATTTTTTTTCCTGATACATGTTTTTCATAGATAGTGTTTTATTTTTCTTTCAATTAAAACGGAACCCCAGTGGAAATAAGTCTTCGGACTTTTCTGGGCTTTCCCAGCATCAGCATACTACTCCAAGTCAGGATCTTTGTCATCTTGGATTTTTTTATCAAGTAATTTTAGCATAAATTTAAAGACTAAATATGATTATCTAAGAGCATATTTCGGAGTCGATGAAATTCTGTATATTTTCTGTGATCATTATAAACTGTATTATATTATTACTTTTGTTCAATTTAGATGTTCAACATTGAAATTTTATGCACAATTTTTTTACGTTCTCTCGTTTTAATACTATGTTATTATGTTATATTTTTGTATGCTATTTCTGATGCTATATAAAACTATCTATCTATCTATCTTATAATAATAAGAAATCTTATATGCGCTCAACTGAAATGTAAACCTGTAGCACGCTCTATTGGTTGGCGCCTATACGACCTATACACGGTAATACGAAATGCTATAAGAACTTTATTTAAGATAGAACCTCAGCATGCTCTATTGGTTTGCGCCTATACGACCTATACACGGTAATACGAAATGCTATAAGAACTTTATTTTAGGTAGAACCTCAGCATGCTCTATTGGTTTGCGCCTGTTCGACCTATACACGGTAATACGAAATGCTATAAGAACTTTATTTTAGATAGAACCTCAGCATGCTCTATTGGTTTGCGCCTGTACGACCTATACACGGTAATACGAAATGCTATAAGAACTTTATTTTAGATAGAACCTCAGCATGCTCTATTGGTTTGCGCCTGTACGACCTATACACGGTAATACGAAATGCTATAAGAACTTTATTTTAGGTAGAACCTCAGCACGCTCTATTGGTTTGCGCCTGTACGACCTATACACGGTAATACGAAATGCTATAAGAACTTTATTTTAGGTAAAACCTCAGCATGCTGTATGAGTGAGAGCATCTTAAGACCAAAAATACTAAGTTCTATCAATCTGTTTTAAGTTCAAATATACAGTGTTGTATAAACTGGTAGAGATCTTAGAGACTACAGTGTAACGATGTTGAATGGCATGCCGGTCAAGGGTAAACACTTCGGACCTCTGGTTATACTTTTGACTATTGACAGGCAAGCCGATACTATATGTACTTTATTGCAACATTAACACAACCGCTTCTGTGTGGATTAGCGCCTTTACGACGATAAGGAATCATGTATGCAGTCTATTGCAACGTGAATCCACAAGTTGTGTGGATTAGCTACTTTGCGACAACAAGAAATAATGTATGTAATCTAATGCAACGTAAAACCACAGCATGCTGTATGGATTAGCCTATTTACGACAATATCAAATTATGTATGTACTCTATTGTATTCTAAAACCAAAGAAAGCTGTATGGATTGGCGCCATTATGGTATTTTGTTTTGCTTCCATCCAGATTCTAGCATTTCCATTTGATAAAAGGCTGTCGTGTCATGGCCTCCTATATTTCTATACAAGCCCGGTAGATTTTCGTGTCGTTCTGAGTTAAACAGAAGCGGTCGATACAATAAATCAATCACAGGGTTTGTGTTGTGCTGATCTTTTACATTTTACATCAAAATGAAATCATGTGTACTCCATCATCACATCTATAGAATCATAACATTCGAAACAGACAAATGAATAAGGCATTCTGATGTATTATATTTTGTAGAAATAAAACCTGAAGATATCTTTCCCACAATAAAAGAAAAGTGATTTGCACATTCAGCGTACCCAGCCCTATTACCCTTGACTATATATTTTTGGAAGCCTAAATAGTCATTTTAGACTTGTGTGCAGACTTAACTTTTCATGAATAGTATTTACAGTTATTATTATGGGACCAGGCGATATTCGGATCAATGTTTTCAACTTGTTCAGAATGCTTTAATAATTTTTAATACAAATTTAAGACATGTCATTGTGTCAATACTGTTGTTTCAAACTATATCAAAGATAGGTGAGATTGCACCAGTTATTGTATATCCTAAGATGGTATGTCGCCTGAACCCCTAAAAACACTTCGCCTCTTCTCTTTTGTTTGTTTGTTTCGTTTTTTCACTAGCCCAGTTAAACACGCTTAGTAATTAAAGAGTCACCTAGGCCATTACAATCAAATGTATTCAGGAATTGGCGTTCTTCGGTAATATTTCTAATTGTTCTCATTTTGTTCTCATTTTTATTTTGTGGTTGTTTTTTTTCTCTCTCTCTCCACACAATGTCAACGTTGTACATTTTATTTTTGTTTTCGTTAACGTTTTTTCAGGTCCTAAGCCTGTCAAGTCCCCTCTGTCTCGTATGTTGCCCGTTGTTAGTTTACTGTTACATGCATTGCCGTTTAGCCGTTCTCTGTTTTGTTATAAATATCTATCTATTACCTAACAGGTGATGACCTAGCTTCATACAGATCGGCTATAGGGCTATTTCATATGAGATTACAGCGGCTCTCAAAATCGTGTATCTTTATTATGCGTCCAATTCACTTTTTCATTTACACAATTTTAGGTTTCTTATTGCGTACACAATCGTACATAAAGAAAGTTGTACCAAGATCGAATACCTTTATATACAACTATTACTTTTCGTTTATAGTTGTACTACTTACCTGTCATAGTCACCATCTCTGCCTTTACCATTCACCAGCCTTTCCAGAAAATAAAATATACCATTCAAGCGACCCTCCTAGCGAAATTATATCGGTTTTTGCCTATTACACGTTTATATTTCAGTTTTTGCTTGTAATTTCTGGAGACGTTGAGTTAAATCCAGGGCCAAATAACAATGAAGAAAATTCGACAATCTCTATTTTTCATCAGAATATTAGAAGCATACGAAATAAACTGGATTACATAAAAACACATTTTTCTGATTATGACATCTTATGTTTTACAGAAAGCAAACTATCAATCGATATACAAGATAATACAGTTATGCTTGATGGATTTGACAAATTGTACAGAAAAGACAATTCTGCTCATTCAGGTGGTCTACTTACATATGTCTCGCCGCATTTAATATCCAGACGTGTCCAAGAACTAGAATATTTACTTCCGGAGTCTTTGTGGGTTGAATTCAGAAATAAAAACGAAACATTTATGTAATATTTATCGCCCACCTAATACCCCTGTAGAATTTTGGAATAGATTTAACATTTGCATAGAACAAGCGACAGAATTATGCCACAAAATAATAACAGTAGGTGACATTAATGAAGACCAGTTAAACATGAATAATAACAAATATAGAGACGTTTTAACTTTAAATAATATGGAAAATATCATTACTGAGCCTACCAGAATTAGTACATACTCAAGAACGTTACTGGACCCCATTGGACTTACAAGAAACATATCATATCTTCACTCCGGTACTTTTGAAACCGACAATCATATTAGTGATCATTATGGCACCTACGTATATCTTAAAGCGATTGGTGATACCAACACATCTTACAAAAGACGTGTCTGGAATTATAATAATGCTAATTACGAGTCGTTAAACGAATCCATACGTAACACTGATTGGTCTTTCCTACGCAGTGAAGATATAAATTCGGCTACTTTGAAATTTACCCAAACGTTTCTAGACTTAGTTAAATCGAACGTCCCTTATAAATATGTAACCGTTCGCCCACGAGACCGACCCTGGTATAATTCTGAAATACGTAAAACATCTAGAAAACGTGACCGTTTAAAACGAATAGCGACAAACTCTGATAAATCATCCGATTGGACACGTTTCAAACAAATACGTCACAAAGTTAACAATATGAAAAAACATGCAAAAGAAATGTTCTTTAATAACATTGAATTTACGCTAAATGATATTAATTCTAATGATCCTCGCCAATATTGGAAAGTCGTTAAAATGCTCGTCAAAGAAATTTCATCAAAATGTGATTTTATCCCTCCTTTATTAAATGAAAATGGCACGTATTCTTTTACAGATATTGAGAAAGCTAATACTTTAAACGATTATTTTTCGTCAGTTTCAAATGTTGACGACTCGCAAGCAAGTTTACCAACTTTTTCTAGAAAAACTGACAAACAACTACAAAATATCACAATAACTGAACAAGATACTATTGACGTCCTGTCTAACCTTAACATAAATAAAGCAAACGGGCCGGATGAAATAAGTCATCGCATGTTAAAAGAAACACGTGAAACAGTTTGTGTACCATTAACTATTATTTTTAATAGGTCAATTCAAGAAAACATATATCCGAATTTGTTGAAAGGTGCACATGTAATGCCTCTTTTTAAAAAAGGTGATAAAAATATTGCCTCAAACTACCGTCCTATATCTCTTATAAGTTGCGTGGGTAAAGTCATGGAACGAGTAGTGTTCAAATACATATACAACTACTTACATGCAAATGATCTTATATATGATAAACAGTCAGGTTTTCTTCCAGGCCATTCGACGGTCTACCAGTTAATTGATATATATAATCAAATTTGTTCGGCTTTTGATGGACGAAAATCTACTTGTATTATATTCTGCGACATAAGTAAAGCTTTTGATAGGGTATGGCATTCAGGGCTCACTTTCAAACTCAGACAATGTGGTATAAATGGAAACATAATAAACTGGATCACTAGTTATCTTAACAATCGAACCCAAAAAGTCTTTATTGGATCTTCCTATTCTTGTGAAACACAAGTAAATGCAGGAGTGCCTCAAGGATCAGTCTTAGGGCCTTTGTTTTTTCTTATTTACGTAAACGACATTACCGAGTCTCTTTTAAGTATATCTCGGCTGTATGCTGACGACAGTTCACTCGCCGTTAGTTCTGACAATGTT
Organism: Mercenaria mercenaria; assembly: GCF_021730395.1. Lineage (NCBI taxonomy): Eukaryota > Metazoa > Mollusca > Bivalvia > Venerida > Veneridae > Mercenaria > Mercenaria mercenaria. The sequence goes on from NC_069376.1 coordinate 7,020,056, forward strand.
GAATATATAGAAACAATACTAAACCATGATTTACATATGATATCAAATTGGGCCCAAAAATGGCTAGTAAATTTTAATCCCTCTAAAACAGAAGTAATGTTTTTTACTCTGGCCAAAAACAATATTGCTAGACCCTCCTTACTTTTTGACAATGTTCAGCTCAGCTATGTTCAAACACACAAACATCTTGGAGTTACGTTTTGTGATGATGGCACTTGGCACACACATATTTCAAACATAGCTTCTTCAGCATCTAAAGTATTAGGGACAATGAAATTTTTAAAATTTAAACTCAAAAGAGCAACTCTCAATCAAATTTACATCTCCTACGTAAGGCCAATTTTAGAGTATGCTTCTATTATTTGGGATAATTGTACAGCATACGAAAAAGAATTGCTTGAGAGAATCCAATATGATGCTGCTAGAACAGTAACCGGTTTAACAAGATCTGTTTCCATAAATAACCTGATAAATGAAATTGGCTGGGTTTCTTTATCCGATAGACGTAAATTACAAAAATTAGTTCTTATTTTCAAATACAAAAATGGCGATTTACCGAGCTATTTAAATGAACTTTTACCTGATATGGTTAGTGACACGAATTCGTACAATTTGAGAAATCATCTCGATTACGCAACTGTTGCCCGTCGTCTTGAAATTTATTCCAGATCAGTACTACCATCATCTATTAAGCTTTGGAATGATTTAGATATAGAAACTCGAAATTCAGAAACTCTCGCCTCATTTAAAAGAAAGCTGTTAAAACTATTTAACCCACCCGTTGTCCCTACATATTTTCTTGTAGGTGACCGCTTCCTGCAAGTGCATCATGCCCGAATACGAAACAAATGCAGTAGCTTAAATAACGACTTATTCAACAATCATCTACGCGATAATCCACAATGTACGTGCGGCAGTTTGTGTGAAGATGCTGAACATTTCTTCTTTCGCTGTCCATTATACATAAACCAAAGACTCCAACTGTTTACCAGTACTAGACAATATCATCCTCTTAACAGTAAAAAATTGCTTTTTGGTATTGATTATTTAACCGATGAAGAAAATTCTACTCTTTTCAAAGAAGTCCAGCGATTTATTAAATTAACTAGACGCTTTGAAACGTCCAATAACTAAATTTTGTTCATGTACCTTATCATAATTGTAAGTACTTAGTCGCTGTTCTCAATCAAAACAGTAAATTCCGGGGGCACACGAGGCACGAGAATCGAGGTTGGTCAGGTTTCAAAATCTTCATTAGTTTTTTTTTTTTTTTTTTTTTTTTCTTCAGCTTTTTTGTTTTGTATTTTTTTTTTGTTGTATCATCATTCTCTGTATAACAATATATGTTTATACTAAATTCTAGATCCATCTGGTACCTTAATCTACTCTTGGGGAAGGGCCGCCGCTAATGTTGGAAAAACTTGTGGTCCAACCCTTTTGCTTCTGATTTCAATGTATACATTAACATGCTTTTCTAATTCTCATTAATCTATGTTAAAATAACGCATGTGTTTATTTGTATTATAAACATGTATCGTTTGCAATAAAATATGTTTAAACTAACACTGAGCCTAAAATATGAAAATTCCCGATTCCGCCCATGATATATATCAAGCCAATTAAAGACAAGTGATTACGAATACAGATTGTGGAATATCCATGTAATACAGATTGTGGAATATCCATGTAATACAGATTGTGGAATATCCGGGTAATACAGATTGTGGAATATCCATGTAATACAGATTGTGGAATATCCGGGTAATACAGATTGTGGAATATCCATCTAATACAGATTGTGGAATATCCGGGTAAATCAGATTGTGGAATATCCATGTAATACAGATCGTGGAATATCCGGGTAATACAGACTGTGGAATATCCATGTAATACAGATTGTGGAATATCCATGTAATACAGATTGTGGAATATCCGGGAAATACTGATTGTAGATTGTGGAATATCCATGTAATACAGATTGTGGAATATCCGGGTAATACAGATTGTGGAATATCCGGGTAATACAGATTGTGGAATATCGGGGTAATACAGATTGTGGAATATCGGGGTAATACAGATTGTGGAATATCCGTGTAATACAGATTGTGGAATATCCATGTAATACAGATTGCTGAAAGAAAACGTCTTTCAATTTCAACTGCTAAAGAAACTATTCAAGGAGTAAATTCATGCCGGTATATAAAATATTTGGAGATTTTGTATTTACGTAAGTTAGTAGCCTAAACTGATAACTATTTTTATCTGGTATCCCTATATGTGTCGAGTTAAAATCGGTGATAGGTTCAAAATTAGATGCGATCACGTGGTATCAATAACCTTGCTGATTAATTGGAGTGGTAGATAAAATGCTTGGTGAATCAATACACAGTCACACTGTGCGTAATGCCGCACGAGTGGTAACCTAAAATGCTGGAAAAGATCCTTGCTCAGCATGGGACAGACATTATTGAGATTGTTTAAAAATCACATTATTTGAAGAAAATTTCATGTATACGTTTAATTTTTTTTTCTTTTGATTCTTTATAAACTATGAGACAGTGCACGGGAAAGACATCAATATGTAGCAGTGTGTATATAATACATGTAATTAGTCTATGATATCGATTGTCCGATTAGCTCCGTTGGTAGAGCATCTGACTTGCAAGCAGAAGGTCGCAGGTTCGAATCCTGTATCGGGCTGCACATTTTCCGCTCCTATTGCGATGGTGGCATAAGTGTTGTAACTAGCCTTGGAATCCTAAAGCTAGGTTTAAGCAACGGCTGTGCAACTCAAAAGAATCTTGGGTTGTCTTTGAAAAAGGAGGGAGAAATGTAGTAGTGTGTATATAATATAGCAGCATGTATATAATATATATAATTAGTCTATGATATCGATTGTCTCATTACCTCAGTCGATAGAGCATCTGACTTGCAAGCAGAAGGTCGCAGGTTCGAGAACTGTATCGGGCTGCACATAATTTCACTCCTATTGCAAATTGAATGATATCACTGTTAATGAAAAAATTGTGTCTACATTATTTGGATATACCCTATACAAAGATAAATACGCTTTCTAATTCTACACAAGTGACGTGTACTAAAAGGTTACCGAAGAAAGCGGACCAATATGCTTGATAATGAGCGAGTATCGAAAATCTAACTGAAAACCACAGAGTTTAAAATCAAATGTGGGGAATGTTGCAGTAAAATATACATAAGTTAAAGCGAATAAAGGGAAATTTCCCTCCAGTGTTTCCTTACATTTTTGCAATGTAGCTAAACTGAATAAAAACGCATAAAAGAATACTGTGTAGTATTTAAAGAAGGTTTTACTTGCATTTATGAAATGTCGCTTTAAAATCTAAATGTGAAAAGTTTTGAACTTACGTAAGGGTAAAGATACATGGCCTTCTAACATAAATGAAATAAACGGAAAATTACTGAATCGTTTTAGAGCGACGAGTTGCAGTATTATCATTCTAAACTGTCAACAATGAGGATTATCAAATGCAAAGAAGTGTAACTTCGTTTTTGCAGGTTTTGGCACGACAGCAACGAAAATATATAACAAATAAAATACAGTCATTTGATTTTATTCCTATTCTGTGTTATAATTTAAAAGATGAAACAACAGAAATCATGGTAATTGTGTACACGTTTATGATAAAAATTGTTTTACCATTTTCTACACATAATATAATATAAATTTGAAGGTAAACACAATTTCATTGGTACATACTGTCAATAAAATGAATTTACCGTTTTATGACTACAAAAGTAATCAGAATGTTACAGACTCGTATTTAGCTCACCTCGTGTGTCATCCGTCGTGTTCAAGGTCGATGCACACCACAACGCATGTCACAACATGTAACACAACGCATGTCACAACATGCAACACAACGCATGTCACAACATGCAACACAACGCATGACGCGCGATATTTATGTTGTGATGTAGCATCTTATTTTTGCCCGTTGTATCATATGTCGAGGATCTTGTCGTTTAGTCGCCCCCTGAGCTGTGTGTCGACAGTCTACTGTTCTAGGCTGTCGCACGACATGCGATACAATACAAAATAATATAAAGATGCGCGAAACAACGCACGATGTAAGGCCCTGTGCTCATACACGATTATTGGCGGGAGACAATACGACAAGAAATCGCGACATTAATGTTGAATTACACTTCGTGTAGCATTGTCCTGGATCAAATTGTGTGTCATATCATAATGTTGTGTTTTCTGTCGCATGTCGTGCATTGATCTAAAGTGTTTATAAGACTGCAATGCAACATGAGGCACGACAATGCAAAATGATGCAGGACATAAATGTCGCAATGTCGTGTGGTTCTGTCGCCTACCATTTCATATTGTCATACGTCATAGCGCATGTCGTACGACGACTTAGAGAAAACACGGTCAGAAAGTTAATCATTATGATATCATTATGTCGTGCTCCATTGACGTCTCTCAATATTATTATGATGGTGCATAGCTTTAGTCGTCTTGCTTTCTCTGCTTCTTTACATCGCAACCTTGTAGCTGCCGTGGCATCCCTACTACGCCATCATTTATCTAGCCATTGCAATTTTGAAGGATTGTTCAGGAAACATTGTAGTTCATTTATTTAGTCATCGTGTTTTTTTCTTACACCTTCATAGATATGCCTTCTTTACTTTTTTTCTTAAAAGCCTTTCTTTCTATAATACTGTCGTTTGACAATCATCTTGCAAAAAAGAAAAAAAAAGATAATGAAAATGCATGTCAAAAATTAATGTTTGTTTACTTGTGATTAGTAAGTACACCTTTTTTAGTGCTAGTATAGCTAATTGGCACAACAAAGCTATTGCCAGATGTATAAAATAATATTGAAAAGGACAAGGCAGTTATGTTATACCAGCAGCCGAGAAGACGGTCTTAGTAAGATCCATTTTATCACACGTGCATCGTACACGTGACCACCTATATTAAACGAATTTATTAAGCGGCTGCTTTCATTTCCTCTTAGACGTTTTAACTATATAAGTAAATCCCATAAAATAACGTTTTTCATTAAGCGAAGATACAATTGCCTGCAAAGTATTAAAAAACATATATGAACTTTTGCATTGATATCCAATAGGAATTATATACAAATAGCTTTTCTAACAGTCCTAAAAATATTGCCACAATCGACGGATTGTGATAAAAAAATTTATCTCTTGGAACAAATCTAGAACAATATTTATCAGGTTTTTAAACTTGATGCGCATGTCAAATAGATAAAATCCTTCTTGTGTTTTAAGATTTTGCCAAAATATTTAGAAACCATTCTTTTTGTCGGTCCATTAGGTGATCACATAGTTCAGTGTCAAATGTTTTCGTTTAAGGATAATTTTGAAATAGAAAGATAATTTTGAGTGAATCAAAAGTGTTATCGAGTTATAAATGATAGAGGACTGGAGAAAGAAGAATGTATAAAGAGTTGGAGTTCTACAAAAAACTTCAGTAAATAAAATCTGTAAAGTTCTGTCGAAGTAGCAGGAGTGTCAGGCACAAAACGCGTAGCATGTATTGCGCCAAGAATATGTGGACGTGATTTTAATACTAGACTAGGTCATATAATTTATGAAATTGTGAATATAGCCAGTCTATATCCTATTTCCAGTATATTAGAATCAGTTCTCTGAGAAAATCTCTAAAATTGACTGGAATTTGTCACTTTTACAAATTATGAGGCTACCAGTTACTATTGTCGGACATTTTTCATATTAAAATGTTGCATAAACTCTGATTTACGGAGTAAGTCGGCATTTCAGTCTTTGATCAAATTTGTAACCTCCAAGGATATACTAACTTGAAATGTATATATAGATTGGTCATAAATTAAGGTCAGTATGTCCGACGTGAGAAAAAAGGGGTTGAAGTAAACAAGATCACAACTGATTAATGATAAACTAAATACTACTGCTGTATCAAATCTCTGATTGTAACTGATAAAAGCGTCTAGTGAACCAAATTTTGAAATTTATCTGTAAAATGACTTTATCATGTATTTGTGACAAGTTTGTGTCATATAGAGATGGTACCTAAAAGTTCAAATGCGTCTTTATTTTTTTTTTACAATGTGAGTATGATAGCTAATTACACCAATTTACTTTATTTATGTTTTTGCTGCTCTACATAAAATAGAAATATGTGATATCTAGAAAATTAACTTTTAAAAATGTTTGAAGAAAAATGAACAAGGTTTTCATTGATTTTGGGATTTCTCAATTTCTTTTTTATATGAAATGTCTCCGGAAGTAAATAAATTCAATAGAAAAACGTATAAGTTAAGTCTATTTTCAGCAGTTTGAAAGGGCCTAAACTGAACTTAAGTTGGCCTAAAAATAAATCTTAAGTCGAAGACTAGCCAAAAGTCTAAAACTCATGTAAAATTCTGAGTGAAAGAGATAAATATTCTTACCGAAACCACACCAACGATTTACCTGAAAGAAGTTATTAAAGATTTTGTAATATAACAAACCCATACAACATTTCACCATCAATATTTTCCACTCATAAATGCACTCAATTAACATAATGATTGTTGATACAATTGTAAATGAGAGGTCTCAGCAAAAATATTTTTCATTTGTCAAATTTTTCATATGTTTTTACAGCAGTTTACGCTGTCATTTAAACGAGAAGCCATGGTCGTGTTAAGCTGCAGTTACATCAAGAGAATGTCGAAATGCTTCGTATTAATAGCAGGCTCTTCTATATACCCCATACCTTGGCCTCTTCTGAACATCCCATATCGAGTCTTGATATAAACACCTCATAATTCAAACTCATTTAAGAATTCCACACCTAAGCCTCTTCTCAATATCCAATATCTAAACAAATCATAACTAAGACTCTTCTTAACCCTATCCACCCCATACTTCAGCCTTTTCTTAATAATCCATACCTAACCCTCTTCTAAACATCCCATACGTGAGCCTCTTCTGAACATCCAATACCTAGCCATCGTCTGGACACCCATTCCTCTGCCACTTCTGAACACCGCATACATATCACCCCATACCTTAGTCTCTTCTGATAATCCCGTACTTACTCCTATTCTAAACACCCCATACCTCCGTCTATTTTGACCCCCACCCCATATATAACCATCTCCTATACACCCCATATCTGAGCTTCTCCTGAATACCCAATACCTAACTCTCTTCTTAACACCCATATCTCAGCCTAATCCCATATCCCACCCTCTTCTAAACACCGACACCGCAGCCTCTACAGATAATCCCATACCCCACTATCTTATAAACACTCAAAATGTCAGCCTCTTCTAATAATTTAATATCTTACTCTCTGTGCTGTAATGTAGGCTGATCACTACCAAAACAAATGTAATCATCCGCAGGTCTAGTATTCCAAGTAGTTAAAATATGAAAAGTGCTAATTTCCTATCTATTTCTAGTGCCTTTTCTCAACAGACAGCAACGTGTTTACTTTTACTCTACCATGTATGACTTAGCATTATGGTGGCTGGTTGCGGCCATTTTCAACCCGCGAGAAATTTTATCGTTTGAGCATTAAATGTCGCGGGCAACTTACAAAGCCGCGTGATTTTCAGTCGAGATCGTACAAAATATCGCGGGGAACGTATTAACCGCTATATTTTAGAACAGTTGTTGGAAACAGCAAGGAATATGTGGACTCCGATGGCCGGTTTAAGTTGCCGTTAGCGTCCATTTTAAAGCCCCGGGAAATTTTATCGTCAGTTTATAAAATGCCGCGGGCAACTTCCAAATCCGCGTGATTTTATGTCGAGATTGTATAAAATATCGCGGCCAAGTGAAATTCTCGAGTTTTTCTGCCTCACTTCTGTCGTAAAATGTCGCGAATTAAAAACGAAACCGCGACATTTTTTTGTCTAAATAGTAGAAGACGCAACGCAAACATATTGTTAATTTAGGTAGCCGATTACGGCCATTTTTATCCGCGATATTTTTTGGTTACCTTATAAAAAGTCGAGTTTAAACTTTTAAACCTCGAGTTTTTATACCAAGAAACGTCTCATAAAATGTCGCGGCTTCTTTAAAAAATGTTGCGGATTTCCTACCCGCGACTTCACCCGGAACTAAAACGGGTTTTCAAAGATGTATAAGAAGTTACCATAGAAGTGGGCAGTGGCAATAGCAGTGTCAAAGGTAGAAAAATGTGAAACTTGCAGTAACAGTAGCAGCAGAAGCAGTAGCAAAAGGAGTGTAATCGGTAGTAGCCGCAGCAGAAGTAGCAGTTGCAAACACGTGAAATTGGCAGTAGCAGTAGCAATAGAGGAAGCAAAAACCGTGATATTGGCAGTAGTAGTAGTAGCAGTAACAAAAAACTTGAAATCGGCAGTAACAACAGTCGCAGTAGCAGCAGTGACAATAGTATCAGTAGCAGAAGCAACAGTAAAGTAGCAGCAATAGCAGTAATAGCCGTTGCAGTAGCAGCAGCGGTAGCAGTAATGGTAATAGCAGTAGTAGCAGAAGCAATAGCACACGTTTTATTACTAATGATACTACTGTTATTGCTACTGCCGATTTCACGTATTTGCTACTGCTGCTACTTCTACTGCTACTGCTACTGCTGCTTCTGATACTGCTGGTACTACATAATGTACTACTGCTACACTGATACTACTGCTTCTGCTGCTTCTGATACTGCCGGTACTGCTACTGTTACACTGCTACGGTTACGGCTACTGCTGCTGCTGCTCCTGCTACCGCTACTACTGCTGCTACTACTACTTCTACTGCTGCCATAACTCCCCTGCTACTGTTTTTCTGCTATTGCTACTGCTGCTACTGATAATACAGCTACTTCCATTGCTGCATTTACCGCTACTGTTGTTACTGCTACTGCTGCAGCTGCTGCTACTGCTACTGCTGCTACTACTGCTAATCCTACTGTTGATTCTGCTACTATTGTAACTGCTGCTATTCGTTCTACTGCTACTGCTGCTGCTACAACTGCTAATTCTACTGCTGCTTCTGCTACTACTGCTTCTGCTTATACTGCATATCCTACTGCTGCTTCTTCTACTATTGCTACTGCTGCTATTGGTACTACTGCAACCGCAGCTACTGCTACTGGTCCTGTTATTTTTGCTTCTGCTGCTACTGCTACTGCTGCTACTACTGCTGCTGCTATTGCATCTACTTCTGCTTCTGCTGCTGGTACCGCTACAGCCAACTTCATATCAATTTTCAATGTTAAAAGGACAGGTGTATTCAAATCACTCTGTCTGCATAAAATGTCGGGGCTATAAGACTCGCTCTTATTTGCCCGCGACATTTTATGAGACCGTTGTTGAGGAACAAAAAGTCGCGGCTTTTAATTTTTACCCTCGACTTTTTGTAGAATTTCTACAACAATTGCAAAAGAGATGTCGCGGATTTCTTTCCGTTCCTCGACTTTTTATAACAAACAAGGGATAAAATGCAGAGTCAAATCATGGACGCTACCGGCCATCGGAGTCAAAATGTTCCTTGCTGTTTCCAACTACTATTATAAAATATCGCGGTTTATACGTTTCTCGCGACATTTTGTACTCTCGACAAAAAATCTCGCGTATTTGTAAGTTTCCCACGACATTTTATGCACACACGATAAAATTTGTCGCGGGTTTAAAATGGTAGCAACCGGTCACCATAGAAATCCAAAAAACCGAACGTACTGTATTGTAACGTAACAGCATAGCATGCTCTATGTGCAGCCGCAAAAAAAAATGTCGCGGATTTCTTTCTGTTCCTCGACGTTTTATAGACAATCAAAGTATAAAATGTAGAGTCAAACCATGGACGCTACCGGCCATCGGAGTCAAAATGTTCCTTGCTGTTTCCAACTACTATTATAAAATATCGCAGTTTATACGTTCCTCGCGACATTTTGTACACTCTCGACAAATAATCTCGCGTATTTGTAAGTTTTCCACGACATTTTATGCACAAACGATAAAATTTGTCGCGGGTTTAAAATGGTAGCAACCGGTCACCATATAAATCCCAAACCAAACGTACTGTATTGTAACGTAACAGCATAGCATGCTCTATGTGCAAGCGCGCTTACGACAATAAGAAATCCTACATTGTACATAATATTAAGTTTGACATGTTACCATATCTGCTTTATACTACTAAGAAATGTAAATATACAAATCCTTTTATAATAAGTCGGTTAGTTAACTGTTCTTTATTCAGTCCAAGTTCACCTGACTTATATAAGTCGTATTAGCAATAATATAAATGTGTAAAATAATGCCTGCTGTCATGTATTGAAACACCTACATAATGGCTTGTCAGTCAAAGATAAAAGCCTCGTTATGTAGAACCATTGTACTGCCTATAAGCGCGCGCCTGTATATCAATCAGAAATCCTGTACTCTCCGTCATAACATAGAATAATAGCGTGTGAAAAAGATATATTAGATAACTTAATATGGCCTACTTAGGGTACAGATGGCGGATTTTAGCACAAACATTTTCGTTTCATTTTCATTACTACAATTTGTAAAGAGTTGATCGTAAAATAAATCTTGAAAAACTTGTAGTTATTTTGCTGAATATCATATGCGCGGATCCAAGGTGTTTATCCAGCGTGCTCCGCCTAATAATTTTTTCGACACACAATTTTTGTCTTAGAGTCATTTTAGTCAATATTTTATGCTTGATTCGCTCGCATTTTTTTTATAAATTATAGTATCTGTAATTACTATTACCAGAAAATTATGAGATCAGTGTTTTCAACTCAGTCAAAATGCTTTCCTTGAAAATTTACAACATTAAAAAATTTTGCTAATTATTATTGCTCAAACTATGTCACATGTACGTTAGATTGCACCATTTGATGTACAATTGATGGCCATTCTTTTAAGGGGCCTTAAAACGGACTCACGCGACCAAAATCCTGGATCTGCCATATATATTGTCAGTTATAGACCGTATGTACGTACATCCTCTAGTAAAAACAGATTGTGGAATATCCATGATTAATAGATAACTGAAAGAAGACTATTTCTAAAGGAACTATAAACAAAAGGGTTTCTGACGGTCTAAATAATGTTTCCTCATACAACCCAGGACAAGTTTCAAGTCAGTGGCCAAAACTGATAACTATTGTTATCTAGTATCCTCAATTAATGTGTCGGGTTAAAATCGGTGATAGGTTCAAAATTTGATACGATCACGGGGTATGTCAATTACCTTGCTGATATGATATAGCAATAAAATATGATTAAACTAATTTAAAACTAAAATATGATATAGCATTTGCTAGTCTATACACTGTTTTAACACCACGCGATACGGTGATTTTAAAAAACATTTTTGCTTTAATGTTAATTTTGTTAATTTTAGCAGGGTTTTAAAATGATAAACAATAATTTGTATGAAAGGGGACATGTTTTCTTGATTTTAAAAATTTGTGAAAAAATTCTTATTGTATTTTTTTCATATATTCTTTATATTTTTAAAGCAGTCGTATCAGTGCCCTTCCGTTGTTCATAATTGTCCTTTGATCCGGTATTGATTGACCCGTGTTTGTAATACAGCCAGTCATGTGTTCACTGTGTTACGACTTGTTTTGTTATATAGGAGAGTTTTATTGTCAGTTATGTTTTTCAAAAAAAACAATTTTGGCGCGAACTAACAGGGCCCGCCCCCTCTATTCATCTTCTTTGATTTTTTTTTCTAGTAACCCCGTTCCTTAAGAACTTTTTTGACTTTGGAAAAAAACGTCTTTTTTTAAAACACATTGCTACCTTTAACTGGCAAATTTCCCAACTTTGGACCCCTTGCTCTTTTAGTATTTAAGTACACATTTGCTAGACGTTTGGTAAGCATTGTTTTTTTGGAATTGTAAAAATTTGTAACGCGAGAGATGTTTTTTGTGTTTTTTTTTATTTTTCAATCTGCTATTTGCATTGTAATTCGATTGATTTTGTTACCTGATTTAATGTTTTATTTTTATGTGGGTTTTTTTTCGTGACTATTCTGGTCTGTCCTACAAATAAATAGAAAAAACTTTGACCGGGTTTGTTTTCACGGTTACACCGAACGCCCACTACACGATTTTTGAAGACAATTTGAATTTATAGTAGCCAAACTCACCTTAACCTTTAAAAAGTCGGGTAGATTTTTAAGCTTTCCCCTGCTCAATTTAAAGAACTTGAAATCTTTAAATTTGGACACTGCCTTTTTACGTTAAAAGGGGGTTTAACAAAAAAAGATGACTCATGCAAAAGTGCAGATCTCGATCAGACGCACAGACGTGGCGTGCCCCAAGATAAAGATTGTTCCCCAAGGTAAAATCAGTAGTAACCACTAAGTCCATTTTTCGTAACCAAAATAACCCTAAAAGTAAACGTGTCACAAACAGTGAAAAGGAGCAACAAAAAGTTTAGGGGTAAAAAAAAATGAAAAAAAAAATTTGCTTGTTCGGATGAAAGTGGTACTTTTTATGGATTACCTACAAAATACAAAATAAAAGTAACAAATTTCCGAAGGTTTTGAATTCTAAATTTTCCACAGCTGAAAGGCACCAAATAAGAAAGATAAAGGCGATGAGGAAAATATCGAACAGCTGAATTTAACAAAGTTTAAGTAAAGAATAGGGAATGTTGTACTAAAAAGTAGAAAAATTTAGAAGCGGAAGGAAAAAAATTTCCCCTCCATTCGTTTTTATATTCCCTTCAGTGTTGTTTATTATGAAAATATAACCGCAAGTTTTTGAGAAAACATGAAACGCATGACTACCAATTTTAATTTTGAACCCCCTTAATAAATTTGTAAAGGCCTAATTTTAATTTTCCAAATTTAAAAAGTCGCTTTAAAATCAAATGAAACTATATCATATAATTTATGAAGTTATTTGATATAGTTATTTGCTGCCCCTTGAACATGTATGAATTAAACGGAAAAGTATGAACTTTTTAATAGCGATGAATAAAATCATTTCCGACTAGTTCTAAAAAATGTATACAATTGGAGTAACCTGTCGCTTTTATTTTTAGATTTGGATTTCCAACTGTTCCATTTATTAAATAAGGGTTTGAAAGATTTTAAATTATTTAAAACAATGATACTTTTTAAAATAGTTTTTAGAGAAAATGCATCGGTAGCTCAGTTGGTAGAATTGAGGAAACTTTGGTATGACTTAATTTTTTGTGTTTAGGAGATGGGGGTTCAACCCCCCCACAGGGCGATTTGTTTTATGATTAAATTGTTTTATCAAATTTTTTTCTGTTGTTTTTTTTTTTCTTTTTTTCATTTCAATTTCTTTTTAATTTTACCCGTAAAATTTTTAAATAATTTAAACATTTAAAACACACCTTTAAAAGGAGCACCCTACATCGCTGGCGGGTGGGTTCCCCCGAATCAGTGTCTAGGTATTTGAATGACAAAATTGTCAAGAGCTATGACACCATGTTAATAATCAAAATAAAAGAAGATATTTGAAAAAAAATATGTTATAGCGAAAATAGAAAGATGATAAAGAAATGCAATTAAAATACTGTTAACTCATCATCTTTTTTAAAATGTTTGTTAAAAAATATAAATAAAAAAAAATGTAAAATGAAAAAAAAAGTCCCCGTTGGAATTCGAAAACACACAAAAACCATGTCCGGGGTCTATTGTCGAAGAGGCAGTCATTTGAATATATGTTTTAAAAAAAAATTTAAAAAAGGTGGGTACCCTTTACTGAAGGGTTTTTCCGTAACCATTCAAATTATTAATAAAGCGCGGGTCAGTCCTAAATTTAGATAAAATTTTCATGGAACTGGTATCTTTTTTTTTGGGGGGTCAATAATTATAAAAACTTCGAGGTACCACTAAAACCCTTTTTTGTTACGGAACCCAAAAATTGTCGCCCGTGACATATGGGGAGCGTATGGGGGCATTGTCTTGTCCCGTGTCGTCTTTCTAGGGGTCCGGCAGCGCACGAACTCTGTGCATGCAAGACAATATGAAAAATATACGCTTAAGGACAGTGACTTTTGTCGCGTTGTGTTTCTCTTTAAAGGGTTGCTTTTCAATTGTGATTTTAATGATAGGTTTTGGCCCTGGGTTTTAAAAAACCTCTTGCGGTCTGAGAAAGGACTGTGCTGAATGGCAAAATTTAAGTTTTGATGTCGTATTTTTTGTTGACTTTTTTTATATTGTCATGCGCCTTGCATGTCTGCTCGGCCTAGGAAAAAACCAAACTTAAAAGCAATATTGTGACATACGCGGGACCGTGATCACACGGGAATACGTCACAACTTTCCGCAAAAAATGTCATGACGTGGTGCAGTGACCGGGTCGTTTTTCTTTTCTCTTACGTCGTGGGGTGTTAATAAAGCACAATAAAACAGAAACAGGTTTTTTCGTAAAAATAGTGGTGCAAAAAAAACTTTTTAAATCATCAGAAAACGTGGGTGGTGGACTTGTAAAACGGAAATTATGTCAATAAGGGGGAGGACATGATTTTCTGTCATCGATACAGTTAGATAAAACTTGATAGAAATTTTGCGTGACGATTTTGCAAGTGGTACTGTTCGTGAAAATAAATTTCAAACTTAAAATTTTTGATGTGAAGATCAATTTTCCCCGGGCTATTTTTTAGTATCTTCACCATTATTTTGCCATGGCGTTTAAAGGTGTTCACGTCTTTTTTGAAACCCTTCTCCTCATTTTGCCCGTGATTTTGAGTGGGTGTCTTGCCTTTTGGTACCCCAAAAGATATGCACTTCTAACATTATTTTTTGTTTACTTGGATTGTTTGTAATGTTGTGTTCCCGGAAAATTGACATGAAGATTGGGCCATGCCCAACAGTCAATGAAAACACAAAAAAACGACACTTGCATGGATGCGAGAGTGTTTAAATAAATATGAAACAAATCTTGATAAAAATTTTATAACTTTTTTTTTCAAATGGACCCAGGGAAAATTTTAATAAAATATCTTTCTTTTTTATTTTTTTAAACATAATCAAGAAAAAAATTTTTTGAGACCGGTTTTTAACTGCCCTTTTGGGGTGGTTTAAATACAATGTAAACTGGTTAAAAAAGGAAATAAATACAAGTTCACAAAAAGTTTAAAGAATAATTAAAAAAAAAAAATTCATATCCCTGTAGCTTTTCAGTGTCTTTAAACCCCAGCAAAAAAATTTGAAAGGGAACTTGAGTGGGGAAGAATGGAAAAAGGGTTGAAGCGAAGTGCAAACTTTAAATCAAAAGGGAAAAGATGGTTTTAACAAGGGGTTTCCAACGTGAGAAAAGGCAGTTTTTTTTTAACAAAAAGGATTAAGAATAACACTTCCCATGTAAAGGGGGTTCTGCCTTTGTATCATACTTTGATTGTAAATGTAAAAGCGTCTGTGTGAACACAAAATTTTCATCAAATGACTTTGTCATGTTTTTGTGACAAGTTAGTGTATTAGGGGTACTTCAATTTTTGCTGTTGTTTTTTGGGTTTTGTTGTTTTTGTTGTTGTTTTTTTTTTTTTGTTTTTTTTTGTTTTTTAGTGTGAAAATGTATTAAGTACACTAACGTAAATATTTTTTGTTTTTTTCTCTTCTTCATGTAAAAGTAGATATTTGAAATTAAAAAAAGACCTTTTATAATGAAACTATTAAAACAAAATGGAAATTTGATTTACCAATTTGAATTGACCCAATCTTGTTTGACGTTTTTTTTAAATTTATTTTGATGTTTCCCATTTATAGTTTTTACGGAATTCTCCACAGAGAATAAAATTTAAAACGTTAGGGAAAATTTGTTACTTTCAAATTTGCTTTTTGTTACTCCCAAAATCCAAAAAATTTGCCCCAAATCATATAAATTTTGAAAAATGTGTGAAGAAAGACATGCGACATGCAATGGAAAAACCCCACAAAAAACACGAGCAAAAAAAAACAAAAAAAAAAAAAATCGCCTCAAAGGAAATTGTTAAAAATTTTTTTAAAAGTAAACAAAACCCCCTTAATATTTTACTTAACCTTTAAAAGTGTCTCTCATAAGCACCTATTCCACGGTTTATTGTGACTAATTTAAATGGGGCCCCAAAATTTTTCCAATGATGAAAAATTTTTGGTAAATTTATCTGGATGTCTGAAGTTTCTAACTTGCCTTGTTTGCAATAAAAAATGTGTTACATTTGCTGAGGTAACTGTCAAAATTAAGTATTTTCAGTTTTTCCCCCCCGGGGTGGGGGGGGGGGGGGGGGTTTTTGCCCGCTTTTTTCGCTTTTTACGGGTTTGGGTAGTTAAATCTGGAGAATGCGAATTTTTACAAGAACATAATACACAAATTTTAGCGTATTTCCGATCTATTTCCCTTTGTCTAGTTTTTAATTTAAATTTATGACAGTAACTTTTTGTTTCCCTATTTTCAGAAAGTACTCATAAAATGTCAGAGGAATGCCCAAAAAGATTGAAATATAAAAAACTTTTAAAAAGATTATTTGAAATGATAATAAAACAAAGTTCACCCATTTTTTTTACAAAATAATTATTGATATCAATTTTTATTTTGTGGCCTAAAAATTTCTTATGTTGGTAAATATTTTAATTTAATTGTTGTCAACAAAATAAAATCTTTGGAACAAAAAAAAGGGGAAAAAAAAAAGAAATACATCACTGAAAAGCATTTGCTGCTATAACTTTACGCACCGGACACTTTTTCGTCAAAATCGCTGGCATGCTACATTGTTTTTGGGAACCAGAAATCGTCAGATGATCGTGAGCTTTTCCAGGGGGTAATGAAATGACGTCAGATGACGTCAGCTTTTCCCGGAAGTCAAGAAAATGAAGTGACAGGCTAAACTTTAAAACAAAAGTCGCATTTCAAAATTGGTCTATAGTCAGAGTCGCGCCCCAGGGAAAACCATTTTAAAAATGGGGCAAGGGTATATGGAGATTTTTGGAATTTGGGCGAATCGTTCAAAATGGCTTTTTTATTTTGTCGAAAAGAAAATTCAGTATTATGCTCGGAGTAAAATATTTTCGTATTGAGACCCCAACTTTTTTGAAGAAGATTCAAAATGAATTTCGTTTAATAAACGTTAATTTACGGGAAAATGAAAGGGCAAACAGAGTTAATACATTTTATTTTATCTAACTAATGAAAAACTGACCTATCGTTTAAAATTTTTCTATCTCACGCTCACACGGTTTAAAAAAATGAAAAAACTATTTTTCACACTGTGGAGAAAATGTGCCCGCCCCCCCAAAATTTGTAGAATTTTAAATTTTTGCTTTTAAAAAAGGAAAAAAATTTAGTCGCGCTTGTTTTTTTAATATATTTTCTCGATTCAAAAATTTTTTTACTTAAAAAGGAAATTTTTACCGTTAGCGCAAAATAAAAACAAAATGGGAAATTTATTTGCATGCTCTTTTTAACGTCACATCACTCTGACGTTGTCGTTTACGCGCGTTGTTTCCCCCGCTGAGATTAAAACAGTTTCAAAAAGCATTTTTCAACGTATAAAATAAAAAAAAAAATTTGTTTGTTTTCGGAATATGGAATATCTCCCTCGAAGTGAGAAAATTTTCACATTTTACTCGCGCTACGCGCTCGGAAAATTTTGAAATTTTCTCACTTCTCTGAGATATATTCCCCAATTTCATCAAAAAAAACAAATACCCCCTATTTTTTACGTTACAGGTGGTAAAGGAATAAATAAGAGGAAAAAATCTTATTTGAATCTTTGGTGATAATTTAACCCCTACGATTGTAAATAAAATATTTACTTCTTTCCCTTACATACAAAATTCTAAGGCAAATGGTTGTAAAAAATTAAACAATTATTTTTTATGTAAAAAGGGCTACTGCTTTTAGCAGACCTTTAAAAAGGCCCGATTCATATATTAAATTACCCCCCCCCCCCCCCCCCCCCCCCCCCCCCCCCCCCCCCCCCCCCCCCAAAACCCTATAAACTCCCCTCTTTTCTGGCTTATCGCGATTATGTAAAACAGGGGTTAAGGGCAATTTTTTAAAAAGAGGGACCCCCCAAATAGACCCTGAAAAGTGTGCATGGATTGAAAGAAATTAATTTTCTTCAGTAAATTGGAATGATAAAAATAATAAAATTTTATTTTGATATTATGTAGAGATTTTTAAATTACTTTAATGTTTTAAAAAATGATAATAATAATAATGAAATAATCATAATCTAAAAATAAATTTAAAATTATTTTTATTATTATTTTTATCATTAGTATTCATTATCATTTTTTAATTTTTATATTCATATAGGGTGATAAAAGGAAAAAGTTAAAATTTAAAAAAAAAATGATAAAAAAACACAAGTATAGTGAAAATTCCCGAGTTTTTTTGCTGACAAACAATAAAATTTTTTATTTTTGGGAAAATTTATTTTTAGTATTCATGTAATCAACTTTTTTTGAATATAAAATTATTGTGTTCCATTATACTCAATTTCATTTTTGTATGTTGCCGGGGTTTTTCAGATTGCTTTGTAATTTGAATTCACATTCGTTTTCAATTTAGAAAATGTTTTTTACAGTATCCGCAAGTTTTGATGAGTGAAAGTCACATTTTTCTTTTGCCCCCTGCCCAAAATTAGGCCTTTTTAAAAAAGTTTTTATTCCACGAATTGCTCGTAATAATTTGGCAGGGCATCAAAACTATGTTATACAGTACTGCTCTCTACCGAAAAAAAAGGTTTTTTTAAAAGTAATGTAATTATTGTCTGAAAGGTAATTTAATTTTTTCTTTCCTTTCTTGTCGTCAATTAATGGTTTTTAAATCGAGTTGTCCCCCCTTAGATTCACCGTGTACCATCCCTTTTACTTATACCATTGGAGTTATTCATTTAAGGGCTGCCCAAAAAGATTATAAATTACGGTGCCCCCAAAGGCATTTTGCACTTTTTTCCCCTTAGGTAATGTGAACTTTTTTTTATTTCGTTAAAAAAAAGGAAAAGTTATTCGTTTAAACAAAAAAAAAAACGAATAACTATTTCGTTTAAACGAAATAACTAATTTGTTTTAAAAGAAATAATAAATTTGTTTAAAAAAATAAATTTGTTTAACGAAATAAAAAAAGTTCGCATTACCAAATGGAAAAAAAGTGCTTACATGTACTTTAGGGGACCCTATAAAATTTTTTTGAATGTTGGTTGTGAAAAAAGCACGAAAGGCATCACAAAACTCCCTTTATTTAAATGTGGGGAAATATAAGAAAAAAATTTTAAAAAGCCTAAAATGAAAAATTTTTGGTGTTTAAAGTCTGGAACCTTTTTTAGAAAAAAAAAAAAAAAAAAAAAAATTTTATCCTTTTTAAACAAAAATTTAAAAATTCATACACAAAGTATGAGGGGGCGGGGCTCATCTCTCACAGTGTGAAAAATAGATTAATTTTCACAGTGTGAGCATGAGATATGAAAATATTTAACTGATAGAATACAGTATTTCATTAGTTAGCATAAAATAAAAGTATTTATTTTATGCTAACTAATGAAATACTGTAATATATCAGTTAAATATTTTCATATCTCATCACTCACACTGTGAAAATATGAAATCTATATTTTCACACTGTGAGAGATATAGCTCCGCCCCCTCATTAGATTGTGTATGAACTTTAAATTATTTGCTTAAAACAGGATGAAAATTGTAGTCGCACTTTGTTCTTTATAGTATATTTCTCGATTCAAATTATTTTACTTAAAGAGAATTTCATACCGTTATGCAGCAAAAAATAAAACAAAATGGAACTTTATGTAGCATGCGTCTTTATAACGTCACAGCACGTCTGACGTCATGTCTGTTTACGCGCGTCTGTTTCCCGCGCTAAGATTAAAACAGCTGCAAAATGCACATCTCAACGTAATTGAGCATAAAATAAAAAGAAAATGTGTTTGTTTTTCGTGAATATTGAATATATCACACATCGAAGTGAGAAAATTTTCACATTTTCACTCGCGCTACGCGCTCGTGAAAATATTTGAAATTTTCTCACTTCTCAGTGAGATATATTCCATATTCACTCAAAACAAACAAATATCCTCTATATATAATAAATTTCAGTTATGGAAGCGTGATGAAAATCGTTTCGCATTGAAAATATTGTATTTCATCCTTTTTTTCTTCGTAGAAAATGTATTTTGCACTAAATTCTTATCTTCAGACGCTCATTTACATTTTTATTCAACGTTCAAAGCAGTAAGCGAAACGCTTTTGTCAACCGTAAACAGCAAGCGTCTACTGACGTCTTACTGATTAATTACTATGAGCATTGTGTGCTGGAAGAAACCCGAACAACACCGATTCCAAAAAAGTACCACGAATTTTCAACTCGATAGTAATTCTTTACACAGTTTTATTCATTTTGTTTTTCACACGTTTAACCGTAATGCGACGCTGTCGGCGCCGCTTCGCGACGCCGGTAGCTCTGCTATCAATTTTATTTTCACTGTTTTTGTCGAGCTAGTTCCGGTCCTCCGTCGCAATTGAAGTCAAATTGTATACCGGGCGTTATGAATACCGGGGACCATAATGATGATGACGTCGTTAAAATGACGTAATTTGTGTTATGCTTTCTGTTGATATTTCCCGCGATTTTCGACATTTTTATAAATTACGCAACAAAAATAGAGTTTTACACATAAAATAAAAAGAAAATTTGCTTTTTGAGTGTAATATCAATTTAATTTCACTCGTGAGCACCAAAAAAAGTCATTTACACTCGTGGCTACGCCACTCGTGAAAATATCAGTTTTTGATGCTCACTTGTGAAATAAAATTGATATTTCACTGAAACAAACAAATATCCTCTATATATTTTGCAGTGCAGGCTTACAAAACTAACATCATTGCATAGTCTTATAAATCTGTGTTTGTTTTAGGAAAGGGTCAAACAATTCTTAACATAGGAAGCCTATACCGAGCCTATACCAAGGTTGTTGATGTAGAAAGGTATCGTTTATGAATTTAGACTATGTCCACGTTATATTATTTTTTTTTTTTTTTGGTGTTTCGTCTTTTTTTTCCCGCGATGAGTTCGGTGGCGATTTTGGCATACATAAAACTGTTGTTGTTTTTTTTGTGTGTTTTTTTAAATGATCACTCTTTTGTACTTTTGTACTACGGTTTTTAGCTTTTAATAAATAACGGCTGTCGGTGGTGTAGTGTTTATTTAGACCCAAGACTGGGATGGTTTATACACTTTACTATCAAACAGGCACATACACTCTCACTGACCATATTACAGAATAGTATAATAATATATAGAGGCAATGCAATAAGAGATGCTGTTCTCTGATTCGCTGAGAGGCGGAGCTTAACATGAATAGATTAAATACTACATCCCTGCCTTCTTTTAGATTTGTCCTTGCGATAAATATCTGAAATTGTATATAACATGTAAACATAAACTGATTAAATAATTGAAACAAAGAGACTGGTATATTTTACACATTAAACACGTGTTTTAGTTTGAAATTAGATGACTGCATTAATTAAATTCCTATTTACGAACATTGTTTGTTATGCTCACTTTTCCCCTTCAACAAAATTATAATGTCATACAAATTAGCAACTTGAGATAAAATCCACTTTCGATAACATTAGAATGTCAGTTTTATTGCTGCAATTTATTTCACAGGTTGTCCGTTAGATTAGGGTTATGATCCCACGCTGTAAAATCAAGTAATGTTTATCTTGCGTCGTTGAGGTCCTGAGAATCACTGATAAAACCTTACAAAATACATTATGCGAAAACATTAAACTATCAGCAACGTGAATAATATGGCATGTAAAAAAATTGCATGATTCAACAGAATAATATCGCTGTGATAAAATGTTTGAGAAAGAAAAAAAAAATGAACGGAAAAAATGCCATAGTTTGTTCTCGCATAATGCTTACACTAATTAATTGTGATGATTTTCAAACGCGTATTATTATGACGCGTATCACTTTATGAAATGTCACACTATATTTCCATTGAATTAATATATTCAGCATTCCATTGAATTTTCATGAGAAACATAGCCTGTAATTATGAGACTGAATGATTTTATGATTCAAAAGGAAAAAAAACTTATATACGTAATTACATGAAGTTTCACACTAATCATTTAAACACAATTGTTTCAACATAATCCATGCTCAATGAAAATAAACACATGTTCTTGTACATTCATTCACATCGTTTTCATTCTTAAACTATGTCATATGTCAAAAGGTACTTTTGTACGTCGTGGACGTTGCGATCGTCGTAAACCAGTATACGTCGGTGAAGACTCCTCCTTATTAACATCCTTGATTTGTCCATGAAACTCTTTAAATTTTGATATGTCTCGTGTAATTGTCCTCACTGGCACTCAGATTTAATGTCTCATAAATGTCGTATACGTCGTCGCCGGCATAATGGAGTAGCAGAGCTTTTTTCCTTTTATTTGTATCAATTTTCATTCCGACAAATAAATTTTCGAGTTTTGCAACGTATTTATTCCATCTGGCACCAACGGAGTGTTCATGTACGTCAAATTTTGGAAACGTTGGTATTCCAGCCATTTTCCGTTTTACTGAATGTGTTAATCCGACTTTTGTTTAGAAGTACACATTTCCCTAACTATATTTTACTTAAATTTATCCTCGTCGCCATTATGTAGTGTTTATCTTTGTGTTATTTATATCCAGACCCTTGATATTAAGGGATAAGTATTTAGACCCAAGACTGGGATGGTTTATACACTTTACTATCAAACAGGCACATACACTCTCACTGACCATATTACAGAATAGTATAATAATATATAGAGGCAATGCAATAAGAGATGCTGTTCTCTGATTCGCTGAGAGGCGGAGCTTAACATGAATAGATTAAATACTACAGGTGGGTTACCGTAATTAATTTTACGTGTGGAATCCAGTTGTTGTTAAATACTTGACTACAAAAGTTAAATTAGTGTGTAAAGTATTTGTAAATCTTATCTAATGATAAATGAGCCGTGCCATGAGAAAACCAACATAGTGGCTTTGTGACCAGCATTGGGCCGTGCCATGAGAAAACCAACATAGTGGCTTTGCGACCAGCATTGAACCGTGCCATGAGAAAACCAACATAGTGGCTTTACGACCAGCATTGAACCGTGCCATGAGAAAACCAACATAGTGGCTTTGCGACCAGCATAGATCCAAAACAGCCTGCGCATCCGCACAGTCTGTTCAGGATCCATGCTGTTCGCTTTCAATGCCTATAGAAATTAGAGAAACTGTTAGCGAATAGCATTAATCCTGAACAGACTGTGCAGATGTGCAGATGCGCAGGCTGGTCTGGATCTATGCTGGTCACAAAGCCACTATTTTCCCATAACACGGCTCAAATTGGTTATTATTATAAGGTCACTATGTATTACGTGAGGAAAATCAGCATTTATAGTAAACAGGTACAACAATCAACAATGATAAACTGATTTCTGCCGCTTCATACAATCTCAAATCGTATTGATAAAGGTGCCCAGTGATCCCAGTTTTGCTTTGATGAACGAATGTTTACTTTATGAAATTTTATCATGTTTTTGTAATAAGTTAGGGTTATAAATGTGTGGTGAACAATATTATTGGTTATTCGATTAAGTGAATTTAAAGAGGCTTTCCAACAATATTATAGGTTATTCGATTAGGTGAATTTAAAGAGGCTTTCCAACAATATTATAGGTTATTCGATTAGGTGAATTTAAAGAGGCTTTCCAACAATATTATAGGTTATTCGATTAAGTGAATTTAAAGAGGCTTTCCAACAATATTATAGGTTATTCGATTAGGTGAATTTAAAGAGGCTTTCCAACAATATTATAGGTTATTCGATAGACTAGCTCCTAGACTATGATATATCTTTTTATATTTTTATGATTGAATGTAGTGAACTGAGCCAGTCTATATCCTATGTCCAATATCATATGATAATTTCAACATCAGTCCTGTGTGAAAATCTCTAAAATAGACTGGCTTTTGTCTCTATGAAATTGAATTCGTCAAAAAAGGGAAAAATATAGTAATATAGATATTATCAGTCTAGTGGCTAGTCTAGTTATTCGATTAAGTGAATTTAAAGAGGCTTTCCAACAATATTATAGGTTATTCGATTAGGTGAATTTAAAGAGGCTTTCCAACAATCTTATAGGTTATTCGATTAAGTGAATTTAAAGAGGCTTTCCAACAATCTTATAGGTTATTCGATTAGGTGAATTTAAAGAGGCTTTCCAACAATATTATAGGTTATTCGATTAGGTGAATTTAAAGAGGCTTTCCAACAATATTATAGGTTATTCGATTAAGTGAATTTAAAGAGGCTTTCCAACAATATTATAGGTTATTCGATTAGGTGAATTTAAAGAGGCTTTCCAACAATATTATAGGTTATTCGATTAAGTGAATTTAAAGAGATTTTCCAACAATATTATAGGTTATTCGATTAGGTGAATTTAAAGAGGCTTTCCAACAATATTATAGGTTATTCGATTAGGTGAATTTAAAGAGGCTTTCCAACAATATTATAGGTTATTCGATTAGGTGAATTTAAAGAGGCTTTCCAACAATATTATAGGTTATTCGATTAAGTGAATTTAAAGAGGCTTTCCAACAATATTACTGGTTATTCGATTAAGTGAATTTAAAGAGGCTTTCCAACAGCGTATATAACTTTCAAGCAACCAATTTAGACAGAATGTACGGTATATGTCCTAACGCATGACACTAAGATTGAAAAAAAGATACTTCGATACTTGATACATCGGAGCTGATATAATTCTTCAAAAAATCTTAAATGAAATTAAAAGATTCAATAACATTTTATGTGCCCTAATTCAGTGAAATCTAGTCCGCTGATTTCATTCAGAATATATGACATCAAAGTGGTGTTTAAGCTAACTATAACATGTTAAGGGCATCAGTTTATCTGTACAACGATGTTATTATGTAATTTAAGCTTAGGATTTTCCAGCACATGCTGAACCGTAAAATTGGCTAAGGATGTATGCCATCTTACTTTGCAGTTTGCTATATTAAAATTGCTACCTCAAAATATACAGTTTGCTACATAAAATTGCTACCTCAAAATATATACAGTGTGCGACATTAAAATTGCTACCTCAAAATATGTACAGTGTGCAACCTTAAAATTGCTACCTCAAAATATATACAGTGTGCAACATTAAAATTGCTACCTCAAAATATGTACAGTGTGCAACATTAAAATTGCTACCTCAAAATATATACAGTGTGCAACATTAAAATTGCTACCTCAAAATATATACAGTGTGCAACATTAAAATTGCTACCTCAAAATATATACAGTGTGCAACATTAAAATTGCTACCTCAAAATATATACAGTGTGCAACATTAAAATTGCTACCTCAAAATATATACAGTGTGCAACATTAAAACTGCTACCTCAAAATATATACAGTGTGCAACATTAAAATTGCTACCTCAAAATATATACCGTGTGCAAAAATAAAATTGCTACTTCAAAATATATACAGTTTGCTACATTAAAGTTGCTACTTCAAAATATATTCAGTGTGCAAAAATATATACAGTGTGCAACATTAAAATTTCTACCGCAAAATGTATACAGTGTGTAAAAATAAAACTGCTACCTCAAAATATATACAGTTTGCTACATAAAATTGCTACCTCAAAATATATACAGTGTGCAAAACTAAAATTGCTACCTCAAAATATATACAGTTTGCTACATTAAAGTTGTTACCTTAAGAAATAGAACATTTACCTTAAAAATAATAATCTGGTAAAATTCTTCTACTTAATGATAACTAATAAAATTTATCCTTACAAAATACTTTTAAAATCGCTTAGACATGACAATGTATATTTAAACCTTGATACGCCTTTAAACCTCTTCAAACTTTTATCAG
Organism: Mercenaria mercenaria; assembly: GCF_021730395.1. NCBI lineage: Eukaryota > Metazoa > Mollusca > Bivalvia > Venerida > Veneridae > Mercenaria > Mercenaria mercenaria. The sequence continues at coordinate 7,045,962 of NC_069376.1, forward strand.
GTCGATGAATCAACATATCAACTGAACTTAAAAGGCAAAAATTGCTTTATTATTAAATCCAGACTATTTACAAGTATTAAAATGAATACAAAAGTCTGGCTAGTGTTCCATGTCAGTACACCATCAACTACTTTCATCGAGTTTGCGAGCAAAATGACTGATAATTAAATTTTAAAAGTAAACACTAAAATGCATAGTAAACATGGTAAAGGCGTTCTTATGTTCCGTGCTTATTTTTGTGCAGCATACCTATCATCATAGATGGCAGCTCGATTTTTCGGCTCCTTTACCGACCTGAATATTGTTTCTGGCAAAGAATAGCAGCTGCCGACGCAAAGAAACGCCGATCGATATAGCAGATTTCGAAAAGAGTCCGCCGTGTTTCTTAAGGCATCGCCAGAGTCACAACTCAATATCAGTTCATATTTTCAGGCCGAGTATTTTTCTCTTGAAAACTGCACTAAAGCCTTAACAGCTGGTCAAATTAATTATCATCAACATCAGAAGCATATGATCATATGCCGCTTGTAAAATATTTGAGTCTCGTTTAGACCGAAAATTTACTCCAAAATATTGAAATTTTATGCAGTAGAACTCCAATATAAAAAATACCACAAAGACAAATTTTAGTTAATTTCATAGTACAATATGTATACTGCAAACTCCTACGGATTTTTGTCAAAATTGTTCCTGGTTATTGCATTAGACACAAAAAGACAACCCCATGTAAATAAAATTTAAATTGTTGTTTGTACATGCATTCCTGACCACAGGTAGCCAGGTATATACATAATCCTATAATATTACCTGTTTATATACATGTAAATTATGTGTGAACAGATAACACAAATTGGATAACTTGATGGTGTTGGGATTTTTGTGTATAATTCAGTAATCAGGTAAAATTTCAAAATAATTTCTGAAGACTTTATTCTTCACGGTCTGCTTTACAATTGGCTGTAATTATCTTTGAAATGTATTGAATATACATGTATATTGAGTTTGACTGCAGATAAAATGGCAAAATTTTGTCATAGAAAAATATCGAATAAAGGCATAATACAAGTAGTGAAATGCACATCCTTCTACTTGCATATGTTCACATAGATATTTAAAACATAATTATGACAAATTTGTTGACCATTGTTACCACTTAGTCATCTTTTATTTTTATGAAAATTTGCATGTAAAATTTTGAGTCAAACGGCTGCCACTGTAGGCGATGCCTTAAGGCGTTGGAGTATATCTTCAAAACACAGAATCATTTGATAAACAAACAACATATGTATACACCATCAACATTACCTCTCTGTTACATGTTTTGCCGTAGTGTCCCGTACAATGGATACTTAAATATGTTCACAAAGTTGTCCCCCTTTAGAAATTAATACCATTTGTAACGAAATAAAAAAGAACAATTGCTGAAAACTGTAGTGTATTTTATTTGACCTGGCGGGGCGTGGTTTTGCGACGCTCCATTACATTATTGTGCAGGGTATGTAGAACATGTAACCAATGTAGCGTTGAATCTTAATCGTTGGTTACTGGAGATTACGGAAGTAAACAATTATATTGTTCAACATATTTTGCTCGGGTTTTTTTTTTTTTTTTTTTTTTTTTTTTTTTTGTTGAGATTACCTTTATTTGCATAAGTTAGAGATTATCTCGAATAAAACGGACTACACCATCAACATTTTTATGTGAAATTTTAACATTGCGGCATTATTGCAAATACATTTACACGATGATAGATTTACGTAACCATCCCCAACTTTGAGCGTGAAATATACGAGAACCGCAACTCTTGTCGGTATTGATTTTTTACCTTGTGCGCCGTTGTAATTGTTTCCCTTTACACTAAATTATCGATAAACCTGCTGTTTGGCATTTATAGGTAAACTCGGCTCTACATTTTTGAGCAACGCATCTTGGTTAGACAAAATTATTGAAGTATGCAAATTAAAGCAGAATATAACACATCTTTAAGCATCTGTAATTAATTGTATTTTAACATGAGTTCTTTGAAATTGTTCAGTTTTTTAAGGCAATGAACTGTCTGAAAGTGTGGCCCCTTATGTAGCCCTTGAAGCCCTTTTCCCTGTCGCACGTGCAGATATAGCTGTACTGACAATGTGTGCCCAGCTACTTATCTCAGGGTCGTGGGTTCGAGTTCTCTGTCTGCCCATATGTTTTTTTTCTGTTTTATCTGAAAACTTCAGAACCGGACCAGTGTTCATTCATTCAACGGACAATTGAAGGGGCTTGTGTAATTTAAAATTGATATTTGACGTAAATAAAGTACAAATAAAAGTAATATAGATACAAATACATTACACTGAATTAGAAACATGGTCTTAAGTGAATTTGAACCCATGGTAACGTTCGTATAGAGCTTTATTGGCTACAACCTGGTGTATTAGGTAGGCCTACCTATTAGACATTCCTTGAAATAACAAATTCCTTCAACTCCTTATTGTATTTGTAACTTGTATCGCTATATGTTTTCAGTGTAAGGATGGCATCTTGTATCGCTATATGTTTTCAGTGTAAGGATGGCATCTTGTATCGCTATATTTTTTCAATGTAAGGATGGCATCTTGTATCGCTATATTTTTTCAATGTAAGGATGGCATCTTGTATCGCTATATGTTTTCAATGTAAGGATGGCATCAGTAACAGTTACTACTGATTGTTCAGAATTCTGGAGATCGAACACGCTACCATTTGCCTCGCAGTTTGATATTGACTAGCTTGTGTTCTATTGAACTTTATGTAAAAATATTTATGAATTAGTACTAAACTGTTCATATACGTAACGTTGTTATAATGTTAAAAGTTTTCAAAGAGATGTTTAGAAGAATGTTATGAGTTCATATTTACAAACTTTCAAATTATTTATTTCAGTGAAAATAACAGTAACTCAAGACGCAGCACGGTTCAAACTGGTCGAGCAATGAATACCCTATCAGGTTATTGTTTATTACTGTTTTTAGACCATAACAATCTGATTCATAAAAAGCAAAGTTTGTACGAATGCGGGATACTTCAGATTTTATGTTTCTCCCCAAACTTGGGAGGAACAAAGTTCCTGGTCTCAAATGTAATTGTACAAATTGTTAGGCCGATTAGAAAACAAATGCGCAAAGTGCACTTTTCAAAAGGATTAAAAAGTATTTTTCTTGTTATAGTCTGAAGGAAAAAATGGTCACAAAGCTGGAGTTGGATAAAGCAGTAACTTTACACAAAGACGCAAATAACGCCGGGTTGAGGTATGTTGCCGTTTTGAAGGATGAATACTCAAGTCAGATATACATAATTGTAATTTCGGATTTGGTACATTTGACATGTATAAATTGGAAACAAAATCCTTTTAGTGACAAAGTCCGTGAAAGGCTGTTATGAAAACCCTTTCTTTGACCATGCAACACAGTCAATTCGAACAAGAAACGAGCTTTGGTCCCACAGCTGTACAGAAACCACACACTGACAGGTTTTATACGCATTTTTTTTAAATATGTTGACTTTACTGCATGTTGACAATGAAAACATAATCAGCATGTTTAGGCTTAAACAGTTCCTTGTTTCCGGCAAGATGCTCAAAAAATATGATAGGCAGGTCGGATTTTTTTTTATTTCTTTTTATTTTCTTATATTTTTTATTAAGGGAAACTTTTCGGTAATTATTTTTGTGTCAAAAACTGAATATAAAAAGGGGTTTTTATCTGTAGAGCATTAATAAGTTGATTTCTAACATCACTGGCCATGTTTAAAGCATAAAAAATTGAAATACTGCAGCTTTTTTTTAAAAAAGTTGAAATAAAAACCCCCCATGGCCATAATTGTAAAACATTTAGGATCGTGCCAAAAATTTAGGGTAGGTCGGGATACCAGAGCTAGAAACAGTTTTTAAACCTTAGCTTGGCTGTAATGGCAAGTTTGACAGTAATTAAAACATAATTATGTCTTTCAAAGCGACTTCGTTTTCCGGATATTTCTGTCATTTCCAACGAGGACTGTTGACCAAGTTTGTGTATTTGCCGTGGCATATATGTATAGACTAATGGCTTCATTTTCTTTTTGATGGAGCAATAGTAGACCCGTCAGCCCATTAGTTCGTTCCTGCATATTTTCTTAAAATGACTGTTTCTGCGTCACTTAAAAGAAGTTAATTACATTTAACTCATTGAAAAGGTACAATGTATAAAATAAATATATCACTAAATCATAAACAAATAAAGCTGGGAGTGAGGGTTTTTTCACACTTGCGACAGGTAATACAGTACATATTATAGGTAATATGGGACAGGTTCATCAGTATCCATCTCGGCTATATATATTTGCATCAAAATTTAGTTTTCTGAAAACTATTTTACTAATGATAAGTGGCAGACGATGAATATATTCTGAGTATATGTAAAATATTCGCTCTACGTTTCCCTGAAATTTCACATGATTCCTGTTATTTTTCTCGCACTGGTAAACGGATTTTTGCCGCCCTACTCAATTTTGTTCAGTGTTAAAATACACGTAACTTATGATTTCTTTAGACTATCAAACTTATTCGCATTATATTATATCGTTATGATTGCAGATCTCTTCCATATGGTAAATCGCTCCGAGAACATGAGTTACTAGTATCTTATATGACGTCACAAACCTGTTTCAAAAAAAAGAAGAAATCAGAATATTCGTCACATCCAGAAAGTTTCCATGGAATGAATAGCACCAAAGAATATTGGAAGGAAAGATTTAGTAGACTCAGTCTCCGGATTTAGTTTGCAAATCCGGAATTTTCGCAAACTCAGCTACCTTTTATCTTTGACTTTTTTGTGATCTTTTGACACCTAACAATAGTTCGGGTCTCATAGAGAAGTAATTGGTGATTTCCTTTCAAATATCTCAAACAACGAACTCTTGGGACGGCTTCAAAGTTGGTCCTCCCATGGGAGTATTTTTTTCTCCCGCGGGGTTTTCGCTATCCCATGGGAGGTCCAATCGGAGGTTTCTCCCACTTTAAGAATTGCGGGAGAAATACCCCATTGGGTTTTAACAAAATTTCTGAAATTCATTATTTATCGCTGGTAAGTATTTCTTAGTATTTTATGTTGTGTTGTTTCTATATTAGACCTGAAAATAAGCGTTCTGAAAATCTCCCACTGGAGGTTTCCTCCCACATGTGATACTAGCGAACTCCAGTGGGAGAGTTCACCTGCGGGAGAATTTCTCCTGTTTTGAAAATGGGGTTATTCTCCTGTTTTTAAAATGGGGTTATTCCTCCATTTATTCTTACTTTCATATATAGAATCAGTTCTTAGTAGTTTACGCAACAATTTGCACTTGCAACTGATTTTCTTAAAATAACAATAATAATAACAACAACAAGTTAACAGTAATAATAATAATAATAAATAAATAAATAAATAATAATAACAACAACAATGATAATAATAATAACAAGAGCTCTAAATGTTTATTTTCGTGTAAAGAAGAGATCTCATCTCAATTAAATGTATGCTAGCTATCTTCTATTAGAGGTAATAAATATGTTAACGCGCACCGAAATAGCCTGCGGGCGGGTTTTACGGCTTCTGCAGGAATTCACCCGTGACGTTTTTCTCCTGTTACCTGTATGGTCATAATTAAGATTTGCATTAGTGGTCCTTTATGTCAGATTGTTTCTACGATTTTGCTGAAAACTTTGTGCAGCCGCATCGTTTTATCTAACTGAATTTAGCGGGTATTTTGGCAGTCAGCTCTTAATTTTCAGTCTGCTTTTCAAGCTTGAATCTTGTTTCATTCAGGCCTGCTGTTTTTTTTTTCTTTGCTTTTCCTTTTTTAAAATAGATTAGCTTTGATTTCTATTTTTATATTTTAATATTCTATTTTTACATCAGTATATTGTACTGTTAATGAAAAATACTTTTGTAGTTTGTTTGTTAGCTTTACATGTTCATTTCCAAAGAAAACTTAATTAAACAGACCTAACATTAACAATTGTATAAAAACTAATACTGTACCATAAACATTAATCATTAAATGATTTTCAATGAGCAAATAAGTTACGTTTACGGTATTATTATTCTTTGCTGGCTTATTTTGATTTCGTACAAATGTGCAGCTGATAGATTAGCTTATTGTGTATTTTTTTCACCATGTTATAAATATTCGCAATTACATGATATTGCACTTTTAAACGATCAGGCAATGTCCTTGACACATCCTTGAATTTTAATCAATATAAAAATCAGCAAGTGACCAAAATACTGTAACTGAATATATAAAAGATAAATGTTTTCGAAAAATAGTTTTCCTTTGATATTCTTTTACTTCGGTGACCTTACAAACTATAAGATAAAAACAATGAAATAAATATAAATGTCTATTTTTCAAAATTTATTTGTCCGTTTCCGTTTCTAGGTCTACGAGAGGTATATGTCGCAATTAAACTGATTGCTAGTTTTCTTTGTATTATTTTCGGTTTAATCCCGTTTTTCAACATTATTTGATATAAGTAACGACAGGCAAAATATTGTCAATAGGTCAGTGCTCATCAGAGATGGTGCACTGTGACACATTTACGGCAGGAAGCAAACGGCTAACCCATTGATCGAATTACTGACTCAAAATCCACACCTGCCTTATCGGAGCGGCTAAATATGAGAGGGGTGAGCAGCTACATCTACGAAGATACAAATCACACATTAATCAGTAGATCGCATTTATACGGAATTCCGTTAGGGTCATCGCCTTTGAATGTGTTCATCTGAAACGCGATACTCGATAGTACGATGATGAAAACGCGAAATAACGAAACTACGACAACGAAAACGCGACAACACGATGTTAAATACGCGATACTACGATAAGGAAAACGTAATAATACGATAGTACGATAATGATAATGTGATATAATGTCGTGTCGCGTTTTTACCATTGCACTGTCGCGTTTTCGTTATCATAGTATCGTTATTTCGCGTTATCATCATCATACTGTCGCGTTATTACCTTCGTATTGTTGTGTTAACACCATCGTACTGTCGCATAATCATTATGGCATCATCGCCTTCCGGTGCGCATGTGCATGCTCAAAATTACAAGATTAGAAGTTATGCTTTTAGAACTACAGTTCCCACCCTCAAGATAGGGCGATATGCAGATTCGAACCCGGGTCCTCATGTATGAAAATCATGATTTTTATTGATGATCTCCACTAGCTACAGGTGCCAGTTAGCCAAAAGCAACATAACTAACTATTCATTTTGTATTGGCAACTAAATAGACATTTACAGAGAATGAATTTAAGGAGGCGAACACCTTCAAAAGGCTTTAAAAATATAATTTGACTGCATTTCTCACTCCTGTAAAATCATGAATAAAATTTCTGATTAAAGGATATTAACTCTATCCCTTTCGGTTGTTAACCGCTTTACTTTTTATTTTACTGCTTCACATTCATCAAAACAGAATATGTGTGCAGCACAAAAAAAAAAACGAGACAAGTCAACGCCGCGAACAACTATTTATTTATTTATTTCATTTACAATAGTATTATTTATCAAGTTAAAATGGGACCGGGTATCAGATGAGCAGATAATTATTTACTATTGATTTAATATAATCTGTTTTCATTTCAACATAATTTATTTCCTTTTCAATCACAGTCGGAACTTAGTTTCTTGAAAGGAATATGAGCCGGAAACTTTAAATACGTCAAAATCTTTTATTTCTCTTTAGATAATTATCTTTCACTTGCGCAGTGACTGTGGGATATTACGTAATGAGCGTTCCTTACCTAGTGATCATACGACACCAGGCCGACTGTGTAGCACCGACCAATATACGACGTAATAAAATATAACATCACGGCAAATAGAATATTTCGCTTTCTAAATCCTGTCTTATTTACACAACCTTACGTTTATGTTTTCAACGTATTCAGAATTTTTTAAAACATACCAATAAACTAAAGTTTAATTTCATTACTCCGATAACAAGAAAAACTATATATCATATATCTTAACTTATATTATGCTGGACACGGCTGATTCTGCCTTTGTGACCAGTGTAGATCACGATCAGCCTGCACACCAGTGCAGTTTGATCAAGATCTGCACTGTTCGCAGTTCAGTCAGCGTTCCCTTGTAACAGTGAATAGTACCGTCCAAATTGAAATTGGGACAAGTTTATTATAGCAATTTAGCATAGTAAGGGTAAAACTGTATATTTCAACATTTTGAGAGGCTTAAAATTGAGTTGACCTCCTTTTGAATATTGTTACTCTTTTTATGAAAAAATAAGTTCACGGAGTACATAGGGACGGGAGAGTAGAGGTCGAGGGTAGGCAGAGAAGAAACAGTCAGTTACATCGAGTTACCTGAAACAATGCCTACAGAATGTTTGCTTTGCATTTCATGCATTCACATTTACAAACAGAAACTGACTTTTTTTCGGTCAGCTATGTTTTGATGTATTTTGTGAATATGTGTTTCATTCTGCAAACTGTTCTCCTTGAATATGGAAATTATTTTTAATAATTCATGATACACAGTGAGTAAATAAATCATAAAAACGGCAACATTACTATTTTACTATATACTAAAGATATAACATCTCCAAGCGTTTGACGCCGTAAATAATTCCAGAATCGCTTAAAGGCAAAGAAAATCTCCTATATAAGTGCCCCCCCCCCCCACCCACCCCCCAAATACCAGACTTTTTAATCCCCAATATTCAAGATCCTGTCTGGTCCAGTCTGATAAGGGTCCATAAAACCCCTGTAGCCTTGACATGTAGCCTAATTATTGTCAGAGAATCATAAAATGTAATATTTACAGCTGTCTCATCAACATTTAGATTGTAGAAAACATAATTAAACGATATTGGTTCAACGCCAATAAAACACAGCTTGATCCGTTATATTATACCACTCCCATTCATTTGCACAAAGTTAAAAGGGTCCTCTATTTCAGCCAATCAGATACAAGGGAGAAAGATAAGTCACACCTACAGGCATGACGTAATATATAAAATAGACCCTCTTATACTTGTGCGTTGTTTCAACAATAAAAGAATATTCTTTTTGACAGAAATTTTTCGAAATGAGCTTGTTTATTGTCTAGGTTATGTTGTCGGTAAGTAAATTTATATAGAATAATGCGGCAATTATAAATATAAGAATAAACATCAAATATTATGTAATATTTATCCAGAGAATTATTGAAATATTTGAGCGAAATGTGTTTTGGTAGTACCAAGACGAAATTGTCATATTAGAATGGATCAGATATGCAAAATTTGGGAAAATATTAAAAATTAATTTATTATATCAAAATACCCGGAGTAATATTTTGTTGCTCATGTTATGTTGGTATTATTATATCCAGCTTTCCTTAAGGAAAAAAAAGGAAAGAAAAGAAACAGTTATACGTTTTAACACAAATACTGCGGTCAGATTATTTAAAGATATATACAAGTGTGTCAGAAGTTTATTGCTTTTAAATTGTTTGGATCCTTGCTTATTTTTCTAAAGTCCGTCTGTTATAGAAGTGCTTATTGCGAACATACTTAAGAAGGGAGGGTCGTTATTTAATTTCCGCAAAAATGTAAATTTAACTGGTGTTTCGGTGTCGTTCTTCATTTCGTTCCTTGAATTATAAAAAAGAAACATAAATTAAATGGCAGTTATAACGAACTTTCAAGATGTAAAACCTGATTCGTTGTAAAATATATAAAATTTCCCGTTATTTTTACAAAGACCACCAGAATATACATTGACTAAAATTGTTTCGTGAAGTACTTTGCATAAGAGGGACGTTAATATATGCTCTAACTAGCGTTGGGTGTGCTTTTATTATTATTATTATTATTATTATTATTCTCAGTCTCAATTCCTACAAGACCAACGTACAAACTCGCGATTTACTATGCAAGTTATATTCACTCTCTAGCAGCTTGTCCCAGGTATTTCGTTCGTATGAGATAACTTCTGAAACTACTCAAATATTTATCATTCTTCAAAATATATGCTATAATATGAGCAAAGAAAATATACAGACAAAAATGATAATAAAAGAACAAGAGCGGTAAGAGAGTGTCTGATCGGTGGCAAGATTAGTGAAATAAATTTATTACATAACATTATTGTATTATTTTTATTTAGTAATTTACTGATATACAACGGGTGACTTTAATATCAGGCATATAACGTTCACTGTTCTAAACAGAATGATTTTCGTCTTTACTGCCACAGGACCAAACTTGAATTCTGAAGAGTATGAATTAAAAAAAAATGTGGAATTTCCCGAAAAATATTAATCAGTAAAGTCTGCAAAAGCAAATAGAATTTGAATTTCGCTCCATGGTATTCAAATATAAAGAAAATATAAAAAATAATATGAATCAAGGCACTGCCTCAATCGGACTTAAAGGTAGATTTTGTAATAAAAAAAATACCCCATGCTTACTGAGTGCAAGTCATTGCGGTTCGGACAAGTATGTTGGACGCTTATTACGCACAAGGAAAAAAGCGTATTCTTCCAAAAATCCGAAGTCAGACCTCTGTGCACGTGTCGGAAAGAGAACATTTTCTTAATCCTTCGCTAAGTATATCTCATTCGGCAGATATCGTATGTTTACTTTAAGGTTTCGAGCCCCGCCAAGTCATACCAAAGGACGTAAATGGCACCAGTAGTATCCTTGCTTGGCCACAGGCATTAAAGGCATAGACTGGCCCTCTCTATAACAACCCTCTTGGCGGTGGATTCAAATCAGAATAGGAGTCGAGAGTGATTAATGTAAGTTGTACAACTTGTTTACAATTGACCAAAATAAATTGTATAAACCCTAAATGCTAATCACCTGTGGTAATCAAAATAAAATAAATACAAAAAAAAAAAACAACAACAAAAAAAACAAAACAACAACACACATTTTAAAACTATGAAAAGAAAATATACGATCGAAATTTCCAAACAGTTTAACTTCTTTTTCATATTTGACAGAGTGTTAGCGAAAATATTGCATCTGAAGTCAACACTATGAGAAATATTTCAATTTAAACTGATTAAAAACAAACAAACATTCCATATACCGTACTCATAATTAGATAAGAGTCATAAAGAGACTTAAAACCTAATCTATCATGTGACATAACATTAATAAAAATTTGCCATATTATAGCCCATCTAACACCATGCCCGAATTGCAACGATCCGTCAGATCATAAACCCCCGCTGTCACGACGTAGTACCTTAAAATTGGATTATCGATGAACATACAGCTCTGATTACGGAACTTTATTCAGGTTTTGGGTAGTTTTTAACCGTTTGTTGCATATTTATTATACATGTATTTTGATAAACTTTAAAACGAACAGAAATCGAGAAACAGGTTAAAAAAGTACAGAACAGACATTGTATTATATTTAACTTTAACATTTACAGTTTATCGTTGTTGTGCATTTTTTTAACCCGTTAAATGTGATTTGCGTTCGATTATCTTAATATTCGGCCCCAACTTCGTCTGTCCGTATGTTTTTGACGAAATAAAATTTTAGGTTAAATGCTAAATATCCATAATAAGTATGCAAGGAAACCCTACTCGTCGTTTCGTATTTGTGCTCAGAGGCAAATATGCGGGAAATTGCTGGTTCAGCCATTTAGCGAAAACATTTTTAATTTTTCATTTTTAGCTTTATTAATGATTTTATGTTTTTTAAATTACACATTGAAATCACGGGCTTCACGATAAAAGTGGTTTTCCTACGAATATTACGATCGAAACGAATCAAGAATATAGCCTTGTTTTTTAGGAATAAAATATGTTTAAAACCAAGTAATAGTCAAAACTATTGCCCGAGCACCATTAGATCAGAAAGAAAGATTCAAATTGTTAATGTTTGAACTATAGACGTCAATAACACAAACTAGCACCGACGATATATGCAAGAGTCATGTTGTAATCTATTTGGTTTACAAGTAGTACATAAACAAGAGTGCTTGTAGGGCAAAAAGTACTACCCGACATATTTTATTATGCGAAAATAATTTGTCCTCTAAAACCATTAAAAAATGAGCACTCTGAATTCATAACTTACATATAACCAAAAATATATTGTGAAGAATGTATTTAACCGTTGCAGCTCTATGAAATAATGCAGACATTTACAAATAAATATCTATAATTTTCACCAACATGTTAGCAGCCCCGGGTGCAAGGATTTGTTTGCTGGAGGGGGGGCGTGGCAAGCTGGGGTGGGTTCGGGAGGGCTATCCCCTCCCGATTGTGAAATTTTTTTAATATGGCACATGAATATATGCATTTTCCTGCTACCCGTACAACCGTTAAGAATGCATGAATGTATAATATATTAAGGAAAAGTCTAACTTTTTAATAATTTCATCAAGCCTTTTCAATGAATGTATGATGTGGTACAGTCACGTGTATGGACTTATTATCATAGATACCCAGTTAAAAAAATGTTGAAGTTTTAGATGATTATTAATAGACTACCTCCTATACTATGATGATTTTTTCCCACATTTTTATGATTTCATTAGTGAACTGAGCCAGTCTATATACTAGTCCAATATTCCAATTTTTAACATCAGTCCCTCTTAGAAAAATCCCTAGAATAGACTGGCTTTTGTCTCTAGAACATAAAAAAGAAAAAAAAATATCATAGAAATATCGTAATTATCATCTATGGTCTATCTAATATTAAGGGTAACCTATTTGCAAAATGGCCAAATGTTTTTTTAGATTCCCAACAAAACAAACGAAAGTATTATAGCAATTTTACTAATTACATCACAGATTTTCAAATGACAATGAACTCTTAACTGTAACCAAAGATCTATAAAAAATATATAGATTGTTATTTTATACTTCTTGACTGTACAAACGAATAACACAACAGCACATATTAAATGATATTTTATGATGAAAGCCCCTCATAAGAAACGAGTTTTAGATGCGTTTTGGTAGATTTACTGAGAAACTACTTTTAAAACTAAGAGAGTTTTTAAGAAAGGTTACTGACCCAAAAGAGTAAAATAGATACATAGTTACAAATTCAAAATTGTTGTAAAAAATAAAAAGATAGATAAATATCTATAAATTTAATAATTTGGGGAATTGTGGCCTTAATGTAAAAACAAAATACAACATGCATAATGTTTCAATTTTCATATTCAACTTATATGATTTACTTAACAAAACCAACATTTAAATGATCATTTTATAACACTTCCAAGAGTAAAAAACAGAATAGTTTTCTCCACACCAATCAAGGTACCGATCAACGAATCAATGAAGCATGCACTTTTATCTGTGACAAAAATGCCCTGGGCTAATTTCCACTACCGGAACACGGTTTTATGGCTTCTTAGCCTGTATTGCTGTCCAAAAGCAATCCAGTTGCGTGGTGTTATAAATTGTTAATTGAGGGCCCAAATAAATAAAAATCGTAAACTAGCCGACCAGCTGGGGGTGGGGGGGCCCTGGCCACCACCTGGGAACACGTGCCGTTTTAGAAATGGACATGGTTGAAACCAATCACCAAAGTGTTAGAGGTTGCATTAATGATACTTGTAAAGCTTCTATTTTTCTGCCCCGCCATGTTTAGTTGATTCGTTATGCTTAGAAAGAATATTTAATACAATACACACTGAATATACATGAATATTTTACATGTATATGTATTTTTAAAGAAAAATGATATCTGTGTCAAAATGGTAATTCCATAATAATAGAATCATAGCAATCATTGTAACTTCGTGTAATAATGTTGTAGCTGTTAAAATTGCACGTTTTTTTCCTTCTTTTTTTTTTTTTGCTCTTCAAGTAAAATCTTTCTCCATTTGAAGTACATACCTCTAAGGTATTTCTTAAGGAAAGATGAAAAAAATAATTAAGATTTAACGCAAAACTCCTGGCGTAACACTTTTCATCATCCTTATGTTTGAACACTCGAAGTCTGCGAGAATTTATAATTCTATTTCATTAAGCGTGGCTAGGTGTTTCCATTTACGCATTTTCTTTCACTTTTAAACACCCTACATTTTTATTATATTTATGGTAACGGGGTTTTTCGACGGCTTCATGTCATTTTCTTTATAGAGTTAAATGAAAGTTATTTTGCCGTTAAACTGTTAAAAGTTAGCTTTGTGAATTAAAAATAGTCAATGCTCAAATCATCATGATTTCAAGATGAAATCTATAAATCTGATTAATTTTGTTTGGTTGGATAAACAAAAAACGTTGGTGCTCTGTGGCGGCAATTGTAACGCAAACAAGTCTTGGGCGTTTTCTGAGTCATTTAATTCATTCTTTTCGGCGGTAATCAATATAAGAGAATCCACAAAAATAAATAAACAAACTCATTTTGGTTATAGTGGAGCAGCTTAGTGAGCAAATCTAAGGAAATACTTTCACTTGATGATACAAGTATGAAATTTACACTAAATGTATATCACATGGCCCAGATCAAAATGAACAGGGCCACTCTAAAAATCATCCATTTTCATGGAATGGCCGCCAAATTTCAAAAAATGGCTGCCAGAAATTGAGCCTTTTTCATATAATCAGATCTGTAATTTTTAAAAATATCATTTTTGGGATATAACATTTTTTCCTATCAATTGTTCGAATAAGCTGATAGTTTTTATTTTTAAGTTGCTTTTTTCCAAATATCACCCATTTAGAGAATATCGCCATCTTTAAAATGACCCCATACATTTAAATAACGTTCTTATCACGCCAAGTTTGAGTATCTATCCTTCAGTGCTATAACCATCGACTATTGATTAAATCCTGTTACCAGATTAAACCTAAAAGCATATCTATAATATATTGGCCTGAAGACTAATATTGTTAATATGGACGTCCTCTTCTTTTCAGTTCTCGTCCTCTGTCTCTATCCTTCATTACTTGGCTTTGTTTTCCACTGAGAAACATTCTCAAAATCATGGCAATACGGAACCATTGCGATATCAGCTAAACAAAATCTTAATAATATGATGTGTGTAATGATTCCTATAGAATGAACTACAAACAAACAAGCATACACTGAAGAGTTCATAATGTCATTTAACTCAGCATGGGGTGCATGTGACAACTTTAACACGTGTAACGAATCTACCAAATGACACTTTGATCCACCCTCATATGGTGAACTAAGTGTTTTTCCGAAATAGACGATTGTGCCAATCCAGAGAAAAGCCGAGCAAGAAAACGTGCTTCAGTCCCCCGGATGGTGTACAGATCGCACAGGAGTTACATGTCCCTGATGAACAATCCGTTCTAGGGTAGAATAACACAGAAAAAAACGAAAAAAAAAGAATCGTATCCAAACATCAAAATGTTAAAATATAAATTGAATGCGGTAAAAGGATATCCCTCGCCTTCCGAATTATAATAGTAACATACTTGTGTTATCATACGAATTTGAATATATCATTGTAATTTAATATCTTGCTTTTGTTTATTTCTTATTTCAAACTCTTTATAATGTCAAAAAGAGTTTTAATTAGTAGGCCCACCTAAATCATGGAAACGTGTAACTATTTAGTTCGTGCACGAAACAAGACTTACCTAATTGTGATGAATACCCCCAACATCAGCTTATTGTCAGAGAAACAGGGTCTAATGAAACTATAGATACATTGCCTTTGTATATTGTACAGGGAGAAAATGTACAAAACGCACAAAAAATGTTGTGCAAAACATGTATAGATCTCCAAAACTTTCACTGCGTGCCTACAAAAGAAGAAAGTAGGCAAGATCAAGGTCACTGAAATCAGTTTTGACAGAGTGATCAAAACTGTACAAGTGGTCGAATTTTAGGCAATATCTTAAAAAATAAGAATTAATCAGTAGTCATGTCATGTCAATGGCGCCACGTAATCTGCTTTTAAGCTTGTCCTTTGGCATTTTCGGTATATGCGCTCCAAACCACAAATCAAATCAACCGCAATATTTTCGTTTATGCGTGTTGGAAGACTTGGGTTTCCAGCCTTTTTTTATTTTATTATATCACCAAGGGGTCATCAAAAAGTTAAACTAACATGTAATTATTTACAAAAAAAAAAAATTCCAGTGTAAACTCCTTCGTATTGAAACAAAGAAAGGGCACAAAAACCATTTCAACTTGAACGTGGTTACGCACATGCATAACACACTTGGTACCAATGAAAATAGTAATAACAAGGTCTGAAAAAATTCGCATACAATGACTGAGAATAGCACGACATTTTTTTTCCATATGGCAATATACAATGGAAGAAAAAAAAATAAAGGCTATAACTATTAAAAAAAAAATAAATTCAAATGGATCATGCTTTGCCCAATCATACAACTTGACTTGTAACCAAGATAATCAATGTTTGATTAAAAAGACTCCATATGAACCGAGAAATAGCGCGGACGAAAGTTTTCCTATACATATAAAAAAGAAAAATAAGGCCATAACTAAGTAAAATTATCCAAATGAAAACCCCTTTGCACATTGGCTTCGTTCTGATAATAATTACAATAATTGATTGAAAACTGGCAAATAATTGCTAGAAATAGCGCAGACAAATTCCGTATACAGACGGAACGGAACCGAAATTCCAAATACCCCCAGATATCTATGGGTCAATGATAACTGTGCAAACCAATAAAATGATCATAGCAACAAAGGTGCCAAAATTGTTTTGCAATTAGATATAACATAAATGCACTTGCTTCATGTAATCACGAAGAACCGATAATCGTAATTTGTTCATAGCAAAACATGTCCTCATATACCTGGAAACCGAACAATTACAATTATAGTTAGTTCTTGCTATGGGCAGTGATTGATGTTTTGCGCTTTCTTACTTGGTCCTCACTCAAAGCGCATTGCCATTGTTTCTTGCTTTTTGCGACACTGTTTTCCCTGCATTTGTCGGCAAGGGCAAGAAATCTGCATGACGGAATGATGTTTGTGAAACAGCTACTGGGTTCAAAGTATTTCATAGTCTCTGTGTTCCAAATACACAATAACTGAGTAGGAAATGGAATACATTCGAAAAATTTGTATTATATTATGTTCGATCAAGCACGACATGCAAGTGGATAAGCTCGACTTTGATTTGTTTATCCTGCAAACAAAGAGCGTATAATGCGATTCCACCAACAAAAGGTGCTCTGAAACAATGCATCAAACGATTGTTTTTTCAGGCAGGTCATGTCTTGGGTAAAGCACTGTACCATACAGCAACTGCCGCCCCGTTAGGGATAAAATTAAAAACTGGGATGGCTGAAGCAGAACAATGTGTGGATCCTATTGGATGGAAGTGTCGGTTTATAGCTGAATGCTTCCAGGTTCTTTTCAAAAGTGTGACATGGTGGCAAAGACTTCCTTTACTATAAATTGCTAGTGTCACCCTTAGGTCTGTTATACACAGCAATTTGATGACGCAATATTAAGAAAATGCCTAATGCAGTGTATGCATATTTTTTTGTTTTGGTTAGTGTGTGTGTGTGTGTTGGTGTTGTTGTGTGTGTTGTGTGTGTGTTCGGGTTAACGTCCTTTTTACAATTTTTCAGTCATTCAACGACGTGTCTACTTGTAGCAGTAGCACAATGCCAACTTAAAAGTGCTGCCTCACTGGAAATCCACGCCGTAGACACGTGGCCATAACCCCACCCAGTCACATTATACTGACACGCTGACCATCTTAGCACTATCCTCTTAAAGCTGAGCGCCAAGCGAGGACTCTTTAGATTACATATTGTGAAAGACATTAAGGTAGGTTTTACGTCTGCCCCCAGGTTACTTTTGAATGAAGTAAGCAAAATTCAAAACAGAAACACAGGATTCGACCTTATTTTTTCAATGTTGAAGTTAGAAATCTGTCTCATTAAATCCATTTACTTGAGGCACCCTACAAAAATGATAATGACATTTTTATTTTGGCTTTATAATTGTTTACCACTAGTTTGGTGTTTCTTTTATTAAATTAATGGTAAAATGAGTTCTCTGCAAACGTTTTGAATAGTGACCATCACTTTGAAATTTGTCTCTACTTGAGCTTGAGGAGAAACCATAAGTTATACAACATTTATATAGCCCACCCGCTTAGCTCAGTAGGTAGAGCGTCGGTCTACGGATCGCGGGGTCGTGAGTTCGATCCTCGGGCGGGGCGTATGTTCTCCGTGACTATTTGATAAACGACATTGTGTCTGAAATCATCAGTCCTCCACCTCTGATTCATGTAGGGAAGTTGGCAGTTACTTGCGGAGAACAGGTTAGTACTGGTACAGAATCCAGGAACACTGGTTAGGTTAACTGCCCGTTACATGACTGAAATACTGTTGAAAAACGGCGTTAAACCCAAAACAAACAAACAAACAAAATTTATAAAAAAAACGACACGGTAGAAGTTGTTGAAAATGGCAAAAAATATAGTGCGAAACACGGTCACCTTTAAGATAAGGCAGTCTGAAAGACAGCTAAATCCCCCGCCACTGCTATGGATAGTGAAAGGGTAAACCTTTGATTTTAGCTGTGAATTTGTCCTTGAACTGACATGAATGACTCATAAATTCTGCACAACGTCTTGATGAGGTGATCATTTGACCCAAGTTTCATGAAAATCCTTCAAGGGGTTTAGGAGATACAGAGCTGAAACCTTTGACCTTCAGTTGTGACCTTGACCTTGAGTTGACATGGCTGACTCATGAGTTCTTGATGAGGTGATCATTTGACCCAAGTTTGATGAAAATCCTTCAAGGGGTTTAGGAGATACAGAGTGGACACAAAATGGAAGGCTCAAACCTTCGACCCTTAGTTGTGACCTTGACCTTGAGCTGGCATGGTTGACTTATACTTTCTGCACATCGTTTTGATGAGGTAATCATTTGACCCAAGTTTCATAAAATTCCTTCAAGGGGTTTAGGAGATATAGAGCAGACACGAAATGAAAGGCTCAAACCTTTGACCTTCAGTTGTGATCTTGACCTTGAGCCGACATGGCTGACTCATAAGTTCTGCACATCGCCTTGATGAGGTGATTATTTGACCCAAGTTTGATGAAAATCCTTCAAGGTGTTTAGGAGATATAGAGCGGACACAAAATGGAAGGCTCAAACCTTTGACCCTAAGTTGTGACCTGGACCTTGAGTCGGCATGACTGACTCATGGGTTCTACACATCGTCTTGATGAGGTGATCATTTGACCCAAGTTTTATAAAATTCCTTCAAGGGGTTTAGGAGATATAGAGCGGACACAAAATGGCAGGCTCAAACCTTTGACCTTGAGTTGTGACCTTGACCTTGAGCCGACAAGGCTGACTCATGGGTTCTGCACATCGTCTTGATGAGGTGATCATTTGACCAAAGTTTCATGAAAATCCTTTAAGGGGTTTAGGAGATATAGAGCGGACACGAAAGTGTTACGGACAGACGGACGGAAGGACAGAAGGACGGACGGACGGAGACCATTCCTATAACCCCCCACCACTTGTGGCGGGGTATTAAATATACCAAGCAAATGCCATTTTGTAAACATTACTATTAGGCATCACCTTAAAAAAACTTTTCCCACGACTCCCAATTTTAAGATTGGTATTCATGTTATCAAAATGATTGTCTGGATACATCTTTCTTAAACTACACCGATTCTAAGCGCCAAATACTCTCTTCCTTAATGTTAAAAAAAGAAACCTACAACTCTCTCTCTCATCTTCAATCATCTAAATTCAAATCTTTGTTATAGAACTTAAACTATATTTATTTTAACATAACATTGAAAAGTTTGATACAGGTTAGTAATGTTATGTATGTGTGTGTTTTTTAGTTATTGTATGCAGTTTATGCATACTGAAGCAGCCGGCATTGTTTTCTATATTTCCTAAGCCCGTATTTTGCCTATGATGCATATAATTCTAAAAGACATGATGAATCAATTATTATGTACGAGTCTGTATCTTTTTCTAGACCTTGATTGCAGACGGCTGATTTATTTTTTTCGTTTATTCTTTTTTCTAGATAAACACCTCAGATCACAGGCAGAGCAAGACTATGAAGAACGAAAAACTCGTAAGTAACATAGTTAAGTTGATATGTTCACTGCAATATTTCTTCTTGCCTTATAAATGTTTGTATTGAATAGTGTAGAATTATATGAGAACATACAAAATAGATTCATTAATATTAACTTAAGGGGACGCATATTGCTACATTCACAGTTCATACAGAAATGCGGAAGGGGTGCATATTCAAGAAATCGATGGTGGGAAAATAAAAAACATATTCTTAAACTGATATAATACTGATGGACACCTGTAATATTCAGTATTTTGTGGATAAGGATGTGGTACTATGAATGTAATAGGAAAACAGAGGTCTTTGTGAAAGTACATTCAACACAAAATATTAAGCTTTTGTATAAGGAAAAAACAGGTTTTTTACAATAACAGTGTTCCAAATAATGTTGAAGGGATGAGATTTTCTTTCTAACACACCAGGTTTGCTTAAACATGTAAAAATTTAACGCCATGTCATTTCAGCTCGGGATGGACGCCATATTTCTCATTGATAAAAATGTAAACAAAAAAAAATCAGAGTGGGATTAGCATTGCAAGGGCATAACATGACATTCTACACAATGAATACCTTAGAACAGATATCTAAGATGCTACACAGGTCAGACGGGTTAAATGCATAATGGCGATCACTTGAAATTCATCTTGAAAAGGTGGTTAATTTTAGTTTATTTACATGGTTTTTAATTTTCCCACGACTTCTCGGCGATTCACTGCAAATGTATTACTGCGCCGGACGAAAGGTAACTCTAATAAACAACGGGAGACAACTTAGGTGTCAGCACGTGTACGATTTTTAAAAAAACATGTCGATGATTATAATTTCTTATCAAATAATGAATCCTATTCAGATATTCGTCTTTAGTATTAGAAAATTATTAATTTCTGTGGACATTTGTCAAAAAATATTACTTACATTGGACTACTTTGCGCATCAAACTGGTTTCCGCTTCAGTTGTGAGGCACTTCCGTTATACTTTTTGACAACAATAACAAAACATAAAATGAATCAATAAAGTCACTTATAAACCGACTGCTACTTAAATCAGTGTAAGTAAAGTTGTTGTTACAACATTGTACATGTTCGTTACGTTATGAGATAAAGTTTATCTTGAACTGCATAATCCATTAATTACGTTTAGATGATATTGCATTTACAACTTATTTGACCCCATTTTTTTACGTGAATGACAGCATTCTCGTGCAACTCGTGCAAACAGAATTATGAAAAGTATGGTGGAGAATTCAAGGACAAATTATAAATGACATTAAAGTGAGGATAACTGTATATTCGTCCAGTTTTGATCATTGACATGCCTGCTGTGTATTAGTAACTTTTGTGAACAAGATTAGAATGTTACTTTTGCACATATACACATTGATTGGACTTCTCAACCAAATTTCATACCTTATTTTAGGGATTTTTAAGACAATACATTTTCAAAAGTTTGTTGAATGTGTTTTGATATTTAAGTGCATTGTAGTTCATGAATACCAAGTTAAAAATTAATAATGGCAACATTTCTAGGCCCTTATTGTAAGCCACTAGACTTCTGTAATGATAAATGTTTAATGTATTAAGGGGAATATACTCTTTTTAGTTTTGGAATGTGGCATTCCTTGACCACCGTATCTTTTCTTATGCACTACTTTGTAAACAAACTAAATAATGTGTTTTAGCATACATATGCGAAATGAAAAGCAAGACAGTGACCATATTTCACATTCTTTCTTTAAATTAGAATCTGTAGGACATTGATAAATGTTTGGACAAGGTGAAGCACTATTATTTTCGCACCAAAAAGTCTTAATTGTTGACTTTGAATGTACACAAGAAGTCTTATGTAATTCAACAATAACTTTCTTGTTTCAGTTTTCTCATTTTTATTTTAGTGAGCAATCCTTTGTGTACTTATAACAGTTGAAACAGTATCCATTTCATGTACCAAAACCTTGTACTTTTTTGCAGGTAAATTTTATCATACCCCACCCACTTTTTTCTAATTTCAAAGTATGCGTCCCCTTAAACAGCAAACGTCTATACTTGAAAACACTTTTTAGAGATATGTCAATATAAAGGAGATGACTTTTCATTCACAAAGACTGTAAGTTGTAATCAGCTATTGACCATTACTGATGAAATATCTACACATTTTTAAAGTTTGTTATTCAATGCATGTTAAACATGTTAGAAATTATCTTTGTTGTATCATTGTCCCCAAAACTATCACTTACAAACAGACCATATAGCAATTATTAGTGAAATAAAGCTTTCACATGAACTTGTCAACCAATTAAGCAGGCAAAAATATATTTCGCTAACCGAAGATACGACGGTATTCTCATAAATTTGAAAGTTTATTGCAAACAAACTGTTATTATTTATGTCTAGTATAAAATATATGGACTGGAAATGATTAAAATTAAAATTTCAAAAAGAAAAATACATAGCATAGCAATCAATATCACATATCGCTAAATACACGCGTGTGGGTATCGATTTTTGTATTTTTTATGTTTATTTCCGTACACTAATGTATATTCCGATCTCGGCGTTCTCTGGCTGGTTGTTCGAATAAACTACAGTGTAACCTCAACACCCTTTGGGAGATACAAATATTGACTGTTATGTAGAGGTTGTTGTTCTGGAGAGGGAAATTCGATAGCATATTTCAGCTTAGGGAAATTTTGATGATGTTGTTATAGAGAGGTTTTTGCTTAAGAGAGGGTCCCTCTAGACAGGTTGTACTGTACGTAAGCGGCCGAAAAATGCTGAAATAGCATTCGGAAAATACGGAATCGAACGAAAATTGCCGAGTGTCATCACGTGTCTATTACCTTAATCACGCAGATGGCGCTACTTGCCCCACAAGACACTGCTCCAAGATGCACTAATTTTGTCATCTTGTTTTAGGGTAACCCTACTTGAACTGAACTGGTCCAATGACAAATTTTTCGATTATAACTACTGTAACTGTTTAATGTCATACTTAACTTATATTGTGTGTTTAATGTGCATTGTTATATACATGTGTATCAATATTTGAACGAGTCAGCTACAGCTGAGTTGGACAGCAACAATAAAAGCAAAATTAATGCTTATATTTTTTTCAGTCAGGTTACAATATAGAAATAACTAACGTCTCCTTTTTTTCGTTGGTGTCCAAGCCCGTAATTTTTTCAATCAGACAAATATCTTATAACTAACGCTTCAAAAAGAATTCTGCAAGGGAAAATACTTTATATTCGAAAATATGTTATATAAAATAGTAATATCGATAAAATTGCATTACAATTTTTTTTAGAAATGTTCTAAAATGATATTGAACCCGTGGTAATGTGTGCGGAAGTCATAAAACTTTCTACTTTGCCACCGTGTCGTCGGCTAATGAAAAAATTTAGATTTGTAAAAAATATTTTTCATAATACAAAAATTGCATAAACTAAGAAAACGCCCGAAAATATTGGCGAAAATTTATTTGTGCCGGGTCGAAACATACGGTCAATATAAATATATATCTATGTAACAAAATGCCTAACTGTTCATAATTTTTTCATCAATTATTTCTTGACATTTGTATGGCATAAAAAATACGTTCACATTAGGCAGGCACTAAGATGATTTATTTGCATGTTGTAGATATGTAAGATGACTCTCGTACTGTTAAAATTGAACATATGCGTAAATTCTAAGCTACTGTGATAAAATAATGCTTTAAACAAAAGTAAGTCGTTTTATTTCATTCTACTATTGAAGGATATGGTATGCGAGAAATAAATTGTATCACTGTTCGGATAGCTATTTTGTGGAAACAATGAACATTCTTTTAATATTTTCCATTGTTGAAACACTTCCTTCCATAATATGAATTTGTCAGGATACGGAAGTAAGTTTATCAGGTTTTTACCATTTCTGAAAATGTAACAAGTTTATTCTTCATTTTTCTTAGTTTGCTGCTTTGTATAAGATAAAGTTAATGATTCTTTTTACATGTACAAAGACATTAGCAATATTATATTTATATAACTCATTCTGACATAGTCAGCAATAGTCACATGACATCATGATGTCTTCCTATTCGAGATGATTCGCACTTAAAATCATTATTGATATGTAAATGAGACAAATTTGATTGACAGTGCCAGAACCAATTTTGATGAGTTTACAGCAATTTAACTGTTCGCAGAGGTCGCTAATTGGTTCAATTTTCCTTCGCGTGCTCTCCAGTATTTTTCGTTGAAATATTCGTATACCAAATAAGCCGACGTTGTACATTATTGGGGATAGTTTAAAGTGTGCAGCATTCATTTAATATAAACAAAGTACATAGTGTGTTAATTGTGGATTTAATTAGACTCGGACTGAGTTAACCACACTCTTGTGAGTATTTCTTATCATTTATATCCATTCTAGCATAGACAAATTTTCGTGACCAGAGTATTTTTGAAAATTTGAATGAAAAAGCGATTTCCTTTTATAGAAGTATGATCATGGCTTTTTAGAACGCGTTACTTATATAGAGAATTTGAATTTAGAGCAGCCAGGTATAAACATATCACTTTAATACCCACATTGTAGGAGATGTGCATAGAATATGATTTCGTCACATAAGCAATAATGATTGACAAAGAAATATACTTCAGATATTCTCTCTTGATTTTACAGAGTAGTTGTTTGTAATGAACAGATCAGCCTCTATCTGTAGTAAGATATAAATGTAATGAATATTGTTTTGTGGTTTGGTTTGCGAAAAGAAGAACAAACCAAGTAAGCACAAACAGATGAAAATAGCTATTACCATGCGTGTATCGTTTCTTTGTCAATAATTATGTTAAAGATATTGAGCTATTGCCATTAAAATCTACAAAATACCTTTTATAATAAATGCATTCTGATATGGATCTTATAAAATGCGGTTGCATTGCAAAGTACTGTTTTTACAATCTCTATTTACAAGTTAAGCAACAGGAGCGTATCATGCATATCTTTGTATCGTGCATATAGTGATGGAGGTATCATACATATCTTTGTTTCATGCATATAGTGATGGAGGTATCATACATATCTTTGTTTCATGCATATAGTGATGGACGTATCATGCATATCATTGTTTCATGTATATAGTGATGGAGGTATCATGCATATCTTTGCTTCATGCATATAGTGATGGAGGTATCATGTATATCATTGTTTCATGCATATAGTGATGGAGGTATCATGCATATCTTTGTTTCATGCATATAGTGATGGACGTATCATGCATATCATTGTTTCATGCATATAGTGATGGAGGTATCATGCATATCTTTGTGTCATGCATATAGTGATGGAGGTATCATGCACATCTTTGTATCGTGCATATAGAGATGGACGTATCATGCATACCTTTGTGTCATGCACATAGTGATGGATGTATCATGCATATCTGTGTATCATGCATATAGTGATGGAGGTATCATGCATATCATTGTTTCATGCATATAGTGATGGAGGCATCATACATATCTTTGTTCCATGCATATAGTGATGGAGGTATCATGCATATCTTTGTATCATGCATATAGTGATGGATATATCATGCATATCTTTGTATAGTACATATTGTTTTTGTCATAAAAAATTTAACAGGTCAAGTACATCTCTCTATCGGATTGTATTATCTCGATCGAGATATATCATATACCCGGATTGAGCTTATAGGGGTGACTTAAGAACAACACAAAAGTATTGTAAGTTCCGATGAATCTTTATTCGGAAAATGTAAATGTTCATACTATCTCGACAACTTTGTGAGATATGAATATTTCAAGGAATAGGCAAAACATGACATGAATGAAAATGTACCTGAGAAAAAAAATCGGCATTTAAATAGATATTTTTCAAAGGTCATAATGTATAGTTTAAAAGTATGCGGCACTGATCGCTGCAAACTAAAAAAAGTAATAAGTGGCATTTAAACTTATTTTTTGTTTTCACTTGAATTATCAATAAACGCAGAGTACAGCTTTCTGCATACTTGAAACAAGTAGCGATGGTTGTACTAAATTCATACTGCCTGAAGCTGATCAGAGTTACTGGCATATGAACTTTCAAAAACATTTGAGATCTAGGATAATGTCTTTTAAAAAGGCATTCTGATCACAGTGTAGAGACTATCTGTACGCCCAACCGGAAGTCGCCAAAAACTAGGCGTTCAGAAATCAAAACACAAATTTTTGCTGTCGCGGATGGCTTGGATTTTCGTAGTTTATTTCGTTAATATCGCATAAAGTAAGTGTATTTTTATCTACATATTGTTTAAGAGCTACTGTTTACGTAGATACCAAACACGCCTATTAAAACTCTTAATATACTTCATTTCAAGTCAAATTACGTGTTGGTATTTGTTCGATTTTGTAATAAAACTATCAATTCTTTGAAATACATGTATATTAAGCTTTTGAAAAGAATTGAAACCTTTGCTACTTCGTAGATAAATATCTTACGCATCGATAAATACTAGCATGGCTCTATGGTAACGAATGCGGTTTAGGAAAATGTGTTTTTCTGAGACATATATGCCGATTACACTGTCCCGCTAGTCGATATGTTACGCGCATA
Source organism: Mercenaria mercenaria (assembly GCF_021730395.1). NCBI lineage: Eukaryota > Metazoa > Mollusca > Bivalvia > Venerida > Veneridae > Mercenaria > Mercenaria mercenaria. Next base: position 7,072,633 of record NC_069376.1, read on the forward strand.
TAGCCAATCTGCGCATTTGGTAAATCGCGCAGCGCAAATAACCAATTTGTTATCTGCGCAACGATTTGTAAATCGGGCAACCTTATATATTTCTTATATGCGCTGGGTAACTGTTTTGCGCGTTTGGTAAATGAGTCTGCGCTTTTAACATATGGATGATATCTCCCGATAAAATTGAATATTATTAGAGGGTTAGACTTGTAGGCCTACATAAAACTGTTTAATTTTAAAACTGACGATGATCAGGCACGCGTAAAGGTGTGAATTGACTGTGCTTAATTTGTAAAGAACATATTTTTAAAGTAAATGAGCGTATTTATGCGGTAATTTCAATGAGATGCTCACGTCCCTGGTAGTTTATGGACTAAAAAATTCTGTTGACGACGGTATTAAGAGTCATTTGTCATAGGTGTTAAAAAACTTTACAATGATACAAAATATCCAAAGTATATTTAATAACACAAGTTTTTTTTTTATTTATTTATTTTTTTTAAACTTTTAAACGCCGTAGCCTGTGCGGGATGTCGATCCAGCGCTAATATCAAATTCTGAAATGACACCGATATTTCACATATATATTGATCATTTCTTACAGATCGTATTGATATTTTTTAATGTTTTGTAGTACAAAAGAGTAATTTTCGCCAGAACGTGAACGAATTTTTGTTGCTGCGCAAGATGTGTCCTGCGCTAATAGAAAATCTGGAAATTACTCTGATAATATGAATAACTGCCAAAAACCATGCTAACTTTTACATTGTTTAACAATTACAGACTGATATTGCAAATCTTGGTTTTAAAAATGTGTCATAAATTTATTTCAACATCAGTAAATTCATGGGAGTCGGTCACCAGGTTTCAGTATCTCCAGTATGATACAATATGCAATAAAACTCAAACATGCCTGAAGGTGTGATTTCCTTCCGATAGCCACATCGTCCTCTCCATTCTTTTTATAACTAAAGTATTTTTACTTCATTTGATCACACGCAGTCATTTTATACCGGATATAGAACATAAAGGAGACTTACATAAAAGACTGAATTGCCACACACAATTCACCACATCGCTTTTTTTCATCATATTAAAAAAGCGCAATTCTTTTTTCCAACGTGAGAATCTCTCTTGACATGGCCAAGATTAAAAATAAAACAAAAATAAGCAGAATTAAAAGACGATTCTTACAGATCTTTTATACGTATATGAGCCGTGCCATGAGAAAACCAACATAGTGGGTGTGCGACCAGCATGGATCCAGACCAGCCTGCGCATCCGCGCAGCCTGGTCAGGATCCATGCTGTTCGCTAACAGTTTCTTCAATTCCAATAGGCTTTAAAAGCGAACAGCATGGAGCCTGATGCGCAGTCTGGTCTGGATCCATGCTGGTCGCAAACCCACTATGTTGATTTTCTCATGGCACGGCTCATATCATTTTTTAATGCTTTATAGTGAGACAGATAGAATGACTAATAAGTTTCGTCAAAATGTGAACGAAATTTTACATTTTGTAGGTGCGAAAGATGTGTGTCCTGCGTTAATAGAACTCTGAAAATTACTCCAATAACTGAATATCTTTTATAAACCATTTTAACTTTTACTTCGTTTTTCGATTACAGTCTAAAAATGTAGCTTTTGAAAATCTAAATATAATGTTTCATCCGTAGCCTGCGCGGGATGTTGTTCCTGCGCTAATAGCAAATTCTGAACTGACGCCGATATTTCAAACATATTTTAATTCTAAAAGATACTGTTTATGTAACTTCATAAAAAATGTTTTCGGAGTAGAAAAAAAAAAGAAAGAAGCGTGATTTCCGTCATAACGAAAACGAAAGCGCAAGATGTGTTTGCCCTGCGCTAATAAAAAGTCTGGAAATAATCTTGATAACTTGGATATCTTTCATAAACCATGCTAACTTTATCATTGTTTTGTGATTACAGGCTGTAAGTGTAGCTTTTGCCAAATGAATACTTTGTTACATCTGTATCTTGCGCGGGATGTCGGCTCTGCGCTAATAAAAAATCTGGAAATGATCCTGATTACTTGAATATCTTTCATAAACCATGCTAAATTTAACTTTGTTTTATGGTTACAGACTAAAGTTGTAGCTTTTGCAAAGACAAATGTAATTTTAATTCTGTAACCCGCGCGGGATGTCAGTTCTGCGCTAATAGCAAATCCTGAATTTAAATATATTTAATTTATAAAACATATCATTTATGTACCTTTTAAAAATGTAGAAGAAATAGATAGAAACAAGATAATTCATATACATAATTCGCGGGATGACGGTCCTGCACTAATCGCAATTCCTGAAATGTCAACAATATACCAAATATATGTCATTTCTTACAATTCTAATTGATATTTTTTTTCATGCTTTTATAATGCAAAATAAATAGAATAACGAGTAAATTCCACCAAAACGTGCACCAAAGTTTACATTTTGTAGCTGCGCAAAATGTGTATCCTGCTTTAATAAAAAATCTGAAAATTACTCTGTTTACTAGAATATCTTTCATAAACCATGTAAATTTTATTACTTTGTTTGTTTGTTTGTTTTGGGTTTAACGCCGTTTTTCAACAGTATTTCAGTCATGTAACGGCGGGCAGTTAACCTAACCAGTGTTCCTGGATTCTGTACCAGTACAGACCTGTTCTCCGCAAGTAACTGCCAACTTCCCCACATGTAGCAGAGGTGGAGGACTAATAATTTCAGACATAATGTCGTTTATCAAATAGTCACGGAGAACATACGCCCAGCCCGAGGATCGAACTCACGACCCCGCACTCCGTAGACCGACGCTCTACCTACTGAGCTAAGCGGGCGGGTTAAATTGTATTACTGTTTTACGGGCTGAAAGTCTAGCTTTTGCCAAAATGAATATCTTGTTACATCTGTAACCGGCGCGGGATATCGGTCCTGCGCTAATAGCAAATCCTGAAATGATGCCGAAACTTCAAATATATAATTTCATTTCTAAAGCATTCTATTTATGTACTTTTTTCTAAGAAAAAAAGAAGAAAGAATCTGTTTTTGTGGTAGAAAATAAATAGAAAAAGGAGTGAGTTCTGTCATGAATAGTACGAAATATTACTTTTTTCTCTGCGCAAGACATGTGTCCTGCGCTAATGGAAAATCCGGATATCACTCCGATAGCTTTAACTTTGCTTTACGAGTCCAAACTAAAATTATAGTTTCTGCAAAGCAGAATATAACGTTACATCTGTAACCTGCGCGGGATGTCAGTCCTGCGCTTATAGCTAGTTTGACCCTTATCATGCTGGACACGATTGATTCCGCCTTTGCTACTCGTTGAGTTGGTCGGCCTACACGTGGTTAAACAGTTAAAATCATGGAAAGAAAAAATATGGCATTTCCTTTGCGTATATAGTTGATTAATCGTGAACTTGTGATTCAATCAGTGTTATATTTCACATTAAGGGATAAATTAATTTTCAATTTTTTTTTTTTTTTTTTTTTTTTTTTTTTTTTTTTTTTTTTTAATTGGTGACGTAATACTACAATAAACATTTGTTGGCTATAAACTCTTGATAAACAGAAGAGAAGAGAACATATCTTTTATTAGCTTTGTACATAATACATCAAAAATATAGAATTGACATTTGCATAACATATAGTATTACATCAGGTCTGACTATATGATAAAATTATAATAAATTTACAGATTATGAAAAGGATGATCATATAAAGCGCAAACTATATGGACAGGCGATCTATGAAAATGTATATATTATCTTGCTTTGATGATAAATCGTCTGTAGCGAATTCCTGTGAATGTTCAGTATTAGAAAATAGTGTTTATTTCCTTAACCTTTTAAAGTATTAAGCAATACATTTGATAGTTGTGAAAGATAGTAAATAGAATAAAGTTTAGAAAAGATCACTTTTAGCAAAGAAATATTCCTGTTTTGTTGAATTTATTCAGCAACCTGTACAACTGATAATACATCTCATTACAATCCAGATGAAAGTTGCTTCTAAATGCAATACTGGTATGCTTAAGTCTGATGTAATTAAGTTTAATATTTTCAAGCAGTGATAGTAAACAAGTAAACATGGAAATCAACTGTACTATATCAGGGTGTGTTATTTGTGCAAATTTTTGTCACGTTATATGTTTCATTCCAATATGCCTGCCTCTGTTAAAACACTCTCACGATAGAATGACGTCACGTTAGCGTGCGTTGACGTCAAAGATTTTGTTGCGACAAAGAAAATATCTACTGTTTTAGATTAAGGGCATACTAGTATTGGAATCGAAATAATTTATAGCAAAACCATGTTTTAACACTCTTTATAAACTCGGGCGTTCATACGTCGTACAAAAAAATCACTCGGGATGCGCCCTCATGATATTATTAAGCCCGACGTATAACAGCCCGTCGTGCATAAACATACATAGACATACATCTGCGCAGATAACAAATGTAAAATTTCGTTCTCGTTATGACAGAAATCACTCTTTTTCTATTCATTTTTACAGTACTCATTTGAAAGTTACATAAATAGTGTGTTTTATGAATGAAATATATTTGAAATACAGTGTAATTTCAAACTTTGCTATTAGCGCAGGACCGACCTCCCACGCAAGTTACAGGTGTAACATTACAGATCCATTTAGAAAAATTTTAGTTTTAGTCTGTAAATGTAAATCAAAGTAAAAGTTGATATGATTTATAAAAGATATTCAAGTTATCAGAGTAATTTCCAGATTTATTATTAGCGCAGACACACATCTTGCGCAGATAAAAAATGTAATATTTCGTTCTCGTTATGACAGAAATCACTCTTTTTCTAATCATTTTTTACAGTATTCATTTGAAAGTTACATAAATAGTATGTTTTATGAATGGAATGTATTTGAAATATAGTGTAATTTCAAACTTTGCTGCGCAGGACCGACCTCCCACGCAAGTTACTGGTGTAACATTATAGATCCATTTACATTTGTAAAAAAAAACTATTGTTTTAGTCTGTAATCGTAAATCTAAGTAAAAGTTAATATGATTTATAAAAGATATTCAAGTTATCAGAGTAATTTCCAGATTTTCATTTAGCGCAGGGCACCGAACACATATCTTTTGCAGCTACAAAATATAAAATTTCGTTTACGTTTTGATGAAAATTAGGTCTACTTTTTATTCAATCGATTTTGTACTATAAAATAATAATAGCAATATATATACGATCTGTAAGAATTTTCTTTTAATTCTGTGACTTTTTTATTTCATCTTTTATCTTAGACATGTTGAGAGATATGCTCCCGTTGGTAAAAAGAATATTTCAATATAATAAAAACGATATTTTGCTAAGTGTGTGCTCGGGTGAAGTAGAAAATTATAAAAATAGCCGAGGACGACCTGTGCAAGCTGGAGGAAATCACACCTTCACGCATGTTTGGCTTTTATTGCATACTGTATGAGATCGGAGGTATTGAAACCTGGTGACCGACTGCCGTGAATTTACTGATGTAGAAACAAATTTATGACACATAATTTAAGTACCAAGATATTCAGCATTTGACATCTATATTTATTAATAAATTGACAAACTGCATGATTTATCAAACACGAAATGCAAATTTCTGATATATAAAGTTACATTTGTTATTTGCGCTGCGCATTTGGTAAATCGCGCAGGTTAAATTTAAATCGTTGCGCATATAACCAACGTACAAATATTTGTTATATGCGCTGTGCGTTTGGTAAATAGCGCAGATTGGTTATTTGCGCTCAACAGATACATTACTGGCCCACTAATCGCTAATGTAGGACGTTTTGGCCAGCGGACGTTTTGGCCCGGACGTTTCGGCCTAGGATCTTTCGGCCTAGGATGTTTTGGCCAGGCATTTTTTGGGGGTAGGACGTTTTGGCCAAAAAAAAATTGTGGTTCCATATTGTGCAAAATATGGTCTGGAGATTATTCTAAAGAATGTTATAGTATAAGTGAACAAATTAAACTGATAATAAAACATACTCATGGTATTTTATTTTTATTTTTTATAATCTTTTTATATGTATACATATAAACATATGCACATTGTATATGTACATAATTGCTGAATATTTTCACATACACAAACACATACAATATGTATATGAAAATATTTGCCATTTACAACAAACCAAAAGAGTTATGAAAATAAATTTTATTCACAATTATTTTTTTAAAAAGAATGATCAATTATACTGTAACATATGATAACATATTAATGTCCAGATCATAATTTGCATATTATGGAAATAAAAATTTTTTGGCCAAAACATCCTACCTCAAAAATTTTCTTGGCCAAAACATCCTAGGCCGAAAGATCCTAGGCCGAAACGTCCGGGCCAAAACGTCCGTGGCCAAAACGTCCGTCCTCCATTTCTAAAACCCGGACTGAACGCTTAGTCGAAAAACTGTACGCCTATTCAGAACTTCTTTTCATTCATATATTTCCATAATTTTACTTTGTTTTATGACAACCGACAGTTAAAAAGTAATAGTTATAATATCTTTCGTTTTCGTAACAGTCACTGACCAGTTTATATGTTATTACTGCAGTTTCGAATCCACTTTTCGTAAAGGTTAGTGTTTATTAGTAAATAATTATCAAATTAATTAGTCTAGCACGGCTCAGCCGCAGTACATGCGTACTAATAAACTCTAACCTGCATAGTGTTTGAAATTATATTTTGTAATAATGACTAGATTCTTTACACTAACGCATCATTCATATAATCGTTAAGTGGCACAACTCAGTGTTTGATCCATTTCCGGCATCTCAGAGACATGTTCGGACTTTATGACGGGGACTTTATCATCATTCACAGAAGAAACAGCTGCCGTCGGCGCGGCTATTTGTAATTTCTGTTTATTTTAATATCCGGCTCCAAATAACCGCTGATATCAGTCAGAATCAAGCAGATCGAAGCTAGTATCCAATTCTTTTTCGTTTGCATTAAAAATTATTTCAGTAATCGCTACAGAACAAGCGGAAAATGACCTGGCTCCTAACGTTTATATCAGTTGTTCTACACGTATAACTAACCACCGTCTTGGAAGATAGATGAGCGGAGTCGTTTTGGACACTTTGATTGTACAAAGTTTTCATGTAGACAACGTGTTTGTCTGTTTGCGGAGCTTAAAGTCAAAAAATAATTTCAAGTGCAACACCTTGAGTGACCTTCGCCTTGGGTATTTGGGTATAATGGGCAGTCCCTGCATAACAAGAGCTGTCCGTAAGACAGCCAAGCTCGACTATTCGAAATATTGTCCCAGAAGCAGGAAAATATTATCCAAAAAGGTTAAATATCAAAAGAGTTTTAACTTCAAGAGCGGATATAATTTGACCAAAATGTTATGGGACTTGCTGCTATCAACTAGTTTTATAGCCCCAAAGGCACATGTGAAGTTTCAATTCAATAACTGTATTAGTTTTGGAGATAGTAACTTGCATGTCAAACTTTAACCAGAATTTTCTAAGTGCTAAAGGGGGCATAATTTGCCCAAAAGACATGTCAGAGTTATGGGACTTGATACAGTGAGGTTGGTAATTGATCTAGAAAAAAGAAAAAAATAAGTTTCAAAGCTATATGCCTTGAAATGATAGCTGTATGTACTTGCATGCAAAAACTTAACCAAGGTGTGACGCCGACGCCGACGCCAGGGTGAGTAGAATAGCTAGACTATTCTTCGTATAGTCGAGCTGAAAAGGCTTTGTTTGTACAATGTTTATGTGAAGTTACAGTAAGGTATAAGCAAAAGTTAAAAAAAAAGATTTGACAGAAAAAAAGGCTGCCGAAAAACTTAACTTGAACCGAAGCCGGGGCTGGTAAAAACAAAAACAAAGTGTCCTGTCAAGATGAGCGGAATAAATATATATTTTTCTCGTATGTTAACGGAAACTCGTAAACAGATTCTATTTCTTGTCCAAGACAAGGACATCGTTGGTGAAACAGACCAATAAATACTGTTTCACTGTCGCAAGTAAAATACAATACAAAACTTTATTTATAAATGCAGTAAGTACAGTGTATAGAGCATACAAGCCCAAACACTTCATCATTTCTTTATTGAATAGGTGTAAAGTGTTTTGGCGGATAGTGGGGCAGTTTTTAGGTTGAAACCGCGAAGCGGTTGAAACCTATTATAACCGTATTCTGGATACTGCAAAAATCCAGTACTGTCAGTTTTCATTGAACGCAGATTAATCCACTGTTCTATTTCCGAACTACTTTTATTGATTATTTACGAGTATACCGACCGCTTATCTCTCTACATAATTTCTATGTAAAAGTTCCTTGTCAGGTTTAACAATCATTTCAATGCAAATGATAAAAGAAAATATACCAAATTATACATCTTTGACAAGCTCAGATCACAAGCTTTCTTATGGTGTATAACTTTAGAAAATTGAAAGAGAAACTATGACACACTGGCAGTTAAAAAAATAGCATTTTCTGTAGAATTTTAGCGTAAAGTACCTAACGTTTATATCTTTCAAACTGTTAAAGGCATTGACCTCCAGATTTTAGCTAAAAATATAATTATGTTTCTTTGTCATAATATGAGTTTTTGTTTCTAAATTACAATTTGTATTTTAAAAATGCCAAATTAAGAAACCGCGTCGGGAATCAAACCTGGACCGCCGTGGCAATAAAGACGTTTTCCGGCTGTCGTTACCAAAAGAGCTATGGAGGCTTTAGTGTTTAATGCGTGTTAAATATAGATATTTATAATCGAGACAGTTTACTCCGAGTAAAGCGTTAGTTTAAACTTTATTTCAACAAACTTGACATACATGCTATACAACAATAATTGCATGAAATTAATGAATTGGGAAACAAGTTATTTAAAACTTATATAAAATCCTCTACATGTTGGAAATAATTACAATTGATCAAATACCACATTGTCAGGAATCATGGCTAGTGATAACTTCTATGTGGCAAATAAGGATAGTATAACATAACTGCAATGCTGTTTGTTTCAATTAAATTTTGTAAAATGGAGTGTTGCTTGAACCGATTATGTACTCACGGGGGATGCAAATCAACAGAGCAGGAAGTATTAAAACTTTCCGAAATATTAAGACTTTTTGTTGTGAGAATGATACGCTGAACATCAACGATTACGAGATGAAAGCCTCTCGTTTCCATTGAGAAGATTGTTTACTGACAATAGACATGGAGTATTGGAGAAAAAACTTTTCACGAATTGTTTGATATTTACGACACGGAAGTAGTCTCAGTGTCGCCACAGGTGCAAAAGACGGATTCAGTTAAAGATCTTCGTTGATATCAGAGTAAAGCGCTATAAACGCTTCTCAATTTTCATCGTAAAAAGTAGTAAAAAAACAATTTATTCTCATCTGTTTCCGTAAAATATACTAGTAGTCTGTCAGTAACCAAGTTTCAAAGCATTCTTAAGAAATATAGCATTTATTTTCAAACATCTAAAAAAAATTATTTTTTGTTGTTGTCTAACTGGGCCCAGTTGTTCGAAACTTTAACAGGCTGTTAAACTAATCGCCTGTTAAATTTTGATTCAAAATACTAGTCTTGGTGGGAAACACTAGTGCGATGTTTTAAATTTATTGTAAATACGTTTTATTGTTCATAATTCATAAGTCATACATTTGTTTTCCTAAGTTTTCTAAAGTGTCGAAATATTACTGTAAAATTTAATCGACTGTTACCTTAATCAACTGTTAAAGTTTCGAACAACTGGGTCCTGGAAGCCAGTGCTTTTAACTGTTAAATTTGAATTAAAAAGTAATATATCCCAAACAGTGATTTGTCATTGAATAAAATCATTGTCTGGAGTTTAGATGCAAAGGAATTATATCGCTGGCAAGGGTGCAGCCTATAATAATATGCATCTAAACGACAAACAATGATTTTATTCATGAGCAAATCACTGTTTAATATATATTATTTCTATTCTAACAAGTTATCGAGGATTATAATGTACGTCCTTGACGATATCCGTTAAATATGTGCCTTATATGTGTTCATTACTTTCCCAGCGCGCCGCTATGCCGTCTAACGCTTTGGCGTAATAATTATGATGTCAGAAAAATTATTCATCCAGTGATTTTGTCATATAATTCCTTCGCATCTGAACTCCAAACAATGATTTATTCAATAGCAAATCACTAAATGAGATATATTATTTTGATTCTAACACGTTACCAAGGATTTTAAGTACATCCTTGACGACATCCATTAAATATTTGCCCGTTTTCAATCGGTTTCTTTTCCAGCTCGCCACTATGACGTAATAAGTGTGACGTCAGAACAGTGATTTGTTGTATAATAATTCACTGTTTTCAGCCTTCTTTGTTTAATAGGAAAATGAATCGGAGTCGTTTTAGAATATCTAATATTTCTGTTATCTATATTCACTGAGTACTTGTGTTTTTAATGAAACAGTCACTGTATTTCTCATTGGTATCATTATTGTAAATTTTAATTAAGCCGATGTAGAGTTGCCTTGCCCAACTTGTCAGTGTGTTTCAAGACACTTGATGGTTTTAGTCAGAGCAGAATTTCTAGTATGTTTGAATGTTATACTGTTTCATGAAAGTAACTTAAACTGTTACAGCGGAGTGGTTTGCGGATTTCAACCTTTCTGTGCTGTCAGCGCTTTGATTTTATAAAGTTTTGCAACTAGGCGGTCAGTGCATAATTCATATGCATGTTGAATTTAACAATATTTAAACTATTCAGGATTGTAAATTCATATTTGTAGGTATAAACTCATTTGCATGGATTTATAATTTAACATTCAGAAGCCGTTCTGGCACGTATTTCACTCGCAGTTCCTAAATAATGGGCATTTTTAGCCTGAATACATCGTCTTTTGCTTCGACCTTCTAGGTTTTGAATGAAAATACGTTTTAATTTCATGTGTTAGGGGATGTCTATTAAACGGCAGTTTGTTGTAGAGACATTTATCATACATTGAAAAATATATACAACAAGAATATTTATTTCAAATAGCCACAGAAAAACATAAAAATACTCACTACCGACAGCTTCCAAAAATTTGAAAAACGAAATTTAACGCCTAGTTATTGGCGACTTCCGTTTGGGCGTACAGAGAGTCTATACACTGTGCTGATTGATAGTTTTATACAAAATCATTGACATCACTTTTAGAAAACGAGGAATGTTCTTTGTTAAATCTCAAAACCATTCGCACAACTTAAAAGCTTGCTGTCTTTAAAACATGTTAAAACTAGCTAGGCTAATCTTTTTTTTCAGACCAATCCGGAAAGATAAAATTAGATATTGTCTAAGATACAAGTTTGATGTTTATGTTTCATGTGTATGATAGGGTATGTAAATCCTCGAGACGGTAACGTCCGTATATAGTTATCCGTCTTTGTAATCTGCATAATAAGGGGTTTTTTTTTTTTTATTTCTTCCGGTAGTCCGCAGACGGTTTGTTTGCATGAATAACAAAGCACCCGAAATCAGTTACAGAAATTCGTAAACCGTGCCAACATGTTTCTTTTCACTGAAATATGTCTAGTTATTTGAGAGAAATAAATTATTATCTTATTTTAAAGGTGGATAATCAGATTTTGGCCATGTAACGGATTTGTTCGAAACTTTAGCATCTGATCATTTACTCTTATTTATGTTCACTTAACACTTAATACAAATAGAAATTTTCACTGGAGGTATTTTTAAAATTTCATTTTCCTATCCTGGTTGCCCAATCAAGATAGAGTTATTTTATCATAAGTATAAATTTGATAAACATACTTTGCCTAAGGAAATGTAAAAATATTAGACATATTGTAATATATTTGTAAAATATTTGCATTAAAAATTATGTATTTAGATGGAATTCATTAGAAACGCAAGTTTGAAAAATTACTATTACCTCCCTTTGCCTATCTTGGTTGCGCAACCAAGATAGATTGGAAATAAATGAATTCAGAAGCTACACACAGCTTTAAAACTTGCATTTTGGTTCAGATTGTTCAATAGTTGATATGTCTATCAAATGCAAATGTAAAACTAGACAATGTATCGAAATAAAAGAAATACCCAGCTTTTTATATGCTTTCATATTAAAGGGGAGTAATTACAAAATTTTATAAAAATAATAAAATATACATTTCAAATAGGAATCTAACTCTATGTAATCGGTCTTTTTGTTCCTAAAATAATTCTCTACCAGAATATACAAAAAGTTAAAAATGTCATTAAATGTTGATTAAAGGTGATTGACCACCTTTAAAAAGATAAAGACATTGGACATACAACGGAAAATATTGTTATTAATAATCATAAAGTCTTACGAGAACGCGGCGAATAGGAAATAACGTCACCATGACACCGGCTTTCCTTAAATGCAAAGTTTGACATGTTTTAAATTTGTATAACATTCTGCATAGCTTCATTTATAGGTCGCTTGAGCCTTTAACTCCGAAGTTTATTATTGCTGACATAATGTTGTTTAGAGTAGGAACTGGTTCGTCTTTCACTTTATTATCATTATTATCATTACTGTTGAAAGAGGAGAGAATTTATAATAAAAGTTCCAACTGTCTCTGCTGGGATTCGAACCCGGGTCTCACGGGTGGAGGTCCAATGCCAAAGTGTCGACTCCCGGACGCAAATATCAAAGATCGGGAATGGCCTTGCAATAATTCCGATGAAGAATAATGATTTTTATTTGAAAAAAAATCTACATACGTACAATGTAGAGCTTATTTATATACATTTCGAAGACAAACCCATGCGAAAATAACATGCGATAAAGATTAGCTGGTGCGGGATGCGGGACACTGAACACTCAAATTTCTAATAATGGAAACACATCGAGTGCTGCGTCATCAGTTTGAAAATGAATTAAATTACAAGAAAATTTTATTACTATACGTTGAAGATGTGCTTTACAGATTATAGCTCGGAAGATGCAAGGTACGAATCTGCTTCCGAGCTAAGGATGTTTTTATCAACTTCTAACTGGAGTTACTGTCATTCCTTACGTGGAGTTTGTGTGTTGATGCCGGGGTGCTGGTGGTCGACCATAATAAAATAACTTGTTTTTAATGAACTGGTGATGTGTACTACTAGTATCATCTTACTGCCTTATTACGATGCTATTTCCGGTCGTAACATATTCATGTACTTTCATTCATAGTTCATAGATGAAAAGTTATTCATAGACATGGGCTGTCACTTTATTTACATGTTAGTTTACGGGGGGGGGGGGGGGGGGGGGGGGGGGGGAGGAGGACTCTAGTGACTCTAGTTACCTCCCACGACGGTTCGTCAACAGAGTCACAAGAAACGACTATAAATTTAGAAATACGCATAATTGAGGTAATTTAGTCTTTCATATAAGATTACTAGCACAGTGATGCTTTAATGACAGAAAAAAAAAATTCTGAATAGGAAATTTATTCTTATGCTTGTTTCTGTGCAATACAATACGCTAGCGGCTGTATGTCATTTCATGCGCGCTACACGGGACATGGGATAAGTCACCTGCTGGCCTATATTTTCGATTTCTTTTCCTTTGGTGACGTCACAGCTTTATAACGTCACTGTTGGCGCATTTTGTCACCGTCATGCACCAACAGTGGATAAGTAACACATATTCACAGGTCAATTCTAAGTCTATTAGCGCATAATAAATTATATTTTTAAGAGGTTCTAATATCAAATTACAAGTTTTGAAAACAAAATAAAAATAGATCTATTTGATCAATTCATTTCTGGTTTTTCATGAACTTCCGGGATAAAGTGTGATGGACAAATCGAACTTGACTTTACACTGTGATAAGTATGCCGTATGTTCATGAATAGTTTTAAAAGCTGTTATATGATCTATGTACAGCAAATTATGATACTTCTTTCGTTTCCTATACTATGGAACTTACAGTTTCCTTTTAAATGTGAATCACTAACAATTACGCCTGTTCTCAGACGTGGCTTAGTTGAATGTAGCTCTAATAAATGTGTCAGGCTGAAACGAAATGAAAGTGTTTAATTATGTCGCGAGTTAAAATAATGTTGACATATCTTTTGGCCCAATCCATCTGTACAATTATACTCCTTTTCATGTTTATATTGTTGTATAACAAATAGATTTACCGTAAATGATTCTTAAACAACACTAAAAGCATTTTGATGTCGGGATTATGGGTACGAATCACGATTAAAATTTTATCTATTATTCATTAATCACTTTCTTTCCTGTAATACTTAGTATAGATCTACAGCAATCAAAATTTAAAGCATGACCTACAGCTCAATAGACCAAACTTCCTTTAGTAAAATGGAGAGGTTCATATATTCCACCTGCCATATTTGCTCTTTGAAAGTTTGATGTTTTGCGGTATAGCCATGTCTTCAGGTTCGATACTCGCTTGGCCGGTCAAAAAATCAGAATAGGTATCTGTTGCCACAGAAGGCTGACTGTCACCACCACAACATGGCATTCTGTTACTAGAACTATGAGCTTATTTAGCAAAGAATAAAAATCTATAACGTTGCAATCAACATTACCTGGATGAACCGAACCTTGTGTAACCAACAATCTGACATATTCATCTTCAACTTCAGAAATTTCCGTCGGCACGGCATCATACGTCTTCGATCGTTTGCTTTGAGAAGTGTGCATTTGTTTGTCATTTGCCGCATTTCCCCTTCATTTCAGCGATTAAATCGGATAGTTTGTTGTTTTTTGTAGTTGTTGTTTTTTTTGGGGGCAGAATTTTGCTTGTCAGGCATTGGCTTTGTGAATATGATAACGAGGGCATATTCGGTAATCATCGGAAATTCCCGCCGTATTCGGGAAAGCTAAAGTGTTATAGGGCTGGGACGATTTCAAAATTTTGAAACCGGTTAATCATTTGTTTAAAATCGAATGGAACCGGTTAATCAGCCGCCATATTGAAAATGCTGTTTTCTGTCCAGTTGATATCCAGCAGCTGACTTCATTAGAAATTTACCGACTTTATTGTTTGCAAGCAGTGTGACAATTAGTAAGTCATATTTTGGTGTGTGTGTTTTTTTTATTTTAAGTAAATCACGACGTGCAAACTGGAGGCTTTTATGTTAAGTTGATGTGTTTAAGCGGAAATATACTGTGGATCTATGTGTTGGTCAAAGAAATATATTAAAATAAGGTACGACTCGTGATGTTTATTGTTTGAGAGCGATTAGCGGTTTTGCAAAATTGAAACCGGCTTCACATATTAATCGAATCGGATCCGATTAACTGAGTAATCGTCCCAGTCCAAATTCTTATAGTAAAAAATATTTCATTACTTATAAACTTTGTATTTATTTATTTAACTTCTGTACCATTCATAACTAAAAAAGACGAATATCCGTCCCTAAAATAAACCTGTATTTGTTTCGTATACAAAAAATTATACCCCCAGGTACAAATTTATACCCGTGGGTATAAAAATTATACCTACGGGTATAAAAATTGTACCTGCGGGTATAATTGTTTATCTTACCTCCTACAAGTTTCTTGCATTTCTATTGGTCAAAAGACGCCACGTGGAGACAGGATATATTCCATATCCTGCTAGTATATTTCAGATATGAATTTTGATCAAAACAAAATGGCTGCCACACTGCTGGCGTAATAGAATCAAGTCAGATTATTTATTAGCTCCAACGAGAGTATCGTTTCCGAGAGTAAATTTAGTGTTTTCTTGCCGATTTCATTCTATATCTAAATTGAGGCTCATGAAGTTTGACAAAATTAGCCGTAAAAGTGGAATAACTCTGTATGGGATAACGGACGTTGAAATCTTGTTTTGGAAGTTAAATAGAATTAAGGAATAGACATATTTGTTACTCAGCAGTTCGTTGTAGGATCATTTAATCTACAATGTCATGCAAGATAAATGATTTAACAGGAAACGGGATGAAATCCGAAGTATCAAGACATTTATGACATCGTTTAGGCATTGTAACTGAAAATACAAACTTCAAGTAGGAGCTGTCTATATTATATGTATGTGAAGTTAACTGCATCAGAATACAAGGACTGAAAAAATTATTAAAATATCATTTCCTGAAAAAGTGTTATTTGAGCTGAAAAAAAATGATCCTAGATGAAATATTTGGAAAAAATGGAGACAACTCCGCAAAGACTTTATGATAGGCTTAGGTGACAATTGACCTAGTACCTCATCCAAACTACCCACTTTTTACCTCTAACCATGACAAAAGCATGCACATTTGCCACATGGATTAGCAACCTGAATACAAAACTATGTAAAGATCAAATAATTGATTGCCCTGGGGAAAGTAGGACATTTTTTTTGTGGTGAAATTTGTCAACAAACAGACGATGCTTTTAAAAAGTCAAAACCCACAGAATTTCACAAAGTGAAAATTGTTGAAAAAATTACTGCTGGAAAGAGAACAATCTCAACTACCCATACATATGCGTCAAAGTATGGGAAAAATATCTGAGAAAATCGAAGAAATCAATTTCAACACTGTTAGATGCATAACTGTGTAATTATACATGGCATTTATCATAGATAGGTTACTTTTCCTTTGCACTGATATAACATGGGCAGGATTAGGATTAAAAAACGGTGTTCACTCAACAATTCCACTATATAATTAGATTGTTTCCCTTGCGTAAAGAAGGCTTAGGGTAAATCTCTACATCGTGATATCCGGTAACTTTCGAAGGGATGGAACAAGAAGCTTTTTAGTGTTTCTAATCTAAACCAGTTCATAACCTGTGTAAATGAGCTTTTGTGTTTTGTGATTTAACCAAAACACAGGTCATTGTGCATTTTATGGCTGGTGTAAATCATCTAGTGATGACCAAACAAATAATTTGTAGGAAAATCCATATCAGGCTCGAGCGGATTTCCTCGACAGCGTATATCCTGTATCCTGTCACCAACAAGCAATGTAACTAATATTACCCGCAGGTATCATTTTATTCCCGTAGGTATAATTTTTATACCCGCAGGTATATTTTTGTACCCGCGGGTATAAAAATTATACCTACGGGTATAATTTTGTACCTGCGGGTACAATTTTATACCTGCAGGTATAAAAATTATACCCGCGCGTATAATTTTTATACCCGCGAGTACAATACCGCAGGTATAATGTTTATACCCGCTTGTATAATTTTGTACAAGGGTATAATTATATACCCGCAGGTACAATTTTTATACTCGTAGGTATAATTTTTATACCCGCGGGTACAATTTTATACCCGCAGGTATAAAAAAATTATACCCGTGGGTATATTTTTTATACCCGCGGGTACAATACCGCATGTATAATTTTTATACCCGCGGGTATAATTTTAATACCTGCGGGTATAAATTTGTACCCGCGAATATTATTAGTTACACTGCTTGTTGGTGACAGGATACGGGATATACGCTGTCGAGGAAATCCATATCAGGCGAGAGCGTATAAAAATTATACCTACGGGAATAAAATGATACCTACGGGTAATATTAGTTACACTGCTTGTTGGTGACAGGATACGGGATATACGCTGTCGAGGAAATCCATATCAGGCGAGAGCGTAGCTAGAGCCTGATATGGATTTTCGAGACAGCGTATATCCCGTATCCTGTCACCCACAAGCAGTGTAACGATTTTATCTTGCCGACTAACTTTTACATCCTCGCTGTACTGATTGACACAGATTTTATATTATAATAAAGCTACTTACAGTGCAGACTGGAATCCTGAAATCTTCCCTGGTTTTCATGCTTTGATAATAGTTGATTAACACCAGCCATAAAATGAAAAAATGAACTGTATTTTGACAGAATCACAAAACACAGAAGCTCATTTATACAGGTTATGAACCGAGGGTATAATTTTGTACCTGCGGGTATATTTTTTATACTTGCGGGTGTAAAATTATACCCGCAGGTATACACTTATGCCCGCGGGTACAATTTTTATACCCGCGTGTACATTTCCAATTTATACCCGCCGGTATAAATTTATACATGCAGGTATAATTTTATTACTACCTGTGGTACCTGGAAACTTTCGACCCAAATGGTACGCCATAAATGCATGCCTTCTGCATTACGTATGTAAGGGTTTCACCTGACGGGGATAACTTTTATTTACACTGCCTTTTGGCTATGGAACATGGTGGAGGTAAGAGTGAGGTTAGGTGCACCATAAACCGGTTTAAACTCCCCTGGGATGATTTTGTCAGTAACCGTTCCAAGGCGGTGCCCCGCTGTGTTCCTGTATGTTTGGTTTGTCCTTCATTCTCCTTGTGTGCGTGCGTACGTGCGTGCGTGCGTGCGTGTGTGTGTGTGTGTGTGTGTTGTTCGTGTGTGCGTTTGGGGAGGCTGCGTTTTTGGACCGTGGCTTTCCCTGTTGGATATTCTTGCTTGTTTTAATAATGCTATGCTGATGAATAAATTACCACAGAGACTCAGTTACCGCGGATTATGTTAACTGATGATTTTTAGAATATAGCTGGGTTCAAGGTAACTTACAAATTAAAAGTAAAGGTTTAATTTGTAATACCTATTTTTCCGTTTCTATTGATAAATTCAACTTGGGTATTATACACTAACACTAAAATATAAAACGGTTCATGTTTCAGTAGACAAAAGTGATATTTTAAACCAAATTAATGTAACCATAGGAACGAACATCGTGGGCACTGAGTCACACCTTTAAGGTTTAGGTGTTTCTTAAGCCGAAGATCAGTTTTAAAAGTTATGATGTCAAAAAGTGCTAAAACGATTACTTATCTGTCAGAGAACTTGAAGATTATTATCTAGTCAACTCAAGTAAGAGAAACATAAGCAGAAAAGGTGCGGAATGAAA
Source organism: Mercenaria mercenaria (assembly GCF_021730395.1). Classification (NCBI taxonomy): domain Eukaryota; kingdom Metazoa; phylum Mollusca; class Bivalvia; order Venerida; family Veneridae; genus Mercenaria; species Mercenaria mercenaria. The sequence continues at coordinate 7,091,477 of NC_069376.1, forward strand.
TTCCGGAAAATGGAAGGAGCAACTAATAAGTCTCACAAAATTAGTGCTGAATAAAGTTTCAGGATGCTTCCTTATTACCATGGAAACCATTTTGACGGTGTCTCTGCGGCCAGATACTGACGTCACTTCAATTACGAACTTTTATTGACACCGATCTGTCAGAAAAATCGATAAATTTGCCGTTATAAACAAAAGAAATAAAAAATACTAAAACTTATACAGAAAAGGAACTATTTAGAAATCAAAAAATCGGTACCCCACAAATTAAAGTTTAATTTTTCTCGGATATTATGAATATCTTTTTGAAAAGTATCTTAATATTTGATTGGTCCTTTTTTACTTTTAATATACCCACCTCAGTTCATATAAACTCTGTAGAAACCGGGACAAAAAATGACTTTTTCAAGTAACAGATAAAATGAGATATTTTCCGCAAATAATCGAAGAAACGGTACCCCTAAAAATGTAAATAAATTATTCGTTTTTTTGTTGTTGTTTTTTTTTTTTTTTTTGTTATGTGTTATTTGTTTTAAAGTTTATAGTGGTTTGCTTGGTCCTTTTTGTATTTTAATGAGTACAATGAACATTTCTTCAAATAGTTCGGCTTTTTCCGTCGTTATCTGTAACTACTCGAAAGCTGTTACGGAAAATATTGTCGTCTGCTCCTCAGGATTAATTGACGTAGAATGTATAATTTTTTTTAAGAACGGTTTTCACACGGACGGGCTTTAATATTCCTTAATTAATATTCATTACATGCACAGGATATACTTGATGATAAAAATCGACAAAGACAGCATTAATTTATGAACACAGAATAAAATATTGAAACGAAGTTCGATAAAACAGGGCCATGACGGCCCTATATTGCTCACCTGAATAGCAAATTTTGGACCGTTAAGGAGCCACAGTTCTGGGACCAATGATGGGATCTGGCCAGTTTTCGAAAGAAACCGAGATATTATGCACATTATGATTAAAATCAAATATAAAATTTGGTCTATATCTTGTTCACAAGGAATTTGTGGACGGACAACGGACGGACGGACGAACGGACGAAGGGTGATCACAAAAGCTCACACTGTCACTACGTGACAGGTGAGCTAAAAAACCAGAATTATCAGTTCTTCAGGGATATATTTCAAACTGAAGTTTGGTCTCATTATGAAAATTTTAAAGGAGTGTTGGTTTCTAAACTATTTGAAAATGACATAACAACATTCCGGGAAATAAACCACATAACCGCGGCAAACGGCAATAAAAAGTTTTTCGTCGTCGTAACATAACACGGGGAGGTTTAGTGTTAAGTGCGCGCTAAATATACAAAGTTTATCGTAAAAAGTTGTTAAAACAATTAATTCTCATGTGTATCCGTAACAAAAAGTCTGTCAGTATAAGTTTCAAAGCATTCTTAAGAATTGCACCATTAATTTCCAGATATCTAAAAAAAGTTTTTCTTGTCGAACGATCTGATGAATAGTGCCTTTAATGGCTATTTTTGTACCCTTTTTTAAAAAAAAAAATATTCGTTTAAAACTTGTGTTATCTTTTATTCATTTTAGTCCCAAGATTGCATATAATTACTTTTAGAATAAATTCACTGTGTATTATAATATTGCCATATCCGGTCAGTGTTGTTTAAAGCTGGGCCATAAAAAATGTGTTACCCCACTTACTATAAGTTATAAGTATTTATGAATTATTGGTTTTGCAATATATGTATATCACTTTCTTCTGTCGTTAAGGTTTGAACAAATATTGTTTTAATTAGAATGAACATACAATATTTATTATCCTATTGAAGTGTTCGTCATTCTTTTCTCTTTACAAAGATATAAAAATTATTTATCTAAAATGAAGAATTAATGCTTCCCTTGGCGATTAAAAAACATCACTATCAGTCTCTGTTTACGGCATATAGTTACTGAATAAAATAAGCAAAAACCTGTGATACGTATCTTATTCTTTTCCCTGTAGCCACTTTATTCATATATTGAGAATATCTATTATCCTATTGAAGTATTCTACAGACAATAAACTTTTTATATATGTTTTTATTTTGAAATTATTTTAATGTCTTCTTGCTTCCCTAGACGTTTAAAAGTTGGTGATTTTGTATTATTTCTTTATTTGCCGCGTCCGTGGTATTTCCGGACGCGTGCGGAAACGCACGAACCCGCCCGAAGTTTAGCTGCCGATGATTGTTACAACATAGTATTAAGTGATAATAATAGTGCGGGAATAATTTCAGTTATATTAAGGCGAACCATAGTTTTTATACGCCCGTTTGAAAAACGGGACGTATTATGGGAACGCCCCTGGCGGGCGGGCGGGCGGCGTCCACAGACTTTGTCCGGAGCATATCTTCTACATGCATGAAGGGATTTTGATGAAACTTGGCACAGTTGTTCACCATCATGAGACGGAGTGTCATGCGCAAAAACCGGGTCCCTAGGTCTAAGGTCAAGGTCACACTTAGAGGTCAAAGGTCAAATTCAAGAATGACTTTGTCCGGAGCATATCTTCTTCATGCATGGAGGGATTTTGATATAACTTGGCACAAATGTTCACCACCATGAGGCGGAGTGTCATGCGCAAGAACCAGATCCCTAGGTCTAAGGTCAAGGTCACACTAAGAGGTCAAAGGATACAAGAATGAAAACTTTGTCCGGAGCATTTCTTTTTCATGCATAGAGGGATTTTGATATAACTTTGCACAAATGTTCACCACCACGAGGCGGAGTGTCATGCGCAAGAACCAGGTCCCTAGATCAAAGGTCAAGGTCACACTTAGAGGCCAAAGGTCAGATACAAGAATGACTTTGTCCGAAGCATTTTCTTCATGCATGGAGGGATTTTGATGTAACTTGGCACAATTATACACCATCATGAGACGAAGTGTCATGCGCAGTTCCCTTCTTTAGAATTACTTCCCTTTGTTGTTACTGTAAATAACTTATATTGTAACTTTTTCATTACTAGTCGTAGGGAAAAATCGAGACCACTTTTCTGTAGTACAACATGCATGCTACATCCAATTATGAGGTGTATTTTTTCTGTGGTACAACATAGATGTTACTTTCAAATTTTAGGTGTATTTTAAGGTATCTCTACCTGGTAAGGAGTTTTTTTGTAGACTTAGAAAAACAAATGACTTACAATGATTACTAAACAACCACAAAATTAAAATTCCTTTTGCAAATACAGGGGCTAGAGTAAAGAAATTTGCTGTGACGGGCGTATATTGTGACATTCTGGCACTCTTGTTGGGAATAACAAGCTTACCGCAAAATAAATGTTACAGAGAAAGATGCTGACGTATCATGTTAATAAATAAAAAAAAATATAAGACATGATGCACGTTGCAACTATATATAGTTCTTTCTAAACCACTGTCTCGTATTTTAAAGATTCGTTTAATTATACTTATACCCCTTAGTTTAAGTTTTAACCATAAATATGTTATAAAGAATTTATATAATGCAACATTTGAGTAAATTGTTTTCGGAGCCTCTGAAACAGCCATATTAAAGCGCTTTTCGATAGTTGTTTATTACCAATTAACGACTTTTTGCAAGTTTATTGCTTATCAACACCTTTTTATTAGACATTGTCGGTTTATGTGAAGTCTGACTGTGAACATCGGATGTGGACTGTCTAGGGAGCGTTTCAAAACACATTTTATTTTTCGAATTCAGGGTAATAACTCCGAAAACATTATTTCGAGCGTACGTGCCACGGCTTTATGCTAAGCACTTTCTACCATCACTGAAATATGATGAAGCGTTGACAAAAATTTCAAGCCGGGTTTATTCCCGTATAAATCTGCCTCCAGTAAAAAGAGGTAATCCAAAAGCAAAGAAAGTATTTTTTTCCAGATCTGAATTCGAAATTCCCAAACGAGTGTTACCTTTTAGGAATGTTGCCGTTTTAAAATAATTTTGCTAATTTGTATGTACATTTTGGTCATTAAAACAGCAGTTATACTGTTGAACAATTTCTGAAATTCAATCCATTAATATTTTACACAAAAATATCTTTACTTAGATTTTGTTTATTTGCAAATTTTCCCAAATAAAACTATTTCTAAGAGCATTTTCATAATTTCACTAGTGTTGATGGCGTTCCCAAAATGATGAAAAAGGACCTGTCTACATAATTTCTATCTCTAATAAGGCGTAAAGAAAAAATTATTTGTTTCCGGTATCCCGACCTACCCTAAATTTTTGGCCAACCCCCAAATGTTTTTATGGCCCTGGAGGAAAATGTTTTCAACATTTGTATTCGTCTTTTTGACACAGTAGTTTTCGAAAAGTTTCCCTTAATAAAAAATATCCAAAGAAAAAGTCCGACCTACCTACCCTAATGTTTTTAAGCATGTTACCGGAAATAGACAATTTTTTAGGCCAAATGAAATAAATTAATATCGTTATAATCATTCAACGTAAAATCCATAACTTATGAATAATTAGACATTCAACTATTCCTGAGACGTTTCAGTCAAATCACAAACAGTTTATTAGGAGAAGTAGTCCAAACATTTTTTTTTCACTGCAGTAAAATTAGTAATGAACATAACTCCGAAAACATATTTTGAGCAGTATGTTGCAACGATATACACATATTATTTCAGTAAATCCATTAAAGCTTCGATGAAATCTTGGCAGAAGGTTTGAAGTTGAATTACAGAAATCTCTTCATAGACTTTATATATGGTAATCAAATGGTCATTACTCAGTACAAGTCATTTAAATATAAACCTGTAATACATGCTCAGCTAGAATCTATACGGATCATTCCTATGACATTGTATTAAAATCCTGCTAATTATAAAGCAGTTTGGACAAATTTCATTCATAAAATAAAAATAAGGGACCCTAAGTCCACAACAAAATTTGAGGACACGCGCAAGGCTTTATACATAGAGGATACTTGTTTGTTTTGAGTGAATATGGAATGTATCTCACTGAGAAGTGAATAAAATTTCAAATATTTTCGCAAGCGCGTAGCGCGAGTGAATATGTGAAAACTTTCTCACTTTGAGGTAATATATATTCCATATTCACGAAAAACAAACAAACTTTCTTTTTATTTTATGCTTAATTACGTTGAGATGTAAACAGACATGACGTCAGACGTGTTTTGACGTTAGAAAGACGCACGCAGGATAAAGTTCCATTTTATTTTACTTTTTGCTGCATAACGTTATGAAATTCTCGTTAAGTAAAATAATTTGAATTGAGAAATATACTATAAAGAACAAAGTGCGACTACAATTTTCATCTTGTTTTAAGCAAATAAATTAAAATTCATACAAAATGTAGATCGGCATTTACAGTGAGTGATATCAGTGAGTGATATTGATTAATGCTTTCATTTTGTCGGTGAGGTTATAATAAAGGGATAACGCATGTTTTTCCTGTTATAACATCTGCCGAGAGATTGTAATTGCCTAACCCGATAAATCTTTGAAAACTGACAAATCTCCTGTTACCAGCGTTTCCAGAAAATAAATTCTACAAGAGAAAACATTTCAAATTTCGTGAAATATGTTATATGAAATAATGTAAGAATAAAAGTAATGTCGATGAAATAACATTTTATAGAATTTTGAAGAAATGGTCTGAGGTTACTTCGAACCTATGGTAACGTGTGTGAAAGTCTGAAAAACTTTCTACTTCACCCACGCCATGAGAAAATCAAATAGTAGCTTTGCATCCGCGCAGTCTGGTCATGATCCATCTGTTCGCGTACGTTTTTTCTAATTGCAAAATGCTTTGAAAGCGAACATCATTGATCTTGACCAGACTGCGCGGATGCGCAGGCTGTTTTGGATCCATGCTGGTCGCAAAACTACTATGTTTGTTTTCTCATGGCGCGGCTCATTTTTAGAATGTGAATATTGGGTAAACAAACGAAAATACCCGAAAATATTGGAGAAAATTTATAAGTGCCAGTCAATATCAACTGTAATTATGAAGATACTTTAATCTTATTCATTTTCTTTGTTTGCTGCCGTGTATAAGATTAATATTAAGATGTTTTTATTTAAAACACTCAGTGTGTACACTTCGTATTTGACGGCCATGTCTAAAAGATAATTGACCAGGTCCGATCTCTTATGCCAAAGAAATATACTTATATTATACATGTTCATATATATAGGTATGAGTCCTGGCTATCGAATGAGACTAAGTTTGAGTATCTGACTTACCCGAGGGCCAAGGCAGGCTATTTAAGGTCACCGGGAAGTGTTTAAAGGTTTGACCATGTTTGGAAGGCTTTAAACTCGGTTAGAACCTCTATGACTATGATATATACATGTATCAAACAATGGTCGTGCAGGTATGTAGGGTCGAATAAGAGCTGCGCACCGTATTGTCTTCTACCTTCGTATTTTGACCATGGCTAAGAGATTTTCGATCGGATTCGAGCTTTTGTGTCAAAGAAATATACATATATCCTACATGGTTGTATAGATGTATGTCCTGGCTGTCGAATGAGACCACGTTTTAGTACCTAGGATAGCCCTTGAAGTCAGGACATGTCATATATGGCTACAAGTATGCCTCCAACATAGAAAATAATGCTTTTTATTATGTCTGAAAGGCTTTAGACCCAGCTGAATCCTGTTTAGCCAAAACATGTACAAGTTTTATTCATCGTCGACTAAGTGTGGGTCCTGGCTACAAAGTAACACGATGTTCGAGTACCTGAGTTGGCCATGTTTATCAGAAGAGGTAATACATGGAAGTACAGAATCTCTGTAGATATTGACACTACGTAAGATTTTGACTTTTATTCGAGTTTCTACATCCCGGGTACCAACCTGAACCATATACGGATATATTGGTAGATGTCTAAACATAATTTTAATACGAAAGTAATATGCCCATGTTTTTAGATATGTTGTTTTTTTTTTTAACTTTTTTAAATGTTGGAATTATAATTTCGGTCTGAAGTTCACAGGAGTGTTTCTTTTCCATTTTGGATTTTCCTCTCAATGGGGGAACTAAAGCGTCGTTCCAACATTCATGCATTCAACTCCCGCTGGATACGGAAACTTTTCAAAGGTTGCACTTATCTGTTTTACTTGCGACGTTCCATGTAGGTGTCAAAATAAAAAAAATAAAATAAAATAAAAAAACTGACGTATTTGTCTAAACTTACAGTCCGTTTTGGCTGATTTCACAGTAAAAATGATAAATGTTTTAAAAAGGGTCATTAACCCTTATCATGCTGCACACGATTGATTCTGCCTTTGCGAAATCCGTGCAGTTTGATCAAGATCTGCACTGTTCGCTATTCAGTTCAATATCTTTTTTGTAATACTCCTATTATAACAGTTAATGGTATTGTCCAGTGATGGATAAGTTCATTATAGAAATTTGGCAGGGTAAGGTTTAAGCAGTGCCTGACCTAGCTGCAATGATGCATTCGGCTCTCGTAGATTTAGCCAGACCCGACCACACTCGGCACAAGCCCTTCGTGGTACCCAGGCCTGGCAAAATCAAAATATTGCAGACTTTGGTACTGTTACAATAACTTCTTTATCAACACGGAAAATCCTGTCCAGCATGCAAACATAAACACAACCTAGAGTTTACGGAAGCGAATATGTGACAAGCTAAAATCTTCTCCGTACGTGTTCGAAGTCATACTAATAAGATCATAATTTTACAAGAGATTTTAAACGCAAATGTAGGAAGTTAATGAAAATATTTTTCATTAGACATTGAAACATTCTTTCAACACAGTACACATGACTTGAGGAGTAATTTTCTGTTTTCCCTGTCTGTAGTATGCTTCCATAGATTCTGACACCTGACACGCATCGCTATTTATAAATCTGCTGTTTATTTCATTTGGGACGCTGGTAGTGGCGTGATCAGTAAGAAGATCCAGAGCAAAAACATTTATAGAAGGATTTTTGTTTTTAAAACAATAAATTTGGAGTAAAGGTATGTTTATTTTACGGGAGAAGCAACATAGCAAGAATTTTAACTTATTCGCGTAGGGAAAGGACACGGAATTGTGACTGAAACAGTGTCATTAAAATGTCTGCTGCAAGATTGGTACAAGCCTAAAATGATATATTTTTATTTACTCGGGCAGTTGATAACATGGAACATTATAAATAATGCTTACGACAGTTTTATAGCAGTTGGGAATACGCATATTTTTCAAAGTTTCGTTACAAATAAATATTCTAATTTTAGAAATCAGTTGATTACACAACTTGAATTCATAATACTTGTTTTGAATAAGTCATCCCATTTGCAAATGATTTTGGACATAAAATAACAGGAATCAGTTCACTGTTTAGCTACAATCTTCTACAGATTGCTCTTACAAACTGATAGAAACTCGTGTGAGAAATGTGATTTAGTAGACCTTCCGTCAGCCAGCTGGATGGCTTCTTCACATGGGCCTCGAACCCACAACGATGAGGTTTAAGTGATTCGAAGTCAGCGATCGTAAACATTTGACCACCGCTCTAAAACAAATCCAGCAAATACTATTAAATCTAGATCTGCTTGAGATATGCGGCTTTTAAAAACTCCAAAATATGCACACGGACATATACACCTTATTTGCCCGTTATGAAATAAACATGTTGATATAAAATTGTTTAAAGTTTCGTTGAAATCTACACTCTAGAAAGTTTTCTATTCGCGCAATCGTCATCAAAGTTGTTATTTCCAACAGACTTTCGCTGTGAAAACTGGTATGAGTTCACAGCTTTCAAATAATCACATAAAACAAAACACTCGAAGTATCTTTTCTATTTGCCGGAGTATCTTATTATACTCTTGTATTTTTTGAGAAAAGGGTTTAATCAAACTCTCCATCGTTGAAAAACATACCCAAATGTGCAGATCGTATTTTAAAATTTCAACGCAGCATATGAGAGTGGACTTAATACAAACAAATCAAGAAAAATACAAGTTAAACTTTGTGGATATAATTTTTGCTCACTGAAGTACATAACACAAAACTTTTAATTACAGTGGCCTAGCGGATTGCCAGGCTCATGTTTCTATTTCCAAATAATGATTTAGAAAATACGAATGAAATAAAAGAAACTGTGAATACACACATTAAAGATAAATAAGCACAAAAAAAGCATATTGAGTGTTTTAGAGAGATATACATTGCCAGTTTGCACGGCTTCCTGTTACAGTATGCATATTACTAAAAAGAAACAATCATATTTTTATGGTAAATGAAACGTATATACAGTAGAATAAAATTTTCGTAACTCTGAAAATTCCATAATAGCGGTCTGGCAGCCACGCATTCCGGCATTCTTTTGTATTTTTAAACATAGAGCAATAATTTAGAAATTACGATATATAAGGAAAACGTAAAAACTTGATAGAACATAAAAATGATTATAAACTTTGAAAAGTTGCAACGCAGACTGTTAGTGAAGATTTTACATTGGGGAATTAAAAAAAAAAAAAACAACAACAAAAATGTCATGTTAAACTTTCGTGGCTTCTTTATGTTAACTGAAATACATCAGCCTTAATGCTCAATGCACGAGTCTGCTGGACCACTAGTCAGCCAAGCCGGGTTTTTTTTTTCTTTTAACTTCTCATGAATTCAAACGCGTGGCCTAGAGTAATCTTAATAAAATCATGTAAATGAACCGTAGATTGTATTCAGTAAGTCAATTAGCTGCTACGAATATTTAACTCATGATTGCAGTCGTTTTCCATCTGAACTCAGTTTAGTCCGCCAAGCTAGTAGAAAAAGTTTTAGGCATGGCAGCCTAGAATAATCATTTTGAAAACGTCCTTTTATTGATTTCTAACTAGTAGATATTTAGTTGTAACTTTTTTCTAATCAGTCGCTAGTCGCGGATTTTCATTTATAGCTATTCTACCAACAGGTCACTAACTTTATGCTGGTAGGATGCCAGTTTCAGGCCTCATGGTCGCTAGACCGACAATTTCAGCAAGATACAGTTTACTTAAGTAAATGTAAACGTGTTCATACACATATAAGTTGTGTTAAAATACCAACAAGCTGAAATTTCAATATATAAACATCTATCATAGCCCATTGTATGATGTAAGTAAGTACTATTTGGATTGACTGTATATAATTATGTTCTTCTAGAAAATGGATCTGTTTCACGTATTTTTAACAAAGGACTTTTTTTATATTTCAGACCTGAGGGAAGATTTGATAGGTCTCTACAGAGAAGAGTACCATACCCTACCACTGTCACCTTTATTGGAGGAAAATGACACGCCTCTCCTTGAGTTCTACGTCATACCAGACATAGAGTCAGTGGAAATTCAGAGGGCGCGTGGAGGTGGCAAAGAAGCTAGATCAAAGGTTACGTCATTGCATGATGTTTTCTACAAGGAAAAAGAACCATGTCGTAAAATTTACCTTACTGCGGATGCTGGGTTTGGGAAAACAGCATTAAGTAAACGGCTCGTTTTAACGTGGTGTCAAGCAAAAAACTGTATCCCAAACGAAGATAAACATTTTAAGAAGAAAGACATAAGTACAATGTCGAATTTTGACTTTGTGTTTTTGTTGTCTTTACGTGATTGTTCCGAAGAATGGGACATTGATGAGATGATCAAAAAACAAATAATTAATGATCTAGCACACACTATTTCAACTAGAGATTTTGAAAACATTCTTTCTAAAGAAAGATGCCTGATAATATTGGATGGATTGGACGAATTCACACACGCAAAAAGAGACATTCCACACAGGAAAGCTAGGAGGACATGTACAATCCTCACAACAACTAGACCGTGGAAATTGGGCGTTAGTAAGATACGTTTAAGTGAAATAGAACGAAAGTTAGAACTTGTCGGACTTAGTAAAACGTCTGCTAGAAGATTAAAAAGGAGTGTGATCTCACTACTGTGGGGTGAAACTGACATAAAAAAACACATTCAAGAGTTTGATCGCGCTGTCGGTGAAAGAGGTATTTCGGATTTGGAAACTAGTCCGCTCTTATTGGTGTATCTTTTGTGTTTATGGTGTGATGAAACAGATCTAGGAATATCTAGAACTGAGTTATATTGTCAAATAGCTAATCTTCTTCTGAAACGAACGTTTGAAAAATATCCCGACATGAAACAGTCATGCGAACAACCCAAGAGTGATATCCCACAATGTATCAGTAGAAATGAACATTGTAGGAAACACTACAATCTTCTAAATGCTTTAGGAAGATTAGCATTTGAAACATTATTCGATGAAACGAAGGATCAAAATCTTGTATTTGACATGGCAGTGGCAGAAAAATGTCTGAATGATAAAGATTTGCTTCAGTTAAGTCGCCATTCAGGGATAATTACACATGAAAAAGACCAAACGAAAATAAATAAGCAAATGCAAAAAACATCATTTTCACACGCAACAGTGCAAGAATTTTTTGCAGCATTATATATCAGTGTTAGCTGGGATCAAGAAGAAGTACGAACTAAAGTTCTGTCGTTCTGTCATTGTGTTGCGCGAATTCTAGCTATGTCGAAAGTGTTCGTTTTCATCAGCGGAATAAACGCAACAGTATTTTCCTCATTGTCGAAGGATTTAATGAAAGTCATTAGCGAGGATAAGATAACGAGAGAATACAGATCCACGACTGATGAGCGCTGTAAACCTCTGAAAGACATACAAGACATGTACATTTCTTGTATGAAAGAAAACACGAGCGATAAGGAACTCAAACTTTTCTGTCAAGATTTTTTCTTTAGTGAAGATTGTAGAGAGGCAAAATACTTTTCATATTTAGCACGGCTTGCGGTAGAAAATAGAAACAACATGGCGTCAATAAATATCGACACAGAAGACAGTGGTCGTAGTTTACGTGAAATTATTGATTGTTGTGAATTGCACGAACTGTTCCAGATCAATAAAATATTCTGCTACAGTGAAGAAGAAAGCGCACAGCTTCGTGTACTGTTGGACAAGTCGCCGAAATGTGTCACTGTTAGATCGTCTAGTCTACGTGGTTCTTGGAGCCGTGAAATGTTGGAAACATTACAGAATAATTCTCTGTTACAAGCAATTTATATCGAAGCTTTCAAGATGAGCCACGATGTACTGAATGACTTTCTGAATTATATTATAAACAGAAAAACAATGACGGAGATTAGATTGTTGGGCTTATACTGTACCGAGCACATGTGGCGTTCGTGTACTTTCAGTTTAGATTTTAGTCAGCATTCAGATCTAAGGAAGTTAGAATTGGAAGAGATACCTGAAGTGTCACAACTGAAAGTTAATAGTCAAGTGAAACACGTGAGATTGGAGGATATCAATCTAGGTGAAATGTCGCTGCCTCCTGAAATGACGAATATTGAAAGTGTTTATTTGTGGGATGTAAACATGTCTGCTTCAACATTGCGTGATCTCGTTAAGGTAGTGGAGAAACTTTCACACAAATTCAAACTAACAATATGGAAGTGTAAGATAGAACCGGAAATAGAGTTTGAACACGTTAAACAATATATACACTCATCTCAGAATTTCCGAGTTACGAAGGATGATTGGCTGGGGTTTGAGTTTGAAACAAAAGTTGAATGTTCTTCTACATGGAGTGATACACAAGTAAGTTGTCTGATTTGTTTTTCTTACAATATACACTAAATCTGATCATTTTTGAATATTTTCTTTATTAGAAAGCGTCTTCGTGTTCCATCTTTGTGAGAAATATTTAATTGAGAATCGAATATGCAACTGAGCGCTGTCTTTAAATTTACAAAAGTTTTGGGTATTTCTGCTGTAATTGAATGAGATATTTTTATCTGTTGTATTATACTTTACCGCATAACTCTTTTTTTTTTGATTTGGTTAGTATTCAGCGCATCAACCTGAAAAGCGAACGAGCGCAGGTTGGTAACTATGGAGGGAATATCAAGGTTACTCCTAGTTGGATATCCAAATATATAAGACGAATATCCAGACAGAGGTGAATACACAGCTACCTCTTTGTTGAGCATTCAAATTATTATGTCTCCCCCAGGAGACATATTGCTTTTGCCCTGTCCGTCCGTCCGTCCTTCCGTCCGTCCGTCCGTACGTCACACTTCATTTCCGAGCAATAACTGCAGAACCATTTGACCTAGAACCTTCAAACTTCACAGGGTTGTAGGGCTGCTGGAGTAGACGACCCCGATTGTTTTTGAGGTCACTTCGTCAAAGGTCAAGGTCACAGGGGCCTGAACATTGAAAACAATTTCTGATCAATAACTAGAGAACCACTTGACCCAGAATGTTGAAACTTCATAGGATGATTGGCCATGAAGAGTAGATGAACCCTATTGATTTTGGGGTCACTCCGTCAAAGGTCAAGGTCACAGGGGCCTGAACATTGAAAACCATTTCCGATCTATAACTAGAGAACCACTTAACCCAGAATGTTGAAACTTCATAGGATGATTGGTCATGAAGAGTAGATGAACCCTATTGATTTTGGGGTCACTCCGTCAAAGGTCAAGGTCACAGGGGCCTGAATATTGAAAACCATTTCCGATCAATAACTAGAGAACCACTTGACCCAGAATGTTGAAACTTCATAGGATGATTGGCCGTGAAGAGTAGATAAACCCTATTGATTTTGGGGTCACTCCGTCAAAGGTCAAGGTCACAGGGGCCTGAACATTGAAAACAATTTCCGATCTATAACTAGAGAACCACTTGACCCAGAATGTTGAAACTTCACAGGATGGTTGGTCATGAAGAGTAGATGACCGCTATTGATTTTGGGGTAACTCCGTCAAAGGTCAAGGTCACAGGGGCCTGAACATGGCAAACCATTTCCGATAAATAACTAGAGAACCACTTGACCCAGAATGTTGAAACTTCATAGGATGATTGTACATGCAAAGTAGATAACCCCTAACGATTTTGGGGTCACTCCATTAAAGGTCAAGGTCACAGGGGCCTGAACATTGAAAACCATTTCCGGTCAGTAACTTGAGAACCACTTGACCCAGAATGTTGAAACTTAATAGGATGATTGGTCATGCAGAGTAGATGACCCCTAACGATTTTGGGGTCACTCTGTGAAAGGTCAAGGTCACAGGGGCCTGAACATTGTAAACCATTTCCGGTCAGTAACTTGAGAACCTCTCGACCCAGAATGATGAAACTTCATAGGATGATTGGTCATGCAGAGTAGATGACCCCTAACGATTTTAGGGTCACTCTGTTAAAGGTCAAGGCCACAGGGGCCTGAACATGGAAAACCATTTCCAATCAATAACTTGAGAACCTCTCGACCCAGAATGTTGAAACTTCATAGGATGATTGAACATGCAAAGTAGATGACCCCTATTGATTTTGGGGTCAGTCTATTAAAGGTCAAGGTCACAGTGGCCTGTTCATGTAAAATCATTTTTTGGAAATAACTTGAGAACCACTTGACCTACAATGTTGAAACTTAATAGGATGATTGGACATGCAGTGTAGATGACCCCTATTTATTTTGAGGTCACTTGATCAAAGGTCAAGGTCACAGGAGCCTGAACAGTGACTTGAGAACCACTACGCCAAGAGTGTTGAAATTTAGCGGGATGACTGGACATGCCAAGTAGATGATCCCTATTGCAGCCAACCATCAGTGTCTCTTTGACTTTCGCTCCTGACCCCTATTGACTTCTTGCCTATAGGACTTTGCATTGGGGGAGACATGCGCTTTTTTACAAAAGCATTTTCTAGTTTAAGATAATATTCAGCCAGAAATGAATACACAACTTGTTATGAGTTGAGTATTCAAATACCTAAACATATATCCGGCCAGAGGTGAATACACAGCTAGCTCCGTGATATCCACGACACATAAGAAAACTAAACACACAGCAAGCCTGGAATGCCCACGTTAGACGAATCTCCAGCCAAAGGTGAATAGCCTTGTAGCTCTGAGTTGGGTATTCATATTACCTAAGACGAATATCTATAGATCCAAAGGTGAACACTCAGCTAGGTCTGTGTTGGATATTTATGATACATTTGAAAACTGAATACACATCCATGATTGAATACCCAGCTAGCTCTGAATTGGGTATTCAAAAAAAAAAAAAAAAAAAACAAGACGAATATCCAGTCTGAGACGAATATCCAGCTATCGCTGAGTTGAGTATTCACATTACGTTAGACGTATATCAAGCCAGGGTTGGATACACAGCTAGCTCTGAGTTGGATATTCATGCCACATATCGAAACAGAATATACAGCCATGATTGAATACCCAGCTAGCACTGAGTTGGGTATTTAAATATAAAAGACGAATATCCAGCTAAAGGAAAATGCCCGGCTAGCTCTAAGTTGTGTATTCAAATAAACAAGACGAAAATCCAGTCAGATGTGAATACACAGCTAACTCTGAGTTGCATACTCAGGACAAAGGTAACATGAATACCCAGCCAGGATTGAATGCACAGCTAACTCTGAGTTGGGTTTTCAAATGAAAATACGAATTTCAAGCCAGTGGCAAATATCCAGCTACCTCTGAGCTTGGTATTGAAATTGTCTTAGACGAAAAATTTACCCAGTGGTTAATACACATGTAGCCATTTGTTGGGTTTTCAGATTACCTCAGACGATTATCAAGCCAGAGTGGAACACACAGCTAGCTCTGTGTTGGGTATTCAAATAACCTAAGATCAATATTCAGCCAGAAATGAATACAGAGCTAATTATGAGTTGGGTATTCAAATTTCCTAAAAATATATCCAGCAAGACGTGAATACACAGCTAGCTGCTCTGAGTTGGATATATACGACAATAAGAAAACTGAATTCACAGCTAGCATTGAATACCCAGCTAAGTCTGAGTTGGGTATTCAAATAACTAGCATGAATATTCAGCCATAGTTGGATTTCCAGCTACCTTTGAGCTGGGTATTGAAATTACCTTAAACGAATATTCACCATGAAGTGAATACCCAGCTAGCTCTGAGTTGGGTATTCAAACATATTTATCTAAGACGGATATCCTACCAGAGAGGAATACACAGCTAGCCCTGAGTTGTATATTAACGACACATCCCTTACGGAAATATTATAGTTTGCCGCGAACACTTGCTGCGATCATGCCGCGAATATCCAGTGAATATGCCGCGAATACTTTTGATACAATTGGTATAATAGTTCGCGGGATGTTCGTTTGGTGTTCACTTTTCACATGCAAATTAGTTTTGCCGCGAACAAGTTGCCGCGAACTTCCTGCGAACAAGTAGCTGTGAACTTCCCGTGAACAGGTTGCCGTGATCATCCCGCGAACAAGTTGCTGCGAACATCCCACGAACTAGTTGCTGCGAACATCCCGCGAACTAGCTGAAAACCATCTCTACATAAATTGTGTACAAAAAAGCATGTACAGAAAAAGTGCAAAAACAAATAAATTAGTAGGAATCAGGGATATAAATTTATTGAATAAACTTGAACACTGAGGTTGTAACAAATTCAAATTGTCAATGTCTGAACTTTTTGTTATCATATTTGGAGCATTTTAAACAAAGTTTTAATGATAAAATATATATATAATAATTATATGCTTGAATTTTAACTGTTACTTGTCATTTCAATAACAGTGTCTGAGTGCATGTATTCATTTCATCCCAATGTTTTTCTTCACACTACAATGTACTTATAAGTTATATGTGTCACTACAAAGCTGTCATTGTTTTACATCTTAATTATCAGACTTATGAAGCTTAGAAATTGTCAAAATAAGCTAGTTTTATATTTCTTTTTAGATAGTCCAGAATATCTGGTTGTAATTAACTTTTTAGACTCCTACTGTGACCTTACAGATAATGTTACAAATTAATTGATCTACAATTACCTGCTCTTATAAAAGCTCTTCAGTAACAGTTTACCAAAAGATTATAATCTTCTAAGTTCTTCTCGCGAACATGCCGCGATTATTGGTCTTCCTGCGAATATTCCGCGAACTAGTATCAAACCAATCGCGGCATGATCGCGGTAGCAGCGAATATCCCGCGAATACTTCCTGCGAAAAGGTATGTTCGCGGCATGTTTGCAGCATGTTCGCGGCATGTTCACAGCTTTTTGACCATTTCGTAAGGGATAAGAAAACTGAATACACAGATAACATTGAATACCCTGCTAGGTGTGAGTTGGGTATGCAAATATATAAGACTGATATCCAGCCAGAGGTGGATAGCAAACTAGCTCTAAGTTGGGTATTCACATAACCTATGACGAATATCAAGCCAGAAGGGAATACACATTCAGCTCTGAGCTGGGTATTGAAATTACCTAGGACAAATATTCACCCAGAGGTGAATACCAAGCTAGCTCTGAGGTGGCTGTTCTGATTACCTAAGACGAATATCCAGCCAGAAGGAATACACATTAAGCTCAGAGTTTGGTATTCAAATATATAAGACGAATATCCAACCAGAGGTGAATATACAGCCAGCTCTGTGTTGGGTATTCAATCTACCTAAGAAGAATATTCAGCCAAAAGTGAATACACAACTAGCCATGAGTTGGGTATTTTCTTTACCTAAACCTATATCCGGCGAGAGGTCAGTACACAGCCAGCTCTTAGCTGAATATTAGCGACACAAGAAAATTGAATACACAGCGACCATGGAATGCCCAGCTAGCTCTTAGTTGGGTAACTTAAGACGAATATCAAGCCAGAGGGGGATACACATTCAGCTCTGAGCTGGGTATTGAAATTACCTAGGACAAATGTTCAACCAGAGGTGAATACCAAGCTAGCTCTGAGGTGGCTATTCTAATTACCTAAGACGAATATCAAGCCAGAGTGGATACACCTACCTCTGTGTTTGGTATTGACATTACCTAGGAAAAATATTCATCCAGATGTGAATTCCAAGCTAGCTCTGGGTTAGCTATTTAAATTACCTAAAACGAATATCCAGCCAGAAGAGAATACACAGCTTGCTAAGAGTTGGATTTTAACGACACATAAGAAACTGATTACACAGGGAGCATGCCCCACTAGGTCTGAGTTTGGGATTAAATATATAAGACTAATCTCCAGTCAGATGTGAATATCCAGCTACCTCTGAGTTGGGTATTTAAATTACCTAATATCAATCAAGAAGTAAATGCTCAGCTAGCTTTCACGACACATAAGAAAACTGAATGCGTAGCTAGTTCTGCGTTGCATATTAATGATACATAAGAAAACTGAAAACATAGCTAGCATTGAATACTAAGCTAGGTCTGAGTTGGGTATTCAAATATATAAGACAACTCTCCAGCCAGGGGTAAATATCCGGCTAGCTCAGAGTTGGGTATTAGAATTATCAAAGACGAATATCAAGCCAGAGGGGGATACACATTCAGCTCTGAGCTGGGTATTGAAATTACCTAGGACAAATGTTCAACCAGAGGTGAATACCAAGCTAGCTCTGAGGTGGCTATTCTAATTACCTAAGACGAATATCAAGCCAGAGTGGATACACCTACCTCTGTGTTTGGTATTGACATTACCTAGGAAAAATATTCATCCAGATGTGAATTCCAAGCTAGCTCTGGGTTAGCTATTTAAATTACCTAAAACGAATATCCAGCCAGCAGAGAATACACAGCTTGCTAAGAGTTGGATTTTAACGACACATAAGAAACTGATTACACAGGGAGCATGCCCCACTAGCTCTGAGTTCGGGATTAAATATATAAGACTAATCTCCAGCCAGATGTGAATATCCAGCTACCTCTGAGTTGGGTATTTAAATTACCTATGAGGAATATCAATCAAGAAGTAAATGCTCAGCTAGCTTTCACGACACATAAGAAAACTGAATGCGTAGCTAGTTCTGCATTGCATATTCATGATACATAAGAAAACTGAAAACACAGCTAGCATTGAATACTAAGCTAGGTCTGAGTTGGGTATTTAAATATATAAGACAACTCTCCAGCCAGGGGTAAATATCCGGCTAGCTCAGAGTTGGGTATTGGAATTATCAAAGACGAATATCCAGCCAGAGGTTAATGCTCAGCAAGCTCTGAGTTGAATATTCACGATACATAGGAACAATTAATACACAGCTAGGACTGAATACCCAGCTAGGTCTGAGCTGGGTATTCAAATACACAAGATGAATATCAAGCCAAAGATGGATATCCAGCTAGCTCTAAGTTGGGTATTTACCTTACCTAAGACGAATATTCAGACACAGGTGAATACAAAGCTACATGTAGCTATAAGTTGGATATTCACGAAATATGAGAAAACTGAATACACAGCCAGCATTGAATACCCAGCTAGCTCAAAGTTGTGTTTTCAAAGATATAAGATGAATATCCAGCCAGAGGAGGAGACTATTAAGGGAGCTCTGAGTTAGGTATTGAAATATATAAGACAAATACGCCGTAAGAGGTGAATATCCATCTGGCTCTATGTTGCGTAAAATAATACAGAGGTTACTGGGACGATGCTATCTCCACTGGCACCTATTCCTGGAGATTTGCGAGTGTTCCTATAAGTATCGTTGACCGTTTTTAATGTTTTAAAAAGAAACAACAACTACGTTGTTAGTCTTATTTCTCCTGGCACCGGTTTATCTTCCTTGGCATTGGTTCCTTGAAGTATGCGATTTTTCCTGAAAGTGTCGCAGACCGTTTTGAATTTGTTCAAAAAGGTATAATAACTCTGATGAAACTGAGTATAAACTTGCTATCTTACAAGTGAATAGGTTTTCTCTTTTGAGTCGTGAATAATTTCTTTGTAATATATATGTTTAGCTAAACAATATTTCGTTGAGCTTTTCCTTATTTCATATTAACGATAGATGGTGGTGCCTTACTTTATATTATCCTATAAAAGTTCCAGACAGATGAAACTCGTCATAATTAAAACGGACAGTTTTCATTGATGATGTTTCAGTGAGAATATAATGTTAAGGTCGACAATTTGATAGTACATTCTTTCGAAATAATAGCATTCATCGGCGTTTATGTCTGCTTTGCCTGAAATCATGTTTCCATAAATTTGAAGATAATCCGTCAAATAGTTTAAACTTCATTGGCATCATAAAATGAACTAAAATGCCATGTTGCATAACCCTTGTCTGGACTTTGTCATAATTAACATACATTTTTTGAATCATTGTTTGACTTCCGATAACACATCAAATAGCTGGTGCTTTTACTTCTACTCACATTGTTTCTCTATTTCAAATAGAAATGTTTTGCATGTGAACATGTTTTTCTAACGCTACTTGATCAAATACTTTTAAACTTCACACAATGCTTTGAAATTATGGGTTAACCTTACAGTGTAATGACATCACTAAAGTTTTCTATTTGTACGAATTATGTCTCTTTTTTACTCAGAAATATTTTTGTGTTTGTGCATGTAATTTGTTTCTCAGAAACTGGTCGGCAATTTTTTTCAGACTCCACACACATCTGTAGCAATTAGGTGCATTTCTGTATGTAACCTAGATTATAAGTAGCCACTTATCGATATGGAATAGATTGTCACACTTGTCCACACTTTTACTTTTGCACATTTTTATTCAAAATTAGGTCACATTTTTGACTTTACAATTGTTGTAAAGTTTTTGTATGCCCACTTGTGACTCAGTACCCACTAATGAATATGGAATGGAACTTTATAGACATATGTGATGATCGAACATGCATTGCATATGTTCCTTATCTTCACTTTGCATATTCACATGATTACTTAGCAAGTGTTGGTAGAGTTTTATTGTATGTAAGCTTGTATCTCAGTTCCCAATGACGGAAATTGAATGACACTGTCCCTTTTACGACTTATAATTTCCGGTTACGTTTTTATACTTAAGCTTTATCTCAGTACCTACTGGTATATATTGATTGGAACTTCAAATACGTGTCGACTGTGATGGGATGATTGTACAGGAACAATAACTCCCGTT
This sequence comes from Mercenaria mercenaria, assembly GCF_021730395.1. NCBI lineage: Eukaryota > Metazoa > Mollusca > Bivalvia > Venerida > Veneridae > Mercenaria > Mercenaria mercenaria. The sequence continues at coordinate 7,112,373 of NC_069376.1, forward strand.
TCCAGTTTTACAAAATCTTGCCACTTTTTCCACTTTTGCTTCAAAACAAAACTGTGGTACAATAAGACTTTACCAAAACTATTATATTTAATGAAGATGTCTCTTCGGCCGTCCCTCCGTTTCTCTCGGATACTAAGTCAGAAACCAAAAAATCTTCCATACATTGCAGAACGAACTAGTACCCATGGAGGAGGATCCCGTTTGTGCTTTGCATGACTATTCTGAAGAAACCAGCGCGGGGGCCATCTGTTCTAATCAAACAGGTAACTGAAAACTGTTTTTTCTTTTTTAATTGACATGACCGCAGAGATTATTATTAGATTTTGTTAATGCTGGTTTTTCTTTAAAGTGTATTTAAATACATGTATCTCTAACCGGCAATGAGTGTTTTTGTGGAATTAAAAATGCAGATTTTCTTGTGAACTTACTCTCCTTCCTTGCAATTATAAATAGCTTATTCTTGAAAATTTTAACCTTGGTGTTAGAATTTGATATGCCATTGTTGTGGCTTACTGTCTTTAACCTATACAGAATATGTTTTACTGTTACATCTTAATGACGGGCGTATATTTTTCCATTCTGGTACTCTTGTTTAAAAAAATCTTTATAGCAATAATAATAATTATTGTTCTCTTTACAGCTAGTTTGATCCCTGAGGAAATTTTGCGGATGGACCAGAATTCAATTGAACTATACAAGCGAGCTTTGAGTGATGGCAAAGAAGCTGTTCGCAGCATCCGTATAATGGTTGTGGGACACACTGATGTTGGTAAAACAACTCTAACAAAACGTTTGTTCTATGAGAATGTAGATATAAACCAGAGAGAGAGCACAAACGGAATAGACGTATATGTGAGAAAATGCATTGTTTCACTGGATACTGGTCATTGGACTATAATTGGCAAAGGTTAGTATTTACGTTCTGTTTAAATATTTGTAGAAAAAAGATGGTTTATTGTAGTTGTTAAATTGAAAACAGTTTACATGTGTTTATTCTGAAAAAGAAGAAGCATTTTAGATAAATGCCTTTTTATAAAGTATTTGCTAGCAAATCGCTACGCTCAAAATGTTGGTTAGTGTAACATTTACAAAACATATTATCAGCAGCAGTAATCATTTACTATTTATCTGTTTCCAATTTGAACCATTTTTATCATTTTATGAACAAAATATCTGTTAAGACTTTTAGTGATTAGACGTAAACAAATTGTTTGTTTCCGGTATCCCGACCTACCCTGAAGTTTTGGCCCGACCCTAAGTGCTTCTATGGCTTTGGAGAACAATTTTTTTCAACTTTTTGACAAAAAGTTGCAAAACCGCACTTTTTATGCTTTTAATATAGCCAACGATCTTAGAAATCAACTTATTGATGCTCTAAAGGCATAACCCCCCTATTTGTATTCATTTTTGACACAAAAATAATTTCCGAAAAGTCTCCCTTAATAAAAAGAAAAAAAGAAAAAACAATTCCGACCTACCTACCCTAATTTTTTTGAGCATGTTACCGAAAACAAAGATTTTTTTAGGCCTTATAGCTATAAAGACTCCAGGAAAGCCAACAAGATATTTAAAAATGTGATATTGCTAATTTTACTGTTCCAGATCAGAAAATGAAAACCATGTATCAACGTTTGATGAAGTTGTTGCAAAAACCAACGTCTAACGACATAATATCTGGAAAGAAAGATAATGTTATAGCAACAGGCACTGGAGAGGGGAAAGATAATAGATTTATAGAACAAGAAGACATGAGTGAAGACGACAGTTCAATGAGTGAAGACGACAATTCAATGAGTGATCGACATGGTATAACTCTCAAATATTGCTATGTAGTGTACTGAAATGATTATATGGGCACAAATTAATTACTGTTGATCTGGTTTCACTAGAATACGAAGTATATCGGCGTGTTTTAGGTTTGTTGAAACAACCCTGCATTTCATGACTTAGAGGAAAGTACTTTTGAAAGGCCTATGGTTTATCTACAGTATTGTATACTTTTACATACACATTGATTTCGTTGATTCAGAATACATAAAACAGTTATCAATCATTCAGACCACGCAAGCACACGCTGAAGTCAGTTATTAGAATGAAAAGGGTCCTAAGTAATAGTTATTGTTCTCGGAATAGGTCTGCATTGTGTTTATAGACATGTGAAGATTTGTGAACCGAGCGAGCGTAGCGAGCGAGGTTTTTAAATCTCCTCACAGGTCTATAAACACAATGCAGACCTATTCCGAGAATGATAACTGACTTACCTACATGCTTCTTTGTTTTACATAGTCCAGATCGGTTTCGGATTTGAAAAACGTTTGTAACGTGCATTTATGATAAAGAAATAGTTAGAAGAAAGAACAAGACAATATGTGTCACTATTTATTTGATACTATTGATATAACATAATGCCCAACGTGCTACGAACCTGTAAAAATATTTGTCAGCAATTAGGACATAACATTTTGTATTGCATGAAAAATCCGTGCACATTTGGGAAATAGTCTTTCTCTGAGATCGTCAATGTGTAGCAAATATACATTGCCGTATAAAAAGTATTGATAAATATTTATTATTACATTATCACAAGAAATGCTTATCGTAATATACCATGATTTAGCACACGCCAAAAAGACACAACGAAATGTGCTTAAAACTGTGCGAACAGCATCGAGAAGATATAAAAAGCTTCAGTTTTCTTGACAATGAAAGTAATGAGTACAACTAATGAAGATGTGTATAGGATAGACAACGAGTGCCGTTGTCTACGGGATATATACAACGAGCAAAGCGAGTTGTATATATCCCGTAGACAACGGCACGAGTTGTCTATCCGACTTAGACCACGTGACATAAAAACTGCAATTATTGAAAACTCTCCCACGCATTCTATAGAAATAAGGTTTAACGTGTTTTTATAAGAGTAATATCATCTTTGTACCGTTAGCGCTTAATTGTCAGTGGGGCACATGAAAGAATGCAGGTGTATAAATTCAGTTTTACTCAAATACCGGATTTACTAAGATTTAACGTTCATTAACACTTTGAGTCATTTATTTGCAATCACAAAATTAGTGCTAAACAGTTAAATATGGATTTCTCAAAAATACTCAAAATTGGACTGCATTCTGAACAATTAGTTTTTGTGAGGAGTTTGCATGTTGGCGAAACACGATGACAGATACGTTGATTCGTTGATTCAAGAAGATAACCAGGTTATTCATTTATTTATTTAGTTGGTTAGTTATTTTTTTATTTGTTTACTTTGTTTATCAGGATATAGTTAGTGCGTAGATGCTCGTAGGACTACGAATACCTTTTAACTATATCGTGCTCTTCTTGTAAGAATGATGTAGTTGTTTTACTTCCTAACTGGGCCAAGTTGTTCGAAACTTTAACGGGCTGTAATTTAGTTTATTTTATTTTATACTAATTTGTTTTAGCTCGATTGTGATGAAAGCTTTAACTGTTTAAGCTTATTGTAACCACTCTCGAGTCTGTTTCCTATGAAAACTAGTACTGGGGTCATATGAGAAGTCATTGTCGTGACCCCAATGATGCTCGAACCCACGACCACTGCATTAAGCTGTTAAACTAACTGCCTGTTAAATTTCTATTCAAGATACTAGTCTTGGTGGGTGGGAAACACTAGTATGATGTTTTAATTTTACTGTAAAGATGGTTTAGTGTTTATAATCCTTAACAAGTACATTTGATTTTCTAAGTTTTCTAAACTGTCGAAATCTACTGATAAAGTTCAATCGCCTGTTAAAGTTTCGAACAGCTGGATCCAGTTGATTGCAAATGTGAGGATCATGCTGACATGTCTTTTTTATAACAAGTGAATATAAAAAGTTACAATTGTTGGAAACGTTTCAATGAATGTGTAAATTACGTTTTTACCCAGTTGGTTCTACACTACAAATATGTAGTTTATTGTAATTCAATTTTATTGATATCTAATAACATGGGGTAATTTTTACGATATTAATATTTAGACGTTGTCAACTGAATTTACCTCCATGTCAGTCTTATTTTTTATCCCATTGATAGCTGGTGAGAATATTGCAAGGTCATTTAACTCCGGCGTTAGGCTGTATTGTTAGATGGTAAATTGACACGAAATTCACGCGTTTTTTGCCCAAGTTTCCCCCGATATATATACAACGCTACTGTTGTATATGAAATTTAGACGGGTACAAGTCTGCTTTGCGATTGGCTATTTACGGATTATCATGGTCTAATTGTAGTTAGAGGCCTCCGTTATGATTGACATGGCAACGATTTGAATAAACATTATATAGTTTAATGTCGTTTTGTTTCACCTGATTCACCTGTAGAAGTTGTCATTTACTTGTGGATGTCAATACAAGTATAGAATCAATGAAACCTTGTACAGTGCAAAATATCTGATAATATTTAAAGGCATAAAAATGTCAAATGTTCAATTTTCAAGATATGTAAAACTGGTCGAAATTGTTTTTCACTTAAAACGTACTTTTTGAAACAATTGATACTATATTTACGGAGTCAGTCACGCGTTCACCTTAAATGTCATGCACGAACTTCTCATGATTCTACTGCATTGTTTCGGTCGCTTACGATTAACTTTAAATTTAATCTCTGACAAGTGCATAAGTGTCTCCACAATTTGGCTCAGTGGTTAGAGCGGAGCGACTCGGGTTCGATTCCCACTACAGGCACTAGAGATTTTTGTGTAGACAGTAGAAAAAGGACAGGTCTGGAAATTCTTATAGACCTCATAAGCGGTCTATAAGGTGTTTATAGACCTCATCGGAACAAAGAAGCCGGTAGGTAATAGCGATTAGCGGTTTTGCAATATTGAAAACGGTTTCACCTAGTAATTGAATCGGATCCGATGAACCGAGTAATCGTCCCAGTCCTAGCATTCAGTCAGCAACATCCGTTAAATGCAAATCTCATATGACAATGTAATGTTCGTAAAAGCGTCATCAGTCGAGCATTTTGAATCTTGTGTCATTTTGGTCAATGCATTTCATGTGATTTAGCAAACAATAACTGTCTAAAGTTTCAACAAAGGAAAACGCATTTGGACTGAACGTTTGAACCGTTGGAATTTAAATTTATTGTTATACACGCAAGACGAAATTATTAAATGTGATGTTTATTAACAAATATGTTATATTTCATCAATGCAATATATCAAATTGTTATAACAACTAAAATTTGGGAGAAAGAAACAGTATAACCAAATATGACATCTATTCAAGATGATGAAGGAGAAGTTTCTGAAGAAGACCCTGAACCAATTGCTACAAACGAACATTCTTCTCGAAAGGATGTGTCATCTGTTAAGGATGCTGAAGGAGAGGTTTATGAAGAAGTCTCTGAACAAATTGCTACAGAAGAACATCCTTCTCGAAAGGAAGAGTATATACGCAAACATTTAAAAGTAAACATCATTTATATCTGTTCCAAGATAAAGGTTTTTTTCCTATATCAGTTTTTCCTATATCAGCCGGTGCTAGGGGGCGTGAGAGGTGTTGCACATTTCATTACCTCTATTTAACAGACTCAATCAAACCGAGTCTGCTATTATTATTTTTGGTTGCATTCTCTGCTTCCAAAGGAGCTTTTTACAGATTTTATTAATCATTAATGAATAAAATATAGATTACAAGCTTTAACAATACTCTTTTGGCACATTTTATATCCACATACCATTGAACTGATAGATCATTCCTCTGACATGAGGTACAGATATTTTCGAAGTCTTAAATACTTAAGTTATGTCTAACAAGAGGTAACTTCATTTGAATAAAGCACTGCATAGTATAAATTGAAACGTTTTGATCACACATTACAAGAGTAGACAAAAGAATATTTAACGTTTTAAATAAATTGTCATATGTCTGTCTTGACTTCCGCTGTGTGATTTACAGGAATTAATAGAAAAAATTCAGGAACATTCGGCAGATGATAAAGATACAAGAACAGCAGAAGTTTCGTTATGGGACTTTGCAGGGCAGTCTGAGTTCTATGCAACACATCAGGTTTTCTTATCCAAGAACGCCGTGTACTTACTAGTCACTGACATATCCAAGGACACGGAGGATTTTGTTCTAGATGATAATTGTTTCATTGACAGCAAAGGTGCTAAACGTAAAGTATCAGGTGAGTTATATATAGGAGTGTCTACTCTTTATTAGTCACTGACATATCCGAAGGCATGGAAGATATAGTTCAAGATGATGGCTGTTTTCTTGACAGCCAAGGCACAAACCTGGAGTGTTTTCTAGAAAGGTCATGTATTAATCCGAATTTGATATGTTCAAGCACATGTATGATTCAAGATGATAATTGTTTCTGGAATATCAAAGGCGCAAAACATTGAATAATATAAGGTTAATTGTTTAGGAATATCGTCACTTTGCAAGTTACGTGTATATCAAATCAAGTGGAGGATGATGACTGTTTAATGGTAAACAAAGTGCTTACGCTGCTTATACCAGAAAGTGTATTGACTAATGTAAGATACATCAAAACATGTATAGATTATTGTTTAAGATGATGGCGGTTCAATGCAAACAAAAATATTGAAGTACTATCAAGTAGCATATGGATTGTCAACGACAAATCATGACATGTGAAAAATAACATTCTTCAAGTCAAAATTCATTCTAAAATCTGGTCTAGAAACATTTGTTAAAGTAAACTCATGTATGACCTTACAATAAACTTTAGAACTCATAATGTAAAGGTGTTTTAGCTCCAATATTCATATTCCAAAACACGAACAATTACCTCGTATAAACTGTTACTACATGCTATTTTGTTATGAAAGTGGCACTATATGCAAATTAATTTATATAAGTAGTAACGCTAAATACAGCTGATGAGGATTTTATACATTTCAAGTAAATATCTAACGATAAAGTGTATGTGAAAGATGGCGGTTGCATCTTTAAAGATAGAAAAGTATACAGTACACTTGTACTAGTCGCTCTCACTTGAAATCAAACTTGTAAAATTAAACTACCTGTTAATGAATGTTATGAATGCCAATTTTACTTGACATTAAGCTAAGTACTTTAATGTCGATGTTTTGTTCTTTCAGAGTTTGTTCACTTTTGGTTGAATTCCATACACGAGTTTTGCAGTTCGACAGAATACGAAGGTCCACCAGTTATACTTGTAGGCACTCATGCAGACAAATTAAAGCAGGTAGAAATAGCTTATCATTATATATTGGTTAACATGACATTTTTGTTTGTAAATCAATAAGTCACATTTTATTTTCTATATCCCTCCCCTTTCCAGAACCTAAGTGATAATAAAATAGGCCAAGTAAAGTTTACTTTCATTATTCTCGGATTTGTTCTATGCTTCTCAAAAGCATTTAATAGATGCTATAATACATAAAGGGGAAAGACGAAAACTAAGAGAAATATAATTATGCATTCGGCAGTAAGACAATATCATAATGACATGGTCGACGTATTCAAGAATCTTCATTTAAATAATTATTATATCTATGCACAAGGAAACAAAGGATGCTGCTGTAATAGACAATTTCTTCTACACGATAAGGAGATCTCTTAAGGACAAAGCTACATACTGTCATCTCATTGGCGACGATTTTGCCGTGGATAACTCAATAAATGATGATAAACAAATTGAACTGCTTAGACAAAAGATTGTGAACACAGCTAAAAGTCTACCATACTGGGAAAAACTGATACCTGCGAAATGGATAACGCTAGAAAACATCATTGTCAATTTAAAAGATGAGGGTTTGAAGGTAAATTGTATTTTTGTAAACCATATCACTTCATAACATTGACTAAACGAAGTGCATGTGCATATATTCATACATAATTAAGACTATAGAAAATATCATTTAATGTAAAGATGTGTAGGTTCTTATATTTAACATAATTACAGCTTTGTAAAATACCGTGAAGAGAAATAACGTTAATGAAAAGAGGTGAACATTTTTATATTCCTACATAACTAGAGCTGCAATTTCTATTGTGATAAAAGTAATATGCGTTTGCATGTTCTTAATTTCTTACATAATTAACTAAGGGACATTTTATCTTTAAAATACATCTTTTTAAGTATTCAGATGGAGTTTTAGTTCAAAATTATTAAATATTTTATTAATAGGTTCTCTACAAAGACAGGCTTTATGATCTGAACAGGACATTGCCTGTTCCCATAGAAACAGAAGATGGGGTAGAATTGTTTTTAAAGTTCCATCATGAATCTGGAAATATCCTGTACTACAGGTATTTATGTGATATCCTGTTGCTTCATGTAATTGTAAATGATGTGACTGTTACAATGCTATCGAAGAGGGTTGATATAATAAACCATAAATTCTTTCTTTCATACCATCTGTAACCTATGATATACGTGGTCCAAGAGCTCACGGACATTTTTTTTGCAACAACTGAGGCTAAAACAAATTAATACTATTCTAGAAACAATATTATATATCCTCTACGAAAACCCATTACCTAAGTGTAAAAGCCGTGATTCTATATTTTGTTACCTTATGTTTGTGATAGGGGAGGTAAATTTCACTTGTAAAAATATTAGTGGGTAGGGTAAAGTTTACGTCTACCCTCTGTTTCACTGTTTAATTACAGTAACTATTTAATTGTCCGTAAACGTAAGCAATAAGAAATTCGTTTAAAAGGAATGAAGGGCAAACTTGATATTCAAGGTCAAAAGTCCAGTTTATGTAAAAATCACAAAAATAATTGAAATTCTTAGAAAATAGTTTGTTATCATAAGTCACTCAGCTTATATATGTAATGTGTATATATCAGTCAAAATCTGAAATACAAATCTTCTTGCAAAATTTCAAGGTAAACGCTGATGATTGAAGTTCAAAATTCATTTTTTATGCAAAAATATGAAAGATGTTACATTTAATTTTTCTGATCTTTTTTAATATGGCTTCACATTATTAGTCGTTGAAACTAATTCGTGTTAAGTTTGTATGTCAGGCAAACTCAGCAGTGCAGATGTAACCCCAAAACTGCCAAGGGTAAAGCTAATATCAAAGGTTAAAATGCAAAATATGTGTGAAAATGCGCTTAGATAGCTTTCTGATAATATAGCATATATTTTCAATCAGTATTAGTAATTGCTCATTGTTTATTTTAATGTATATATGTCCAACAATGTCATTTATAAAGATATTGACTGAAATCAGACAAGTTCAAATTTGATAATAAGGATCAAATATCATTTTCGAGTAGAAGAATGAGAAAAATAGATCGTATCACTTAGTTTTAATATCTTGACGATATCATTCAGGTATATCAGTTCATTTTTAAATTAATATATAAATGTTAAGAATTGTCTAGTGTGCATATCGAGGGCTGACCGGGAAACTATTGTATCTGACATTCTGACCAAAATGGTTTTACTGCATTTCCTTAAGCCTTTTATTATCTTGGATATTATCAAAACGTTCAAACTATTTCTTGATATATTTTTTTTAACATTGTGAAAATATTGTATTCTGCAACCATCAACTTTTTTGACCGGGAAAACTATTGTATCTACCTCCTAGCACATACGATAGCTTCCCGGTAACGTTTCCAGTTACAGTCTTAATTTGAAAAAAAATATATTTGTGACATTATGATCTATGATATAAACACCAAACGAAGAGAAAACTTGTCATTGTTGTTTAGGTATTATATGAATACTAAAAAACTAAAATAAATACTAGTAATAGTGTTCATTAACACTGTGACATAATTTGATACAGATACAATAGTTTCACTGCAAACACTGGTTATGAAATAAAATGTTATATGTGCAAACTTGTATGGGGGTGTCAGGTATTTATGTACTTAGAACAAATGAATCCTTTAAGCAAACAGTGAAGACCTTGATCATACATTACGTTCTGCTGCGTCTGAAGTTGGTCTTCATTGTTTGCCAAAGCCCTCTTTCACAGATGCTAGGCATGAATTGTTTAAATAAAACCTGTCCAGAAATGTTTCCAAAGAGACACTCTATCAAGGCGTTTCTACAAAGACATTTCAAATCTTCGACAAATCACTTGTTTAACTAAGATTTATGTAGGAAAATCTAGCCTAAAACCAAAAAGCCAAGAGCTTCTATCACTCAGGTTAGCGTTTCATAACCTTGTGGATCCTCGTGTTACTTTTTATTGTTGGAAAACTGTAAATATAAAATTCTCCAAAGCTAATTTCCATTTTGCATAAAATTAATGCTACATAATATTACATAATTGAGCAGTGTCACGCAAAAAGTGTCTTCGTGACTTTGAGTAAATATTTGACAAGACTTACTTGAGATCCAGGTTTTCCAGTGCCTCTAGGTTGTTGAAATAGGATCAGAAAATTGCACCATCAAACAGTTTAGGTCTTTTTTGACTTATAAGCAAACAAAGTGGGCCTTGATCAAACTGATCATGCTTGTTGCAGGTCCTGAAGATTACAAAAGGCAGTTGTTAGCGTGGCGTGTCTCTATTATAACCAGCTTAATTCATACAGTGATGAATTACACATCAATGGCTTTAATGGACGTAATTTAATACATATAAAATAAAAATATGGAAGATGGACATGGCCATGTGTCATTCTGTAATGAGACATTTGGCTTATCCTGTTGCTTTTTCCTGTCCTTTATTTTTGAAAATGGCAGCACGATAATAAGGTCCATGATGATTACCATAGAAGTTTCCTTTTACTACTCCTTGATTATGATATTCTGTCAGATGTGTGGATTGTCTGCTTCGGAGAGGGTAAGAACATAACAAAACGCCAAAGTCACTATTCATTTATTGCACCTGCGTGTGGACATGTGCTTGCCTTCTGGCTTTTCATTTTTCTGTCTGTCATTATTGAAATTTTAGTATCAGATATTGATAAAGTTGATTAAAATTATTGTAATAAACTGATAAACTCTGTTTGTCATCAGAAAGAAAATACTGTATCTAATACTACTTTCATTGCACATTTGTAATTTATGTTATTTATAAGTAAAACAATAATTCTATGCTTAAAGCAATATGATTTAAAAGCTTTAAAAATACAGGTACAAAAGTTTCACGTTAATTTTTTAAATTCAATAATGTCATTTTGAACGTGAAACTATTGTATCTGACACTTTTTTGATAAATCTCTAAAATGAATTATTTGAGTGCATATTAAAGCCATTATATTATTTCTTATTAAAGTTGATAATAATTTACTAAGAAAGTTAATACTATGCAGTGTTTTTAAGAAAATATACAGTTTTTTCTTTCCTCTGTATAATTTGCAAAAATGCAGATACAATAGATTTTGGGTCAGCCCTTGTCATTTAATTTCAAAACATTCAAGGTCAACCACATTATCAACGGTCAAAGGAAAAAGTGAGTAAAATGTTACAATAATACCACCTATTTGTACTAATATTTATTGTTTAAAAGTATTTGTTTTGTCATTTTATTAACTGATCGCTGTTCAAATCTAATATTGAGGGCTAGGGGTGATCTTGTATAAAAATCACTAAATGTAGCATACTTACTTATTACTTTGTTAAAAAAAGTTGTTTTTAAAAACACTGTAAGCAATTCATCTTAATGTATAAATGTCAAGCAAAGTCAGCAATGTAGGTCTTAGCCCAATAAGTCAAAGCCAAGCCTATCATCAAAGGTCAATGTCACATTTCTTTATTGTTTCAAACTAGTAACTAATCATTATCCATAACAGATATTATTACATACTCGTGCATATTTCCCGATACAAAGCTAATAACCTATAAATATCATTGTTGAAACAGAAATGAAAAAAATAGTGAAGGTCAAACCTGGCATTAGAAGTCAAAGTAGTGGAACTTCAAGACACTCCCCATTATAGAAAAACTGGCTTAATTAAGTTTGGGAGCAAATGCAAAGATCCTACATCAAGTCTACACAGTCATGGTATGGCTAATAGCAGAGTACGCAAATATAAAATGAACCGGACAACGTAATTATTAAGGGCTGGAGTTAATTCTCGGAGCATTGAAACCAAAGTAAAAAAAAAAAGAAATAGAAAAGACAGACAACTTTGAGCCATTAAAGACAAGACGAGAGTACAAAGCCATTGTGAAAGCAGAGGAGGCAAAGAGACTACCATCCCACCTACTCAGCTCAAATCTCGAGAGTTTAACCAAGAACAGACTGAAACGACATTCTCAACCGCGAATTTTTACACACATTTGACATTTGACCTTTGATAATACAGGACAATGTAGGTTTGCCTTTGACTTATTGTTTATTTGTTTGTTTGTGTTGGGTTTAACTCCGTTTTTCAACAGTATTTCATATGATGTACCGTTTGAGTCAAAAGTCTGAAATCGCTCGAGCGGTACCATAATACATGGTGAGCGTGTAAATTTGCACGGTGAGCCTGAAAATTGACACGCTAACCGTGCATTTCAATCGGTTGATCTATAAAAGTACACATTCACTGTGTATTTTTACGTGATTACCTGGTAAATAAATACGCTAAGCGTCTGAATTGATACGCCTATTGCGTATCGTTCGCTCGGGATACATTTTTGTGCGCCCCCCCCCCCCACCTTAAGTGGTGGGGGCATATAGATTTGCTCTTGTCCGTCCGTCCTTCCGTCCGTCCGTCCTTCCGAGGATGTTGTGTCGCGCCTAGCTCCAAAAGTATTTGACATAGTTACAAAACATTACAGGAATGTTGGTCGGCATGTGTAGTTTTGCACCTGGGGTTTCGCGCCCGGATTCATTCCGTCATGTAGGAGTTATGGCCCCTGACTTTGTAAAAATTGGTCATTTTAGTGTTGTGTCGCGCGTAGCTCCAAAAGTATTTGACCTAGAGTCAAAAAACTTTTCAGGAATGTTGATTGGCATGTGTAGTTGTGCACCTGGGGTTTCGCGTCCGGATTCATTCAGTCTTGTAGGAGTTATGGCCCCAAACTTAGTTAAAAATTTGTCATTTTAATGTTTTGTCGCGCCTAGCTCCAAAAGTATTTGACCTAGAGTCACTAAAGTTTACAGGAATGTTAGTCAGCATGTGCAGTTGTGCACCTGGGGTTTCGCGTCCGGATTCATTCAGTCATGTATGAGTTATGGCCCCTGACTTAGTTAAAAATTGGTCATTTTAATGTTGTGTCGCGCGTAGCTCCAAAAGTATTTGACCTAGAGTCACCAAAGTTTACAAGAATGTTGGTCAGCATGTGCAGTTGTGCACCTGGGGTTTCGCGTCCGGATTCATTCAGTATTGTAGGAGTTATGGCCCCTGACTTAGGAGGAACTTTTTTCATTTTAATGTCTTGTCATGCATAGCTCCGAAAATATTTTACCTACAGTCATTATTTCACTACACAAGACCAGACTTCTTGTCCAGACTTGCTCAAAAAAAAGTTTGTGAAACATGTATGCTCAAATGTACTTTACCTAGAATCATAAAATATGAGAGGATTGTTTTATAGCCTATGAAGTGTTCTCTTTAGGATTTTACTCAGCTAGTCTGAGTTATGGCCAACTAAGTGAAAAATACACATAAGGTTCTTAAAAGTTTGTGTTGCAAACATCTTAAAAATTGTTGAACCTGAGTCATTAAACCATGTTAGAGTGGCAAGAGTGTGTGTGTTTGGGGGGGGGGGGGGGGGGGGGGGGGGGGGGCACCTGTGTCCTATGGACACACATCTAGTTAAATAAATTAGCCAATAACAATGCATGTCACAAAAGAAGATATTTATAAAGTTTATGATTAGATTATTACTTTTAAGAAAACCTAAATAAAATTTTCATTATATTATGAAATAGTTTGCCACTATAAAGATGACTTCAGTCAAGTTATTTTTTACAGTATGCTTTGATTAAAGACATGTATGTTTTTAATAATATCTTACCTGAAAAGCCTGCTTTAATCTTATTTTCGTCAGAATAGAACAAGCATTTCCAGTCTATTACCACACAAACATCATACTAAAAAATCTTATTCCTTACATTTAAAAATGTCATTTGTTTCATTTTATCTGTTTTTTCCCACAACTTGGTTGTATATTTTATTCCAACTTGAATGACATGTACATACTTTGGGGTCGAGGCTCAATGTCACTGAAGTTGCTGTTTTAAGCGATTTATCAGAAATTATTACGTAACTATTATGCACAATGACATGATAAAACATCAGACGCCTAGACTATCAAGATGCTTTCGTGGTCCCCTAATTAGAGCGGATCATAAAATTTACTGAAGCATATAAGATGGTTTTGTTTTTGATGTGATACTCGGATTAATATATCACGTGGCGAAGCTGTTTTGTGAATCAAAAATAAACGTTTCTCTAGATATCTAGTATTTTAAAATCTATTAGAATATACTTTGGAACTTTAATGGACATTTTCTTTCAAAACGATGGAAGTGTAGTTACAAAATATCTAAATTCGTAAGTTATGAATCAGGGACTACATACTGAAGGAAAACACCTAATATGAATATCTATTCTATTTTCTATTTCTTATGTTTACATGACGGATCATTTACATATCGATGCGAAAAAGTCATTATCAGTAATTTAATAGAATAATAATGATACACTTGAATTCCGCAGTAAAATAAAAAGAAGAACCCTGCTACCCCCCCCCCCCCCCCCCCCCCCCCCCCCCCCACCTTCTCACGTCCGTGCGTCCGTCTGTCCGTTAGCAATTTCGTGTCCGCTCTGTAACTCTTGAACCCCTTGAAGGATTTCAAGGAAACTTGACACAAATTTTCACCACACAGAGACGATGTGCAGAGCGCATGTTTTGGATGTCTCGCATCAAGGTCAAGGTCACACTTAGGAGTCAAAGATCATATCAGTTTGTTTTGTGTCCGCTCTGTAACTCTTGAACTGCTGGAAGGATTTCAAAGAAACTTGGCAGAAATGTTCACCACACTAAGACGATGTGCAGAGCGCATGTTCTGGATGACTCGCTTCCAGGTCAAGGTCACACTTAAGGGTCAAAGGTCATATATGACTTTGCTTTGTGTATATTGCTCTGCATTGTAGTGCTCTTGTTTTTATTTGGCAGATCTCTTTTTTGTACTTACAATATTTATTTCTTTTGAATTACTTCCCTTTTATGTTACTATAAATAGCTCATTTTGAAACATTTTTATTATTGGCTGTAGGGAAAATTCGAGACCACTTTTATGTGGTACAACATGGATAGTACTTCCAATTTTTCGGCCTATTTTTACATACCTGTACCTGATAAGGATTTTTTTGTAGACTTTGAATATTTTTTGTGGACTTAGATTTGTTTTTTGAAGTTTTCCTTTTGTTGTTCCAGTCCTTTGGGCTACAACAGTCAAGTTCTTAAAATTTTGCTCACCTCCTATGATGTAAGCCTTCGGGCGTATATTGTCCCGCTTGGCGGCGCTCTTGTTTTTGAATTAGGATGAATTGATCCCCATTTGAGTATAACTGGATACAAAATCAAAGGCTGGACTTAACTGAACATTTCATTTTCAACTTCCACTTTTAATTATATTTCAAGTATCATGCAAGCTAATTGCGACAAGTCGTAAGTTCTGCAAAATCACGTTAGGAAATAAGACAAAAACCTTTGTTTAAATAATTGATCTTTAAATATTTTCCACTTATAACTATTCTCTTTTCTCCATTTCGTTGTAGTTATGAATTGTTATCCATTTTAGTAATAAGTTTGTTAGTTACAGGTACGTTCATATACATTACCGGGGTTTCGCGCGGCCGTTCGTTGGCTACCTAGAAATAAATATTATCAATTTCGTCAATGGAATTATTCTCCATTTGGTTGTAGTTATAAATTATTATCCACTTCAATGATACGTTTTTTGGTTACAGGTACGCATCATATACCGGAGCTTTGCGCGGCGGTCGTCGGATACCTAGAAACAAATATTATCAGTAATAGGTTTGACAGTTACAGGAACGACTCATATACATAACCGAGCATTCGTGTTGCCGATCGTCTGCCAGGAATACATATTATCCATTTTGGCAGTGAAATTATTCTCCAATTCGTTTTATTCATAAATTGTTATCCATTTCAGTAATAAATTTGTAAGTTACGGGTAAGCATCATATACATTACTGGGGCTTCGCCAACTTCCCTACATGAATAATCAGAGGTTGAGGACGAATGATTTCAGACACAATGTCTCTCCCTACTGAGCTAAGTGGGCGGGCATGACTTATTGGGATAAGCCCTACATTGCTGACCTTGCTAGACATGTATACATTAAAGTAAATTGCTAACAGTGAATTATAAAAAGAAGTAATGAGTAAGTATGCTATATTTTGTGACTTTTTATTCTTATACACAAATGAAACCTAACCATCAATACCAGGTCTGACCTTGACTTATTTTCTGTTCCATGACATCATCTGACATGTATACAGAAATTTGGAAAAAAAGTCAATTATTGAAAAAAACAAAAATCAAATACGTTTTAACAATTAAAGTTATTACGAAAAGGTGATATTATTACAAGATTTTACTCACATTTATTACCTTTGACCTTTGATATTATGGTTGACCTTGAATGTTTTGAAATTATCTGTGCATACCAGACTGCATAACATTTATACATTAGAATGAACTGATATCATTGATTATTATCGACAAGATATAACAAACATAGAGAGAAGTTAAAGAGCTATTTTTACTCCTTTGCTCGAAAATGACCCTTGACCCTTTATATCACATTTGAACTTGACTCATTTCAAACTTTCTTTTTTTTTTTCTTTGTTAGTGACATTGTGGGACATCGTTACATATAATTAAATTACGAGCAATTAGTAATTATAATGATAAAAGATATTTGTTATTTTTCAAACAGGAAACATCTGCACTGCTGACTTTGCCTGACATACAAACATAAAAACGAATAAACTTCAGTGACTAATAATGTGAAGACATATTAAACATATGAGGAAAAGTAAAGGCAACATTTTTCACAGTTTTGCATTTAAATGAACTTAGGCCATCAGTAATACGGGGATTCAATGACTTTCAATGACTTTTTGAAATAAGATTTATATTTCTGATTTGTGTTGATATATACACATTTCATAACAAAAGCTGAGTGACTTATTTTCTGGTCCTTCGGGATCATTGATTTCAACTCATTTAGATTTGAAGATTGAATACTGCTTAAGCCGGTGCTAGGGGGCGTGGGCAGTGTTGCATTTTCCATTACTGCTCATGAACAGACTCAATCAAACCGAGTCTGCAATTTTCACTGATTGCCTTGTTTTCGGTGCTTCTGAGGGATCTCCTTTTCAGATTTTATTGACTTCACAACAGCGGGTGTTAAGTGCTGTGTGGCGGCCGTAAAAAGTCGCCCCGACTTCATCTCAGTGTTGTTATATTTTCTGGTCCTTCGGGATCATTGATTTCAACTCATTTAGATTTGAAGATTGAATACTGCTTAAGCCGGTGCTAGGGGGCGTGGGCAGTGTTGCATTTTCCATTACTGCTCATGAACAGACTCAATCAAACCGAGTCTGCGATTTTCACTGTTTGCCTTGTTTCTCGGTGCTTCTGAGGGATCTACTTTTCAGATTTTATTTACTTCACAACAGCGGGTGTTAAGTGCTGTGTGGCGGCCGTAAAAAGTCGCCCCGACTTCATCTCAGTGTTGTTATATTTTTCTGGTCCTTCGGGATCATTGATTTCAACTCATTTAGATTTGAAGATTGAATACTGCTTAAGCCGGTGCTAGGGGGCATGGGCAGTGTTGCAGTTTCCATTACTGCTCATGAACAGACTCAATCAAACCGAGTCTGCAATTTTCACTGTTTGCCTTGTTTTCGGTGCTTCTGAGGGATCTACTTTTCAGATTTTATTGACTTCACAACAGCGGGTGTTAAGTGCTGTGTGGCGGCCGTAAAAAAGTCGCCCCGACTTCATCTCAGTGTTGTTATATTTTCTGGTCCTTCGGGATCATTGATTTCAACTCATTTAGATTTGAAGATTGAATACTGCTTAAGCCGGTGCTAGGGGGCGTGGGCAGTGTTGCATTTTCCATTACTGCTCATGAACAGACTCAATCAAACCGAGTCTGCAATTTTAACTGTTTGCCTTGTTTTCGGTGCTTCTGAGGGATCTACTTTTCATTTTTTATGAACTTATTATAACAAACTATTTTTAACAGTTTAATAACATGTCAAATTTGCCAATTCCTTCTTTGTGAGTTTTACATAAATTTGACATTTGACCTTGATTATCAAGCTTGCCCTTCGTTCCTTTTTAATGAATTTGCTATTGCTGTCATTGTTTGCCATGTATATACTTACTGACAATCAGATGGTTACTGTAATTAAACAGCGAAAAAACTGGTTGACGTAAACAACCCTACTCTTAATATTTTACAAGTGAGTTTCACCTCCACTAGCAAAAACATAAGTGAACAAAATATAGATAGGCAAGAATATGACACTTAAGAAATGGGTTTTCATGGAGGATATGAAATACTGTTTCAGAAAAATTATAAATTTCTACTGGACTCAATTTTTGCAATAGAAGTCCGTGATATGTTTCTTTGTTTTTGAAAGGTTCAAAGCGTCTGCTAATGTTATCTGGTTTTAGCATCTTTTTTTCTCATTTTTAGCTCGACTATTCGGAGAATAGTCTAGCTATTCTACTCACCCTGGGTCGGCGTCGGCGTCGGCGTCGGTGTCGGCGTCGGCGTAGGCGTCACACCTTGGTTAAGTTTTTGCATGCAAGTACATACAGCTATCATTTAAAGGCATATAGCTTTGAAACTTATTTATTCTTTTTCTAGGTCAATTACCAACCTCACTGGGTCAAGTTCCATAACTCTAACATGTATTTTGAGCGAATTATGCCCCCTTTTGGACTTAGAAAATTCTGGTTAAAGTTTTGCATGCAAGTACATACAGCTATTAATAAAAGGCATATAGATTTGAAACTTATTTTTTTCTTTTTCTAGATCAATTACCTACCTCACTTGGTCAAGTCCCGTAACTCTGACATGTATTCTGGGTAAATTATGCCCCCTTTTGGACTTAGAAAATCCTGGTTAAAGTTTTACATGCAAGTTACTATCTCCAAAACTAATGCAGATATTGAATTGAAACTTCACATGTGTCTTCGGGGTTATAAAACTAGTTGATAGAATCATGTCCCATAACTCTGACATGTATTTTGGGCAAATTATGCCCCCTTTTGGACTTAGAAAATCCTGGTTAAAGTTTTGCTGCAAGTACATACAGCTATTACCAAAAGGCATATACCTTTGAAATTTATTTATTCTTTTTCTAGGTCAATTACCAACCTCACTTGGTCAAGTTCCATAACTCTAATATGTATTTTGAGCAAATTATGCCCCCTTTTGGACTTAGAAAATTCTGGTTAAAGTTTTACATGCAAGTTACTATCTCCAAAACTAATGCAGATATGGAATTGAAACTTAACATGCTTCTTTGAGGTTATAAAACTAGTTGATAGGATCAAGTCCCATAACTCTGATATGCATTTTGGTCAAATTATGTCCCCTTTCAAACATAAAACTCTTTTGATATTTAACATTTTGGGTAATAATTTCCTGCCTTTGTGACAATATTTCAAATAGTCGAGCTTGGCTGTGTTATGGACAACTCTTGTTAATTCACCTGAGCACGAAGTGCTCAAAGGTGAGCCTTTGTTATCGCCCTGTGTCCGTCGTCGTTCGTCGTCCGTCGTCCGTCGTCAGTCGTCCGTCGTCAACAAAGATTGTTAACACTCTAGAGGTCACAATTTGGGCCCAATCTAAATGAAACTTGGTCAGAATGGTACCCTCAATAACGTCTTGGGCGAGTTCGATATTGGGTCATCCGGGGTCCAAAACTAGGTCACTAAGTCAAATCAAAGGAAAAGCTTGTTAACATTCTAGAGGCCACATTTATGACTGTATCTTCATGAAACTTGGTTAGAATGTTAATCTTGATTATTTCAAGGTCCAGTTAGAATCTGGGATTTACAGGATAAAATACAAGATCACCAGGTCAAATCAAAGGAGAAGCTAGTTTACACTGTAGAGGCCACATTTATAACCATACCTTAATAAAACTTTCTCAGAATGTTATTCTTGATCATCTATAGGTCAGGTTTAAATCTGGGTCAGGTGGGAAGAAAAACTAGGTCACTAGGTCAAATCAAAGGAAAAGCTTGTTAACACTCTAGAGGCCACAATTATGATTGTATCTTCATGAAACTTAGTCAGAATGTTAATCTTGGTGATCTTTAGCTCAAGTTCGAATCTGGGTCATATCGGGTCAAAAACTAAATCACTGCGTCAAATCAAAGGAAAAGCTATATAACACTTTAGAGGCCACATTTATGACCATATCTTACTGAAACTTGGTCAGAATGTTAATCTTGATGATCTTTAGGTCAATAGGTCAGGTGAACGATACAGGGCCTTAATGGCCCTCTTGTTCAATACTTCCCTCGGTCATGTAAGTGTATTGGCTTATCAAATGTTAGTTATTGTCCAAAGATGTACCTATAATGAGGTCTAGAGTGAGGCGCAAAGGGAAGGGGCCATTTTCACTATCATTAAACCCAAAAACCGCCATATAACATACTTTGTAACTGTGATGTAAAGTGAGACAAAACGAAATAAAACATACATGTATTATATATATATATATATATATATATATATATATATATAAAAGATGTTTTCAATTACAGGGACGAGAACCTAATTAACAGTATTGTCATTGACCCTCAGTGGTTGATAGATGCCTTTAAAAGCCTCATTACCAGCAAAATGTTCTGTGCCAGAAAGAAAGGAAAAATATTCAATGAATGGACTAAGTTTTATGAGTCAGCTATTTTGACACCGGAACTTGTTGGTATGTTTTCGCACACTGTGTTATACATTTTATTTCTTTTGCATCTATTCTATAAACACTGTTTGACCAAACTGAATTTATACGCCTAGTTGTTCAATATATCTAATGCTGTGGCATTTCTTGAAACATAACAATTTTTGAATATCTAATTGTACAAGACTTCATGAATATGTCCCCCCCCCCCCCCCACGCCCCTCTGGGGGAGACATATTGTTTTTGCCCTGTCCGTCTGTTCGAACGTCACACTTCATTTCCGATCAACAACTGGAGAACCATTTGACTTAGAACCTTCAAACTTCATAGGGTGGCAGGACTTATGTAGTTGACGACCCCTATTGTTTTTGGGGTCACTCAGTCAAAGGTCAAGGTCACAGGGGCCCGAACAAGGAAAACCATTTCCGGTCAGTAACTTGAGAACCACTTGACCCAGAATGTTGAAACTTCAAAAGATGATTGGTCATGCAGAGTAGATGACCCTGTTGATTTTGGGTTCACTCTATTAAAGGTCAAGGTCAAGGTCACAGGGGCCTGAACATGAAAAACCATTTCCGATCAATAACTTGAGAACCACTTGACCAAGAATGTTGAAACTTCATAGGATGATTGGACATGCAGAGTAGATGATCCCTATTGATTTTGGAGTTACTCAGTTAAAGTTCAAGGTCACAGGGGTCTGAACACGGAATACGATTTCCGGTCAGTAACTTGAGAACCACTTGACCCAGAATGTTGAAACTTCATAGGATGATTGGACATGCAGAGTAGATGACTCCTATTAATTTTTGGGTCACTGCATTAAAGGTCAATGTCACAGGGGCCCGAACAAGGAAAACCATTTCTGGTCAGTAACTTGAGAACCACTTGACCCAGAATGTTGAAACTGCATAGGATGATTGGTCATGCAGAGTAGATGACCACTATTGATTTTGGAGCCACTGTATTTAAGGTCAAGGTCACAAGGGCCTGAACATGAAAAACCATTTCCGATCAATAACTTGAGAACCACTTGACACAGAATATCGGAACTTCATAGGATGATTGTACATGCAGAGCAGATGACCCCTATTGATTTTGGGGTCACTTAGTTAAAGTTCAAGGTCACAGGAGTCTCTTCACGTTTCTTTTTTTCACCAGATTTAAATCAAGGAGTTTTGTAATGCATTTATAGGGCCATTTTTACTATAACACAGCATGTCTGAAAGTTTTATAATCTGTTTGACAGCCTCTTTAAATGCACCTTACCGAATAATCTTCAATACTGTGAACTACATGTGTATAACATAGAAGACTGTACCTATATCTTGTGTTACAATCGCAGGGGTTTAAATGTATCAGCCGAAGATTCATATATAGGCTGTTTCATCTATCTTTATATCCTTCCCGCACCTTTAACGGAATGAAACTTATTAGCGTCTGACGGCAATTTAACGCTTCCTTACAATCAACATTTATGACACGAAATTCATTTTGAAAATATTCTGCAGCTCTCATCTACGAAACTATCTTACATCTAAGTGTTCCGTCTGGACAATCGTGACTTTTAGCTTAGTACTAAACCGCGATGCACGATGGTACGATGACGAAAACGCGATTGTGGGTTGGCACGGCGATGAAACAACGATTGTACGATGGTAAATACGCGGTAGCACGGTGATGAAATCGCCATGATGCGATGGTATGATTGTGAAATGTCGATGTAATATCGCGTTTTCATCATTGTATCATATTGTTTTCACCATCGTACCATCGTGCCATCGCGTTTTCGTAATCGTATCATCGTGCATCGCGGTTTAGTACTAAACTAAAAGTCACGATTGTCCAAACGGAACACTTAGATGTAAGATAGTTTCGTAGATGAGAGCTGCAGAATATTTTCAAAATGAATTTCGTGTCATAAATGTTGATTATAAGGAAGCGTTAAATTGCCATCAGAGCATTTTCAGCATCGTACCATTACATTTCCACCATCATGCCATCGCGTTATCACCATCGTACCGTCGTGTTTTCACCGACCTGTCATCGCGTTTTCATCATCATTCCATTGCATTTTTACCACCGTACCTTCGCCTTCCAATTAAAATGAGTAATTCCGTGTCCTTGTCTTTTGTCAACAGCAGATGAATGTACTTTGCATCTCAATGTATTTTGAGAGAAGAAATTTACCATTTAGAATCTGCTGTTTTGCGAAGTGTTTTACAAAATGTTCTCTGCTCAGTTCATTAAAACTGTGTAAAATCTTCATGACCATGTGCCTTGTATTTCATGTATGCATGAAGGTAAATAAAAAGCTTGGTGTTACAGTCACATGATGTTATTCAAAGTTAGGATACAGAAAGAACATAGTGCAATGTGAAAATGAAATTGTATTAAGCCTGTATTTTATTAACATATATACTGTGCAAGTGCGAAAGGCATTATAAAATCTTAAATAACTTCTTATCGTCAATGTGATTCTTTTATAATGCATTTCATTCTCCATCACATTTTTGTCATAATTTATAGACTCTTGGATACTCTTGGATTTTAGGGTAAGTAAAAGTCGAAAGTTGAAAGTTGAAAGAATTTACGCTATACTGTATTGATTTTTTTTTCACCTTTGGAGAATTTTGATACAAAGCATGCATAGAGAAATCCAAAAATAAATGGAAAATTGTCAATACACAATAGTTGTCAATGTTATATTTTCATTTAAGAAGGTTATTCTTTTAAGTATCACACATTTCTACATTTACATGGAGATTAGGAAAAACAAAAATAAATCTATTGAGTTAGTCTACTCTAACATCTTTTCACACTGAAAACAACAACAACAACAATAATAAAGTCGAATTTGAACATTTTAGGTACCATCTCTATATGACACTAACTTGTCACAAATACATGATAAAGTGACTGACTGATAAATGTCAAAATTTGGTTCAGTAGACGTTTTTATCAGTTACAATCAGAGATTTGATTCAGCAGTTGTATTCAGGTTATCACCGGTGAGTGTTGTCCTTAAACTTCTTGTATATTAAAACTGATTTTTCTCACGTCAGACATACTGGCCTTGATTATAACCGATCTATACCCGCATAAACCCGGTATATCCTCGACTCGTTTCCACTCTTTATACATTCTTCCTTCTCTAATTCCCTTACAATTATATTTTGCCGGGTTAACGTCACACCGACATAGTTCTATCTTATATGACGATGTCTTACATTTATTACTAGATAACATTTTGATTCGCTCAGAGTTTTCTTTCCTTAGTAAACAGCCGTACTAGATTCTCCTTGAACAAATACAGTTAACATTGTATTAAAAGTCCACACAAAGGCCAGCTAAGACAATGGCCACAGTAACATGAGCTCTTTATATGTTTAGCAAACTATAAAGACAAGTTTACGTATTAACAGTGGCATTCAGTTTAAAAATATCTGATAAATTTTGTTCAGGATAAGTTTCAGATACATGTATCAAACACTTCTCGCAGTCCATTGACTGATGAAATTTTTTTGGACTGTTTGAAAAGCTTATTGCGTATATTTGCTTATACGACTTTAACTGCCTCTTGCGTCCTTTTCAATATTTTTTCATAAGTGGTTCAACATCTTTATTTAAGTTGCCGGTACCACAACATTACTAAATAAATCTGAATTAAACACAGAAAAAATGCTAGAAGTGCATTTGCATGACCTTTTTGGATATCAAAAGACAAAGACAACTATGTACTCAACATCATGAAGGCAACAATGGCAAAATGACGGAGAAGGGATGCAAAAAAGGACGATCGTGAACAAGCGTAATTACCATGGCAATATAATGATGATAGATGCCAAGACAAATAGCCTACAAACATTACTTTTTTTGATAAAGAAACCCAGTTACAAAACCTATGCAGTACATGTTAAATCTTCACATTTAACAAATGTATACAATGTGTTAAGTTTGAATCCATTTTCACTAGCGGAAAACCAAAATGCCAGTTATTTCTATCAAGTTTGTATCTAACTGTATCTATGACAGAGGTATCATGTCCTCCACTAATTTAGACATGCAACTTTTCTTTTACAGCTTCGCCCCTATACACTTATCTTATAATTTTGTTGGTTTTCTGCACCAAATTTTTTACAGAATCCTGTTACGACTCATGTCGTGTACTGTTCATTGTGTTTATTTAATATCACGCTAGGAACGAGACAAAAAATAAATAAAATAAGATATAAAAATAATGAAAAGAAAAAAAAGACTCATGTTACTGCAACGCTATGCTAGACATTTTGTCGAGATGTCGTGTCGTATTGTCAGCCATCGTATCACGAGTCTAGCGTCATGTCACATTATCGCATGTCATGTCGTGTTTCGACCGTCTTTTCTCTAGGCCGACGTAGGACATGCAACACGACTCACAACGATAAGAAAGACACCGATAATACCACACGACATCAAGACGTTGTGTCGCTCTTCATTTCACATTGTCGTGCATTAGATTGCATTACCGTTTTTAAACTCTTTTATGTCTATGTACGAATTACGATACGACACACGGCAATATGGCATGACATGCGATCAGGGCACGACACTGCTACACGAAGCGCAACGCAACATAATGTCTAGATGTCCTGTCGAATTGTATGGAGGGGGATAGCCGCCATTTCACACATTTTATTAGTTGATATTTCTTTATGCCAACTTATTTACCACGTTGCTTTTTATCAGTGCCTTATTTCCATTTTTATGTATATTGACATTAAATTTTTATTATTTTAATAATGACACTACTAATCATTTTTTTTAATGAAATATTAAAATGTTTCAGTTATGAATTTATATAATTTAATCAAAAGAAGTTGAAATTCAAATTTTTAAATTTAAATTGTGTTGATTATTTTACAATTGCAAAATTCAATTTCTAGTTATATTGTTGTTGTTTTCAAAACATTATTTATATTTTTAGTACTTTAAAACAAGAGGCATAATTAAATCTTATCTATGTGTCGGATAAAAACGAACATCATTCGCACAATGAAATGTTGATTATATATTTTTTAAACATACAATCGTCCTCATTATAATAATTAAAACAAAATACAATTATTGTTCTTGTAACTTTGTATTTGACCATGTTTAAAAGGTTGTCAATCGGGTTCGAGCCCATATGCCGAAGAAATATACATAAAAAAGATATATAACAACAACTAATGTAACACACTTTGGAATATATCTATTATTTTGCACGATCTGTCGACTTGCTATAGGGTCCGTATAACGGTAATTTTTGTCGCATTGTGACGTTTAATGGCTTGCCTTGACCCTTACGGGTACGTCAGACACTCAGACTTGGTTTCATTCTATAGCAAGGACTCATACCTATATGACCATGTATAATATACGATAAATAAGATACATTTACGCGTTTCTTTTTACGTTTGGACTTGACACCCATGTTTGAGCCCGGTCGGCCCTTAGGATCTAGTTTAAACCTTGTGCTATACCTTTATGAAATAGTTATTGGAAAGTTCTACAAGTATATGTAATTTTTATCAAAAGATATCTGTACTACTTTTGTCGTAATATCTTAATACCGGTAACTGAAAATAGCCATTTAAAAAATGATTTCAGGCCCGGGGCCCGAACCCCTCTAGAGACCGGTTGATCCAACCAGGGGTTTCTGAATGTCTTTTAATGTGTAGAACCTAAAATTATGTAGCTATAAATTTCCAACCATACCACTTTTACTTCGATTTCGATATTAGGGACATATCCGACATCCGGACCCTAGGGATGAGAGGAAAAATGTTCGAATCAGACCCTAACCTTTTCGACTCCGTAACCCATGCGGGACTTTGCCTGGGTATCCATTTTTTAAGCCCTTTAGAAAAAATCCTTGATTTTATTTGGTAGTCTAAAAGCTGGAAAATGAGATAGTGAAAAGTGAAAATCTAAAATAAAGTGCATTATTCTGAGAACTTGGATTTTCGATTTCCTCATTTTTTTTTGCAGTTGATTTATTTTAAGGTCAGGGTTAGGTGTCCGGAAATCTCGACCAATTTTAGCGCAAAGAAACGAATTTAGATTGATAATTCCCGTTACTTTTCAATAGTTTTATTTTGTTTGTTTACATCGAGAACATACCTTTGTAGTGAAAACTCGATATTCGTCTATTTTTTGAGGAACAAAACGATCATTTCTACATTTGTTTCAAATTTAATAGTACCCTTTCGTTAATTGGGTATGCTTTTCAGATTGGCAAGTTATCATAAACAACACTTCCTTTCCATTTGACAGTTTCGTTTTTGCAATTTTCATTATTTTGACGTTTATGTTGTTGTTGTCAGATGTCCTTAAAGGGCCTTGACTTTATCAATTAACTTAAAACTTGAAACTAGGCTGTCCCGATTGTTAACAGTCTATTTTCCAACATAAACATTCAGTAATTCCCCTGTAATGTATACACACCCTATAAACGACTGTAGCCCCCCTCTACCTCTTGCGAGTGATCAAAACAATAAACAGACACGCGAAAGGTAAGAATCGTCTTCAAATTCATTATTTTGCTTTACACTGTATGTGTATTAAAGTTTAACGATAAGTCTAACATAAATATGTGTATATGGTGATATAATAGATGAAACTGAAAGGTAATGTTTACAAAATGTTGAATGATCACACTCATTGCATGAAAATTCACTCGACCAAGTCACGAAACTGATGAATATCACGCCAAATTGATTTGTAATCCAATTATCCATGATGCTTTCTGTAATATGTATGCATACTCCATAAATATATGTAAATAAAATGTTTCGTATTTATTGCGTTTTTGAATGAAATTGATTTTTATCTAATCTGTGTAAAAACATTAACTGTATGCCGACTTGCCAATTTTGATATTTGATCTGAACGCGTATTTGCGAGTGATACTGTATTCCATATTGCGAGTACTGTAGGCGATTTATGTCCTTTAAAGGCGTAAATGAAATTTAAACAAATGCATACAAAATTGTCTCTTTTGATGAGTCGTCATGTTTATAATGTCATTTAATGTCGAACCCCTCGTGCGATGCTTGTACTAATCCATGGGGGTGGGGATGGAGTGTCTGTGACTCGCTATCCTTCTTAATTAAATAATTAATTGAATGCTTCAGCGTCGTTAACATGCAAGTATTCAGTGTTGGTTTTACACACATATGTCACAAACTGACATACGGGCCTCAATGTATCTGTAGTGTAAATACAGGTATTGCATCATCTTTTTGTAAATTTTTTAGTTATTGAGGTAAATGTCAGATTTTACGCATAAAATATCTCTCGTGTTTTTCTGTATTACAAAAGTTAAATTTCCATGTAAATTTTATTAAGTTCGGTTCAGTAACAAGAAAGTTGGTATTTTATAAACTTCAGTAATTTATTTTTTATCCCCCAAAACCACTATAACGGGCCTTAAATTGTAAATTTCAATCCGCGCCAAAGTAGTCAGATTTCCCGGCTATATCGTGATTCCCGTGAAAATGCAAATAGCCAGAGTACACGCATAAGCCGTGAGTCCCATGAAATTTAGTATTTGGCGGGACATTACCCTACAAATAGACTGGAATAGATATGCCTAGTGCACACCACTTTCGACATTAGACGAATTTACGTCAAATTGATATTATATTAATGCTAGCTTTTGTATTACGTTTATTTCGCATTGCATCGTATTAATTTGTGATTGTAAATAATAGCTGCAGTTTATCATTTCCCTATCTATAATTTTTCATCATAAACTTTTCATATCTTTTCCATGCTTTAACTTTAGACTTGTTAGTAATTTTAGAAATAATGGAAGTAATAAGTGACGTATTTTAATCACGTGACGTATGAACTTAGTAGCACATATATTTTGTATAAGTAGCACGTATTATTTATGGGAGCCTACGGAGGTATTGTGTACCCAAAGGAGCAGTTTTATGCCCTTACTTATTTGTTTTGCTATGGTACTTACCATATGTTACATATTTTAGCTTCTTCCACCAGACGACTTTTACCTGGTGATGCTGTCACGACCCGGAAGTACAATACCCGAGGTTCATTTGTCTTCACTCGCCTGGATGTGATTTTCCCAGCGCAGAGCTTTTGTCCCATGGTTGTGCCGTAAACCGCAAAGACGATGATTTTTGTGATCCACTGAAGTCAGCTCAGGGATGCAATCACCTACCATCATAGGAAGCCCAAACGGAGTCAACGTATTCACGGTTTAAAGGGACTTTACTTGAAGATATGTTGTATTTTTGTGCTACTTAAAGTTCAAAGTTAACTTTATACTTCATAAAAGAGTTACTGAGCTCAGATGTGTTTCTTTCTTTCTTATAATAAGATTTTTTTTCCACTTTTCATTTATTCATTGTAAATAATTATTTTCTGTAAATAAATTTGTAAATATTGTAATGGGTGTTGATTTGTTCTGATAGTTATTGTCCCCGGTAAGTCCATCCTGTCACAACATATACTATCATAAAATACGAATTAGAAACTGAAAGTATAAACAGGGTCCCTACTATTTCATGCAAGAAATTAACCGTCGATTCCCTACGGAAATCACGGTTACCTGACGATTTGAAACTAAATATGAGATGAGACAGGAGGGGACTATAGGTTGACCCCCGTCTGTCTGTCCGTCTGCAATAAAATGATCCTCTGATTTTTGGAGAAAAAAACAAACTATTTCACCCGCAAGTATCCTGCGAATAAACGTATAAATAGAAAAGGATAACGAAAACATTACCGGAAAAGTCGATTAAGTCCTTATTAGTATTTCAGAGTTTACTTCATGGTAAACCAGTCAACATGATTCAAAAGTAGTCCAACTATTTTTGTCACGAATGGCCTAATGGTTTAACTACCCGATTCCCCCTTCCTCTATAATAACATAAACATGTTATCGTTACAAATACCGTGCGCGAGTAGTACAGCCTTCGTGATTACTACCTGTCAAGATTTACTGCTATTTCTCAGGTTAGAAATAATTTACATTTGATAGTGATAACACGTCAGGAATCTGTCCTTGCGGATTTGACCTGGTGACCTAGTTTTTGAGCCCAGATGACCCATTATCAAACTCGTCCAAGATTCTATTGATGGTAACATTATGACCAAGTTTCATTAAGATTGGACCAAAGGTGTGACCTCTCAGTGTTAACAGTCAAATTGTTGACGACGGACGAGGACGACGGACACAGGGTGATCACAAAGCCCACCTTGAGCACTTCTTGATTAGGTGAGATAATAAACCCTCATTTGTTCTTCTAATGGCATTTCTGCTTGTAAAATGAGAACTTATTTCATTCGCAGAATATATTTTTAGTAAA
This sequence comes from Mercenaria mercenaria, assembly GCF_021730395.1. Lineage (NCBI taxonomy): Eukaryota > Metazoa > Mollusca > Bivalvia > Venerida > Veneridae > Mercenaria > Mercenaria mercenaria. The sequence goes on from NC_069376.1 coordinate 7,142,572, forward strand.
ATAAGACAAGTTTCATGTTAAAGTTCGTGTGTTTATGGCAAATACAAAGACAAAATTAAAATAATGCTGTTTACTGTGCAACGCTGTCAAGAAAGCGATCCACAAAGGATTAGTGGATTCAGTCCGGCGCCGTTTCACTCCAAATCACCCCATTCACTGTTCATATTTTCACACCTTATTAATTGTAGTTGTGATTATATACTGGTTTCAATGGTTTGAAATTCTAGAAAGTATAAAATTGTATGCGACACATCGTCTAATTATGTTCTCATGATGGTGAACATTTGTGCCAAGTTATTTCAAAATCCCTTAATGCATAAAGAAGTTACGGCACTGACACAAAAAAGCAGACCATGTTTCACCTTTAAGTGTTACTTTGAAAAGAAAAAGAAAAATAATAAGATGGACATTAAGTACATATTGCCGATGTTTGTAAGTAATCTTTGAGAGAGGTAGGTGTAATAGCACTGAAGTAATTGCACAACCACATATATGAGGACACATATATAAACAGACCGAACAGACAAACCGCATGTTGACTGCTATATTCCACCCTCCTTCAAACTTTGTTTGCGGGTTATAATTATGAAGAAGTACTACAGGAGCATAGGAACGCCGATATTTTATAAAGAAGTCACTCACAAACAGGCATACAGTCTTTTTACGAAACTCGCAAGGACTTGTACAGTATTTAAGCAAGCATGCATACAATCAAGAAATAACACCGAATCTTCTTTCATTGACGGTTATAAACAAATTGGAGAATTTATCAATGATTTTATTTTATTTTACCAAACTAGTATTGTTTCTTTATCCACGAAACAGTGAAATTTACATGTAGGTCATTCTTCAAGCAAGAAAATAAGTACTTTTGACGCCGACAATGTACAATTCTGGACAAAATCAGTGATCAATCAAGTTTTTTTGCTATAATTCTACCTGTCATCAGACTAACACATTATATACAGAAACAAATCATGTTCAGCTTCCAATAAAATGTAAATATACATACCTTCAAAGCAAATCAGTCACTTTAAAATGTTATTTTTTAACTTTTAGCTGTCAGTTTATTGTTTTGATCACTCACAAGAGGAAGAGGGGACTACAGTCGTTTATAGGGTGTGGTATATATGTTACAAAGTCAGGTATCTAACCTAACGTCATTTTATGTATCAAAACTGATACAGTCTCATATCTAGATGTTACAGCGACCTTCAATTGTTGTTGATAAAAGCTCCTTTAAGTAATGTAAAGTTTGTGTTCATGGTGCATTTTAACTTAAGTCACTCAGTCGGAGCTGTTTCATGTTTCAAAGAAATCTGGTCATAATAGCTACTCTGCATGAAATATACAGAAGCACTGTTTGGAATTTTCACTTCCGTCTTCTCACACTGGTTATTCGGGTACCTACTCGTGTGAGCGATACCGCCCTCGTGTGATTAATGTACATGTATGTTGTTTAGGGTATATAAAAACAATGCCAACGTATGACACATATTTAAGAATGTTGAACATTTTAAAGACAGATTCGTCCGAGGCAATGCATTAATTCGCACTGGTGAAAATATCAGTCCTCAATAATATTGATATGACTATGAAATTTGAAGAAATGTAGCGAAAATTACGTATTTTGACGTTTTGAGACGTATTTTTCTTTGTTCAAAGTTGAGATAACTGAATTTGCCACTCACATTGGTAGAACTATACATACTCAACTACAAAACGTTTGGATCATGTACCTGCAAGTTGTTTTTGTTGATAAAATTTCAATTATATGCATCCTGTTGCTGTTTTTGATGGTACCTCTGACGATGGATGAAAATAAACAAAGATACCTGCCCGTTTGCACATGGGTACCGTCCTCGTTATGTCAATGAACATTTATAAAACTCCCCGCAGCGATTGCTTCCGCATACGGTACACTAAATAAACGCAACTGAAGGTAATTGCTTTGAGGATCTGGAAATAAGAACTGGAAATGTGAAACCCGACCTTTAGTCGATCTATTTGATTAGAATTTTAACCTTAAAGATGTAAAGAATGGGAGTGGACCGTGTTAGCAGTATTTCACCAAGATTAAATCTTCCTTCACACCCACCCTCTATTCTACGCATTCTATCATCTTGCTTTCTTGAAATTCTTCTTTTTCTCCTTCAGTCTCATAATGAAAACGACCAAATTTATCGCACACCGAGCAAAAGTGCTTATGTAGAGACCATTTTTTTTCTTCCTGAAAGGGAAAGTGGACCCTCTCTCTGGGCATGTATTCGTTTAGGGAGATGCTCCGGCTTCATAAATCTGCCTTTTATCGTATCTTGTAATATTCACCTCTGTTTATAGGTGCACCCTCCATTAAGGTAGTGCTAATTAGGTGACTTGTTTACAAGTACATACAATATACACTACTGTATAAGTGTCTTACAGGTGACTAACTGAACAAACAGAAGCAGATATGGAAGTGTGGGTATCAGATTCTATCTCTTTTAATTGTTTGTTCACACACTACTCACAGCGGTTGTAAACGTTAAATGTACGTCTAAGGACGAAATCTGTGAGATTCAAGATTTCAAGATTTTATTTATAACTAGGCCCATACGGCATCAGCATTATAATAACAACAAATTTAACAAAACAAACACTAATACATAAAATAAAACAGTAGTTTTACGGCCATAATAGATCTAATACAAATATTTTGTAAGCTAAAAAATAGAAGATGGTGTACATTTAGAATTAACCAGGTTGAAAACATGGCCAGCAAATAACTGCCAGTGACAAAACCCTATCCCTACCTAAAAATTTGAAGTATTTTCTGTACAAACAATGCTAACTTAAAAAGAGTACTATCATTACTTTGAAATAAACGTTGAAATGACATTACATTTAACAGTTGAAAGTCATTTGGAATATATTTTACTCTGTCCAAATCAATGTAGGGACATTCTAAAATAAGAATATTGCGGAAATGCACTGGTGAAAGTACTGACTGATTCAACCAGAATTCAGAAGATCCAAGTTGTTCTAAAGATTCTTTTACATATGAAATCTAAGAACAATAATTTACATTTTGCTGATGGAGTCTATACATGAACCTGTATAGGTAATACCCCAAGCTCACCAAAAACCATGACATAAGGTGTTGACTTTTTAACCTTCAGTAATGTTTTTAAAAAAATAAGCTGAAAACTTTTAACAATGCTAACATCACCACATCCCCATACCTCTGATTCATACAATAATATTGGTTGAACCACAGACTCAAATAAATGTAACTGTGAATCAATACTAAGCTGCAACTTCCTACATTTTTTTTTCAACTGAGCATACATAGCCTTTCTAGCTTGGTCAACCAAATATATTTTAGTTTTATTGAAGTTACCATTGTAGTTAAATTTAATTCCTAGATAAATGAAGTCATCTACTACTTCAAGTGCCGCATTATTATAATAAAAGGTAGACTTATTAAAATGTACTTTTCCACGTTAGAAAAGAACAACCTTAGTTTTATTTGAATTAACTGTAAGTTTCCAAAGTTAATGCAGATTGTAAATCATTTTAAGATTCTGTAAATAACACTGTATCATCTGCATTAAGTAACAAAAATAGCTTGAAGAACATTTCTGAAATATCATCACTTAGCAGGTCCTATACATTGTTTGATATTTCCACTAGTCCTGAACAATAATTAGACATATATGAGACTAAATCATTCTAGAAAACAGAAAATAATATTGGTGATAAAGTTTCACCTTGTCGTACACCAGTTGAGTTAATAAAGAAATTTGATAGACTTTGGCTACTCTTTACACACGATTTGGCTTATATATTGCATAATATACAGCCTTAAAGATTTTCCCATCAATGCTATGCTGTAATAATTTATTACATAAACACATACGATCGACAGAATCAAACGCTTTCTTGTAATCTACAATGGCACAATGTAAGAGCAGATTGGTTTTTTATACTTTAACTTACTGCCTTTAGATTCATAAGCACCATTTGCAATACAGAATTAGCAACAGACGATAAGACAGGTAAGATTATATTTTGTTAAAGTTTAATAAATAACTTTGAAATAATGTACAAATGGTTACCAAGAGCAAGCAAAATTTCTCGTCGCTTTCTTTTTTTCTTTTCATTTCCCACCATTTTAGCTCTGCTTTCAACAGTTGGATGATAAGCAAATTGCTCGGGGCTTGACTTGCTCGGCAAACCTGCAAACCTACTAAACTTCATGTCCTCTTTACCTACCTTAATAGAACATCACTTTTTCCAACACCTATTTTTCATGGAAGTTTTATCATAAGTTAAAGTAACGATAAAAATAAAGAGGGAGCTGAATAGTTCCTAGTAAAATGCCGGTCAGTTGTGGTCTGCTACCCTAAAATGGCGCGTATATGCTCCTGTCCGCACAATAAACCCCCTACTTTCGGTTTCGATCTGCAAAACTTGTATGTGAAGTGTATAAACATATCTCATCTCATTTCATGCATTATGTATTCCAGCAATAAAAAGGTGTGATTAATGCACTTGTTCTACACGAATTTTCGCACAACGGCAAAAAAATGATGAAACAAGGATCTGTTTACTACTGACTTCTTTCGACTACTCAAACGAAGCACATTTTCGACCGAATAACTGGCTTTATTCCTCAAAACGAAGTTAAACATGGGTCGATCGCAATACAATATTTCACAAAAATCATATCATTTCTGAACAAATTTAATTTTGTTTTTGTTGCAAACATTGTGTACCCCATAACAACTTAAATAACAAGACAAAACGTACGGTCGCAAACTTTCAATTGAAAATACACTTAAGAATGTGTCTATGTAGATGGATCTTGAAAGCGAACTTGAAGAAATTATGTGAGAAGTTTTTCTTCGGATAGGCTGCTTCCAGTAGCTGGAGGGTATAAAAGACCAAAGTTTTATCTTCATCCTAGCTGGTCATTGCATATTATCGCTAAATTTTAGAAAAGGGGTCTGCGTCAATGTAATGTTCATTTCAATAACGAGTACGGTACCCGCTGGATTGACAGAAACAACGATGATGGTACCATGGTACATCGTCAGAGGTATCTTATTTTCTATACACTGTCTTCGAAAAAATCGATCTAATTTTACTGTGCTTCAAGTTTTTGTGAAATGAAAGCAATGGCTAATACACAGAATGACTGCTTTTCATTTTCCTAACAAAAAATTCCTAATATAATCCGAAATAATACCATTAATCGTGAAAATATATACCATCGCCTTAAAATATCTTCATTTCCGCGACAAAAAAACGTATTTTTTTCACAGTTATTCAGATCATATGAGATAGATATTTGACATGGATATAGTTAAGGTTTGATCTGATATATTTAATACTAAAACTTTTCAAATCTTCAGTAAAATACGAAATAATTACCTGTTATAGGTGTGAATTTCCTGTTCAGCAACATGTACATTAATCACACGAGGGCGGTATCGCACACACGAGTAGGTACCCGAATAACCAGTGTGCTTCTATACTAATCTATCTATCTCGAACTGCCACATCCAATACTCTTGATTCTAAACTCTGCAGTATATCGTCAAACAACACAGGCATGAATTTTGTATTATTTTTACTAGTACATGTATAGGGTATATCCAAATAATGTACCTGCGTTTTATCCATGAACAATTTTATTTTATTTACATATTTCTTGTGGACAGTTTTACTACGGCTCTTAATTTATTCAAGTGTTTGCGTTTGTTTAAACTACTTTACGAATTACACTATTGATGCTACCTTCGCGACCATTGTAGATTGTTGACAGTAAATTCAGTACTTTACGCCATTCAGTCATTCCTTTTAGTTAATTACATCTTCTAACAGTCAATAGTACTGTCCAAGTTGTAACCCGGACAAGTTCAATATAGAAATTTAGCAGGGTAAGGCTTAAAGTCTACCTGACTTTAATAAATTTAGGGAAGTATTGGTCTTGAAAAAAAATAATTAAATTATCTTAAAATGAAATGATTTGTTTATCATTTCAAGCCATTCTAGATTTTTAAGAATCTGTAACATATAAAGCAAAAATTGTTTTCAGAACCACTGTCTCGAGTTGTGTTACGTACAGTGTGTAGACTCATAAACTTTTTATCATGTTTACCACTCCAATTAATCAGCAACGTAATTGATATAGCGCGTGATCGCATCAAATGTTGAACCTATCACAGATTTTAACCCGTCACATTAATTGGGGATACTAGATAAAAATAGCTATCAGTTTTGGCCACTCGCTTGAAACTTGTCCTTGGGTTGAATGTAATATAGACAGTGTACGGTGTTCCGTTTGGACAATCGAGACTTATTTATTTAATACTAAACCGCGATGAACGTTGGTACGTTGACAAAAACGCGATGGAGCGATGGCACGATGATGAAACAACAATGGGACGATGGTGAAAACGCGATGGCACGATGATAAAATCGTGACGGTACGATGGTGAAATGTCGATGTAATATCGCGTTTACATCATCGTTCCATCACGTTTTCACCATCGCAACATCGTGCCATCGCGTTTTCATCATCGTACCATCGTGCCATCGCATTTCACTGTCATACCATCGCGTTTTCACCATCGTGCCATCGCGTTTTCATCATCGTACCATCGTGGTTTCACCATCGTACCATTTCCTTTTCACCATCGTACCATCGCGTTTTCACCATCGTGCCATCGCGTTATCATCATTGTACCATCGTGCCATCGCGTTTACACGATCGTACCATCGCGTTTTCACCATCGTACCATCGCCTTCCGGTTAGAAATTCGTAATGCCGTACACTTGCATTTTTTTTGTCAACAATAAATAAATGTATCTCAATGTATTTTGTGAGACGAAATTTACCATTAAATACAGAAATCAGATACATGCTTGTCCGGCTAACTTAATTAGCCTAGCTCGTTGCGAATAGACAGCCTGGTTCTTTAACGTGTCCAGTGTATAGCACTGATGCACGCAAGGATTGCCTGGGTTTCTGACCAGTACACCTCTAGTTGGGTGGGAAACACTGAAAAGCGTTTCTGAAAATTCCCGAGTAGCTGCCGGGGATCGAACCCCTAACATTAGTATTGGAAGGCCAGTGTGCAAACCACTGAGCTATCCGTCCATCAAATAATATATGTGAAATATGTTTTGGGACTTATCAGTAAAGGCCGCTATTACAAATGAATACGTTTAATTATTTCCGTAAAGAAACTTTCTCATAGATCATGCTATGATTCTACGTTACTGTGAAAGAAATTTAATTTCTTACATGCTTAAAGCCGTCCGCCATAAAGAATGTTTCGGCTCTACGTTAAAATAAGGTAATTGGGACTTTTTACTGGGTTAAAGCTTGTCCATAGGGCATGCTGTAGTTCTACGTTAGAAATTGTATAAACGATAAGTTGTCGCATTACTGAATGTGCTTACCCATAGATCATGCTGTGATTCCTTGTTTTAGTAAAGCACATGAACGAGGAGGTCCGCTGTGAAGCTTCTTAATGACGTGAAAAGGCGTATTGTTAAAATCTAATACGTCTTTGTTAAACACGCTCGCGGCAGTTTCGTCAGTTTTTTTTCCGCAATAATAGACTTTTGGGGAAATCTTTTGTATTGCAAGATTATGTTATGATGTATTAAAAACATGACGTAAAAATACTAGGTCACAAGCATTGTTTTAGTTTTATTTGTTCTCAGATATGATTTTGAACATTTTTCAACATGCCCATACTCCTACCATGGTTTTCAGTAAAGTAGAATAAAAATGAACTAGACTAAGTATAAATTTGAAATCAAAGCATTGTTATATAACAGAAAACAATATTTCTAGTGGAGACATGCACAGAGAAATTGATTTTGTTAAAAAGAACAGTAGTTGTTCAGCAGACCGATGGTTATTTTTTTCATATTTTTGTCAATCTTAAGTTGGTATTTCTGCTATCTGTTTCTCATAATTGAACTAAAACAAACTCTGCACATGTATTTGCATATGTCTACCTAATCTAAAACAGAAAGAAAATGTGTAGGTCACTATATTAGATTTGGCTTTAATTAAATTAAAGGTGGAGTGTGTTTATAGCACGCAGGTCCGTATGATATACGTAATCAATTGTTATTTCAAACAATGGCATATATTCAGTCAAAATGATGTTCTTGTCGCATATTTTTCGTTTTGTTTTGGTAATTGTTTTATCATATATTTGTCATAGGTTTGAAGATTTGATCCACACTGAAGAAAGTATGACTGAATCCATTGTTTTGATTATCTCCTTTTTTATTTTATATAATTATTTTTATGTATACACTCATGTGTAATATGACAAGTAGCGCTTTTCTAACCATTCAATATGCATACTTTCTAACTGAGTACCTGTTTACCTGTTCTTACCATAAAATTAAAAGCCATCATAACTTAAAATAAAAAAATACACCTAAACTATATATCTAGTACTGCTTTTATGTTTGACTGTTGGATATAAAACTCCAAGCAATGCACGTAGTACTGCTCTAATGTTTGACTGTTTGATGTAAAACTCCAAACTATGCACTTAGTACTGCTCATATGACTGTTTGATGTAAAACTCCAAACTATGCACGTAGTACTGCTCTAATGTTTGACTGTTTGATGTAAAACTCCAAACTATGCACGTAGTACTGCTCTAATGTTTGACTGTTTGATGTAAAACCCAAACTATGCACGTAGTACTGCTCTAATATTTGACTGTTTGATGTAAAACTCCAAACTATGCACGTAGTACTGCTCTAATGTTTGACTGTTTGATGTAAAACTCCAAACTATGCACTTAGTACTGCTCATATGACTGTTTGATGTAAAACTCCAAACTATGCACGTAGTACTGCTCTAATGTTTGACTGTTTGATGTAAAACTCCAAACTATGCACGTAGTACTGCTCTAATGTTTGACTGTTTGATGTAAAACTCCAAACTATGCACGCAGTACTGCTCTAATGTTTGACTGTTTGATGTAAAACTCCAAACTATGCACGTAGTACTGCTCTAATGTTTGACTGTTTGATGTAAAACACCAAACTATGCACGTAGTACTGCTCTAATGTTTGACTGTTGGATGTAAAACCCAAACTATGCACGTAGTACTGCTCTAATGTTTGACTGTTTGATGTAAAACTCCAAACTATGCACGTAGTACTGCTCTAATGTTTGACTGTTTGATGTAAAACTCCAAACTATGCACTTAGTACTGCTCATATGACTGTTTGATGTAAAACTCCAAACTATGCACGTAGTACTGCTCTAATGTTTGACTGTTTGATGTAAAACTCCAAACTATGCACGTAGTACTGCTCTAATGTTTGACTGTTTGATGTAAAACTCCAAACTATGCACGTAGTACTGCTCTAATGTTTGACTGTTTGATGTAAAACTCCAAACTATGCACGTAGTACTGCTCTAATGTTTGACTGTTGGATGTAAAACCCAAACTATGCACGTAGTACTGCTCTAATGTTTGACTGTTGGATGTAAAACCCAAACTATGCACGTAGTACTGCTCTAATGTTTGACTGTTTGATGTAAAACTCCAAACTATGCACGTGTATACTGCTCTAATGTTTGACTGTTTGATGTAAAACTCCAAACTATGCACGTAGTACTGCTCTAATGTTTGACTGTTTGATGTAAAACTCCAAACTATGCACGTAGTACTGCTCTAATGTTTGACTGTTTGATGTAAAACTCAAACTATGCACGTAGTACTGCTCTAATGTTTGACTGTTTGATGTAAAACCCAAACTATGCACGTAGTACTGCTCTAGTGTTTGACTGTTGGATGTAAAACTCCAAACTATGCACGTAGTACTGCTCTAGTGTTTGACTGTTGGATGTAAAACTCCAAACTATGCACGTAGTACTGCTCTAATGTTTGACTGTTGGATGTAAAACTCCAAACTATGCACGTAGTACTGCTCTAATGTTTGACTGTTTGATGTAAAACTCCAAACTATGCACGTAGTACTGCTCTAATGTTTGACTGTTGGATGTAAAACTCCAAACTATGCACGTAGTACTGCTCTAATGTTTGACTGTTTGATGTAAAACTCCAAACTATGCACGTAGTACTGCTCTAATGTTTGACTGTTTGATGTAAAACTCCAAACTATGCACGTTGTACTGCTCTAGTGTTTGACTGTTGGATGTAAAACTCCAAACTATGCACGTAGTACTGCTCTTATGTTGGACTGTTAGATGTATAACTGCAAAATATACATGTAGTACTACTTTAATGTTGGACTGGTTGAATCCTCCTTTCCCGTAATATGGTATTTTCCTGATACCTCTTAAAATAACGTAAAGATATATAATAGATAAGTATACATTTTTATAAAACATGATTCCAGAGAACTCCAAGATGTCAAAGAATTTCTGTATTAGTTTGCAATTTTTTTATCTAAATGGTTTCGATAAAGTATTTGCATAGAAAATTTCAGTAATATTGGACAACAACATTTTGTTTCGACATAATTATAACAACACGTTGTTAGTATAATTATTAAGTTTGTATAAACACATTTCCTTTAAAAAGTAACATTTCCGCGTTTACTTGTACATTTCCCTAAATATGTGTGTAAAAAATACGGATCTGGTGCAATAATGTGAAGCGCAAAGTGAAGCCAACGAGTATTAGTACACCAAACGCAACATCATTACTTATTCACTCCAAATTTAAATAAACACAGTACCTTCAGCTGATAACAGGATGGTCAATGACTTTTCATGCATGTAAAATAAGAAATTGGCTGTTGTAGATAAAATATTAGATCTAGGATTATTTATCAATTAGTCTCTTATGAAATAGAGTTTATCTTCTTTCATTAAAGATTTTTTTTTATTTTAACGTTGCAACGACAGATTTATAGGTCGTAGGGCGACTTTCCAGCTTTCATGGTGGAGGAAGACCCCAAGTGCCCCTCCGTGCATTATTTCATTACCAGCGGGCAGCCGGGTCGAACCACCGACCTTCCGTAAGCGAGCTGGATGGCTTCCTCACATGAAGAATTAACCCCCTTCCACCCCCGAGTGAGGCTCGCACTGACATTGATGCGATGCAAGTGATTTGAGGTCAGCGACTTTAACCACTTGGCCACGAACGCCCCCATTAAAGCATTAAGACATGGTAGCAACGCATTTTGATAGTCACTACCATAATTCGAGTTTTTGAAGTCAATACCAGTATGCGGTACACATAACGCAGTTTGGTAGTCACTGTGCAGTATCAAAATATATCCAACGGAAAACGCTATTAATAATAATCTCGTGATTTATATTAGGAATATATTTTGTGACAAATAGACAATATTATTTCAAAGAGAGTAGTTGTTCATCCGAACTTGACCTTATGACCTTGCAAATATAACAGTCCTAGTGTCAGTCAAGCAAGACCATTGGAGCACACTAAGTGAGGTCAATGCAACTCTAAATTTGACATACATTGAGAGATATTGAAGCACGTTTGTTCACCACAATTATTTGATGCGTCGTTCTCGTGACCCTGGGACAGGTTTCACAAACGCCCAGAGTTCAGGATATTTACGAGAGATGGCACACCTTATTGAGGAGGATGCTTTATTTCTGAGTAATATTTAATGATAATTATATTTCTTACCCATCTAAACACACAGAACCCAACATTTCCATGCGTTGTCCAGAGAGGATACAAAATACAACGCGAGTGTATAAACTTCTACGTTGTGGTTCAAAGATATATGTGGTGTACACCTGAAACTCCTAACCTTTAAAGAGAAAAGAAAAACTTTTTGCCGGAATTATTTATCTAAGACCCCTAAAACACGCACAAATTCCCCATCTATGTTTGCGTGGGATCTTTAAAAAAATCTAGGTGGAGTACCCACGTGCCTTCCATACATTAATATTTCGTTTTACAGAATTCAGTATTTTCGTGCTATAAAAAATCTCGGTGGATCTCTCCGACAACACTAGCTAATTAAAACAACATAACAATACAGTGTTATTGCATAGGAAAATAGAAAAAAAATACGTTCCATTAACACATCATATGTACCCTACGCATTTTCTCGCCGAATTCCGGTTGTGACTACCATGCGAGGTGTAACAAAGCTCTCTGGGAAAATTAAAAGTTTGACTGTAAACAAATGCTTATTATTACACTTGACTGTTAATCAAGTCATTACAATTGACTGCTAATCAATTTTTTTACATTTTTCTTTTTTTCTACGCACTACTAAATACAGTTTAAAAGAAAATATGTTAAAAACAGTATCTTGACGGAAAATCATCTTCCTTTTCTATTAGATTTAACATCATTCATTTTGCATTCAATTTGCAAAGTAATAACCAGAAACATACGCTCAGATGGATGTCGGACACAAGAAGAAGTTGTTTCTGACAAGTTTCTGACAAGTCTTGATAACGAAATTGTGTCAGTAATTTAAAAGTGCCTTTGGTTTCAGAACGATTTGTGTGCTATTCAGTATGTGCCGTCACTGAAAACTAAAGTAGAGTAGAATTTCACATATTTATATTTCTGTTCATTTTTTTTTAATCATTTTTTGAAAATTCTAACTTATCGTAAGAACTAGCAACACATAGATATACAAGAGCTAGTATGGTTTTTTATCATTCCCTATTATGCAGTGCGATTTCTTCTGTTTAAAAAACCCCATCTCATTAGCATTTACATGAACACACTTTTTGAAAATCAGTAGTTTACGAGAATCGTCATTATTATTCGTTTTCTAGAACAAAAAGACAAAAAAAAGACAAGGAATAAAAATGATTACATTCGAGGGGATGATAGTATGAGCGTTCAGAAGATGCTTAGGTTCAGGGTGTGTAGAAGAGAGTAAGATACTGAATAATTAGAAGAGGCTGAGGTAAGGGGCTTTTAGGAGATGGAGGAATATGTGATTATCTGTAGAAGGTGTTGGTTTTAAGAAGAGGATGCCAGGGGTATTGGATTATCTGTAGAAGCTGAGATAAGGGGTGTTAGGAGGAGGGTTAGGTATAGGGTATTCAGGAAAAGCTCAATTATGGAGTGTTTAGAAGATGGTTAGATATTGGGTGGGGGTCAGAAGAGACTGAGGTATGGGGTGTTTAGAATAGAAGCAAGTACGAGATTATCAGAAGACTGGGGTATTGGTTGTTATGTATACGGTTTTCAGAAGTGGCAGAGGAATGGATGTCCAGAAAATAGCTAGGTATTGGATGTTCAGCAGAGACTCACGTATGGGATGTTTAGAAGAGGGTTAGGTATTGGGTATTTAGAAAAGGCTGAAGCATGGGGTGGATGGGGTTAAGGAGAGTCTGAGTTATGAGGTGTTTAGAAGAGGGTTAGGTATTGGGTATTTAGAAAAGGCTGAAGCATGGGGTGGATAGGGTTAAGGAGAGTCTGAGTTATGAGGTGTTTAGAAGAGGGTTAGATATTGGGTATTGAGAAGAGGCTGAAGCATGGGGTGGATAGGGTTAAGGAGAGTCTGAGTTATGAGGTGTTTAGAAGAGGGTTAGATATTGGGTATTGAGAAGAGGCTGAAGCATGGGGTGGATAGGGTTAAGGAGAGTCTGAGTTATGAGGTGTTTTGAAGAGGGTTAGATATTGGGTATTGAGAAGAGGCTGAAGCATGGGGTGGATAGGGTTAAGGAGAGTCTGAGTTATGAGGTGTTTAGAAGAGGGTTAGATATTGGGTATTGAGAAGAGGCTGAAGCATGGGGTGGATAGGGTTAAGGAGAGTCTGAGTTATGAGGTGTTTAGAAGAGGGTTAGATATTGGGTATTGAGAAGAGGCTGAAGCATGGGGTGGATAGGGTCAAGGAGAGTCTGAGTTATGAGGTGTTTAAAAGAGGGTTAGATATTGGGTATTGAGAAGAGGCTGAAGCATGGGGTGGATAGGGTTAAGGAGAGTCTGAGTTATGAGGTGTTTAGAAGAGGGTTAGATATTGGGTATTGAGAAGAGGCTTAGGTATGGCACTTTTTAATGTGTCTGCATTATGAGGTGTTTATATGAAGACTATATATTGGATGTTCAGAAGGCGCGAGGTATGGGGTATATAGAAGAGGCTTAGGAATGGGATGATCGGGAGAGACTGCTATTAATAAGTAAGTATTTCGACATTCTATAGATGTAACTGCAGCTTAACATGTCTATGTCTTCCCGTTTAAAATACAGCGAAAACGGATGTAAAACATGAAAAATTTGACAAATGAAAAGTACTTTTGTTGGGACCTCTCATTTACAATTATATCAACAATCAACATGCTAATTGAGTGCATTTATGAGTGGAAAATATTGATGGTGAAATGATGTGAGTTTGTTATATTAAAAATCTTTAATAACTTCTTTCAGGTAAATCATTTGTATGGTTTCGGTAAGCATGTCCATGTCTTTTACTCAGACCTTTTAGATCATGAGTTTTAGACTTTTGACTTGTCTTCGACTTTAGATTTATTATTAGACCAACTTAGGTTCAGTATAGGCTCATTCAAATTGCTGAAAATAGACTGAACTTATACTTTTTACTATTCGATTTATTTGCTTTCGGAGACTTTTGATAGAGACAAGAAAATGAGAAATCCTAAAATCAATGAAAACCTTGTCCAATTTTTCTTAAGATATTATTAAAAGTTAATTTCCTTGATCATATCACATATTTCTATTTTTTATGGAGAGCAGCAAAAACTTAAATATAGTAAATTGGTGAGATTAGCTATCATTATCACACTATAAAAACAATAAAGACAAATTTGAACTTTTTAGGTACCATCTCAATACAACACTAACTTGTCGTAAGTACAATATAAAGTCATTGACCGATAAATTTCAAAATTTGGTTCACTAGACGCTTTTATCAGCTACAATCAGAGATTTGATGCAGCAGTTTTATTAGGGTATCGTTGATTAGTGTTGAACTTGTTTACTTCAACCCCTTATTGTCTCACGTCGGACATACTAACCTTAATTTATGACCAATCTATATATACATCTCATGTTAGAATATCCTTGGAGTTTACAGATTTGATCAAATAATGCAATGCCGGTTTACTCCGTAAATCAGTTTATGCAACATTTTAATATGAAAAATAATCCGGCAATAGTAACTAGACTAGCCACTACACTGATAATACAAAGGTGGCCTCATAGTTTGTAAAAGTGACAAATGCCAGTCTAATTTAGAGATTTTCTCAGAGAACTGATTCTAATATACTGAAAATAGAATATAAACTGGCTATATTCGCAATTTTATCAAATTTAATGATGTGACCTAGTCTATTAATAAAATCACGTCCACATATTCTTTGCGTCATACATGCGACGTGTTTTTCCCCTGATACCCTGGTTACTTCTATAAAACTTGACAGCTTTTATTTACTGAAGTTTTTGTAGAACTCCCACTCTTTATACATTCTTTTTCTTGACTTTCCATAATGAAATTATCTTTGAACAAATATAGTTGACACTGAACTGTGTGATCACCACGGGGACCGACAAAAATAATGGTCTCTAAATATTTTGGCAAATATAAAAACACAAGACATATACTATTTATTTAACATGCGCATCATATTTAAAAATCTGATAAATATTTTTCTAGATTTGTTCCAAGATATCAAATATTTATCGCAGTCCGTTGAGTGTGGCAATATGTCTTTTTTGACTGTTAGAAAGCAAATATTTCCAACAGGATATCAATGCAGAAAATTTGAATGAAAATGTTGTTTTATGGGATGTGCAATATACTAAATATAGTAGAAACACTTAAGAGGAAATTAAAGTGGCTGTTTAATAAATTCGTTTAATATAGGTAGTCACGTGTACGATGTCGACTGTCTTTGGTATCGAGATAAACTAGATCTTATTGACACGGTCGTCTCGACTGTTGGTACAATATAACTATGTTGCCCTTTTCAGTATTTTTATACGTGCGACAAAAGCGTTTTCGTGTCAAATGCCTGAACCAGCACAGGAAACAGTATACTTACGTATACATACTAACCTGAAGTAAACAAACACAAACATTAATTTTTGACATGCATTTTCATTAACCATTTTTTTTGCAAGATGATGGTCAAACGACAGTATCATAGAAAGGTTTTTAAGAAAAACAAAGTGAAGAAGGCATAACTATGAAAGGGTGATAAAAACACAATGACTAAATAAATGTTATACAATATTTCCTGAACAATCCTTCAAAATAGCAATGGCTAAAAGATGGCGTAGTAGCCACGGCAAGTACAATGTCGCGATGTAAGAAGCAGAAAAAGCAAGACGACTATAGTCATCAAACATCATAATCATAATGCAAGATGTCAATGGAGCACGACATCACGATACTGATTAACTTTCTGACCGTCTTTTCTCTAGGTCAGCGCAGGACATGCACTATGACGTATGACAATATGAAACGTTAGGCGACAGAACAACACGACATTGTGATATTTACGTCCCGCATCATCTTGCATTGTCGTGCCTCAAGTCGCATAGCAGACTTGTACAAAGCACACACGACAATTATGACATGACACGCAATTTGAGTCTGGAAAATGCTACAAAAGCGCAATTCAACATTAATGTCGCGATTTCATGTTGTATTGTCTCCCGCCTAATCGTGTATGAGCACTGGGTCTTGCATCGTGCGTTGTTTCGCGCATCTTTATATTATTTTGTTTTGTATCGCATGTCGTGCGACAGCCTAGAGCAGTAGACTGTCGACACACAGCTCAGGGGTCGACAAAACGACAAGATCCTCGTCATATGATACAACGGGCGAAAATAAGATGCTACATCACAAAATAAAACCCGCGCGTCTTGTGCTGTGTTGCATGTCGTGACATGCGTCGTTTGTGCATCGACATTGAACACGACAGACGACACAAGATATGAGCTAAATACGAGTCTGTAACATTTCGATTATTTAATCTCGTTTACTTTTATAGTCATATAACGGTAAATTCTTTTTATTGACAAAAGATGTACTACTGAAATAGAGTTTACCTTCAAATTTATATATTTTATGTGCAGAAAATGGTAAAACGATTTTTATTATAAACGTACAATTACCATGATTTCTGTTGTTTCTTTTTTTGTTTTTTAAAATATAACACAGAATAGGAATAAAATCAAATTATTGTATTTCATTTGTTATATATTTTCGTTGCTGTCGTGCCAAAACCTGCAAAAACGAAGTTACACTTCCTTTGCATTTGATAATCCTCATTGTTGACAGTTTAGTATGATAATACTGCAACTCGGTCGCTCTAAACAAATCAGTAATTTTCCGTTTATTTCATTTATGTTAGAAGGCCATGTGTCTTTACCCTCACGTAAGTTCAAAACTGATAAATTTCACATTTAGATTTTAAAGCGACATTTCATAAATGCAAGTAAAACCTTCTTTAAATACTACACAGTATTCTTTTATGCGTTTTTATTCAGTTTAGCTACATTGCAAATAATGTAAGGAAACACTGTAGGGAAATTTCCCTTTATTCGCTTTAACTTATGTATATTTTACTGCAACATTCCCCACATTTGATTTTAAACTCTGTGGTTTTCAGTTAGATTTTCGATACTCGCTCATTATCATTGCAAAATTGAAGCATATTGGTCCGCTTTCTTCGGTAACCTTTTAGTACACGTCACTTGTGTAGAATTAGAAAGCATATTTATCTTTGTATAGGGTATATCCAAATAATGTAGACACAATTTTTTCATTAACAGTGATATCATTCAATTTGCAATAGGAGTGAAATTATGTGCAGCCCGATACAGTTCTCGAACCTGCGACCTTCTGCTCGCAAGTCAGATGCTCTATCAACTGAGGTAATGGGACAATCGATATCATAGACTAGTTATATATATTATATACATGATATTATATACATGCTGCTATATTATATACACACTGCTACATTCCTTCCTCCTTTTTCAAAGACAAACTCAGTTTCTTTTGACTAGCCCAGCCATTGCTTAAAACTAGCTCTAGATTCCAAGGGTAGTCACCACAATCATGGCACCATCGCAATAGGAGCGGGAAAATGTGCAGCCCGATACAGAACCTGCGACCTTCTGCTTGCAAGTCAGATGCTCTACCAACGAAGCTAATCGGACAATCGATATCATAGACTAATTACATATATTATATACACACTGCTACATATTGATGTCTTTCCCGTGCACTGTCTCATAGTTTATGAAGAATCAAAAGAAAAAAAAATTAAATTAAACGTATACATAAAATTTTCTTCAAATAATGTGATTTTCAAACCATCTTAATACAGTCTGTCACATACTGAGCAAGGATCTTTTTCAGCATTTTCGGTTAGCACTCGTGTGGCATTACATACAGTGTGACTGTGTATTGATTCACAAAGCATCATATCTACCACTCCAATTAATCAGCAAGGTTATTGATACCCCGTGATCGCATCTAATTGTGAACCTGTCACCGATTTTAACCCGACACATATAGGGATACTAGATAAAAATAGTTATCAGTTTGGGCTACTAACTTGCGTAAATAAAAAATCGGCAAATATTGTATATACCCAGAGCCGTATCCAGAAATTTTTGACTGGGGGGCACCAGTCTTGAACGATGACATCAACGCCGAGGCGCAATGTTTTCGAGGGGGCGCCTTTGTCCATGTTAGGTAGGGATTCATGGGTCAGGTGCGGATCAGATTGACTCCCCCTGTATTTTTTTGAATTACATGCATACAATGGTGGCCTCTGGTTTAAGGTATTGGAGGAGTATAATACTTCCGTCTTGATAGAGGGGTCAGGGGAATCTCCCCCTGGAAAATTTTGAACTTGCAGGTATGAAATGGTGGCCTCTGGTGCACTTCTGGGTCTAAATTTTGAGGGGCATCTTTGATGAGTACAAATCACGGGCCCCCTCGACCGGGCCCTGGATCCGGGCCTGTATTCCGGCATGAACTTATTTGTTGTATAGTTCCTTTAGCAGCTGAAATTGAAAGAAGTCTTCTTCTTTCAGCAATCTGTTTTACATGGATATTCCACAATCTGTATTACATGGATATTCCACAATCTGGTTTACACGAATATTCCACAATCTGTATTACACGGATATTCTACAATCTGTATTACACGGATATTCCACAATCTGTATTCCATGGATATTCCACAATCTGTATTACACGAATATTCCACAATCTGTTTTACATGAATATTCCAAAATCTGTTTTACACGGATATTCCACAATCTGTATTACACGTATATTCCACAATCTGTTTTACAAGAATATTCCACAATCTGTATAACACGGATATTCCACAATCTGTTTTACACGAATATTCCGCAATCTGTATTACACGGATATTCCACAATCTGTATTACACGGATATTCCACAATCTGTATTCCATGGATATTCCACAATCTGTATTCGCAATCACTGGTCTTTAATTGACTTATCATGGGCGGAATTCATATTCTAGGCGCAGTGCTTTTAGGGGTTCCGGCGGCATACCATTTCAGGAAACGCTAAGCAAGTATACAATAACTGGTGTAATCTCACGTATCTTTGACATAGTTTGAAGAAATAGTATTGACACAATGACATGTCTTAAATTTGTAAAAAAAAGAACCATAAAAGCGTTCTGAACAAGTTAGTTTATACCAATTTATTTTAGGTCGATTGTGAAGGAAGTTTTACAACTTATAATACATTGGTATGCCTAATTCCTTTGTCTGTTTCGAATGCTATGATTCTATAGATGTGATGATGGAGAACACATGATTTTCTTTTGATGTAAAATGTAAAAAATTGTAAATGATTGATTTATTGTATCGACCACTTTTGTTTAGATCAGAACGACACGAAAACCTACTGGCCTTGTATAGAAATATAGGAGGGCATGACACGACATCCTTTTATCCAATGAAAATGCTAGAGTATGGATTGAAGCAAAACAAAATACCATAATGGCGCCAGTACATACAGCTTTCTTAATTGTCGTAAATAGGCTAATCCATACAGCTTGCTGTGGTTTTAGGTTACAATTAAGTACATACATTATTTGATATTGTCGTAAATACGCTAATCCATACAGCTTGCTGTGGTTTTGTGTTACAATTAAGTACATACACATTCTGATATTGTCGTAAATACGCTAATCCATACAGCTTGCTGTGGTTTTGTGTTACAATTAAGTACATACATATTCTGATATTGTCGTAAATACGCTAATCCATACAGCGTGCTGTGATTTTGTGTCACAATTAAGTACATACATATTTTGATATTGTCGTAAATACACTAATCCATACAGCGTGCTGTGATTTTGTGTTACAATTAAGTACATACATATTTTGATATTGTCGTAAATACGCTAATCCATACAGCGTGCTGTGATTTTGTGTTACAATTAAGTACATACATATTTTGATATTGTCGTAAATACACTAATCCATACAGCTTGCTGTGGTTTTATGAACAATAGAGTACATACAGGATTTCTTGTTGTCGAAATGCGCTTATCAATACAGTTATTTGTTGTTAAACGTTACAGCAGAACACACATCATTTCTTGTTGATGCTAAGGCGCTGATCCACACAACTTCTTGTAGTTAAACGTTACAGTAGCGTACATACATGTTTTCTTGTTCTCGTAAAGGTGCTAATCCATACAGCATACTGTGGTTTTACGTTGCAGTAGAGTACATACATTATTTCTTGTTGTCGTAAAGGGGCTAATCCACACAACTTGTTGTGGTTTAACGTTGCCATAGAGTGCATACATTATTACTTGTTGTCGTAAAGGTGCTAATCCATGCAGCATACTGTGGTTTTACGTTGCTGTAGAGTACATACATTATTTCTTGTTGTCGTAAAGGGGCTAATCCACACAACTTGTTGTGGTTTAACGTTGTCATAGAGTGCATACATGATTCCTTGTCGTAAATGTACTAATCCACACAGCTTGCTGTGGTTTAACGTTACAATAGAGTGCATACATGATTCCTTATTGTCGTAAATGTGCTAATCCACACAGCAGCAGTGATGTTACGTTGCAGTGAAATACATATAGTATCGGCTGGCCGGTCAATAGTCAAAATTATTGCCAGAGGTCCAAAGTGTTAACTCTTGACCAGCATACCATTCAATAACGTCACACTGCAGTCTCTAGCCCTCTTACCGGTTGATAGAACATTCTATATTTGAACGTCAAAACCGATTCATAGGACTTAGTATTTGTCTTAAGATGCTCTCACACATAGAGCATGCTACGGTTCTACCTTAAATAAAGTTCTTATAGCCTTTCTGCATACGTTGTATAGGCGCAAACCAATAGAGGATGCTACGCGTATACATTTCAGTAGAGCACATATAAGATTTCTTATAAATATAAGATGATCGCCCATAGAGCATGCTATAGAACTTCGCTACAGTAGAGGACATATGCTATAGTATTATGATACAGTAGAGCACATACAGGATTCATATTGTCGTGAATGTGATCACCAAAAGCGCATGCTTTGGTACGTTGAGCAGAGCTTTATAAGAGAAGGACACGATATGTTTCATTGTAACTTTTCGTAATCCTTATTTCATTTGTATTAATGTTATATCTTATGCTTATTTGAAATAAGATACTGTTTAAACTTAAGTAGAGCATACACAGGATTCTTAAAGGTGATCGCCTATAGAGCATGATATGGTACTAAGTTACAGTAGAGCACATACAAGATTCTTGTTGTCGTTCAGGTGATCGCCTACACAGAGTGATTTGAATATAACTTACAGTAGATCACAAACAGGATTCTTGTTGTCATAAAGGTGATCGTCTACACAGCGCGCTATGGCTCTACTGTACAGTAGAACACATACAGGATTCTTTTTGTCGTAAATGTGAACGTCTACACAGCGTACTATGTCCCTACCATACAGCAGAGCACATACGGGATTCTTATTGTCGTAAAGGTAATCGCCTACACAGCGTTCTATGGTTTTAACTTACAGTAGAGCCCATACATGTTTCTTGTTGTCGTAAAGGTGATCCCCTACACAGCGTGCTATGGCTCTAACATACAAAAGAGCACATACAAAATTCTTTTGGTCGTAAAAGTTATCGCATACACAGCGTGCTATGGCCCTACCATTTAGTAGCGCACATACATAATTCTTATTGTCGTAAAGGCGCTCGCCAACACATCGTGCTATGGCTCTGCCACATGAAAGAACACATACAGGATTCTTGTTGTCATAAAGATGATCGCCTACACAGTGTTCTATGGCCCTACCATACAGTAGAGCACATACAAAATTCTTGTTGTCGTAAAGGTAATCGCCTACACAGCGTTCTATGGTTTTAACTTACAGTAGAGCCCATACATGTTTCTTGTTGTCGTAAAGGTGATCCCCTACACAGCGTGCTATGGCTCTAACATACAAAAGAGCACATGCAAAATTTCTTTTGGTCGTAAAAGTTATCGCATACACAGCGTGCTATGGCCCTACCATTTAGTAGCGCACATACATAATTCTTATTGTCGTAAAGGCGCTCGCCTACACATCGTGCTATGGCTCTGCCAAATAGTAGAGCACATACAAAATTCCTGTTGTCGTAATGGTTATCGCCTACACATCGTGCTATGGCCCTACCATACAGTAGAGCACATACAAAATTCGTATTGCCTACAGAGCGTTCTATGGCTCTGCCACATAGTACAGCAAATACAAGATTCTTGTTCTCGTAAAAGTACTGTACCACAAAGCAAAGCACATAGAGGATTCTTATTGTCGTAAAAGCGCACTCCTACACAGCGTGCTATGACTGTACCACAAAGCAAAGCCCATAGAGGATTCTTATTGTCGTAAAAGCGCACTCCTACACAGCGTGCTATGGCTATAAGATACAATATAACACATACAGGAGTCGTGTTGCAGTAACGGCGTTCGCCTATAGGACATGCTGTGGTTCATCGTTTCAGAAGAGCTAATACAAGATTTTTTTTTGTTTACATAAAGACACCCTTACTCATATTTTGTTGGATATAACGTCGCACTGACACAATTACAGGTCATATGACGACTTTCCAGCTTTGATGGCGGCGGAAGACCCAAGGTGCCCCTTCGTGTATTATGTTCATCTTAGGCAGGCACATTGGTAGAACTACCGGCCTTCAAAAAGCCAGCTGGTTGGCTTCCTGACATGAAGAATTCAGTGCCCCGATTGAGGATCGAACCCACACTGGTGAGGGGTAAGTGATATGAAGTCAGACAGCTTAACCACTCGGCAACAGAAGCCCCAACCCTAACTCAAAGAACATGCAATGGCTCCACATTGCACCAGATTACATAGAACAACTTATTTTCAAAAGGCTGTCGACCAAATAACATGCTATACCTATAAGTTGCGACGGATATGCCCTATCGAAGATTGAAACAAAATTGTTACCCCGCCCACTACCTTATTTCAGACATGTTTTTAAGACTGTTTATCAACAAATGTTAAAATGGATAATTAAGAAAATTTAAATGACATTGTGTTTTGATAAATTTTACTAGCGGGTAATGATTTACTATATTAAATGTTTTGTAAACAGTTTTAATTATATAAAATATACATATATTAAACACTAAACAAAACAAAATAGGGGTCACTAATACATGTTAATATATCTTATTGCTTACTTCTTAAGAAAATATATATAATCCATGTTCTCATTAGTTCACCTTTTCGCGAACTGTACAGTTACTTTTTGCTCATGAACTCTGACTATAGCTGTTGTATAGCCGAACATGACCAGTGGTTGAGTGGATCTGTTATGGATTGTGCTGGCATCTGATATGATGAGCGTATAGACCTGCATGTGAGCGAGAATGGAACTGTCACCGGTCTGCGTTTTAGGGACAAAATACTCGGACCATATGTTGTCCTTTTTGCTGGCGCAGACGGTCAGAATGTCATCCTTATTGGCGAAAAGCTACTGCGCACCGCGCTAGAATCGTAGAAGACTACCTTGAGGAACAGGGCATAGAAAGAATAGATTAGCCAGCACGTTCTTCGGACCTTGATACATTAGAATATGCTTTGGACAGGCTACAGAGACGAATTAAAGCCCGGGTTCCAAAGCCGTCGGCTAGGGTCGACTAGGATCGAGCTCGCAAATGCTCTTTTCCATGAATAAGAACTGATCCCATTCGCTGACGTCCGTGCATTCATCAGGATCTTTCCTACTCGTGTACAGAAAGTTATCAGAACTAGGGATGGTCACATTCACTATTGAGACAAATTGTGCCCTATCGAAGATTGAAACAAAATTGTTACCCCACCCACTACTTTATTTAAGACAAGTTTTACGACTGTTTATCAACAAGTGTTAAAAAAAAATGAATAATTAAGAAAATTTAAATGACATTGTGTTTTGATAAATTTTGTTAGCGGGCATTGATTATAGCTAATGATCATGATTTACTATATTAAATGGTTTGTAAAGAGTTTTAACTATATAAAATATACATATATTATATATGACATTCATTTTGTTTTGTTTTGTGTATAATCATAAAACTTCTTGGCATAAAGACGTCCAAAGACCATTTACTGATCCAACGTTGCAAGTGTGAAAATAATCCATAAAGAATGCTATCGGTCTGAAGTTACAATCGAATAAGTATGATTATTTTCGCAAAGAAACTTGTTCTTGGAACATTTTTGGTTCTACGTTACAAGATATGACATAGGATTTCTAATTTTCTTAAAGGCGCTCGCTGTAGAGCACGTTAAGTTTTAACATTATAATGCAGTAAATGGGACTTCTTACAGGCATTAAAGTGCTCGCACTGAGGGCATGCAGTAGCTGTACGTTAATATAGTATATATGTGAAACCTTTTGTTGCTCTTACACTTAGAACATGCTGTAATCTATTGTAAGTAGCTGCATATATATGATAATTTCCTACATTCAAAATAAATTGAATACCAGTTTGAAGTCGTTCTTCCATTTTCAGTTGTACTACATTCAAACTGAAACAATGAAATGCAAATGCATTTTTATCTTCTGGCTTCATGGCTCACTAGTTTGAATTAAGAAGACTTAAGACCGAATTTTACAGATGATAGCCCTTTTTAAATTGCTTTCCAAAATAATTTCTAAATTTTGTGTCTTTTAAAGATTTTATGTAATAATGATCATATAAACAGGGATAATTTCTTAAGACAATTACTCATAATGATAATATATACGAGTACATATTATTAGTACATATTGTTTTACGGATTGATATTGATCGCTCAGACTTTTAAAGTTGATACAATGGACCTCTGTAATTTCATCTTGCGCGGTAATTACTTTATCATACCCATATTCCCATCATCCAAGACAGAGACATGTATGACTTGTTAATGAAGTTGTAATACGTACAAATCAAGGTGCAGCATATTTAGATGACAGTCATGTGCGTTGTCACGTGATACATGATAAGATAAATATTGACATATAAATAGACTACCCGCTCCGCAGTGAGTACATTATACTTACAATATATATGTGGATTACATGCGATAAGTGCTTTGACATTTCATTAACTATGGATTGTGACAGAACATATATGATATGACTGAATAAAAAGTCGGTAAGTACATGAATTTCTCTTTGAAACTCATTCGTCTTTATCATAATCAACAACACGAAACTTTGGTATCATTTTTTTTTCTATTTCTTCAAATTTTAGCGATAATACTGGTACGACTTCAGTTGGCAAAATTGAACTCTTCGTCATGATATTTTGCTTCAGGAATGGAAAGATATTATAACAGACAGGTTTTGTCTTTTTCATTTTGAAATAATTTTTGTCATTTTATCTTTTACTATTGTAAGACAAATATTTATGGTAAAAGCGGAAAGAGTTGGTCCTTTTTGAAATGAGAAAAACCTGTAGTTTACGATTTGGTACTCATCTAAACTCAGCAAATTTGCATGCCCTCCCTTCTACGCTTAAACCATAACAATGTGTCAGCTCCATCAAAGAAAGATACTAAATCATATTCATGTTGAACATCCCCTTACCACCTTCATCCCACAAATCCCTTACAGGCTCATAAAGTTTTTTTTTTACTTTTGCTGCCACATGTTTTAATGATAATCAAATATATGTTTTCTAGTAAAATCGTTTCTTGGTAATAATTATCTCAAATATTCGTCATGGGTTTGAAATTTTATCCTAATTAAAGAAATTATTAATGAACCCGTTATTTTGACTACATTCATTTATGATTGTAACTGTATCCATTCATGAGTAATATGCAAAATGGTGACTTTTGAAACATTCAATATGCATATTTTCTATTTGAACACCGGTGTCACAATCCACGTGAGGCTTCGAATCCTCATGGGTGATAAAATAGCGATTTTGACCACATAGTCACAATGGCTCCTTGGCATGCCTTCACGTTTAAGGTCAGGAGAAAACAATTAGTGTTTTTAGCACTACTCACTTATCTCCGGGACTTTGTTACCATTACCAATGTATCATAATATAACATAAACTCAAATGGGTAATTTTCCACATAATTTTAGTATCTTTACAGACATAGCTATTAACCACCCAAGACAAGTGAAAAAACTGTTTTCACTTGAACTATTGCCATGATACTTTCTGAGGTTGTCGTAAACGTTTAACATTCATCACTTAAATACTACCATGTTATTATCTGAGGGCATCGTATACACAACACCTTCTTTTTTTGAAGTATTCGAGTGGTATCATCCCAAACAATTTGTTCGTTTGAATTATTGCTGTGTTATTATATGAGGACATCGTACAGACCACACATATTTCACTTGAAATATTTTAATTGTAAAGACTTGAATTACTGCTGTGTTATCGTCTGAGGGCATCGTAAACACCACATCTAGTTAACTTGATATATCGTTAAGACCTAATTCACTTGAATAGTTGTTTTTGGGTTTACGGGAGAGAAAACACTAAGCTAACTTAGTGTAAGTTTAGGTCAACGTAAAGGCCTATCTCCCTTACATTAATGCTGTAGCATTATCCTAGTGTATTACAAGATACTAGTTAACTTCAATTACTATTATTTCTATGTGTGACTAAAATTATGTAAATAATACCATTTAAATTACGAATATTATAAGTATACATAACTATATGTAATGACTATTTCAAAATCCTGCTCTGTTACATGTTAATAACAAATTTGATTTCGTTTACGCACAGTGAATACATCAAACTACTAGTAGTTTAATCAGATATTTTAGATATTACGTGAAATGGGAAATTCCAACGATTACTCTTACTTTATAAAGGGTGATATGGCCATCCTTCAATTCATGCTTTACCGGAACGAAATATAAGTTTACTCAGATAGTATATAAAAGTTTGTTAGTTTGATGCTGAATATTGATGACCTTTTGAGTGAAAATCATACAATGAAGCAAATAACTTAGTAGTGGAGTTATGACATAGTCCTTATATATATGTCACATTGTAACGTTTCATACAACTAAGTATCGTAGGGAACCTGTGACGTGCTAGATAGAGGGGATAATTTATGATAGAGGCGATTTTTTGTTTAATATGTTTTTAGATGAATCTCACTTGACTTTTTGCTTATCGTATTTATGGAACGCCGCTTTTGTAATATAGCTGGCACTTTATATGATATAAAAATAAATGTTTGTGATTCATTATTTCATACAATTTATTTTTAAAACTTTCAGCAATGATCAATATTGATACCTAGTTGTGCACACTGGCGCCAGACCAGAAAGAAAATGCCTCTGCACATGTTACATTGTATACTATACCCCTAGGTATTCTATAAGAGCCATGATCATGAAGGGGAAAAATATACTAACCCGTTTCAATCGTACATTTCTCAACTTTAACGCGCATTTCGGCGAATGGGTACCTAGTATATTGAACAAGCAATAATTTATCTTCCATCGTGCACCAGTGACATTGTCTCAATATTCCATATTGCTGAGATTATTAACATATGTTATGCTTTCGTCAACGTTACATAAAAGACTTGCATGAAATTCCCTTATGAACATCTGGTCTAGAGGTCATGGCAGTGTGCACATGCTATGCGAAATGTAAACACAATATGTCTGTAAATCTTCCGAAGGGATGTATAGTACAAATCTGTGTTGATATTTTACTTTTCGGACATTTGTCCTTTTTCAAGGATATGGAAATATTTTTCTAAGTAATATTTCTTGTAACATTTATATGACAGGAAATGAATGATGTTGACGTCCTGTCTCTAAGACGACGTCACGTCATTTCCTGTGTAAGACGTGACGTCGTTTCCCGCAAAAAGGGCACGGTGTCAACATCATACATAACCAGAGAGCAAAACACAATACTAAGTGCAGCAAGATATATATATAAAAAAAATAATAAATAAAATAAAAAATATATATAAATAAAAAAATAATAAATTAAAATAAATAAAATCAGCAAAATAACTGTCCAGTTCATTTTAAACCCCTAAAATTTAAAATATACAGGATCTCTATTCACAGTCAATACGGAAACACTAGAATTGCATGCACTGTCATTTAAGTGAAAGGACCCTCCATAGTTATTAGAATTGCACAAAATAAGTTGAAGAATCCAAGGGTCACTACTGATGACGATAATGAGATAAGTGACTTTACTGAATGCATTTAAATATTAAGTTTTACGTTACATCCCTGGGGTGTCTTCGTGCCTAGCTTCTTTACCCATTCCTCTTCCACCATGTGTCTGTAAATGCGTCCTTCGTTAAACACCTTTTGAAGTACTGCAACCTTTACATCTGCTGCTGTATGACCCTCGAAATGTCTCATAATTGGTTTATCTGCTTGTTGACGGACATCTCTAAGATGTTCTTCTGTGCGTTCCTTCAGGGATCTTTCTGTCTCTCCCACATCAAACTGTTATGTCACAGCGTGAGCAGACCAGGCATATATTAAGTTTCTGTCAGTATATTTTGGAACTGAGGCTGTATTGTAGTTGTTGTTTTTTTCAGTGGAACAGACTTCTCCTATGTGGAGAGACGAACAAATTCTGCATTTACGTAGGTTTACTGACTGCTTTAAAGCCTTGTTTGTTTTCCCGTGCACTAGGATGTCACATATATTTTTGTCTCTTCTGTAGGCAATAATGGGTGGAGATTGGATCTATATAAAATGTTCATATGTTTCCTAACAAATGAGTGGATATTAGGAAGCTGCTTGGTATATAACAAAAACAAAAGCTACAATACAGCCTCAGCTCCAAAATGTACTGACAGAAACTTAATATATGCTCTGGTCTGCTCACGGTGTCAACACAGAAATGTAAACAAAACAAAAAACAGAATTTAAAAATATCACAATTTCACACTAAAATTCGAAATGTATATGATTTTTAATTTGAAATCATACATTAGTCTACATCTGTTCTGTTTACTTTATTCATTTTGCACATTTATGCTGCATTTTCACATTTAAGCGAGCACATGTAGTAAAATAACGATTGGCATACATTTTCAAACAGCCAGTCAGAATGGTTTTGTAATCTAGAACGGAATTTCACCAGGGAAAGTTTTTTTTTGTGTAACGTTGATTGAAACAACTATAAACTACGCGTTGATTTTCTAAGATAAGAGGTTTTGAAAAAAAATGTGGCCGGTACACAAAGGAAGATAAATTACCACTTATTTGATATCCATAGTACACATTTACCGAACTGCATGTTTTAGATATAAAATACGCGATTGAAATGGCCATGGTTCTTATAGAAGACCTAGGGGTAGGGTATAACATGTACAGAGGCATTTTCTTTCTGGTCTGGCGCCAGTGGTTGTGCACAAGTGATTTTGTTAACTGCTCTTTAATACCCCAGATTATGGCCCTGTGTTGTCAACGAAGTCCAGGTGAAGGCATGGATCACATTTGTGATAGCTCTAGTAAATTATTTCGAAAGTCAAGGAATGCGACTATCTGAGCTAAAAGTTATGTTGTACATGAAAGGGAAATATAGTTATTTTTTCTCAAGTCAATAACTTTCGGAATAAAGAAATACATATTTCATAGATCTAGATCTACTTGTAATTAAATAATGTAGAATTGAGTAATATTCATGCATTAAAGCGTAATGGTATAATAAAAAAACAAGAACATTATTCACCTATCAGTTACTTTTTAGGCTGAATAATCAAACATATATCCATAACAATTTCTGGTCTGTATAACTTCTGGCCGCAGGAAATCTTTAGACTTGTTATCATTACAATCTGACTAAAGTACTTGATCTTCTAAACGAATATTCACATTCGTCTTCTGTATATTTTGGATTTTCAATATTCCTATTTTTATTTTCGCAAATCTATTTTTGCTTGAACCAATCAGACAATTTGTTAGAGTAAGAAAAATTTGCAGTTAATCCAGGGCTGGAAGCCGGGACCTCTCATTTACAAAGCAAGTGCCCTACCGACTCAGCTAACCGACTATCTGACATCTTTCGACATAAAACTTGTTGATATCAAAACCCACGGCTTTTTAAAGCTTGCAGGATGTTGTAAGGTAGCTTTTGAGTGGCTAGCGGAAGGGTTGTCAGAACGAGGCCATGAATAGCTCGTTGTCAGATCCTATGCGTAGCGTAATAGGAGATGTTCTTCAGTCAGATTATCATTACTAACAAACATTTCTTCTTTTCCTGGCATGACACAAGAAATGTCATATGATCATTTTTGTATCAGTCAGCCAATCAGAACACAGGTTTCATGAACTGCGTTTGACAATTGTCAAGTGATATCAACAAGCCTAGAAATCCTGGAAAATATAGCGAGAAAGACAAAATACACGAATTTTTCATCGATAGAGCTTTCCGAGGTGTGTAACTGACTTTTGCAGTTGGTGTATTTATTATCATTCTTAAGAACTAAAACTTGTTTCACCACGTTCTTACTCTATTTATTGTATTTTACAACAGGATAGGATCGTGTAAATATTTTACGACTGTGTGTACAAGATGTAAACACGGTTGTGTTGGCATATATAAAATTATCAACTAGAACTTTGAGGAACATTTTAAGGTGGGTAAAGTATACATTTTCGGTTAGAGTGATCCTTAGTTCGTGTAGCCCAGTGGTTATGAGTTGGATATTTTAATATGTGACGCGGTAGAATGGGGTACAATAACGTAGTAGACAAGATTTAAATTGACCATGTTACCTCCCTTGTCTGTATTTATGTTATTTATGGATGATTGGATGGTTTTTTTTTTTGGCAATGCACATATTAGTTCTTGAAATTCATCTAAAAAATTTCAAACCAAAAAATCTCCTCTATCATAAAAAATTTCCCCTCTACCATAGCACGTAACGGATCCCTATGCTATAGTATAACTTTTCGTTTGAAAGGTTTAGATTTACCTATTGTTTGGTTTTCATACCTAAAATGGCCGTTTTGAGAAGTGTCTGTTATAATTATACTAAGGTTATTAGATTTGTATCGAGAAATATGCAAGAGATCTGCATATTTCTCGATGCAAATCTAATAATAACCTTTTTATTACATATGATTCTTATCTTAAAATTATTATATAAATGAGATAAACCTCTTATCAACACTGAGTGAATTTGAAAATAGTGTCATTAAAAACACCTTTACACGGGATGACATACATGAAAGTAACATCACAAATGGTGTCACACGCAGGGTGACTTGTACTCATCAAAGATGCCCCTCAAAATTTAGACCCAGAAATGCACCAGAGGCCACCATTTCATACCTGTAGTTCAAAATATTCCAGGGGGAGATCCCCCTGACCCCCCAATCAAGACGGGAGTATCATACTCCTACAATACCTTAAACTTTAAACCTAAAATGCACCAAAGGCCACTATTGTATGCATGTAGGGGAGTCAATCTGACCGCACCTGACCCCTGAATCCCTACCTAACATGGGCAAAGGCGTCCCCTCCTCGAAAACCTTTCGCCTCGGCGTTGATGTCTTTGTTCAAGACTGGTGCCCCCCCCCCCTCCACCCCCAGTAAAAAACTTCTGGATCCGGCCCTGACACGCCGGCCCGATATGAAGTTTGAACTTAGACTGGAAAAATATTGACGTTTCAGGTTTCATTGAAATTTAACGGAGTTTTTAAATGAGTATGTAATAATAAAAATATATATCAGCATATTGTAGAAATAACTTTGGTCCCACTACTTTGCATTTGCAGTACAATAATTGTAATGTTTGACTGTTTTAAATGGGGATCAGGGCTTTATTGTACCCATCAATTTCTGTATATGTATAAAATATTGTGCCTCTATTTAGCATCAGACTAAACGAGGAACAAATCGCGTATAAGACATATTAATTCTACTCATGTTGTTCAATATTTAACAACACACAGCAGCTCGAAATAAAAAACGCAATACTTATAGTACGTTTACATGAAAGAGTGATCAATTGTAGGTCACAGTTTTATGTTTGCCAAATCAATACCGAATTCGAAGTAATCGCAAAAACAAAGATTTGATCAAATTCATGTAATTCTTTGCATTGTTCTGTTACTACTTAAACGACACTTTTATAGATCAATAACCTTCCTTAAAACACATTGTATGCGTTTCCGGTTTTAAGACTTGTATTTTATTTACACTGTGTAGTCTAACTTGTTGAAAATAGGGTACGTGCGAGGTTGGCATGCCCTAAACGCGTCTTTTGAAACGCACGGTTTCCTGACCGTTCCAAGGTGGTGCGCCTATTTTCAACTTTCTTTTTACCTGTCTTGTATGTTGTGCTGCGTATGTTGTCATGTTTGTTGTTAACGTTTCTGTCCTGTTTCTGCTCACTCCCCTAATCACCCCTATCCTTTCTCATTGCAATAGCGTTCCTTTGTTTTGGCATCCTCTCTCAATTTACTATGATTAAATTATCGTGTCCACATTAGTTTTGGCTGCCGGAATCCTAAGGCGGTGCCCGATTGTTGTTTTTTTCCCGCATGTAAGCCTAAAAGTTTTGTAACATATTAGACAGCCGCTTTAAAAACATCTAACCGAATAATCTTCAACAGCGTGTACAAGAAGAGAGATTATGTCATTCACTTATCAGAGTCAAAACCGCGATAAGCTGACGATACCAGAGTTGGTATTCATGTTATCTTTGATTGGTG
The DNA here is from genome assembly GCF_021730395.1 of Mercenaria mercenaria. NCBI lineage: Eukaryota > Metazoa > Mollusca > Bivalvia > Venerida > Veneridae > Mercenaria > Mercenaria mercenaria. The sequence goes on from NC_069376.1 coordinate 7,175,740, forward strand.
TAAAGCTGCTTTTTCTCACGTCATACATATTGAACCTTGATTAATAGACATTTCTAACGTAAACGTAAATCGGAAACTGATTACTGAATCCGAAAATGTTATTTGCAAATAATGGTCTAAGGGAGATACTATTGCATTACTATTGGATGAAATTGTCTCCCCTAGACCACAAATTAGCCTAAAATTTTACGGATTCAGTATTCCGTTTCGTAATTACGTTTACGTTAGAAAGGTCTATTACTAACAATAGCATAAACGGTAAACTGACACGAAGTTTAACATTTTAGTTAACTCTGTAAATCATAGCAAACGAAACTTTAAAAAAACAAGACTATAATTTTTGATATCACATCGATGTACATTGTATTATTTGTCGCCACATATTTGATTCTCTTTGTAATAAATACATTTGACAAATCCAGTTGACCGCCAAAAAGTAGTCTCTTAAATTATGGTCACTTAATAGATGTGGTTAATTTAGAAAGACAACAAATATGTTGATATAGCATGTGCATCGGGACTGTAATAAATAATAAATATTATTCAAGATTGTTTCGAGTCTCACAGTCCATTTAACTTGGCAACAGTTTTATTGAGTATTAGAAAGGCTAACTATATATTCGCATTGAGATTGCAAATCCATTTATGTCACGCGGCGTTATCGGTAAGCAGGATAATTTTACGAAAACGCAATGATTTCATTCAACTGATTCGTTGATTTAATGAAATCAACATAGTTTGGTATGATAATGGTAATGATTTGATAAAAATAACAGAATAAGTTTATTTAGCTGCAATTTATCCATTTCAAAAATATCAATTTCATGCTGTCTATCCTTACCCTTTTATCTTTGTTAGTTTGCGCATTTGCTATTTTCAGGCATTGACTTTGGTTTTAAATACTCTAATCTGATAACATGAACTATTTATTTAGATTATGTGTTTGAAAGATTTTATTTACAAGTATCGATTTGAAGAAAATAGTTTCATACTGTCACACATCGCGAGGAAAAATGTAGTGCGTCGCTCAACTGTTCGTTACGACGCTCAACATTCTGGTAACCGAAATTTCGCCTGTCTTACGACAACTCGACACTTTTCATGTACTGAACTGAGCTGAACCAACTCCATTAATGTTGCAACGTCTTTTGTCAAGTGATAAGGACCACACGCAGCGCCCTTGTATCGAACTCTCGAGATATTTTTTTTTCAAATTATTTTGATCTTCTCACTGAGCTAACTGTATTGATATGTCGTTTAAGCGATCGAGGTTGCATTGCCTTTTATGTGATAGTAATATCTTTTTTGTATCACTTTACATAGGTAATGTATGTTTGAGTTTAGGTTTAGCGTCATATTAAACAATGTTTTAGTCATATAAACTGACACCGGAATGACTTGGTACTATTCTCTTAATGCTGAGCACAAATTTAGGAAGCTAGCTGTTAATTCCATTTTCACGTCTTTGGTATGACGCAGTCATGGTCGATCCACAAATTTAGGAAGTTAGTTGCTAGTTTCATTTTCACATCTTTGGTAAGACGCAGTCATGATAGATCTACAAATTTAGGAAGCTAGCTGCTAATTACATTTTCACGTCTTTTGGTATGACGCAGTCATGATCGATCCACAAATTTAGGAAGCTAGCTGCTAGTTCCATTTTCACGTCTTTGGTATGACGCAGTCATGATCGATCCACAGATTTAGGAAGCTAGTTGCTAGTTTCATTTTCACGTCTTTGGTATGACCATGTTGAATGAAATTGATAAAATGTGGTGTTTCACGTTTAATCATGCAATCTATTTTATATTTGGCATGAATGTTATCCTCAGTCAGACGAAGTCTCTTGCGTACACCACAGACTCCTATCTCAATATTTGACTTTTATCTAAGAATGTTACAAAAACAAAACAGCTGAAATGCACCGCCCCATCAGTACTCTCAGTGCTTTGATTGTTACATAGAAGAATGTTAATCGATAGAATGTAGCAGAGTATTTCGTTGATAAATCATGATAAGTGTCTGTTAATATTACAGATAAAATAATTAAAATATGTTCAAGCAGAGGACTCGAACACGCAACACTGAGCTTAGTGGCAAAACGCTTTGCCTACACAGCTATATCTGCACACGATACATAATGGTATTGAATTGCCTTTTCAATGGCGAGTTATACCGTTGTTTAGATTCGGACACCGGAAATTAATTTTCGGAAACATTTTATCAAATTGACAATGTTTGTTTTTACCATTTTGTGTTACATCAATACATCATGCTCATTTTCCTATTCATAAACTCGACATGTCCTAATTTTTATTCATAAAGTTGACATGTCATTTCCTATTCATAAACTCGTAATGTGATTTTTTCTATTCATAAACTCGACATGTATTACGTCATTATGTCAGATCCCTCCATTCATCATCCTTACACCTAGGATAAACTATTAATACATTCAATGCGTAAGTATATCGAATAGTTAGGAAATAATATGGGTGGTACAGTAGTGTATTTTAAAGCAGTGTCAATTTAAAATATCAACTTAAAGTGCTGAGTAAACAACAAAAATGTCTCTTTTTCATGAATGTAAAAATTGACCTAACACGCATTCTTTTAACCAACTAGAATGATCCCCAAAACATAGTGAAAGGTATGTTTAATATTATATTGGATTCGGTAGCGAGGGTGAAGCCAATGCAAGCCATTGGAGAGAGAGAAGAAAAAAAAGTAAATACTGGAAAGCTGAATAGTGAAACCGTAGTCAATTGCAAATAAATTCATAGGGGTTACACCCATTAAATATGTTATAAAACTGATTCCTGGTTTTTCATATTTAGATATTCTCAGGAATAAATTCCTCCTACTCAATTTCAAATTTACCGTTTACTCATTAACACAAATTATGATGAGTAGATACTCACAGGCCAACAAACGTATCTGGAGCCCTGCCAGTCCAATTTTGATAAAATTTCACAAGAATAGTTCGTGCATGATCCTCATTAAAAAGTAGTGAAAGAAATGAATTCCATACAAAACATTGGTTACCATGGCAACCGAAAGAAAAATTTTCAAAAATCTTCTTGTTCAAAACCACAATACATAGGAATTTTATATTTTGTATGTGGCATCATCTAATTGTTCTTTACCAAGTTTGTTTAAATTATTCTGTTAGGGTCAAATATTGCCCCGCCCTAGGGGTCACATAGATTTATATATGAAAAAAACCTTTGAAAATCCTCTTGTCCAAATCTAGTGAACCTGAGCTTTGTTTTTTCGTATGTAACATCATCTATTGGTTTTCTACCAAGATTGTTGAGATTGTTCCCCTAAAGTCAAAAATGGCCCCTCCCTGGGGGTCTCAAGTTTAACATAAACTTATATAAGAAAAAACCTTAAATAAAATGTTGCCTTGAGCCACTAGACATATGCCTTTCATGTTTGGTATGAAGCATTGCCTGATGGTCCTCTACCAAGACTGTTCAAATTATTGCTCTGGGGTTGCTCTGGGTTTCAGTTTTATGTATACTTGTATAAAAAAAGAAACTTTCAAAATCTTCTTGTCTGAAACCACAAGACCTAAGCCTTTGATATTAGGTATGTAGCATTATCTTATATCTTCTACTAAAATTGTTCCAATTAAAACCCTGGGGTGAAAAAAGGTCCCACCAAGGGGGTCCCAAATTTTACAAAGACTTATATTGAAAGAAACTTCACAGATCTTATTGTCTGAAACAACTAGACCTATGCCTTTGATATCTGGTATGTAGCATTGCCGTGTGGTGCTATACTAAATTCATTCAAATTATAGTCCTTTGGTTAAAAGAGGCCTCTCCCTGGGGGTACCAAGGTTTACGTAGACTTATACGAAAACACTTCTTAGCTGAAACTGCAAGGCCCATAATTTTGATATGTGGTATGTTGCATTGCCTAATTGTCCTCTTTCATATCTGGGTGAAAAGAGGCTCTGTCCTGATGTCCCAAGTTTTACTTAGACTTTCTTGGTAAACAAAAGAAATATTCTTGTCTGAAAGTTCAAACAAAATCAAATCAAATATCGACTTTACGCTTCTTGTCCGTAAGTATTGACCTGGCACTCATTATTCTTCGCCAATATTTTCAGACGTTTTCGTTTGTTTGTGGAATATTTGTATTCTAAATATATCTTTATTACTAAAGTAACCTATACTGGTAACGGATGAAACGGTGGTATAGTGGTAAGGTATCTAACTTCCAAGCACATTACCACTGGCTCGAAATTACCTTTGATCGTCCTTTTTTATCGATACTGCTTTTATTCTCGCAGTATTTTATGTACCACATTTCATGAATTTTAATTGTTTCGCTTGTAAGATTAATTTCCTTGAAAAGAAAACCTTTGCGCTGGTGACAAGCAATTTGTCTTTTTATCACAGATAGACCTTCATTTAAAACAATTTTTTTTCCGATTTTTTAATCCCCCGCCACAACTGCAGGGGTCACAAATCAAGTCAAAGTTTTGGGTCTTCCATTTTGTGTCCGTTCTGTATCTCCTAAACCCCTTGAAGGAATTTTATAAAACTTTCGTCAAATGATCACGTCATGAAGACGATTTGCAGAACTCATGAATCAGCCATGCCGGCTCAATGTCAAGGTCAGAACTTAGGTTAAAAAAGTTGGAGCCGACACCGAAAATTGATTCACGGCAATATACGGAATATTCATGAGTGCCAGGACAATACTTATGGACAATACTTAGATATCCGATAATTACATTTATTTAAAGTAACACACTAAATTGCTGTTCTTCTTTATTCTATATAAAACATATTTTCAGTGGCCACAGCACACATCAGGACCATTTTAAAATAAATGTCTGTAACTTACATTTTCTTGAAGAATATTGTCAGTTCTTAAAAAAATCAAAAGAAAAGTTGGGGCCATGTTTGATGCAAAAACGAATCGGCTAAAAAATAAGACCCAAACGTATAGTGGTGTTGTATGAGCTAAGAGTCCATAGAAAATTCTGTCATGGTGTTATGTCATTATGAAAATGCTACCTGCATGCCAAACATAGATCTGTCATGTGATTTTAGCAAAAAAAATGCAAAGAAAGGAAGGAAAATGGCTCAACAGAGCAAAACATTATGGGACTACCATTTTTAGCGCCATTTTTTTGTCGAGGCCGTAAGGGAGCGAAGACATAGTTATCCAAATTGCCGCTCGGTGTATGTGCGTGCGTGCGTACCTCCGGATTTCTTTGCCTGGACCATACGTTTGTCATTGATTGTGGGATTTAAAATAACTTGGCACAATTTTTCATTACCATGAGAAAGCGTGTCGCGCGCAACACTCATTTCAATATGTTAAAGGTCAAGGTCAAACTTGGAGTTTAAAGGTCAAATATTGCTATTATTGACCATAACTTCGTCATTAAATGTGGGATTATAAAATAACATTGAACAATTGTTTACCACCATGAGATGATGTGTCGCGTGCAACACCGGCGTCAATATCTTCAAGTTCACAGCTGGAGTTTAACGGTTAAATATTGCTATAATTGACGCTGTCCAGACAAAACTTGAACTTTGTCATTTACTATGGGATTTTAAAATAACTTTGCAAAATTGTTTACTACCATGAGACAGCGTGTCGCGCGCAACACCCGTGTCAATGTCTTAAAGGTTAAGGTCATACTTGGAGTTTAAAAGTCAAATGTGGCTATAATTGACCTTGTCCGGTTAATAACTTCGTCATTGAATGTGGGATTATAACAAAACGTGGCACAATTTTTTATTTGGCACAATATTTTTCTCAGTGAGATATAGTTTCGTGTCCAACTCCCAGTCCTTTTGACAGCTGGTGGACCTTTGTCATCTAATTCTATTTAGTGTCTGTATGCCATAAAGGGACAAGCCTCTGGAAGCGGTTACGTGATTATCGCTAAAAAACTACCCCAAAGGAGCTTTTAAATAGAAAAGGACAGTTTGAGCGAATTAATCAATCGTGATCTCAATAATACTCGAGTGTCATGATTTCCTACTCGATTTTATATTCTCACACGAATTTCGCGATTTAGTGACCGCTGGACAGCTGGTGACTACAAATACTATAGCTCATTTTGAATATCATTTCAGCATAGATTATTAATGTGTACTGTATTCCATCATAGTATTGTATAATACAGGCATAGTGATACCGTTCTTACTTACAGATAAAGTTAAACAATGGACCACAGGGCGCAGCTTGAGAACAAGAAATACAGGAACTGGGTGACAGCCGGACTTGGTATTAAATATGTAAAAGACGGCTTGGAACCATTCTGCGATCATCTTGTTAACCAGCAGCATGTTGATATCTTAGATAAAGTTAAACAGAAACATAATCTATCGGCAGTAGCCTGTGGACTTTGTGATGTACGCACACTCCAGCCGGACCATGTTCAAAGCAAAAATAGACAGTGTCCTCTCGGTCAAACACATTGTAACTGTCTACACCCACGCGGGAAAACGTCTTGTCCCAACAACGTATGTGGTGCTATATACGACGAAATTATTAGGCGACACGCATCTACTCCTCCTGCCCCATACTGGAGAAACACAGACGCTCTTCAATGGTATACTGAACCTTGGGCTGTTGCAAAATGTTTCATAAATGCTCCAGGATATGAACAAAAGACAAGAGCAACTGAGTTTGACTGTCCTGGCTTGTTGCACCTGTTGATTAGTAACATAGAGTTCCATCAACATATCCAGTGTAGAATTGATGGCAATGATGCTTTTTCAATGGTAAGTAGCATATAATTATACATTACGTTTAATGTATTTTATGTCCCCCTTCGAAGAAGGAGGGGTATATTGTTTTGCAGATGTCTGTCGGTCGGTCGGTATGTAGACCAATCCATTTCCGGACTTAAGAACGCTTTGGCCTAGAATCATGAAAATTGATAGGGAGGTTGGTCATTACCAGCAGATGACCCCTATTGATTTTGAGATCTGTATGTTAAAGGTCAAGGTCACACTGACCCTGATTAGTAAAACGGTTTCCGGATGATAACTTAAGAACGCTTGGGCCTAGGATCATGAAAGTTGATAGAGAGGTTGGTTATTACCAGCAGATAACTCCTGTTTATTTTGAGGTTAGTATGTCAAAGGTCAAGGTCACAGTGACCCTAAACAGTAAAACGGTTTCCGGATGATAACTCAAGAACGCTTAGGCCTAGGATCATGAATGTTGATATGGAGGTTGGTCATGACCAGCAGATGAACCCTACTGATTTTGAGGTCAGTTTGTCAAAGGTCAAGGTCACAGTGACCAGGAACAGTAAAATAGTTCTCGGGTAATAACTCAAGAACGCTTAGGCCTATTGTCAAGAAAATTGATATTGAGGTTGGTCATGACCAGTATATGATCCCTAATGATTTTGAGGTCATTAGGTAAAAGGTCAAGGTCACATTTGCCAGGAAGAGTTAAACGGTTTCTGATCTTCTTGTGCAAAACCACAGGGCCTAGGGCTTTGATATTTGGTATGAAGCAAAATCTAGTGGTCCTCTACCAAGATTTTTCAGATTATTTCTCTGGGGTCAAATATGGCCCCACCCCGGGGGTCACATGGTTTATATAGACTTATATAGGGAAAAAACTTTGAAAAACCTCTTGTCCAAAACCACAGGTCCTAGGGCTTTAATATTGTATATGACATCATCTAGTGGTCCTCTACTAAGATTGTCCAAATTCTTCCCTAAGGGTCAAATATGGCCCCGCCCTGGGGGTCACATGGTTTATATAGACTTATATAGGGAAAAACTTTGAAAATCTTCTTGTCCAAACCACAAAGACTAGGGCTTTGATATTTGTAAAGTAATATCATCTAGTGGTTCTCTACCAAGTTTATTCAAATTATCCCTCTTGGGTCAAATATGGCCCCAAACCTGAGAGTCACATGGTTCTTATAGACTTTAATAGGGAAAACTTAGAATCTTCATTCAAATTTGGACCACATGTATTGTTTTAAGTGGCAAGATGAACTTTGACATGAGTTGACCTTGATCTTGACCTAGTGACCTTCTTTCACATTTCTGTAGCTACAGCCTTCAAATTTGGACCACATACATAGGTTTGTGTACCGAAACAAACTTTGACCTTGTTATTGACCTCGTGACCTACTTTCACATTTTTGAAGGTACAGGCTTTAAATTTGGACCAAACGCATAGTTTTGTGTTTTGAAATGAAATTTGACCTTAATTTTGAGCTAGTGACCTACTTTCACATTTCTCAAGCTACAGCCTTTAAATTTGGACCACATGTATAGCTTTGTGTACCAAAATGGGACTTTGATCTTCTGGTAGTAGTGGCGGTGGTAGTGGTAGTGCTGGTGGTACTGGTAGTAGTGCTGGTGGTAGTGGTGGTGGTACTGGTACTAGTGTTGGTGGTAGTGGTGGTGGTACTGGTAGTAGTAGCGGTGGTAGTGGTGGTGGTACTGGTACTAGAGTTGGTGAAGGGGTGGTGGTACTGGTACTAGTGTTGGTGGTACTGGTTGTAGTGTTGGTGGTAGTGGTGGTGGTACTGGTACTAGTGTTACTGCTAGAGGTAATGGTACTGGTACTAGTGTTAGTGCTAGAGGTGGTGGTACTGGTAGTAGTGGCGGTTGTAGTGGTAGTGGTGGTGGTACTGGTACTAGTGGTGGTGTTACTAGTAGCAGTGGCGGTGGTAGTGGTGGTGGTGATGGTAGTGGTAGTGGTAGTGGCGGTGGTAGTGGTGGTGGTACTGTACGGTACTAGTGTTGGTGGTAGTTGTGGTGGTACTGGTAGTAGTGGCGGTGGTAGTGGTGGTGGTGGTGGTAGTGGTGGTGGTAGTGGTGGTGGTACTGGTAGTGGTGGTGGTGGTAGTGGTAGTGGTGGTAGTACTGGTACTAGTGTTGGTGGTAGTGGTTGTGGTACTGGTAGCAGTGTTGGTGGTAGTGGTAGTGGTGCTGGTACTAGTGCTGGTGGTAGTGGTGATGGTACTGGTACTAGTGTTGGTGGTAGTGGTAGTGGTGGTGGTACTGGTACTAGTGTTGGTGGTAGTGGTAGTGGTGGTGGTACTGATACTAGTGTTGGTGGTAGTGGTAGTGGTGGTGGTACTGGTAGTAGTGGCGGTGGTAGTAGTAGTGGCGGTGGTAGTCGTAGTGGTGGTGGTACTGGTAGTAGTGGCGGTGGTAGTGGTAGTGGTGGTGGTACTGGTACTAGTGTTGGTGGTAGTGGTGGTGGTACTGGTACTAGTGTTGGTGGTAGTGGTGGTGGTACTGGTACTAGTGTTGGTAGTAGTGGTAGCGGTACTTGTAGCTGTATTTGTGGTAGTGGTGGTGGTACTGGTATTGGTGGCGGTGGAAGTGGTAGTGGTGGTGGTACTGGTAGTAGTGTTGGTGGTAGTGGTGGTGGTACTGGTAGTAGTTGCGGTGGTAGTGGTGGTGGTGGTACTGGTAGTAGTGTTGGTGGTAGTGGTGGTGGTACTGGTAGTAGTGTTGGTGGTAGTGGTGGTGGTACTGGTAGTAGTTGCGGTGGTAGTGGTAGTGGTGGTGGTACTGGTAGTAGTGTTGGTGGTAGTGGTGGTGGTACTGGTACTAGTGTTGGCTGTAGTGGTGGTGGTACTGGTAGTAGTAGCGGTGGTAGTGGAGGCGGTACTGGTACTAGTGTTGGTAATAGTGGTGGCTGTACTGGTATAGTGGCTGTGGTAGTGGTAGTGGTGGTAGAACTGGTTGTAGTGCTGGTGGTAGTGGTGGTGGTACTGGTACTAGTGTTGGTGGTAGTGGTGGTGGTGGTACTGGTACTAGTGTTGGTGGTAGTGGTGGTGGTACTGGTACTAGTGTTGGTGGTAGTGGTGGTGGTACTGGTAGTAGTGCCGGTGGTAGTGGTAGTGGTGGTGGTACTGGTACTACTGGTGGTGGTACTGGTAGTAGTGGCAGTGGTAGTGGTGGTGGTACTGGTACTAGTGTTGACGGTAGTGGTGGTGGTACTGGTGGTAGTGGCGGTGGTTATGGTAGTGGTGGTGGTACTGGTACTAGTGGTGCTGGTACTGGTAGCAGTGGCGGTGGTAGTGGTGGTGGTGGTGGTAGTGGTGGTGGTAGTGGCGGTGGTACTGTACGGTACTAGTGTTGGTGGTAGTTGTGGTGGCACTGGTAGTAGTGGCGGTGGTAGTGGTAGTGGCGGTGGTAGTGGTGGTGGTACTGGAAGTGGTGGTGGTGGTAGTGGTAGTGGTGGTAGTACTGGTACTAGTGTTGGTGGTAGTGGTGGTGGTACTGGTAGCAGTGTTGGTGGTAGTGGTAGTGGTGCTGGTACTAGTGCTGGTGGTAGTGGTGATGGTACTGGTACTAGTGTTGGTGGTAGTGGTAGTGGTGGTGGTACTGGTACTAGTGTTGGTGGTAGTGGTAGTGGTGGTGGTACTGATACTAGTGTTGGTGGTAGTGGTAGTGGTGGTGGTACTGGTAGTAGTGGCGGTGGTAGTAGAGTAGTGGCGGTGGTAGTCGTAGTGGTGGTGGTACTGGTAGTAGTGGCGGTGGTAGTGGTAGTGGTGGTGGTACTGGTACTAGTGTTGGTGGTAGTGGCGGTGGTACTGGTACTAGTGTTGGTGGTAGTGGTGGTGGTACTGGTACTAGTGTTGGTAGTAGTGGTAGCGGTACTTTTAATTGTATTGGTGGTAGTGGTAGTGGTACTGGTATTGGTGGCGGTGGAAGTGGTAGTGGTGGTGGTACTGGCAGTAGTGGTAGTGGTAGTGGTGGTGGTACTTGTAGTAGTTGCGGTGGTAGTGGTAGTGGTGGTGATACTGGTAGTAGTGTTGGTGGTAGTGGTGGTGGTACTGGTAGTAGTGTTGGTGGTAGTGGTGGTGGTACTGGTAGTAGTTGCGGTGGTTACAGGTAGTGGTGGCGGTACTGGTATTAGTGCCATGGAAGTGGTAGTGGTGGTGGTACTGGTAGTAGTGTTGGTGGTAGTGGTGGTGGTACTGGTAGTAGTTGCGGTGGTAGTGGTAGTGGTGGTGATACTGGTAGTAGTGTTGGTGGTAGTGGTGGTGGTACTGGTACTAGTGTTGGTGGTAGTGGTGGTGGTACTGGTACTAGTGTTGGTGGTAGTGGTGGTGGTACTGGTACTAGTGTTGGTGGTACTGGTGGTAGTGGTGGTGGTACTGGTACTAGTGTTGGTGGTAGTGGTGGTGGTAGTGGTAGTGGTGGTGGGTGGTACTTGTGTTGGTGGTAGTGTTGGTGGTAGTGGTAGTGGTGGTGGTACTGGTACTAGTGTTGGTGGTAGTGGTGGTGGTACTGGTAGTAGTTGCGGTGGTAGTGGTAGTGGTGGTGGTACTGTTACTAGTGTTGGTGGTAGCGGTGGTGGTACTGGTACTAGTGTTGGTAGTAGTGGTAGTCATGGATGTATACATGTAGGTTGTGGCAGTGATGTTGGTTGTGATTGTTGTGGTTATAGCGGTAGTTGTTGTGGTGGTAGTGGTAGTGGTGGAGGAAGTGGTAGTATTTTTGGTGATAGTTGTAGACGTGGTAGTTGTGGTGGCAGTGGTAATCGTGGAAGTAGTGGTTGTGGCACTTGTAGTAGTGGTGTCGGTAGTGGTTGTGGTGGTTGCAGTGGTAGTAGTGGTGGTGGTTGTGGTCGTTCAGCAATCAATTATCGTACTTTCTTGATTATTTTTGACCACGGCTATTTCTAAACTATCAAAAACTGATTACTGATTACTACATGATCTTTGTACGATTTCTTCGCGAACCATTGCCAACCGACGGCTACTTGATTTTCACATATTATCAAAAATATCTGATAAAAACTTTGAGTATTGCCAATCAAAGTAGACCTATAACAACATTCCGACTTCATACTGATCGGGCGTAACAAATTGTTTGTTCCCAGTATACCTACCGACCTACCCTAAATGTTTTGCCTGACACAACTTGGAGAATAATTTTTCAAACATTTGACAAAAAGTTGCAAACTGCTTTATGGTCAGTGTTGTTAGAAATCAACGTACTGATGCTCTAAAAGCGTACCCTCTTACTTGTATTCATTTTTGACACAGAAGTAATTTTCGAAAAGTCACACGATCAAAATAAAACAAATCCGACCTATCTATCCTAATTTCATACGCCAGTTTGATAGAAAGCCAATGGCGGGCGGGCGGGCTTCGTCCACAGACTTTGTTCGGAGCGTTTCTTCTTGCATGGAGGGATTTTGATGAAACTTTACACAATTGTAGTATGTGCAAGGTCAAATGTCAACTTCAAGAATGACTGTCCGGATAATATCTTCTTCATGCATGAAGGGATTTTGATGTAACTTGGCACAATTGTTCACCATCATGAGACGGAGTGCCATGCGCAAGAACCAGATCCCTAGGTCAAAGGTCAAGGTCTCACTTAGAGGCCAAAGGCCAGATAGAAGAATGACTGTCCGGAGAATTTCTTCTTCATGCATGGGGATTTTGTTGTAATCTGGCACAGTTGTACAACTTTATAAGACAGAGTGTCATTCGCAGGTCCCTTCTTTAGAATTCTTTCCTTTGTTGTTACTATAGATAGCTAATACTGTATTATTTTTCATTTACTAGTCGAAAGGGAAAAATAGAGATATCTTTTCTGAAGTACAACATACATGCTACATGTGGGGGTATTTTTTTAGATTAACTCCCCTTAGCGCATGTCCCTTCTTTAGAATTACTTCCCTTTGATGTTCTTTTCATTTTTATCTCACCTGTCACAAAGCTGAGCTTTGGTGATCGCGCGGCGTCCGTCGTCCATCCGTCCGTGCGTCCGTCCGTAAACTTTTGCTTGTGACCTATCTAGAGGTCACATTTTTTATGGTATCTTTATGAAATTTAGTCAGAATGTTCACCTTGATGATATCTAGGTCATGTTCGAAACTGGGTCACGTGCCATCAAAAAATAGGTCAGTAGGTCTAAAAATAGAAAAACCTTGTGACCTCTCTAGAGGCCATATATTTCACAAGATCTTCATGAAAATTGGCCAGAATGTTTATCTTGATGATTTCTAGGTCAAGTTCGAAACAAGATCATGTGCCGTCAAAAACTAGGTCAGTAGGTCTAAAAATAGAAAAATCGTTGTGACCTCTCTAGAGGCCATATATTTCAAAAGATCTTCATGAAAATTGGTCAGAACGTTCACCTTGATGATATCTAGGTCAGATTAGAAACTGGAACACGTGCCATCAAAAACTAGGTCAGTAGGTCAAATAATAGAAAAACCTTGTGACCTCTCTAAAGGCCATATTTTTCATGGGATCTGTATGAAATTTGGTCTGAATGTTCGCCTTGATGATATCTAGGTCAAGTTCAAAATTGGGTCACGTGCAGTCAAAAACTAGGTCAGTAGGTCTAAAAATAGAAAAACCTTGTGACCTCTCTAGAGGCCATATATTTCATGAGATATTCATGAAAATTGGTCACAATGTTCACCTTGATGATATCTAGGTCAAGTTTGAAAGTGGGTCACGTGCCATCAAAAACTAGGTCAGTAGGTCAAATAATAGAACAACCTTGTGACCTCTGTAGAGGCCATATTTTTAATGGGATCTGCATGAAAATTGGTCAGAATGTTCATCTTGATGATATCTATGTCAAATTCGAAACTGGGTCAACTGCGATCGAAAACTAGGTCAGTAGGTCTAAAAATAGAAAATCCTTGTGACCTCCCTAGAGGCCATATTTTTCATGGATCTTCATGAAAGTTGGTCAGAATGTTCACCTTGATGATATCTAAGTCAAGTTTGAAACTAGGTCACGTGCGGTCCAAAACTAGGTCAATAGGTCAAATAATAGAAAAACCTTGTGACCTCTCTAGAGGCCATACTTGTGAATGGATCTCTATAAAAATCGGTCAGAATATACATCTTGATGATGTCTAGGTCAAGATCGAAAGTGGGTCACGTGCCTTCAAAAAGTAGGTCAGTAGGTCAAATAATGAAAAAACGTTGTGACCTCTCTAGAGGCCATACTTTTCATGGGATCTGTATAAAAGTTGGTCTGAATGTTTATCTTAATGATATATAGGTCAAGTTTGAAACTGGATCAACTGCAATCAAAAACTAGGTCAGTAGGTCTTGAAATAGAAAAACCTTGTGACCTCTCTAGAGGCCATACCCTTGAATGGATCTTCATGAAAATTGGTCAGAATGTTCACCTTGATGATATCTAGGCCAAATTTGAAACTGGGTCACGTGCCTTAAAAGACTAGGTCAGTAGGTCAAATAAAATTAAAAAAACTTGTGACCTCTCTAGAGGCCATACTTTTCATGGGATCTGTATGAAAGTTGGTCTGAATGTTCATCTTGATGATATCTAGGTTAAGTTTGAAACTGGATAACTACGGTCAAAAACTAGGTCAGTAGGTCTAAAAATAGAAAAATCTTTTGACCTCTCTAGAGGCCATATTTTTCAATGGATCTTCATGAAAATTGATCTGAATGTTCACCTTGATGATATCTAGGTCAGTTTCGAAACTGGGTCACGTGCGGTCAAAAACTAGGCCAGTAGGTATAAAAATAGAAAAACCTTGTGACCTCTCTAGATGCCATATTTTTTATGAGATCTTCATGAAAATTAGTGAGAATGTTCACCTTGATGATATCTAGATAAAGTTCAAAACAGGGTCATGTACCTTCGAAAACTAGGTCAATAGGTCAAATAATAGAAAAACCTTGTGACCTCTCTAGAGACCATATTTTTCAATGGATCTTCATTAAAATTGGTCAGAATTTTTATCTTGATAATATCTAGGTCAAGTTTAAAACTGGGTCATATGAGCTCAAAAACTAGGTCACTATGTCAAATAATAGAAAAAATGACGTCATACTCAAAACTGGGTCATGTGGGAAGAGATGAGCGATTCAGGACCATCATGGTCCTCTTGTTTGTATATCTTGTATATCTTAAGGTATACGTGGTAAGGAGTTGTTTTTTTTACTTAAAAAAAAGAAGAAGAATTATTGCAATTAACCAGAAAATGAAAAATCCATTTTTGCAAATACAGGTGCTAGTGTAAAGAAATTTGATGTGAAGGGCGTACATTGTGACTTTCTGGTACTCTTGTTTGGGCATAGGTTTTGTTCTTACTGTTAGCCTTACTAACTATCCCCCGATGTCTTGTCAGTGTTAACTCGACAGCCAACCGACCGCCACACGAACGCAGCCGAGAACTTTCTGAACCCCTCGATCTTTAATTGATCAAACATACATGCAAATTGAAGACATAAGACTGATCATCCCGAGCACACTCCCGAGCAGGATAGTTCAGTTCTTGAACAATGATGTGGAAACGATCAGCTTGGTCGGCCTTGTGAATCTAGCATTAGCAGATTCTATGTGACATAACTGAGATGTGTCAGTAACATTTGATTGTTTTAAAAATAACCTTCTTTCTAAATTGATGATAATTTGATGTATTCGTTGAAGATTTCTTTTTCTTTTGCCTGTTTCTGCATGTGAGATACTTATTTGTTTTAGTTTGTCTCTGAAAGTCCATCATGCACTTATAAGTGTGTACTGTTTTCGATCGCACATAGATAACACGTGTGATCTTTTCGGTCGATTTTTTCACTCGTGATACATATTTGCTCTGTAACATGTACGGCTCAACACTTCCATCATATTTCATCTAACAGTGCTATTAGAATCGAGATAATTTAGAGTAAACCCGTATTTGTATACTTTTTGGCTGCGCCCACGTGAAATTTTTACGCTTGACGTAACGCCACCCCTAGTGTTAAAGTTATCTCATTGAAAATGACGTTTTGTATCATATTCTTTATAATGCCTCCTCCCCGCTTCGAAGAAGGAGGGGTATATTGTTTTACAGATGTCGGTCGGTTGGTCGGTCAGTCCGCACACCAATCGGTTTTCGGATGAGAACTCAAGAACGACTGGGTCAAGGATCATGACCACTGGTGACCCAAATTGATTTTAAGGTCAGTGGGTCAAAGGTCAAGGATACAGTGACCCGGAATAGTTAATCGGTGTCCGGATGATGAATCAAAAACACTTGGGCCTAAGATCAAGAAAGTTGATAGGGAGGTTGGCCATGACCAGCAAATGACCCCTTTTCATGTTGAGAGTAGTAGATTAAAGGCCAAGGTCAAAGTGACTGGGAACAGTTAAACCTTTTTCGGAGAAAACATAATAGAGAGGTTGACCATGACCAACAGATGACTTCTTATAATTTTGAGGTCAGTAAGTCAAAGGTCAAGGTCACAGTGACCCGGAACAGTAAAACCATTTCTGGACAATAACTTGAGAACGCTTGGGACTAGGATCACGAAACTTAATATGGCGGCTGATCATGACGAGCAGACGACTCCTAATGATTTTGAGATCAGTAGGTCAAAAATCAAGGTCACATTGACCCAGAGCAGTAGGACTCTTTACTAAATGACTAAAGAATGCTTTCGTGTAAGATCACATTTGATATTGAGGTCATTTTTGACTAGTACTGTTTTATTTTTCATGAATAATAGGCGATGTACTTCTGCAAGACTTTTCTTTTTGTTCAGTTCTGTCCTGTTCTGTTTTACATACACATACTAAATGCAATGTTCATGACTTCAGGATTTGTGATAGAAAACGTTTTGTCTAAATAATGTTTCTAAGACTTGTTGATTTGTTGATGTATTGCAGGTACTTCAACACAGAAACGCCATATTTCATTGTAACAATATGGAAGTAGTGGGCACAGACATTGCAAATTATATAGATGATATGATAGAACTGCTGCAAGATGATAAAGAAATCAAAGATAGACAAGAATCTAAAAAAGCGGCCAAGAAACTGCTTGAGGTAATATTCACTACGCATTCAAATAACAAGTTTTTAGCTCACCTGTCACATAGTGACAGGGTGAGCTTTTGTGATCGCCCTTCATCTGTCGTCCGTCCGTCCGTCCGTCCGCAATTTCTTGTGAACATGATAGAGACCACATTTTGCAAGCAATTTTAATCAAACTTGTACAAAACTTGTATTGGCATGATATCTCGGTTCCTTTCGAAAACTGGCCAGATCCCATCATGGGTTGTAGAGTTATTGCCCCTTAAACAGAATTTCTTGTCTGCACGATAGTGGTCTCATTTATGATTTTATTTTAACCAAACTTGCACACAACTTGTATCACCATAAGATCTTGGTTCCTTTCTTGAACTGGCTAGATTTCGTTATTGGTTCCAGAGTTATGGCCCCTGAAAGGGCCAAAATTTGCTATTTTGACCTTGTCTGCACAATAGCAGGTTAATTTATGATTTGATTTTTACCAAACTTGCACACAACTTGTATCACCATAAGATCTTGGTTCCTTTCTTGAACTTGCCAGATGCCTTTATGGGTTTCGGAGTGATGGCCCCTGAAAGGGCCAGAATTAGCTATTTTGACCTTGTCTGTAAAATAGCAGCTTCATTTATGATTTGAATTTAATCAAACTTGCACAAAACTTGTGTCACCATAAGATCTCGGTTGCTTTCTTGAACCAGGCAGATCCCATAATGGGTTCCAGAGTTATGGCCCCTGAAAAGGCCATAGTTGGCTATTTTGACCTTGTCTGCACAATAGCAGCTTCATTTATGATTTGATTTTAACCAAATTTGCACACAACTTGTATCACCATAAGATCTCAGTGCCTTTCTTGAACTGGCTAGATTTCGTTACAGGTTCTAGAGTTGTGGCCCCTGATAAGGCCAGAATTAGCTATTTTGACCTTGTCTGCACAATAGCAGCTTCATTTATGATTTGAATTTAATCAAACTTGCACAAAACTTGTGTCACCATAAGAGCTTGGTTCCTTTCCTGAACCGGCCAGATCCCATAATGGGTTCCAGAGTTATGGCCCCTGAAAGGACCGAATTTAGCTATTTTGACCTTGTCTGTACAATAGCAGTTTCATTTATGATTTGATTTTAACCAAACTTGCACACAACTTTTATCACCATAAAATCTTGATTCCTATTTATATGCTCGAAGGGACATATTATGTAATTGCCTCAGTGTCCGTCTGTCCGTCTGTCTGTTGGTTAGCAATTTCCCTTCTGCTCTGTAACTCTTGAACCCCTTGAAGGATTTCAAAGAAACCTGACATCGAAACGACGTGCAGAGCGCATGTTTTGGATGACTCACTTCAAGGTCAAGGTCACACTTAGGGGTCAAAGGTCATATGACCTTTTTTGTGTGTATATTGCTCTGCATTTGCCTTGCATTGCGGTTCTCCTGTTTTTATTTGGCAGATCCTTCTTTTGTTCACTTGCAATAATTTTTTTAATTATTTCCCTTTTATGTAACTATAAACAGCTTCTTGTCCGTAAGTGCAATGATAACAGGTGAGCGATATAGGGCCATTATGGCCCTCTTGTATAATGAATATGTTATTTAGACTAAGTATATAATATTCTTTCCGCATGCATATATATTTTTGTTGTTTTAAATTCCGCGCTAATTTCAGCTATTTTTAGTTCTCCGCCACGAGTGATAGGGGTTCTAGGGGGTCTCTGTCCGTCCGTCCTTCGTCCGTCCGTAACACTTTTGTGTCCTCTCTATATCTCCTAAACCCATTGAAGGATTTTCATGATACTTTGTTCAAATCATCACCTTATCAAGACGATGTGCAGAATTTATGAGTCAGCCATTCCGGCTCAAGGTTAAGGTCACAACTCAAGGTCAAATGTGTTGGCCATTTTATGTCCGCTCTATAACTCCTATACTCCTTGAAGGAATTAAATAAAACTTGGGTCAAATGATAACCTCATCAAGACGATGTGCAGAACTTGTAAGTCAGCCATGCCGGCTCAAGGTCAAGGTCACAATTTAGGGTAATTTTTTTAACCTTCCATTATGTGTCCGCTCTGTATCTCCTTAACCCCTTGAAGGATTTTCATCAAACTTAGATAAAATGATGACCTCCTCAATGATATATGTAGAACTTATGAGTCAGCCATGTTGGCTTAAGGTCAAGGTCACAACTCAGGGACAAAGGTGTAAGCCTTCCATTTTGTTTCCGCTCTGTGTCTCCTAAACCTGGGTCAAATGATCACCTGTACAAGACGATGTGCAGAACATATAATTCAGCCATGCCGGCTAAAGATCAAGGTCATAACTCGAGGTCAAAGGTTATAGCCTTCCATTTCGTGTCCACTCTATATCTCCTTAACGCTTGAAGGAATTTTGTAAAACTTGGGTCAAAGGATCACCTTATCAAGACGATGTACAGAACTTATGAGTCAGCCATGCCGGCTCAAGGTCAAGGTCGCAATCTAGGATCAAATGTTTAAGCCTTTCATTTTGTGGACACTCTGTATCTCCTAAATCAAACTTCGGTCAGATGATCACCTAATCAAGAAGTCATGAGTCAGCCTTGTCAACTCAAGGTCAAATTACAACTCAATGTCAAAAGTTTGAGCTCTCTATCTCTTAAATCTCTTTAATAGATTTTCATGTAACTTGGGTCAATATTGATCTCCTCATCAAGATGATGTGCAGAATTCATGAGTCAGCAGCTATGCCAGTTCAAGGTCAAAGTCGAAGTTTTACCATTTTATCCATTTTATCCATTGTCAAGACACCTATTGGTCTACCATTTACTGACCGACAGACTGACCCAGATTAAAAAAACCACATATTTCATATTCTTCCCAAGGGGCATAACTTACTCCTCTCGTGTATATTGTACCAAGATGTATGCTAACAGGCATTTAGTTTAACTCCTCATTGTTTCTATATCTAACTAAACACACATACTAAATCAACTGTCCTAACAATAATAATTCTTAAGCGATCAGACTAAATCTTCATCTTATTTTGTGCCATTGGCAGAAACAACAACTACATAGTATTGTATATAATTTAGCGGAAGGGCATGTTGTCATGGTAGACTACATGATTACTTGGAGGACTTCAAGTGTGAACTTCAGGACGAAATGAAGTATCTATACATATAACTGTATTATACCGCCATGAAACAGAAAATACTGAATCAAGCTCAGTGTATGTACGAAACATTGTGTAAGAATATGCTTTTTTAATTTTTGACAGAAATACTCACGACAGAGATACAATTCACCATGTTCGTAATTTTTTTTATTGCATCTTACCTGAAAGATCAGCTGAAGTACGATTTAAAGTGTGTACATGAATTTACTGATGGCTGTAGTCAGCAATATAAGTCTAAATTTTGCATGCGTGATGTCAGTTTCTCACAGTCATATTTCAGTTGTCCAACACAAAGGAACCACTTTGAAACGTCCCATGGTAAAGGTGAAGAGGACGCCGCAGGTAAACATGTCAAAAACAAAGCACATATGTCTGTAATTCGTATAGAATGTGAAATTCTTAACGCAAAAGATTTGTATTTGTATTTAGATACTAGTAAATACTTCCATAATCCATTAACTTCTTCATACAAACCTAGGAACGTGGATTCAAAACTAAAAAGGCGTTTTTTTTTTTGTTTGTTTTTTTGTTGTTGTTGTTTTTTTTTTTTTGAGGATAGCGAAATAGACAGACAAAGGTATACGTTAAAGGTTAAAGCTGTAAAACAAGCAACAGAAAATTACACAGCATTTGCGCAGTGTCCGGTATTCCAGGTAAACTGTATGTAAGGAAAATATCCTGCTATACTGTCCTTCGTGTACTGACCATTATGAGAACTCTGTATATTACTAAGATATAATTGACCCATGGGAGAAGAACAGTTGAATTAAGGTTTCAATTCTACTAATATGTGTGTATCATTCTAAGGTCTGTATGATTCCTGGAATCGTGAACCAAGCGAGCATATCAAATAAGGCTTTCAAATCTAGTTATATACAGATCTTTTATTATACAAAATTTATAACTTGAAAGAATATTCAGATGTAGTTTTTAATAAAACAAAAAATGAAACAAGTTTTAGCCTTTTTCCCCGGGCAAGTTTATTTCGATTGGCGAAAACTAAATTGCATGCACCAGTCTAGTCAAATTTTCCAACGCAGTAATAAGAGTTTATACCTGACCAATCAGTCTCCCACATAAAATATCTAACTTACTACAATATCTCTTCAGACCCGCCTCCGTGGTAGAGCAGTTAAGGTCACTACTGTGTTCTGTTTGGACAATCGGGACATTTTATTGTCAAATATCTAATGGTTATTGCTGAAAGAGAATGCTATTTGTCCATTGATTTTATAAGATACAAATCTGCATCATGTCGATTGAGCCTGAATAAAAGCACTTGCATATTCAACCAGTCATGCCAACATGGGAAATACATGTAAGCATCCACTTTTGTAGCGAGGACCGGTGTGCCAAGGTTATTGCCATTTATCAATTTTAGTGTTAAACGTCAATTAATTTATGCTAAATGCCAATTATTGAATGCTAAATGCTATTATTTTATCGAATTATTTTCATATAGCATTCCACAATTAGCATAACACACCGTCCTTCCGTAGTATTGTTATGCCATCGTATTGACAAATATGACCAAATGTTTAAGACTTAGCATCTGGCAATAAATATTTGGCATTTGGTACGTTGCATTTTTCACATGAAAGGGAGGCGGACAGGTATAATGTTGATTTCCCACTGCTGTATATTTTATGCCAAATACATGTATTAAATGCTTACTTGCATTTAGAGTATCAAGCTTTTTTTATGTAATATGAAGTATATCACCGGCAACGTGCGAAATTTACACACATAAGTAAGTTGCAAAAATTATAAACTGAAATGTGACGTTTCTATTTTCTACAGAAATACCAGTTTTGTTGTAAAAAGTGTGCCTTCATGTATTTACATATAGACTATCAAAGCTGAAATTTCCTCCAATGAATGTGACACCTGCATTAAATTCAGAAAAGCCATAGACCTTCTAACTAACAGAATACAGGATAAGAATAAATGGAAGAAATTTCTGTACAATTCAAAATGACACAATATTCACGGAGGAAGATATGCCTGTGCATGTGTATTACTGCCCTTCAAATACAACACTTAAATATGCATTTATTCTGCCTCTGAACCTTAATGCATCAACAGATGATACCACTTTATTACATGTGCATTCTATCTTTTAACGTTCAAAGTTTTAATGCAAATATCGTAAAAGCTAACTACCAATTCGAGAAACACACAAACACACGCACCCCCCCCCCCCCCCCCCCCCCCACACACACACATAAATACGCGCGCACACACACACACACGCACACACACACATATCTGTTTTACACCTATATTGTTCAATTACAATTTAATTAATTATGTCCATTTTATCACAAGCCATAGTAAATGTGTATCTTTCATATTATAGTACCAAGTACAGAGAAATGAAATTCATTTCTGATACAAATTTCAACTCAACAGCCTCCTGCAGTTGTAAAACCAGGCAAATACGGCCCATTTGTTCGAAATATAAACATACGTTTAACTTAACGGTTGACTGACTTTTATGGTTACATTCCGACATTTCAAAAGACTTAGAAAAATAAATGTACGAGTTAAAGATTATGAACACTGACAGTACAATCAGAACGTCATACTCGAGTTTCCCGCAAAAAAAAAACAACAACAGTATTTTGAATTAAAATTTAACCGGATGTTTGTTTAACAGCTGGTTATAGTTTCGAACATTCGAACAGTTGGGCCCACATGGTCTCAATGAGTTGCATAAACAAGTGGCAGTGAACCACTGATCTCAGTTTGTTAGACTGTGGTCAGTTCTTGACCTTGATAGATAATAAACCTAAAATTAGGCTTGTAAATTTTCGGATTGTACTAGACTATAATATTGGATATAGGATATAGACTAGCTCAGTTCTCTAGTTGCTACACTCAACAAAATTCCTAATTGGTCAGTTTATATTGTATTACTATTTTGTAAATAATGCATGTATTCACACGAATTTTCACATACCGACATTTGAATAGGTACTGCAGTTAATTATTGATTTATTTCTGGCCGACACACGGCCAACGTAACGCATTAGGCGTTTTGACCAATATTGCATATTTTGCACGTGCAGGGCATGTGCACTAATATGCACTTGTAAGTGGACACTTTTGGCATTATTGACGAATGTCCTGCTAGAAAAACACATATCAAGGTGAAATTGACACAAGAGCAACGCGGCCGGGCTGTCGGAATTTTACAACAAAAATTAAAATCGGTCACTTCAATGAATTGTCCTTGGCTTAAATTTTGCCAAAAGAGCGCGGATGGTAGATAACCAACGATTGGAGGTTCTTGTAAACGGAAATAAGGTTAAAAATGGAAATAACCACCAAAGTAACAGTTATAAACAAATTATATCAAAATTCTTTTGAAATTGCAAAAATAATTACACACGTGTCGTAAATGTGTCCCGGCTAGCAACATTCCGACAGCTCGATCGCGTTGCTCTTGTGTCAGTTTCACCATGATATGTGTTTTTCTGGTAGGACTGTCGTTAGTAATGCCAAAAGTGTAAACGAGCACGTGCATGTTGGTGCACATGCCTTGCACGTGCAAAATATGTAATGTTAGTCAAAACGCCTAATGCAGTTACTTTGGCTGTGAGTCGCAAAAATTAAATCAATAATTAGCTGCAGTTCTTATTCAAATGTCGGTATGTGAAAGTTCGTGTGAATACATACATTATTACCAAAATAGTAATACAATATAAACTGACCAATTAGGAATTTTGTTGAGTGTACATTCAATCATACAAAATGTAAAAAAAATGTATCATACTCTAGGAGCTAGTTCTTTAACTGGTTAACATTGCATGAACTCTCCTATTCATGAAGGCATTACACTATTACGCACTTATATTCCTCATCATCAGGAGACTTGTCATGCGCAGCACAAAGACTCCTTGCTTAAAGACGTATCCGGTAGTTGCCAATGCGCATCTTTGTGCGCATTCACTTTTATGTTACAAAGAAGGAAAATTTAAACTAGCAGAGAAAATTTTCTAAAAGTTTGCATGATCATAGAGCATCATATTAAAAACAAATTTATGAGAAAAAAATGGGAGAGTCACCTTCTCTATATGTCCTATCACCCTATTTAGATTAAAAATGCTGCGTAAAAAGGTTTCTGAAGAACTGAATGGAAATAGATTTCTATGTTCTGGTCCATATGACCTTGACCTTAGATTGAGTGACAGCACAATCGATAGATGTAATCTACGGTGCATGTCCATTATCATATGAAGATTCAACTTTCTGGATGAAGTAGTTTTAAAATTATAAATCGGCAATGGATTTCCATATTCTGACCCTTTTGACCTTGACCATTATCAGTGACTTCAAAATTAATATGGATCATCTATTCTGTTTGTCCAATCATTCTATGAACTTTCAACATTCTGGGTGAAAGTAGTTTCTCAAGTTATTGATCGAAAAGTGTTTTCCATGTCCAGACCCGTGTGACCTCGATCTTTGATGGAGTGTCCCCAATACATTAGGGTTGTCTACACTATAAGCTCTGCCATCCACTGAAGTTTGAAGGTTCTGAGTCAAATTGTTCTCCAAATTTTACCGAAAATGAATTGTGACAGACGGACTGACTGACAAACGGACAGGGCAAAACTGTAGAGAGTTTGAGATTTCGATCTTCGCCTTCCCCCTTCAATGTCTCTCGCGAAGTTAACGTATGAAGTTGAAGTTCGATTAAAATTCCTTGAGATTTCAAACATTAGAATGAACCTTACTTCTTTTAATCCGCCCATTCAATTTATCCGTAATTATGATCGTTTTTTTTTCGTACATTTTGATACCAGTTGTCCGAAAGGGCAGAAATTTTACAAGAGGTTTCAAATATGAAACAAATGAAAATTAAATAA
This sequence comes from Mercenaria mercenaria, assembly GCF_021730395.1. Classification (NCBI taxonomy): domain Eukaryota; kingdom Metazoa; phylum Mollusca; class Bivalvia; order Venerida; family Veneridae; genus Mercenaria; species Mercenaria mercenaria. Next base: position 7,200,536 of record NC_069376.1, read on the forward strand.
AAAACATTTCAAATAATATAATAACAGCATGGATATTAGAGCGATTACCAAAAAAAAATATAATAAATTAAATAAAAACAAAATAAAATAAAACGATAAAACAATGTGAACAATATAAAAACTCGTTAGTCTTGCAGCTGAGCTCCAAACATTTAGATTTTATATAAAATTATGTCAGTATAGTCAGTATACAATGCACGATTGCATATCATACATGAGAGGAAATAAAAATTATTATTACATACCTAAAATTATTTTCCATTGGGTTTCAATGGACCGCGATCGTGCAATATTTTTCCATATCATGACGTTGAACGCTTTCATATCGGACTAGTCCCAATCCGTGACTCTAGTTACCTCCCCTGACGGTCCGTCCATTGCGGATCTCTTTTCTTTAGATTTTTGTTGCTATTGTGTGTTTGTTTAATTTGTAATTGATGCAACATTTTGTTTACTTTTACACTTTGATTAATCTGACCTATTAGATACTGGCACGTAGTAATTTATCAAACTGAAATGAAATGAAGGTTATAATTACGTCATGAGTTAGACTTATATAGGATGTGGAATGTTTTCTTAACCTTGTAATGGAAAGAATCGCGTGACGTCCATGGCGTCCACGCGCACGTTGCGACAACAAGTTGACGTCATTTTCGCGGAAAATATTAATGCGCATCAATTTGATTTGTTTATTGCGTTTTCGGAGAATTTGTTTTCCGTATTTTTCCTGTCTTTCGTGACAGAACGATAATTTAGATATAAATTAATCATTTGATAGTGGATATGTAATAAAAAGGCTATCAACTTTGTATGTGGATATGTGTACTCGTTCTTTCGCGGACAATATTGCGCTCCTAAAGTCGCGCAATATTACCGCTGCAGAGCTCGTGCATAATCCACATACAAAGTTAATAACCTATAATGATCATATCAACGTGATAATGACACTCTGTATGACTCTGTATTATGCCAAACTCTCAGACAGCACAATATGATTTTAATATACTATTTTATAAGTAAAGCATCTGCGGATCGAGGAATTTTGGTTAGAGGGACACCAACATTAAAGAGGGGGTCACCCATTTTAGGGTGGGGGTGGGGAGTGGGGTAGGGGTAGGGTAGGGTCACACCGAGTTTCAAGACCGACTTTCTTTGTAAAATGTAAGAATCAAAGGGGGAATTAACCCACAATGTCCCTCTGCAAGGCTCTGGTTCCGTGCATTTAAAGAATGGAGTTATCCCATACGGCTAACAGGAAACGACTCTCATCATGATATCATAGATCTGAAATTGTCTGATACTTCAGAAGAATTTTCCGTCTTCCTAGTACCATTTTATGTTTATAATTAAAACGCAATTGTCGTATTAAGTGTCCGACAGAAACAGATTGATTTTATTTGGATGTGAAAATAAAATGTTCCACCAAATGATAATCGCGCGTAATTATTTATTTTTCAAGTAACATGACTGTCATGCCATGTGCCTCCATGCAGATTTCAGTCTTTGATGCCGAGTATGTGGACAGAGTAGATGTAAAAAGAATGAAGTTTCGACTTTACATCTTCGGAAGTTCAAAACTTCACTTCATACGACAAAAAGGCCCATCTGGTAAAATCGATACCGCCCGGGGACACACATATGCCGTAGAAGTTAAAGTTTGAACAAAATCTCAAAGTTTCTTAAAATCAGTTGATAACTTCATACTTCCAGGTTCAATTCAATGTATTTAGTTAAAATCATTAGCCATACAAAACTTCATTATTCTTATACCTATTGATAGTGTTTCGCATCAAATTTAGTCTAATTATATATATATGGAAAATCAAATGACTTAATAAGCAGAAATCCTGAAACTAAGCTTTTTTATTTCGCATAGTAATAAAGAGAAGTCTTAGGCTTACGTGATATTACATGGAAAACTTTAGTAGCAACGTGTGATATAAATAAAATACACGCATATCGGTGACGTTTTACCCAAAATGTATATGAGAGACGTAGAAGGGGAAGGCGAAGTTTGAAATCTCAAACTCTCTAGTATGTCGCATATGTTGTCATATTTGACCATAGGGAGATAATTTGAAATAGTTTGGCAGAGGCCCACTTGATTAGGCTTCATGCCAAATAGAATAATAGCGCTTGGACCTGTGGTTTTGGAAAGGATTTTTTTTAAAGATTTTCCTTTCGATTGCCAACCAGAGTATTTATGCAGTTAAACTCTTTGAACAGTTTTAAAAGAAGACTATCTAAGTAACATCCCTGTGAAGTTTCACCAAAATAAGCCTGGTGGTTTATGAGAAATTATTTAAACGAATGGATGCCGGCAGGTGAATGATCAAAGTAGCTCACCCTGAAAAAATAAAATTTTGGTGTATTTTTGCTTCTAATAAATCCCCTTTAATATGATAATTTCTTAGTTATTTTTTCCACATTTTCCCTTCAAATTTGAAAAAAGGAATGCTATTAAATTGCAATCTAATACATTTTATATCTACGAATGTTATAAGCTCTAAACATGTGTAATTGTTCATATATGCACCTTCCAGATGGGATTTTGCAAAGGCAATACTTCATTCGTTTGATTTCCATGTTATACAATTTCCTTATATTGCCTAAGATATTTATAATTTGGCTCCAATTCAAGGATAGTATCATATATATTTAGACCTTTACCCGTTTTACGTGCAATAACGATTCATTGCTATTCTTTTCTATTCTATCACAGTACTTAAATTGATAAACTAAAGATTTGTTGGGCTGTATGACATGTAAGCTCACAACTGAATTCTTTTGATTTCTAAGTTTTAACCAGTTGTCTACACTGTATATAAAAGTTATTTATAAAGGAGTAAAACAATTTTAAGAATTTAGAGCGAACTCCAATTTCGTCACAATGACTTATATATGTATAGTAGGCCTAACATCAGTCATACACACGACAGTTTAAATTAAAGCCTGTTTGTGAAGATTGAAGTACTTTAATCGAGTTAGAATTTGGTAACCAACATGCGCTTTTGCGCTTTTCGGGTTTAAACGCTCGATATTAACCATATTGAAACAAATGAATTATGCGGCAAGTTGTGTGTTACATGTGGACTAGGTTAACTTGATAAATCTGTTTTAGAACAGCGCTAACTACAAAAAACCACAACAAAAAAAAAAAAAAAAAAAAAAAAAAAACACACAGACTAGAGCTAAAGTGAACTTATGGTCCGTCTGTGAATTTGACATCATTTTTTTAAAAAATCTTCACAACAGCAGTCATATCCTAGCTAGTGAAAGTATTGACTTGTTCTCTGCAAGTGACAACTGCTGGTAGAAAATGCCCTGTCTCCTTTAAAATCGTCACTGAGAAAACACGCATTTACTACCTTTTTAAGTTTCTATTTACTTTTGTATGTATAGAATACGTTGCAAAATTTATGTATTTATATAGATTTATCAAGATTATGATAAGATAATATAGTTTTTCTGTATAATGTAATCTCTCTGGCATGAAATGCGCATTTAATTTGATTTCAATATGAGAGTTGTATCCATGTTTTTTTTCTTTCGTGTTAAACCTTGCTACTTTTACTTTCTTTCCTTTGACCTTGTTTACCAAAATATAATGTTTTCGCAAATATCCGGTTGCAACCTACAAGCAACCTGCAGTATGAATTATCCGGGTTCAGTTTGTATCACGATTATTCGCTTGATGAAATCTTAAATTTGAAACAACTTTATAAGATTTTAAAGATATTTGAAAATTGTGTCCTCTTTCTAAACCATTAATTTTACAAACATATTTCAGCACGTCTTTTCATGGAATGAGCAATTTATATAAATGCATTTATTGGAAATACAAAAAAAAGAAACGTGTCCTCATTTATTTATTTCACCATACTTTCTGAACTAACCTGTATTTCTTGCAACAATCACTGAAATATTTTAGCTAAAATCATAATCATATGTGTGCGTCCCTCTATTTCCCTACTTCTTTTCTTTTTGGCGAAGCTTTGGGTGAAGAGCCACTACGATATTATCCTTATCTGTATGTCTGTACGTCCGTCAATTCGAATATCCGTCCTTCTTAAATTATGTCGTGCCTATCTCGAAATTCGATTGATGGAGAGTCATCAGTCATCACATGATTGATATGTAGTATTTGAAGTTCTGTAACTTGGTGACTAAAACAATTCTTTGGCGCAGCAGTATATTTGAATTATTGTTTCATTTTTCAATACCTCATAAAAGACGCAGTCTCATCCATTGTTGGTTGTATGCATTCTGCTTCCAGAACGTCTTTGAACAGATTTCTTTAAACAGCGTAAGCTTCAAATTTTACGTTACGGTATTTGAAAAAAGGATAAATAGTTTGTATTTAGCGTGGGTAGTCACCGAAAGACTCTACATCGAATTGATGAACAAATTTCGTATAAAATCGGGCTCTCAGCACGCGTAATATGAACCTCTCCGGCATCCAGTCTGGGCTGATGCTGCTGGAAACAGTACCAAATTAAGAAAATCACCTAGTGTTGAACTACAGGATAGCAGTCTCGACCAGGAGTAGAATCAGATACGCTGGTTTATAGTCCAATCCGTTAACCACATATATCACTACAAGAACAAGCAAATTCGATGAATTGGTATCTCCCGCCGAAAGGGTCTGTGGTGAGAATGGCAAAAAAATATATCCGCCAAAAAGTTAAAGATGTTACTAGAAAGCAAATAATTTCAATAGTCAAAATCAATTTAACAGAAAATGATTTTTTGGGGGAGGGGCATAGGGGATGACCGGGTGAGGGTACAGAACATCACATGTTGATTACAAATATTGATGAAAAATTACAAATGAAATAAAAAGGTGGTGGTGAGTGGATGATGCGTGATCGGGGAGACGGGCATGACTCAGCAGGGTGGAAGAGTGAGGTGGGGAAACAATACAACTTTGCATATTGATAAATATTCATGGAAGGTTTGAAAAAAAAATCATAAAAAGGAATGATTATTTTAGTGGGGGTGGGGGTTTGGGGGGTGGTGAGGGAGGGAGTGTGACCAAGGCAAGGTGGTGACCAGGTGTGGGTACACAACTTCACATGTTTATAATAAATGTTCGTAGAAAAGAATGAAAGAAGTTTAATGAAATTCTACTAATTGGTTGGTTTGTTATGTAAAGAAACTGTAGAGTTTTAAACAATTAAAGGGCAATAACTCTAAAGAAATTTGACCAATCAAAACAATGACAGGCATCATCGAAGTATGTTTGCTCATATTAATTTCAAGTTTCTGAAATTGTACCAGTTTGTTACTGAGAAATGGCTGCAAACGTAGATTTTTCATTAAGTCAAGGGCAATAACTCAAGAGAAATTGACCAATCAAAACAACACAATTGACGGGCATCATCGCAGTATGTTAGAGCATGTTCATTTCAGGTTTCATGACATTCTACGTGCTAGTTACTGAGAAATGGCTGCGGACCGGCATTTTTGTGCATTTTCCATCAAATCAAGGGCAATTACTCTAAGGGAAATTGATCAATCTAAATAAAAAACTTGACGCGCATCATGGCAGTATGTTGATTCATGTCTGTTTCGTGTTTCATGAAATTCTACCTGCTAGATACTGAGAAATGGCTGCGGACGGACGCACGCACACACGGACGCACTGACGGACGGACAATGCCATTTCAATGCCCCCTCCTGATTTCATCGGCAGGGGTAAAAAAAACGTCAGAGAGCAAAATAATAGCAATCTTGGTTTTATCAAAGTTGTTAATGTGCAACATTTCAACACGCTACTAATATAGTTTAAACGGAACTCTCTAATATAAAGGTAAATAGAATTGAGTACATGATCACAAAGGATCAGAACATGACAAAATGTAGACTTGTTACAGCCTTGTCGAACCACATAAGGACTGTTGCGAAGTTAGATAAAATATTTAGAATACACTTCTGAAGCATAATGCGCACTAACGATGCATATTAGCAGACTGGGTATGATCGAGAAGAAATAAAATGTAAAACGCCTATCAGGGCCCCGGTACCTGTTTAAGTACAATTCTACTAAACATATATATATAAATGGGCTCATTGATCCCAACTACTCATAAAGTCTGCACGTTGACTTGTCCTGCTACCAGGTTGCCTAATCTAATACATTATAAGTACTTTTTACATTTCCCTTTTGTAAAACTTCTTGACATGTCTTGTAAAATGCAAGACAATTAAGGAAAAACAATGTATGGTGCAATGTAAAAATATAGAAATACAAAAACATTTGTAGATAAAAGTTTCCACGTGTATGTCCTACGGTCATATGATCTACATTTGCTGAAATATAGAAGGTAGACCTTGAACGATGATATCACATATCTTCGTAAACATTCTGTTTTGTGACAAACTAGTCAAATTAAACATCTCCTTATATGGATATAAAACGAATATTTACAACGAAAGTCTATATTTAACAAAATGACTATGCTTCAATGAATTACAGATATTATATGACAAACAAGGTTCACAGCGGTGTCTGATTCTTTCAGGCGTTTTTCATTATTTTCGATATCTAAATATAGTGTTCAGATCACCGAAATTTTGCAGAAGTAGGAAGTTATCATGCATTTTGCATTTTAGTCTGCAGTCAAATAACTCATCATGATTATTTAAAGTTTAATTTAACTGGTGTTTTCTTATCTCATAAAATTGAATACGATTTTATATGTTGTTTAGCATATTTAAAATATGGCAATAAATGAAAAGCTTCAAACAAATCCTTTATTTACACAATGCCAAAATATGTTTCACAATAATTTCCAATGAAAAGACTAAGCGTAGCATTAAACAAAACAAAATGTTTGATTTAAATAATAAAATAAATGAATTATAACATTTTGCAATGAGAACCTCAGAAAATATGGGGTTTATATTTCAAATTTCTTAAATAATATGAGAACATATGTAGTCAACATAATTTATTTTGGCTGATTTCTGTCGTCTTAGTGTCTGCTCAGCGGCGGCGAGAAGACAAGAAAGGACGGCAACCTACGAATTCGCCGTGTGTCCATGTTCGAGTCGAGTGAATGACTTAATCGCACTTTCGTATCCTCTTGTCTTTATGTCGGCGCCAAAAGACACCAATATACAAGAAATCTGCAGCTTGTTGTCCTTTCCTGTCTTCAACTTCATGTTTTATACCCGAGCACACGAAGACACTGCAAATTGGCAGCTTTTCATCCTTTCGTGTTTTCCTGTCTTTTATCTTTTGGGACAAATGCACAGAAAAACCACGAGGTTTAACAATTCTTGTCGATGTCAAATTGTATCGGTTTTAAAAAAGAAGTAAAAAAATCTGCAGATCTCCTTAAAATATAAACTTTAATTTTTAAACTAATCTAGGTAACTCAAATACAGATTTGCTGTATAAAGAGATACAACACGTTGGTCTGTGAGTAGTCTTTTTCATTTTTCTTATACTCTGTGTGTTAACACACTGAAAAATATGTCTTAATCAGTGTTATAATTAACACAGTTTCTGTTTGTTATTTATATGCATAACAAATTTCGAAGACACATAAATACAACTGAAACCTAAACATTATAACACATGCGAAAAGTTTAAAAGATGCAAAAATGTTACGAAACTTTGACATATTTAGTAGTATATATGCCCATTTATAGGCAATATATATTAATACCTTAATTAATTATACCTGTTATGTTTTCTATTTGCGCATATGTACAAGAGGCCAGAGAAAGGAAGACACACAAATCACAAACTATCCACTTTAATGGCCGTCGTGTCATTGTGTGATCAGCGCGAATACACGAAACATAACATGGCGACACACTGCCGCTTTGTCGTGTTTTTGTGTGCTCCTAGCGTAGATATGAGTTCACGAATTGACGACCAACTTCAATTTAACGTGTCCTTTTGTTCTCGAGAGCTCGCAGCAACATATGAGTAAGACAGAATGACAAACTACCGATTTTTTTTGTGTCTTCCTGTTCTCGAACGCTCAAGGGCGAAACGCATTCACAATAACCTTTAACATCTCTTTCTATGATTGAGCGCTCGCGTCGAAGATAAAAAAAAGAAGATAAAAAAATGCAAATAAAGGGTATCGACACGAAGTGTCACTACCAAGGCAGTTTTGATAGTAAAATATTTTGTGTGTTATTTCATGGCGTAAAAAGAAATGTACAGGCACTGTGTTAGTTTATTATAGTGTCACCCACTACTGAGAGGGCAAGCTTATTTGGCTTATGAGACACCTGCATACATTTAACATCATTACTTCCGAGTCCTGCTTTTTAATGCCAGGCACCAGTAAGGTAGGCTATGGATAACCATTATTTAACTAGCTGTCAGCTAACCAACCAGTCTCTCTTCAGTAACAAGGCCCACCTCTGATAGGGCCCGAATCTTCGACCTCCCGATTGAGGGAATAGGTCCTTATCCATTTTAGCGTTCATTTCCTTCATATCAAAGACTAAATGGCAGAAACGAGTCACCAAGGGGACTAGACTTCAGAATGTGACTAGAATGATCTTTCTCTCTTAAAGTTTCGTCATATCATAAATATTTGAACATACGCTTTTGTTTCTATGCTCTCACAAAAAGGGAAATCAAACTAGCTTTGATAAATGAAAAAGCACTATAGAGGCACTATTGCTTGGGTGATCTATATGACATTTGATAAGAATAATTATCTTCATGTTAAAATCAATTTCAAGTTTTGAGGTATGAATGATTGAAAACTGTCACTTTGTAAAATAAATTTGAAAATTACTAAGCCAGCTATGGAACAAGTAGCTCACATCTGTCACAGTCTGAGGACAGACGGGTTAACAGACAAAGTAAACTCTAGATTCCCAATATATTTCTGTAATTTGACCTCGAGATTTCAATCAAATTTTACAATATCATCAATAGTAACACTAAATTAACAATAGTAGAAGCAATGTTTATTTCTTTTTTTCTAACTTTAAATTTACAAAATATATACTTGTAGCTTTAAACAATACACATAGTTTGCTGTCATGTATCAATTATATATATATATATATATATTAATGTCGTTCATAGGAGCTTTGATTTCGAGCCTTTCCTTTTCCTTAAAGTAGATAGGTACGTCTTTAAACAAGCCCCTGTGCTTTTTTAATTAAATCGCTTCGCCATCAAGGATATATAAATAGCATTTGTACCCAGTTTAATATTAATAATAGTAAACGATTATCAGTTACTAGACAAGTGTCTTATAACAGCAAAAATGTTCTACATATTTAAATATAAAATTTATTTATTTGTATACTTTGGCAGAAATATTATGAAATCATACATAATCATATAGCTTAGATACCAGTGTTTTTCAAAGTGTGTTAATATAGTTGTTCAAATAATTGAACTTGAGGACATTATTTAACGAAACTGACAATGGTTCGGAACATTTGAAATTGTGCAAGAGGCGCAAATTCAACTGGAATTAACAAACGCAGCTAAGGTAACGTCTTTTGCAGTAACATCAATTTGATTTGCATGTACATGTCTATTTCATGTTTGCGTGTTCCTAGATTATGTACCAGTACATACCTGTTCTCCGCAAGTAACTGCCAACTTCCCCACATGAATTAGTAGAGATTGAGTCTTTACAAATCGTCACGGAGAACATACGCCTCGCCCGGGGATCGAAGTCGCTACCCCGCAATCTGTAGACCAACGCTCTCCCTACTGAGCTTAGCGGACGGGCTGCTGAAATATGATGACTGTGTGTCTGTGTGTCTGAAATATCACCGGAATTTTTTTCTTGTGCGTCACGTTAAAATGTGATGACTTCATAGGTGCCTGAAATGTTTTCCTTGTGCGTCACTTTAACTCTGTCCAAGAAAACGAAAAACATGGTGTTTTTGCATAATGCTGATGATAAAGACAGCTCCAAATGGGTAATATCTTGCATCAGGTGGTCTGTTTCTGGTCTGTTTCTGTCTGTTGTCTATACGACAACCAAAATTACATGTAAATTACATGTAATGGCACATAACAAAGCCTGACAAGATATATTATCAAGTCGGCACAAACATACAAACTGGAAGATTTAACCATACAACACAAAGTCATACCGATCTGATTCTTTTGTCATAAGGTACTTATATGGTATATTAGTATTCATCCTCCATCTCTATATACGAAATAAATTTGAACATTTGTATTTTCTTACTCTGAATTTAGAATAATGTGGCTGGTAAACGATTTTTTTATCTACGAGACGACCAACGATAACTCCTAGACGGAGGCCATATTAATCATCTTTGCTCCGTTTTCACACTTTTCAGTCTGTAATATTTACCTTTGTTTTGTAAAAAGTCATTGAAGTTACAGTGTCAGTTTTTTTCACTCCATATTTCATCCCTCATAAGTGTATAAAAAATCGAGGAATTAAAAACGAAGTATTACATTTAAACTGCGACTTTTGTCTCTCTATCACGGTCTAATAAAATGTCGCGGCGGAAAATAGCCACGGTATTTTATGCAGACAGTGAGATTTGAATATACCTGTTCTTTTAAAAATTGATATGAAAATGACAATAAAATTAACAGCAGCTGTAGTAGCAGTAGTAGTAGCAGCACAACTTCGAAATCGGCAGAGGATGTAGCATCAGTAATAGTAGCAAGAACGTGCAGTAAGCAGTAGCATCAATAGAAGTAGAAGCGACAGTAGCAGTAGTAGCAATAGCAGCAGCAGTAGCAGAAGCAGCAGAAGCAGTAGAAGTTAAAACAGTAGTTGCATTTCCGGAAGGGTGATATCAGAAACAGTAGCTGTAGAGCTGAAGCAGCAGTAGCAGTACCAGTAGCAATACCACCATAAGCAATAGAAGCAGAAGCTGTAAAATCAGTAGCAGAAGTTGCAGGGGCTATAGTATCAGTACAAAAGCAGCTGAAGCAGTAGCATCAGTAGCAGTAGCAGCATTAAAAGAAGCATGAAGAGAAATACGTGACAAAAGCAGTAGCAGTAGTGACAGAAGCTGCAATAGAGAGAATAGCAGTAACAGCGGTAGTATTAGTAGCTGCAGTAGAAGTAGCAGCAGTAGCAGCAATACTAGCAGTAGCAGTAACAGTTGTAGTAGCAGCAGGTGTAGCAGCAGTAGTAGTAGTAGAAGTAGCAGTAGCAGCAGTATCAGAAGAAGCAGTAGCAGTACTAGGATAAGCAGGCAACAATAGCAGCAGCAACTGAAGCAGTAACAGTAGCTGAAGCAGCAGTATAAGTATGAGCATTCGCAGAAACCTGAAGTTGGAAGTAACAATAGTAGCATTAGCAGTAAACAAAACGTGTGCTTTCGCTTCCGTTTCTACATTTTTGTACTGCTATTACTTTAACTGCTGCTACTGCTGCTGCTACTGCTGTCTACTTCTAATGCTTCTTTTGCCTTCTGTGGAAATTTATCTCTAAATCCACTGCATTGCACTTAATACTGCTACTACGTCTACTGCTGCTCCTGCTACTGCTGCAATTGATACTGCTGTTGTTACTTATGCTACTAGTGCAACTGCTTCTACTACTGCTGCTACTACAACTATTCTTACTGCTGCTACTGCTGCAATTGCTATTGATACTACTGCAACTGGTTCTGCAATGCTGCTTATACAACTATTGCTACTGCTGCTGCTATTGCTCCAACTGCTCCTGCCACTGCTGCAGTTGCTGCGAATTTAAATGGCCGCAAGCGGCTACCTAAATAAGAATATATTTGCGTGGCTTATTCTGTTATGCAGACAGAAAATGTTGTGGTTTCGTCTGCAATTCGCAACTTTTACGGACATAAGTATGTCAACAGATTTTCTGACCTCAATATTTGATACAATTTCGATATAAAATCTCATGGATTTGAAAGTTCCCCGCGACATTTTAAAAACTGAAAGTAAAACTTTTCGCCACATTAAAATGGACGCTACGGGCCACCATATAAATAACCTTCTAACAAGATTGATCAAATTACTCTGGTTCGTCAAAAGTCATAGTCGCCCGTCTTATTAAATAATTTTACACAAATGGTAATTGTATGACTAAGATTAATCAAATCATTCAGGTGCATTTAAAAGAAAAAGATAGACACAAGAGGGCATGGTCACTTTCCCAGTATGTATACAGTCAAAACTTGTAAATTCAAATGTTCAACAGTTTGACTAACACGTTTGAAAGTATGCTATATCTTTTGTTGATTAAAACAGTATTACTGTACCAGATGAAACGTCGTAAAACACACGGAATAACTTTACAATTCTGCATGTGCAATAAATTGTAAAGAAATTATTTTCAAAATCTTGAATCAGTTAACATTAAACTTTAAGCGTTAAACTTTATAATTTATCTATATATGAAACAAACTGGTCATAGAGCTGACAACAAAAACTGATATATACCACTACGGGAAATACAATGTCTTTCTAATTACAATTGAACTAATTTATGAGCAAGAATAACAACTAGGTATATATCCCTTTACCAGTAAATATACACTTCACCATCTCTGTTCGACTTTGGCTACAAACCACTAATTTTTGACGTAGTTTCTAAACAATAAGTCATAAATGCTTGCCAGATTTATATAATTTTTTGTAAATTCAATAACAACAATAATTTGACATCTTGTGTAGAGGAGTGTAAGATTATAACGTCAGAATGCGCCAGAGACCGTAATTAGACCAGAATTAGCTATTTTGACCTTGTCTGCACAATAGCAGCTTCATTTATGATTTTAATTTAATCAAACTTGCACAAAACTTGTATCACTATAAAGTATCGGTTTCTTTCTTGAAACGGCCAGATCCCATAATGGGTTCCAGAGTTATGGCCCCTGAAAGTGCCTAAATTAGCTATTTTGACCTTGTCTGCAAAATAGCAGCTTCATTTATATAATTATGATTTGATTTTAACCAAACTTACATACAATATGTATCACTACAAGATCTTGGTTCCTGTCTTGAACTGGCCAGATTCCATAATGGGTTTCAGAGTTATGGCCCCTTAAAGGTCCTGTTTTGGCTTTTGCAGCCATATAGAGACTTCATTTATGGTTTGATTTAATACAAACTTCCAAAATATCTTCAACAACAGTAAATCTTGGATTCCATGACGAATCTGTCAGATCCAATCGTAGGTTCCAGAGTTATTTTATATCTGATTACCTCACCTGATTGTAATCAAAATGCATTTATATCAGTAAGTACTTATAGGACTTATTTGAAATTTCATTATTGTCATTAGTTGGATTGAGACAATCAGGCTAGATAACTATGGACTGATATTATGTCAAATTACCTCCCTTTATTTCAAATTAAAATGGGTATATCTCCGTAACTAATAAAGGTACCGATGTGAAATTTCATTGATCTCAATAGATGGACTTGGACAATTAGTGAAGATACATATTGACTGAATTTATGACAGATTATCTCCCTTTATTTCCTATCTGCCTTATTTATACTATTAAATGAAAACTCCTTAGCAGCTTCTAATGAGATTGGTTTGAAACGTTATTTATGTCTTCCTTGGTAAGAAATAGTCATATTAGAAAACTCTTCATTGAACATTTATCGATATGAATACTTTACTAATATATTGTTGTATAGACTTGTATCTTCTACATGCATATACCAATGCATGATTTCCTCCCCTGATTTTAATAAAAATTGATTTATCTCGGTAAATATTTATAGAACTTATTTGAAATTTCATTATTGTCTTTAGTTGGACTGAGGCAATCAGGGTAGATAGCTATGGACTGATTTTATATCAAATTACCTCCCTTTGTTTCAAATTAAAATGGGTGTATCTCAGTAACCAATGAAGGTATTGATTTGAAAGGTCATTTGTGCCATCAGATGGACTCGGACAATCAGGGTAGATAGCTTTTGACTGAATTTTTGACAAATTACCTCCTTTTATATTATGTAAACGAATATATCTCAGCACCATCTAATGAGATTGGTTTTAAATGTAATTTAAACCCAATACTGCCATATAAAAGCCAGAAGATGGCGTTTGGGCAGGGTTTTATATACGTTATGCATGCTCCTTTTTCAAAATTTTAAATAAACTACTGAATAAAAAGTTATAAAATCAAAGTTCTGAGAGGACTGATGGGGGCAATGCTTTGCAGTGTTCAATACACTTCTATATTTTGTTCAAAATGTAAAGATAAAAAAATCTAGTCATGTTCAATAACAGCTGTTCATCGACAAACGAAAACCTTTCATTGCTAGGTTTGATAAAATGAAAAAAGATAAAGCTATACAATGTATTTTAATTTCTTCAATACTTCTGTTTGCACTCTATGTCCTGACATTATGTGTCCTCGACAGTCTAACAAAAACAGGCAAACTTTGTAACACTTTATGAAAGTTTGGAAAGAAAGTCAAAATATTCCAATATGTGAAAGTTTAAAGGAACAGGATTTTCTTGAACTGACATTGAACAAATCCAGGCTATGTTTTCTAATGTGTACAATACTTATCAATTAAAAAAATCAGGAATGTTTTGGTTACAAATAAGCATCATTTTGATAAGGAGTCGTCATTAGTTAACACACATAAAATATTTTATAGATCTACCTTTTTTCCATTCCAACTATTGCTAAAACTCAGTAACTGTTTCCTTAAAAACATGATATATGATGATATTATTTTTCATATTGTTTATTATGTTTGTTAATCAAAATAACATTGTATTTTTCAATTTTAGGTTATTTAATGTACACTTGTATTTCAAACTATCAATATCATGATATAAGAAATACATTAAACACTATGAAAACCGTGATTCGTCATATCAATGAATGTACCGAACTGGCGTATGCAGTTAGGTTCGAGTAAATTAGGATACGAAACGCCCGTGGTAAAAGAACAAGATTTCTGGTGGTTCTGTCTTCAAATATCACAATCAGAAACCATTTGCACCCCCAGATAGATGAAATACATTAAACTGGTAACATAAATGTATATCTGTAGGGATAATTACCAAGAAAATGAGGCCAAAATATAACGGGCACCTGTGGCAAGTTATCACTGCGGAGTGGTGGATTACCTCCCATAGCAGAAATTACTCGGTCTGAAAAATGATGAAGTACACGCAATTATAACAGTATTTAGCGCACTTTTTACGTTAAACGATAATTTTCCTGCAGATAAATACCAGTTTGATCCGCGTATATGGCATTTTTTTAAATAAAAATCTGGGAATGAATGTTTACTTCAAGATTCTGATGCCATAACTTTTGACAGCATTTCCATGGATTCAAACCTTCCCTAGATGACATATATTTAGGATGCTCTCTCCAATTCACAGTACATATCCATATCGACGCACTCTTTGCGAACTCTGCTGTATTGCGGTTTCTTTGCGTCGGCACCGGCTATTTTTTGCTATAAACAGTGCCCAGGTTGGTATGGGAGGCGAAACATGGAGCTACCATCCATGATCATAGGTATGCTGCTCAAAATTAAGCAGAGCACTTGACATAAGATTGTCTTTTCTATATTTTATAGTGTTTACTTTTTAATTATCAGCGATTTTGCTCGCAACTTCATGAAATTTGTTG
This sequence comes from Mercenaria mercenaria, assembly GCF_021730395.1. Lineage (NCBI taxonomy): Eukaryota > Metazoa > Mollusca > Bivalvia > Venerida > Veneridae > Mercenaria > Mercenaria mercenaria. The sequence goes on from NC_069376.1 coordinate 7,216,109, forward strand.
ACTGTGTACTGACATGGACCACTAGCCCGACTTTTTACACAGTCTTTAACCAGTTTTTACTTTGATATCATACATATCAAGCGCACTATTTGTATTCATTTATCAATATTCTTCCAAATAATAAAGATAAATAGGCCGAAATGTTAATGGAATTTTTCAAAACGACTTACTTTCGGTTTTGTCGTGGCACCAGCGGTCCCTCTGCATACCATTTTTAGCTCACCTGTCACATAGTGACAAGGTGAGCTTTTGTGATCACCCTTCGTCCGTCGTCCGTCGTCAGTCCGTCCGTGCGTCCGTCTCGTGCGTGCCCGCGAAATGATGGTTAAGTGACTGCATAACGGTACTTTCTCTTTGATGTCATTCATTCCGTTCTGTTTATGTGACCTTTTTCTTTTTATGTGACTGTTAGAACAATAGAGAGAACAATGGGGGTGTCACATAAATACCGTTACGTTAGAACGTCCGTCCGTGCGTCCGTCAACAATTTCTTTTCTGCACGATAGTGGTTTCATTTATGATTTTATTTTAACCAAACTTGCACACAACTTGTATCACCATAAGATCTCGATTCCTTTCTTGAACTGGCCAGATCCAATTACAGGTTCCAGAGTTATGCCCCTGAAAGTGCCAAAATTAGCTATTTTGACCTTGTCTGCATAATAGCAGCTTTATTTATAATTTGATTTTTACCAAACTGGCACACAACTTGTATCACCATAAGATCTCGGTTCCTTTCTTGAACTGGTCAGATTCCATTATTTGTTCCAGAGTTATAGCCCCTGAAAAGGCCAGAATTAGCTATTTTGACCTTGTCTACACGATAGTGGTTTCATTTATGATTTTATTTTAACCAAACTTGCACACAACTTGTATCACCATAAGATCTCGATTCCTTTCTTGAACTGGCCAGATCCAATTACAGGTCCCAGAGCTATGCCCCTGAAAGTGCCAAAATTAGCTATTTTGACCTTGTCTGCATAATAGCAGCTTTATTTATAATTTGATTTTTACCAAACTGGCACACAACTTGTATCACCATAAGATCTCGGTTCCTTTCTTGAACTGGCCAGATTCCATAATGGGTTCCAGAGTGATGGCCCCTGAAAGGGCCAGAATTAGCTATTTTGACCTTGTCTGCACCATGGCAGCTTCATTTATGATTTGAATTTAATTCAAACTTGCACAACACTTGTGTCACCATAAGATCTCGGTTCCTTTCTTGAACCGGCCAGATCCCTTAATGGATTCTAGAGTTATGGCCCCTGAAAGGGCCAAAATTAGCTATTTTGATCTTGTCTGCACAATAGCAGCTTCATTTATGATTTGATTTTAACCAATCTTGCACAAAACTTGTATCACCACGAGATCTTGGTTCTTGAACTGGCCAGATTCCTTCATGGGATCCAGAGTTATGGCCCCTTAAAGGTCCAAAATTTGCTATTTTGGCTTTTGCAGCCATATAGAGACTTCATTTATGGTTTTATTTGATATAAACTTCCAAAATATCTTCAACAACAATAAATCTTGGATTCCATGACAAATCAGATCCATTCGTAGGTTCCAGAGTTATTTTATATCTGATTAACTCCCCTGATTGTAATCAAAATGGATTTATATCAGTAAGTACTTACAGGACTTATTTGAAATTTCATTATTGTCATTAGTTGGACTGAGTCAATGAGGGTAGATAACTATGGACTGATTTTATGTCAAATTATCTCCCTTTATTTCAAATTAAAATGGGTATATCTCCGTAACTAATGAAGATACTGATCTGAAATTTCATTTATGTCAACAGATTTATTTGGCAGATCCTTTTTTTGTTAACTTACAATCATTTTTTTTAATTACTTCCCTTTTACGTTACTATAAATAGCTTGTTTTTAGTAACTTTTTTATTATTGGCCGTAGGGAAAAACCGAGACCACTTTTCTGTGGTACAACATGGATGGTACCACCAATTTTTAGGTGTATTTTGACATATCTGTACCTTGTAAGATTATTTTTTCCTTTTTGGTTTAATTTCTTCCCTTTGTTGTTCCTGCCCTTTGGACATAGATATTTTTTCTAAGGGCCTTCTTGTCCTCAAGTGCAATGATAACAGGTGAGCGATATAGGGCCATCATGGCCCTCTTGTTTCTCCTTTTTTTCTTTTTTTGATGCACAGGCAGGCTCTCTGCATTACGCACAGAGAGGCTCTAGGCTAATGACTACCTGTTGATAGCAAGAGTCGCCGGTGCCGACGCAAGAAACCGCCGATAAAGCATATTTCACAAAGAGTCCGCCAATATGGATATGCACCATGCAATTGTGTATTAGAGAAAAGTAGATGTCATGTATCATCTAAGAGAGATTTCTCTGGTCACATTTGCTTACTGTAAACGGACATCAAAATCACACTGCTGTAACCTGGAAGTACTACTCATACTAAAATTGAGCTTCACTTCACCAAATACAACCTGCTCTCCCATTTTTCATACCAAATGTCAAAAATACATCCACAATGAAGTTTAAACAGAAACTAGCTTCAATTTAGACCCCTGTTGCCATGCCAAATTAAAACTTAGGTCACTAATACAAATACCTGGCAGCCATTACGCGACTAGACCAGATGGCTGCCACGCTGGTTCCTTTAGTTTAGTTAGGCCTGTAAGAAAAACTGTTATTCTGTAATAGTCTCAATTTTGTATACTACCAGTAACATATCTGCATGAAAAATACCAAGTTTCAGCTTGATTAAATTAGTTTTCCAGGTTTTATGGCATTTTCAGTAACGCGGGTCCCTGTGCCAATTTTCCTTCAAAATTGATGTCGCAACATAATTTTTAATCAGTTCTTCTAGCCAGAGCTGGTTTTTGTCCTATTTCAAGAATTTTCACTATAATTTGCAAGCAAATAACACACTAACACTTTAAAATACACCAAATGTCCCCTCTGAAAGGTATAGATTGGCAAAATTTAGAGTGTATTACATGTGCATTTTTTTTTAAATATACCCAAAACAGTGAAAATGCGATTTTTGGTGTTTTATCAATGTTTGCAGCAAAATTTCAATGAAATGCTCATTCTTTACCTAAATCTGACCAAACTAGTTCATTTATATCAATATCTGGACAAATCTCATTGTTTTGCCCACATTTTCTTATAGGTCACAATCAGCTAAATAGTTTCCTTATATATTCTTTATAAAACTGACCTTTACTAAAGAGCTACGATACATACCTAGACTCATTTCAGAGAACAAATCCTTACCTCATTTTATAGAGTTATGATAAAACTGATATAAAATGAAGAGAAAAGTAGGTGTCATTTATCTTCTAAGAGAGATTTATCTGGTCACATTTGCTTACTGTAAACTGACATCAAAATCATACTGCTGTAACATGGAAGTACTACTCATACTAAAATCGAGCTTCAATTCACCAAATACAACATGGTCTCCAATTTTTCATACCAAAATGTAAAAAATACATCCACAATGAAATTTAAACAGAAACTAGCTTCAATTTAGACCTCTGTTGCCATGCCAAGTGAAACATTAGTGTTCCAATACCTGGCAGCCATTAGGGCCGAGGCACGATGATGAAAAAAATCAATAATCTATCGGCTTATCAGTGGCGTTGCAATTCCTTAGTAGTTGCTATTTTCACGCAGAATCATGAATACATTTTTTTGAGCGTATTGAAACTAGTTTTTGGATTTCAGAATAGGACACATGATCAAAACAAGTGTCGGTTTCAGAATCGATCACGTGATCAAATCAAGCGTCTTTATTATTCTTACTTTTAAGAAGATCTATTATAATTTATATTTATAATGCAGTATAGTTTTCTTCACATACTGTTGTTGATATAAAATGTGTAGATCTATTTAATCATATCTGGATCGAATATATTTATATATTAATGTTCAAGGTATCATACAGGCGCAGCTTAAGTTAAACAGAAAAAAAGTTTCTTCTACTAAATTCTAGTATTTATTCAGTGTTATACAAGCATTAATTCTAAAATAATTTTCGTCCAACAATTCGATCCACTCTCATTCTCGTTATAAAGTGATTTCATTCTCAATATGCCATTTGTGCCTTTTTGCGCTAACCCAACACTTACCCCACCTTCTTCAACAAACACACGTCCTTTCTTATCTTTGACTTAATTAGAGGCGTCACCACTTAGAAATCATTTATCATGTTTATTTAATAGAAGGTCAATAGAAAGTGTGAGAAGTCATAAAATTATGTGAGATATGTTTTTACGGATTTTAAATGGTTATACATATCATATCTCGGAAAGTTGATACATAGTGCTTGGATATATTAGTGGCTAAGGAACTATGGTGATATAATGCCGAAAAACGATCAGAAAAAGAGAAAAAACAGTAGTACAAGTAGTGAATCAAAAACAGACAAAGGTAACAAAGAGCCAAAAACGGCGGGAAGTCCAGTGTGGGACAATACACTAGGTGGCTCGTTCATGCAATTTTTGACCGCGGGGGATTGTGATAATAGCGCAATTATCTGCCAGCCGAACGGATTAAATAGTATGAATCAGTTACAACAAAGCGGTCAACAACAGGCGACAATGATTGCCCCTAACGGCCAGAATACGGGATTAGTTTATAATATGTCGGCGCCGATAGGTCAAATGTACGGGAGTATGCCAAATATGATCAATAACGGATCGTCTCCTGTGCCAGTTAACATGTGCAATATCACATCAAATCCAAGATCCCCGAATGGCGGTCAAAATGATGGTGCAAGAAATGTTACTAAGGATGACATCATGAACTTTTTAACGTCAAAATTCTCAGAAGTGACAAAAAGGCTTGAAAAACTGGAAAGTTTAGAAGAGAAAGTCAATAATGTGGATGATAAGATGAATAAACTATGGAAAGATCTTGATACACGTGTGGCTCAAAATGTAGAAAGAATCGACCTTATAGATAGCAGAGTAGAATCAAATGAATTTGACATTGATAGAGCCAGGCAAGAAGTACTGCATTTAAAGGAGCAAGGCGACAAACTTCGTGAAACTGTATCGAGTTTGGAGGCAAAATCTATGATGAATAATTTGATTGTAGGCGGGATTGCTGAAGAAGAAGACGAGACCCAAGAAAAAACGTTAGAACTTGTTAATAAGTTTATGGAAGACACACTAAAGATGCAAACAACAGACCGCAGAACACTTGGTGTTAAACGTGTTCAGAGGTTAGGTCGCAAAATTGCTGGAAAGACAAAAAATGTGATAGTGGTCTTCAGTACCTATGAAAATAAGATGAGAGTAAAGACGTTACGAGACAACATTATTGCAAAATCTGGGTATTATATGCATGACCAGTATCCTGCAGAGGTCGGGGCTCAGCGCAGAACTCTTATTCCAATCATGTTGAAGGCACGAAAGGACAAACAAGACGCTTACATCAAATACAATAAGTTAATTGTGAACGGCAAAGTATACACGGAGGGTAAATATGGAAAAGTTGAATAGGTCGCACAGGAGGGTGAGCTTAAAGTGTGTGTGTGGAATTGTCATGGATTAACCAGGGATAAATTAGAAGATGAGTGTTTTGAAACGTTTATATCTGATTACGACATTGTTTTTCTGTTGGAATCATGGACTAACCAAAAGAGTAATATTGATTTTAAGGGTTATATATGTCATAATTTCTATAGGAAATTTCAAAACAAAAAGGCACGAAGAAACTCTGGCGGGATTGTATTATATTATAAGGAATGCTTAAAAAACGGTATTTCGATTGTTAAAAATCACTACGATACTATTGTATGGATAAAGTTAGACAAAGATTTTTTTTCTTTTCAAAATGATATATATTTATGCGGTGTGTATTTATGGGGCGAAAACTCCCCTGCATATAATTGTATTAATTGTAATCTTTTGATATTCTGGAAGCAGATATTTATGATTACCACTTGTTAGGATCGGCTTTAGTTGCTGGAGATTTTAATGCTAGGGTCGGACTTAAACAAGATTATATCTCGTGTGATGCAAATATCCCATTCATTAATGATAATAATTATGTGCCAGATACACCATTATTAAGACATTCTGTAGATTTGATCAGTAACGCTTTTGGATTGCAATTACTTGACATGTGTAAAACTACAGGTGTACGGATATGTAACGGTAGACTTGAAAATAGCGGTTCCTTTACTTTTAAGAACGAAACAGGCTGCAGCTTAATTGACTACTTATTATGTAAGCAAGACGATTTTAAGCTTAGAATTTCTTTTCAAGTACTAGATTTTAATGAGTTCTCGGACCATGCACCGTTATCATTTTCGGCGGCGTGTGAAAGATTAAGAGATCAATCGGATCAACAAGTACATAACGGTTACTCATATGTACGATGGGATAAAGATAAGAGAGATGTATTTCGAGGATCATTGATATCACAATTACCTAAGCTGAATTCAGTCGTTCAAAGTTACATTATAAATGATAAAATAGGCATTAATACGTGTGTGAATGAGTTTGTAAACATAATAAATAATGCTGCAGCACCATTATTTATAAAGACAAAGAGGAAATCGAGTGTTGGTTTCACTAATAAAGCAAACCAAGTGAGAAGGTCAGACTGGTTTGATGAGGAATGTTATGACAAAAAATGGAATACACTGCTGCATTGTGTGCATTTAATGCAGTGCATTTAATGCAGTTAAGAGTGCTGAAAATAGAAATACTCTTAACTTAAAAAGACGGGAATATAAAACATGCATAAAGATAAAGAAAACTAGTTATTCGAAACGCAAAATTAAAGAAATTGAAGCTCTGCGAAAAAAGAGACCAAAAGAGTTCTGGAAATATTTCACAAAGAAGAAACTCAAAAAGGGCGAAAATATAGATGTTAATGAGTTTTATAAGTATTTTAAGGAGCTATCAGAAAACATTAACATTACTAGTAATGCTGAGTCGGAAGAATTTTGTAACAGACAATTAGACCCTGATGACGCCATTTATGAAGAATTAGACTGTAAAATAAGTGCTGAAGAGGTCGTGAAAGCCATTAAATCTTTAAAACGGGAAAAGGCTTGCTCTATAGACAACATAATCAATGAATATTTCATCGAAGCTGGTGATATATTACTAGGACATATCGTCGATATTTTCAATAAAATATTTGACAGTGGATACTTTCCAGATCAGTGGATGGAGGGGCTTATTGTTCCATTGTATAAGAAAGGTGATGAAAATGAGACAAATGATTACCGAGGTATCACCTTAATTAGTTGTTTTGCAAAACTGTTTACTTCTGTTTTGAACAATCGATTAAGGTAATATGCGCCACCTAACGAATTTTAACGGACCGTTATGAAATTTTGCCATATCAAAATTGACGATATTTCCGATTGACTGGTATTTTTCCATTTTTCTATTATTTTCCATTTTGCTGCTATTAATCTTCAAACATGACCACTAACGTCATTTTTTCAGCAGAGCGCAAAATGACGTATTTGACGGGTTTTTCGAGTATCGTTTTTAAATACAATTAAAATACGGCAAAAAATCTTCATTTTCAAGTTTGTATTAAAATTATCTCTCCAATGATATATAATTTGTCATGTTTATTTCGATGTCACATCAGAGGCGAGCGATTTATGAACGCAAAACACGTAAAACTGACGTTGAGTTTCATCCGAAATTTCGCGTAAAAACGCCTATATCTAAAAAACCGTCAGATAGTTTTTTGAATAACTTTCAAGAGAAGTACAAAATTTCAATTGCTATCGATTCCTTAAAAGAAAAATGGGGGTCACCGATTTAGATTTCGCTCTATTTACCGTGGCGCTTCCCCTACCCCAAATGAAGAAATAATGACGTTTCTGTTGTTACTTCGTAAATTATTTTGTTTCAGCTTTAATTATTACTGATATTGTTGGATATAAATAAATTCACAATAATGATAAAATGAATATCTTATTCAATGACATTCTTTAAGCAGATGAACGATTACGCTAGCACATCATAAAAAGGATGTTTTGGGTTTATATACATGACATACAAATACAATACAACAAATTTGACAGAGTGTCCCTGTAAAATGCATAACCCTTTTTTTCCAAAGGAATAAGGCTTTGAAATCCTTCATACCAGTTTTGCATACATTAATTTTGCTTATTCATCAAAATTTGCGTGAATATCATTTTCATATTTTTGACACAAACTATAAAGTTACAGCTTTAAAATGCAAATTCATTGATTCTATTACAGACACTCTGTTTGTTACTCTTGGTCTGCCATTCACTTTCTCGCTCAACACATGTTTTAAGCCATCAAATGAATCTGTCAAAAACGCCAGTTTTAGATGATTATACGGAAGGCCGCTTTCTGCAATTTTGTGGGCCATGAATTTTGAGATTACTTTTTTGTCACCACACATTAATGATTGTATTTCATTTCTATTGCCTTTCACAACTTTAACATTTTCTAGGTATGATACAGCTTGTCTGAATTTAAGTATAAATTCATTTATTTTGTTGTTCAATTTTTCATGGTTAAACAAACGCATAAGTGCGGAAACATCTGCACTTGAATCATGTGCATCGAAGCTTTCGTGAAAAACCCGTCTATAATAGTTTGCTAGTGATAATGACTGCTTGTCTGTCCTTACGGATCTAAACATATGTAGTGTGTCTACAAATCCATACACAGAGACAGAGAGCGCGTTCAGTCTACCTTCTTTTTGAACAGCCTGGATTAAAAGCCGCATGTCGAATGATTTTCCGTTATGAGCGGCTAAAATTACTTTTTCATACTTCAAGGAATTGAGCCAATCAATGAATTCATTCAGAGCAGCATGTAATGTTGTGGAGGGTAGTGTCTTTCCTGCTTTGCACAAGCTGCGAAGTCCGTTTATCATCTCAACAGTCAAACCTGTAATTTCTGATGATTTACGGTTAAAATCCCTGTGTGGCAAAATGTACCGGTTGAAACAACTACTGTCGGTACAGGCTGACAATTGTACAATTTCCGCACTTGCGTCAAGAGAGGTCGTTTCAATGTCATAGAAAACAATTACAGAATTCTCCATGTCACAGTTTTTCAAGAGTTCCATCTGCTCATATACCAAACGATCATCAGTGTCGTCTGCAACAATTAAAAAGAAAATCATTTTGATTCAGATTTAAATTTGATGGTTTGATGGGATTGTGTGACATTGTGTGGATAAACATTGATGAGTGGTATATGTAAAAGAACACCTGAAAATTAATGTTGGTAAACGTAAACGTTAAGAGTCATTTTTATTCTACCAGTCAGGCTTTTCTTGCACACCGGACTGGGGTTTCCGGTGATTTTACCCATGCCGGCAAAACCCATCTGGCACCCCCCCCCCCCCCCCCCCCCCCATGCCAGATGACTCTCGTGCTGTTAATGACAACTAGTGGTTCATGCACTGATAATATATAGTTTATGTAAAAAAAATGAAAAAGCAGGTACCTTGATAGTTTCTGTCCGTTCCTTATAGTATTTTCTCGATTCAAAATATGTTAGTTTATCGTAAAAACATAACGTTACGCTACAAACTATAAAACTAAAGTGCTAAAGAGAAAGTATTTCTACCTTTTGTAAAATACGGTATGCAAGAAAAATAATCTGCCAGAATAAAATGCTAACATGTATACGATATGCAAGAAAAAATATGAATTGGATGGAAATATCCGTCCCTCGGCCACCTGCGCATGGGCGGTAATTCGGCAAGCCTCATTACCGCCCAATGCGCAGGTGCCCTCGGGACGGATATTTCTATCCGATTCGTAAACATATGACAGATATTATTAATCTATTGTTAAATAGAACTTTATTACAATGAGAACGATTATCGAAAACAGCATTTTATATACAAATCATATAATAAAATAAATACCAGCTGCATTTTCTAATATTTCCATTGCTTCCTCAAATGATATTTGGTCATCTTCACAGGAACTTGACAGTTGCATTTCCGGCACTGGTGTTCTAAGTTCCGGTTGTACCGGCTCTTGTTTTTGAGTCTGTGCGCATAAATCACGCGCTTTCTCTTCAGCTATGTGTTCTGTTGTCAACTCCATACGTTCTTCACATGTTTTTCTAAGTTCCGCCTGTACCCGCTCTTGTTTTGAGAGTGTCCTATCCCAGTATGAATCATACCTAAAAATTACAAGTTCCGAGAACATAATTTCAAAGCAAAAATGGACTAAAGACATTTTGATTCTATAACATTTTATTTGTGTATCAAATCACGGTTGTTTGAAATACTTTATGTATTTTCTAAAAAAGTTTTGTCTTCCTGTTTTAACAGAAAATTCATTCTTCCATTTCGGGTTCCTGATAATATTAGAATTTTGACTTATACTTACAATTTGAAAATGAATATATCTTTTCTAATTAATGTCCCTTCTATTTGATACAATCTTTTCCGTAACAAGGGTTTTGATTCGTCTTTAGATATGAGGCAAAACTTCTCATATTTGATGTCATTTTTAAGAACTCTAACGGTTATCACAAAGTAAAGTATTCATATCTTGATTAGTTTTGACTATCTTCAGAAGTTGTTTTGATATGTTGTTTTCAATACAGACTGATCTACGTATTTTCTGTATACAAACAACAAAATAAATTGCACTAGTAAAGGGGAAAAAAGCACGCGCGTACGAGTGTACGTGTAAGTGTTAATTGCAGGAAGAAAGGGCAATTTACGCATAAGGCTATACTATTCTTGGTACAATACAGAGTTTCCTCCTAACACCGGACTAACTGCACGTTTTTACTCATTCTGTGATATGTGGCGTCCAACATGCGAGTGTAGCATACTTCATTAGTAAGTCCCATGACGCTTGCATTATTATGTACTTCCGATACCAGTTTGTGTACGTGTATAACGGACTTGGCCCAGTTCTGGGAGTGGATGTGTCAGGCAGCCAGTAAGCTTAGTTGGTAGAACACTCGCTCTGTAAGAGAAGGGTTCAGGGTTCGACTACACAGTTTTCTCTCCCTGCGACATCCCCTTTTTAGAAAATGATAAATTAAAGACTGCAGGTTCGAGCGTATCGCATAAAGTTATGTTCGGGCAAGTAAACATTCGTTGTTGGTTTCTTTTTTTTTTTGAGGTTATGAAAATATTTAGGAAAAACAAAACGCAAGTACTCACCGAGTGCTGCCTTTACGTTCACTGTATATGGATAATGAGTAGGGTCATCCTTCTTTTGATGCGAAGCTCCAGATGTTGAAATATTAGTTACCTTTTTGCACTTAGAACACTCTAACTTTTTAACTGAAAATAACCCTCGTATTAATTCACTTTTGATGTCTGAAAATCGTGTGGTGTAACAGGGTCTAAAGTTCACTATTCTAGCTACAACAACAACAACTCTGTTCTGTATGATAACTACTATTTAATATTGTACTAAGTTCTAAGATAATATATACATCAATGTCTTTCTTCATAATTCACTAACATAGTTCACTAACATTTCCTCAGTTATTAACAGAACTTCTATTCTTCAACGTTAGTTGCCTCGACGCTAACCTAACTTATTCATTTTGCGTGTATCGAACATACATATCTAACCTAACTGAGTACCAGAATGATACTAAAGCTCTGCCTCAAAGTATGCTGTATTTAAGGAAAACTGTCTATCGGATGACTAAAATGTTTTTCTCGGAGCACACACGCAAATGACCATTAGAAAATAAACATGTCATAATTCCTATTTAGTCAGCTTGTCAAAACAATTAGTAACTGAACAAAAACAACAATCATGACGTGGACAGAGGGTAGTTAACCTGGGCGAGATATTATGACCTGTCACTTTCTCATATGACCAAGTGCTGAAATTATTTTAAGTAGCATTCCGAAATTCTTTTGTGTGTGACTTATAACTGACCATAATGCTTATCTTATAAGTATAATGAATTCTTAAAGTCATTATACAACAATCGGAACGAAGACCCACATGTACAGCCTAAATCAAACCTCCTTCCAAAGTGTCTTAAATCTACTATTCTCCTTTCTGGTACATTTTCATAAACATATGTTGTATTCTTTCTATTTTTCAAACATATTTCCTTTTTCAATCCTTGTTTTTTGGAAACGAATTTCCCTTTTGATCTTTCCATTTTATTCCATTTCAGAAATCTTTAGCCTGTCGTTGTCAGTATTGTTGATATTGTTTACTGATAACGTCATTTTGATGTAACGTGACGTCAAATAATAAGTTATCATTTATATAGCTTTTATTTTCGCAACATTTTGATGCCATTTTTCTTGAGTAAAACAGAATTCCGAAATAAAACTTGATTGGGGTAGGGGAAGCGCCACGATAAAAAGAGCGAAATCTAAATCGGTGACCCCCATTTTTCTTTTAAGAAATCGATAGCAATTGAAATTTTGTACTTCTCTTGAAAGTTATTCAAAAAACTATCTGACGGTTTTTTAGATATAGGCGTTTTTACGCGAAATTTCGGGTGAAACTCAACGTCAGTTTTACGTGTTTTGCGTTCATAAATCGATTGCCTCTGATGTGACATCGAAATAAACATGACAAATTATATATCATTGGAGAGATAATTTTAATACAAACTTGAAATTGAAGATTTTTTGCCGTATTTTAATTGTATATAAAAACGATACTCGAAAAATCCGTCAAATACGTCGTTTTGCGCTCTGCTGAAAAAATGACGTTAGTGGTCATGTTTGAAGATTTACAGCAGCAAAATGGAAAATAACAGAAAAATGGAAAAAATACCAGTCAATCGGAAATATCGTCAATTTTGATATGGCAAAATTTCATAACGGTCCGTTAAAATTCGTTAGGTGGCGCATATTACCTTAAACTCCTGGCCGGAAAAAATATCAGATTAATACTGACGCGCAGTTTGGATTTCGCGCAGGATTTTCAACGGTTGATGCTATTTTCGGCCTGCATACTTTGGTTGAGAACATGTTAAACAGTGGTAAAAGACTATATGTTGCAATGGAAGACATGAAGAAAATATTTGACTCTATTGACAGAAATGCCCTGTGATACAAATTGTTTAAACTAGGAATCTCCGGGAAAATGCTCCGCTTACTAAGAGCTATGTATTCAGATGTGAGAAGCGAGGTAAAACACTGTGATCAATATTCGGATTTTATTAATATTGCAATCGGTTTAAAACAAGGGGACGTTACTTCTCCTTTGTTCTATGCACTGTTTATTGAAGACATTGAAATGTATTTACAAGGCAATCTTAACGGTATAACCTTGCAAGACGTTACGCTAATGCTACTTATGTATGCTGATGATATGACAATCGTTGGTGAAAGTCCAGAAGATTTACAGCGGAATTTAGATTTACTGAACGAATATTTAATTTATGGGGCATTGAAGTGAATACTGAAAAGACCAAGATAAGGGTGTTTAAAAAGGGCGGTAGACTAAGAAGAAACGATCACTGAAATTACAATAGAACTGAATTAGAGACAGTGTCAAATTTTAATTATCTGGGTGTTGTGTTTAGCTCGTCCGGTTCGTTTAATGCAAATCAGAATGTACTGTGCGGCAAAGGGCTTAAGGCGATGAATTTCCTGTTAAACAATATTAAACACTTTGACTTTAAACCTAGTGTATATTGTCAACTTTTTGACGCTTTTGTTGCATCCATTTTAAATTACTCTTGTGAAGTGTGGGGTGTGGTCAAGCCTAAAGAATTAGAACGCATTCATCTAGAGTTTTGCAAAAGAATACTTAATGTTAAGCAGACTTCCAGCAACGCTAGCATATACGGTGAATTAGGAAGATATCCTTTATATATAAACCGTTACGTTAGAGCTATCAAATATTGGTTTTAGATTGTTAATACTGATAATTGCATTTTAAATGCTTTATATTCTGTATCATTGATAGACTGTAATAATGGAAAAACTAACTGGAGTAGCCAAATCAAAAACTTTTTGTGCTCAACTGGCTTCGGATATGTTTGGGAAAACCCATTATGTATACAAAAGAAACAATTTCTAAATATCTTCAGGCAAAGACTTATTGACACTTTTAGACAAGAATGGGTTGAGAGTATGAATACGAACAAAGTGTTGTGTACATTGTACAAATATGTAAAGTGTGACTTCGGATATGAAGAGTATCTAAGTTCATTAACAAAATGTAAACGTACACCGCTGACAAAACTGCGAATATTTGCACATAATCTGAGAGTCGAAACAGGGCGGTATGGTAGAAATAGATTAGAAAGGAACGATAGACTTTGTGAATTATGCAATTCAAACAGAGACATTGAAGATGAGTACCATTTTGTGATAATTTGCCCGAAATACAATGAACTAAAAAGAAAATATATCCCTAAATATTATTGGAAGAAGCCAAGTATGTGGACATTTGTAGAACTGTTAAACTCAAACAATAAAGTGATTGTAAACAAGTTAGCCACATACCTGTTCCACGCTTTTAAAATAAGAAATTCGAGTATAAATGTTGTAATTTAATTGACGGTATAGTTCATCCTCTGCTGTGTATGTATACTGTTTTATTGTTTCTTTTGCTTGATACTGTTTATTATTGTGTTATATTGTATATATTTAGCTCGATATATTGACCTTTTGTTTGTACGTAAAACATGTATGGAAGAGGAACGCAAGTTCAATTCCAAAGTTACGAAATAAATTATCTGTCCTGTTCTGTTCTGTTCTGTTTATTCCAAGAAATACATCACTTAATTATTACAAACTGCGTTATAGACACACCATTAATGGAACCTGAAGCGTCAATATTTCCGGCCATATTTATATTCAACTTTCGTAGTTTAGTTTTATAGTTTATTTACGTCTCATTCATTTACAAACATTTAAATACACATACAGCATAAAACAATTGTATTGTAAATGACCGTTCTAACTAGAACTACAAGAGACAATATACATATTCAAATGTGCTTTTATAAAACCAGTATGAATAAAATCTCTGTTCAAGGTGGAACTAGCTAGAAGCTGAGTTGCAAATCAAATGAGTAAGTTAAGAGAGTACATGAATGTATGAATGTGGTGCAACTGACTTAGTGAGTACATAATATGTGTACTGATGTTGAGTGTGTACATGAATGCATAAAGTTTAGTAAATGACCGATTAAGTACATGAATGTACGACAATTGAGTAAGTGACCGAGTGGGAACAGGAGTGTACAGATGTTGAGTAAGTGACCGAGTAAGTACATAATATATGTACGGGTGTTGAGTGAGTACATGAATGCACCAATGTTGAGTAACCGAGCGAGTGAGTACATGGATACAGGCACAGGTGTTGCGCGTGTACATGAATGCTGAATAACTGACCGAGTGACTACGTGCATGTATGGATGTTTAGAAGTGACCAAGTGAGTGCATGAGTGTACGGATATTGAGTTAGTGACCAAATAAGTACATAGTGAATGTACAGATGTTGAGTGAGTACCTGAATGTATGAATGCTGAATAACTGGTCAAGTGAGTACATAAATGTACGGCTGCTGAGTAAGTGACCAAATAAGTGCATGAATGTAGTGTTGAGTAAGCGACCTCGTAAGTGCATAATACATGTACATATGTTGAGTGAGTGCATGAATGTACGAATGTTGAGTAACTAACCGAGTGAGTACGAGTGTACGAATGTTGAGTAACTGACCAAGTGAGTGCATGAAAGTACCTATGTTGAGTAAGCGACTGAGTGAGTATACTGATGTAGAGTAAGTGACCAAGTGAGTATATAATACATGTTTGGGTGTTAAGTAAGAGACTGTGTGATTACATGAATGTACGTATGTTAAGTAAGTGACCGAGCAGGTACATGATTAAATGTACATATGTATACTCTATTTACCTCTCATTTTAAAATACAATTCACGCTTACAATTTATAGGAACATAAAATCATATGCAAAACCATTCTATTAAAAAATCATAGGAGACTTAAATAGCTACTATAAATACTACACACTATTAACTTATTATTTCTATATATTAAGATATATATTTAAAAAATTGTATGTAAAAACCCGAGAAGCTGGCATTAATCTGGGCCTTTTAATACCTAAAAACTGCCATAAAAAGAAACAATTCCCTTAAAACACTGAAAAGCCAAAACAACACTAATGTGTAACTGGTAAAAAATGGTTTAAGAAATCAATTATTATAACAGATCAGATCAGTTATAAACTGATTAATACCAGCCTCTCGTTTAAACATAAAATTCTTTATTACAGTCTCTTCCATATATTTACATATATTACCGTGTATAATTAAGACATAACAGCTCTTAAGAATACATGGCAACTTTCTTAAGCTACATGAGACTGTGCAACCTAACTGTATAACTAGAGCTACAACATTTCCAGTTATTTAAAAACAAATATACGATCATATTAAAAATACTACATCTTTTCTAAAAAATATATCCATGTTATTTACATAAATTTATTTATTGATTGTATTAAATATTTGCATTTTTAGAGAACAATGTAAGACTTCTAACTTTAATTATATTACAACAGGTTTTTGCTATTATTCTAATCATATCTGGGTGTGTAAATAGAAACTGAAATTTTTCTGTATTGCTCATAGTACAATAATTACTGTTTACAGCAACAGCTTTACTAGTTAAAATAGATCTGTCGGACTCATAAATGGGACACTCCAAGAGCACGTGCATTTCATTTTCTACCCCATTATTACATAACGGACATAGTCTTTCGTGCTCTGGTATGTTTTCATAGCGGCCCGTTTCTAGCCTTAATGGAGCGACGCCACATCTAAATTTGGCCAGTGCTGATCTATGTGGGTAAGACATGTGTAGCTTACAGTAATGTTCAACCTGGTATGTGTCCTTAAATAACTTATAAGATCTAAGCTTGTTTCTACCTCTTCCCGACAGGCCTGATACCCTGGAAATATCATTATGGCATTGTGTAGTATGTTCATTCATTATAACACCTGTAATATCTTTTTGCAACTGTTTTGAGGAAAATGGGACCATCGTATCTGTAACGTCATTTATGACGTCAGATTCATCTGTTAAGAAGTTCCTTAATGTCGGAATTTTCAATTTTACTCCAATAAAAGAAAATAATTATTTAATTTAAATATTATTAAGAATATATATCATTTACATATAATTATCATTGTATCAAGTATGCGTATGTAATCAGATGATTGCGTCGAGCAATATTTCCGCTGCAGAACTTACTTATATGTCTCAATACAATTATAACCTATAATCCTTGCGTGTTTCATTAATTATTCTAGATTGCCTGACTACATATCGGAGTAACGTAGATGATGATATATTGAATTTACGACATAATATTCTGGTGTAACATTTTTTATGTCTTTTTCAGACTGCTGAACACTAAGCAGGATTGCTTTTAAAAAGTGAAATTGATTTCCGGCTGTCATGTCTTAATGTAACGGCAGATTAAGATGACCCCCTCGTGCAAGTTAAACTTACATTGAAGTTGAATTTCCAAGTTTAAAGATGTTACAAAAACGATAATAAATGAAGTAAACTAAACGAACGTGGACTTAACACTTTGGATTACATTATTCAATAATGTGCTAAACAAAACATGGCCACTCCATTGTATGATCCTAAACTATCAGGAGCCAAATTCAAGAATTGGATTAAGGCTGGATTAGGTGTGTTATTTACCAAAGAAGGTATTGAGCCTTTTGTTCATGATGAAATAGAACAGTTCCAGCAGAAATGTTTGAGTGACATTTGCAACAACAATGGACTACCTGCTGGTACCACGTGTTCTAGTTGTTGCACAGAAAATGTTGTTGTTTGCCCCATGAATAGGATTTGTAATGCAAGACGTGGAATATGTAACTTCCATAGAAATTCTGCCACGCAATATCTTCCGCTTGGCTGCCCTAACAAGATATGTCATAATTTCAAAAAAGAAATCCAACGTGTTCATCGTTTTTACGGTCCATCCTATAAAAACACTGATGCCAGCCAGTGGTGCAGCAATCCGTGGGAAGTTGCTAAATGCTTCATGCCACCAGACGGATACAAGGATGCGACGAATGCTGCAGAGACGGATTTCAATGGAATCATCAGTGTTATCCTGAACTATGAAGCATTTCAAACGAAAATTCACGACGACCTTTCCAAACCGTACAACATCTTTGAACAGGTAATACTTCATGAGTTTGATCAGATTAAATTGTCAGATATATTTTCCTCTATATTCAGAAGTCAGTTGTGTGCGCATTATCCGTTCATTAGTAATTCCTTTTGTCCTTCTTGTACTAACCCGGTCGGTAACACTGCCATCAATCGAGTCATATAAATTGGCATAAATACTCCTTATAACAAATTGATGTGTTCCAATATCCATGGCCATGGCGCAAAGATCAAATGACTCTTAAAGATCAAATATTTCGTCGTCTTTTTTAATCCAGTCAATAATTTGTCCATGCATAGATTGATAATTAAATTACATGCTACATAAAACGCCATAAAAGGACTATAAATGTATGTTCTTTATTACGACCAAGGTCACAAACTCAAAGCTCAAGGTCACACTTAAAGGTAAAACGATCAAGATCGTTTGATTTTCATATACGCAACATAACCACTACCATTTCGCACTCTTTCTCAAATCCTAAAGGAAACTATAAAGATATTTTAACGATTTACATTAATTTCCTTGAAGTATGGAATGGAAAACCAAGCGTTACCAATTATTTACAATAGGCTTGTCACTTATCGTATTATCGAACTTTTAAGAAAAAAACAACATTTTGCTGCAGACTTCATAAAAACAACACAGCAGAAACATATGAAAAAAAATGCATAAATGTTTGCGAGTTGAATTATTTATATACATGATGTATTTTGTTTCTGAAACAATTATTTTGTTACATTTGTTTACAGGGTAGAGAGGTAGGCAAAGCAGTTCGACATTGTCCACAGTTAGAGATGGAAGATACAGATCTGCAACAGTATTTTAGTGTCTTACAGAATTTGCTGTCAGATCCAGCATATCTGTCTGCTAATACCGATGCGAAGAATGCTAAAACGAAATTATTACAGGTTGGTGTTGTTGTAGTTGTTTGGATTCCGAAGAATCTTTCAAAACTATAAGTTTCACTAGTAGTTGTATAGAAATAATAGGACACGATCATTAATGCATCTTCGTATGCGATAAGATTCACTAGTAGTTGTATAAAAACAATAGGACACAATCATTATTGCATCTTCGTATGCGAGAAGTTTCACTAGTAGTTGTATAGAAACAAAAGGACACAATCATTATTGCATCTTCGTATGCGATGAGATGTAATGTAGCTGGTACCCATGCCTGTTTTTCTATCCGTCACAAAAAAGGGCCCGCCCGCTTAGCTCAGCAGGTAGTTTGTTTGTTTGTTTTGGGTTTAACGCCGTTTTTCAACAGTATTTCACGGCGGGCAGTTAACCTAACCAGTGTTCCTCGATTTTGTACCAGTACAAACCTGTTCTCTGCAAATAACTGCCAACTTCCCCATATGAATCAGAGGTGGAGGACTAATGATATCAGGCACAATGTCGTTTATCAAATAGTCACGGAGAACATACGCCCCGCCCGAGGATCGAACTCGCGACCCAGAGATCCGTAGACCAACGCTCTTACCTACTGGGCTAAGCGGGCGGGACAGCAGGTAGAGCTTTTGTCTACGGATCGTTGGATCGTGAGTTCGATCTTCGGGCAGTGCGAGTGTTCTTCCGTGGCTATTTGATAAACGACATTGTGTCCGAAATCATTTGTCCTCCGCCTCTTATTCACATGGAGAAGTTGGCAGTTACTTGCGGAGAACAGATTTGTACTGGTACAGAATCCAGGAACACTGGTTTGGTTAACTTCCCGCCGTTACATGGCTGAAATACTGTTGAACAACGGAGTTAAACCCAAAACAAACAAACAAACAAAAATTCTAATTACTCTTCAAGAGCTAATTGTTTGATCTTCAGGAAGCTGTATAGACATGATGAGAGCAGCGTAAACATTATGCCAGCTGAGAGTACTTTTGCTTATCTTTAGATTTTTTTCTGGTGCATTGATTATTAAAGACGATGCTAGATCAGTAATTGTGTTGACTGTATGTATGTATACCTCTTATATGCAACATGATTGTGTACCATGCATGCATGTTATATGATAACTCTTCTAACGCAACACATTCTGCCATACTTTTGAAATTACGCACAATGATTAAAATACTTTGGAAATGTTTAGGTACCCGATCCGCAAATAGGTAACATTCCGACGCCTGACGACCCTAAGATTTTTCGTAATATACCATATGAAAGAGTTGTGTCTGCTAAACAAGAATAAGAAAATAAGATTACCATAGTAATATGCACGAATCACTGTGGGCCGGATACCTTAAACACAATTTATCATACACATGTGTATGTGTATACATATGTATTGTAAAAAAAGAATATAGTAACAATTAAGTCGAATCATGCAATCATATAAATTTATTAATTCTAAATACCCCAAGCTCTTTTTTTAAAACTGCGTTTTTTTTTTGTTGTTTTTTTTTTCAGTGCGACTTGTGAATTTATTAAACTGACAGGTTTTTCTGCAATTTGATTCCTTAAAGGTAGCGGGTTTATTCGTCACGAAACAGTTTTGGCAAGAGTAATAAAATGACTTTTGCTTATGTATCTTTCTGATATCAGATACATTTTCTACATCAAACCTTTGAGCATACGAACATTTCCACCAAAGTATAGCTTTGATTTATCAAAACATTAGCAAACGTAAACAAAGATGATGACACTTTTCTCAAAAATATGCTTACAAAATATACTTTTCTTCCTGACTTTGAAGAAATATAAGCATTATTGTACTCTCCTTATTTATCATTTGTTATAAAATGGATTTAACCCGTTAAAAGAGGAAACTTTGTTTCTCTCTAAATATTAGATTTTAAGCGAGTTATACGGGTTAAATATGTATATTATATGACAATAAAATGCAGATTACATTTGTCTAACTGTAAAGTAAACGTCAAAAATGTACATCAGGTATTATTTAATAGATTAACTAAAATGTAACGTTTTGTGAGTTGCTTTGTGTGGTTGATTAGCTTCAGAGGGGCTATATGCATAGGAAACATGTAGAACCCGCCTTTGGCCTTTTAATTTCAGGACAAAATGTTTTTATGACCCCACAAAACGAAGTCTGGGGGCGGAGGGTGGTGGTGGTGGGGCGGGGTTCGGGGGTGGGGGGTGGGGGGTTATATAGGAGTGAGCTTGTCTGTCGATCGGTCCGTTTGTTTTATGGTTTCCGGATGATAACTCTTGAAAGACTTGACCGATTTAAATAACTTTTGTACACAGGTGTAACATCAGAAAATGCAGGTCAAGTTTGGCTATTGGGTCAATAGGTCGAAGGTCAAGGTCATAGTGACCCTTAACAGTTAAACGGTTTCCGGATGATAACTTGAGAACGCTTAGTCCTAGGATCATACATTTTGGTACACAGGTGTATCATCAGAAAATGCAGGTAAAGAAAGATTGACTTTGGGTCAGTAGGTCAAAGGTCAAGGTCACAGTAACTCGGAAGAGTTAAATGGTTTCCGGATGATAACTTCAGAACGCTTGGATCTAGGATCATGATTTTTTGCTCACAGGTGTATTATCATAAGATGCAGGTCATACTTTGAAGTTAGTAGATCAAAGGTAAAGGTCACAGTGACACTGAACAGTTAAATGATCTGGATGATAACTTGAGAATTTTTGGGTCTAGGACCATGCATTTTGGTACCCAGGTGAATCATCATGAAATGCAGGTCAACTTTGACTTTGCGATTGGTAGGTCAAAGGTCAAGGTCACAGTGACCTTGAACCGTTAAACAGTTTCCGGATGATAACTTGAGAACGCTTATACCTAGGATCATACATTTTGGTACACAGGTGTATTATCATAAAATACAGGTCAAGTTGGGGTCAAAGATCAAGGTCGCAGTGACTCAGAACAGTTAAATGGTTTCAGGGTGATAACTTTAGAACTTGTGGGTCTAGGATCATGATTTTTGTACACAGATGTATCATCATGAAGTGTAGGTCAAGTTCGACTTGAGATCAGTAGGTCAAAGGTCAAGGTTACATTGACTCGAAACAGTTAAACGGTTTTCGGACGATAACTTGAGAGCGCTTTTGTCTAGGGTCATATTTTTATACAAGGGTGTAACATGATAAAATACAGGTGAAGTTTGACTTTAAGGTTAGTAGGTCAACGGTCAAGATCACAATGACACAAAATAGTTAAACAGTTTCCAATTGATAACTTGAGAATACTTTAGCCTGTAGGGAGGTTGGCTATGACCAGCTGATGACCCCTTTTGATTTTGCGGTCAAAGGGTCACAGGTCAAGGTCACAGTGACCGGAATATTTAAAAGGAATAGGATAACAAAACTTATTAGGGAGGTAGGTCATGACCAACAGATGGCTCCTATTGATTACGAGTTCCAAAGGTCAAAGGTCAGAGTGGCCTGGAACATGGAAACTTTTCCGAAAAAAATTTGAGAACGTTGAGGCGAAGGATCACGAAACCTCATAGGAATGTTGATAATGATTAACAAATGACTTGTATTGATATTTAGGTCAGGAGGTCATAGGTCAAGCAAGTTTGGCTTAACATTAGCTTAGTCCTGTGACAATGCCATAATATGGGGGTATAATTCGTCACTCCTGTGACAATTCTAGTTTTCTTTTGTTTTTATTGATTTATTGATTTATTCATTTATTTATTTAAAAAGAGATATTTAGCAACTGACGATAGTTTGGTGTGGAATAATCGTAAAACATTTACAATTTCATACACCACACATCATAAAGCGTGTTTCGCACGTACTGTTGTCAAACATTATTTTAGAGCCACAAAGAGCCTTGGGTGTTAGCTCACAAAGTCGTTAGATCTTTTCCTCCAAAATTACGGATCAAATGGCTGATATTTGCAACTTAGTGTCATACAGTGGTTCTCTACCAAGCTGTTCAGATTATCTCTCTAGTGTCAAATATGGTTCCGCTCTGGAGGTCACATGCTTTATATAGACTAATAATGTATAAGAAAAACTTCGAAAATCTTCTTGTCCAAAACCACTGATTTTTTGGTATGTGACATCATCTAGAGGTTCTCTACCCAGAATGTTCAAATTGTTCCCCTAGTGTCAAATATCGTCCCGCCCTGTGATCATATGGTGTTGGAAAGAATGCGCTCGTTTGCATATGACGTTAACCTTGAAAATCGTGTACAAAACCACATGACCTAGGTAAAGTAGAATTGTGTGGGTAGTCCTTAAAAATCTTTAAAAATATATATTCTTTCAAGCCATAAGACTCAGAGCTTAGATAATATTTGTCAAGGGGCCTCTTGCTTTACATTTACTTGTACAGGTACAATTTATTATCAGCATGTGAGGGGGTCTCCGTGGCCGAGTGGTTAAGGTCGCTGACTTCAAATCACTTGTCCCTCATCGATGTGGGTTCGAGCCTCACTCGGGGCGTTGAATTCTTCGTGTGAGGAAACAATCCAGCTGGCTTACGGAAGGTCGGTGGTTCTAACCAGGTTCCCGCATGTGATGAAATAATGCACGGAGGAGGGGCACCTGGGGTCTTCTTCCTCCATTAAAGCTGGAAAGTCGCTATATGACCTATTATGTGTCGGAGCGACGTTAAATCCAACAACAACAAAAAAAATCAACATGTGAAGTTATTTACCAAAACCCGGTCATCCCAACCACCTTGATCACCCTGTATAGCTCCCCACCACCAGTTTTTTTCTGTTTATTTTTTTTCAAACCTTTAATAAATATTCATCAACATGCTAAGTTTTACTCTACCCCATCCTCTCTCCTCTAGCCAGTCGACCGCACCTTCCCGATCATGCACTCCCTCCACCAAACATTTATTTTTTATTCCTTTTTCCGATATATTTCGTTGCCACTTGAAGCATATTATAGTCGTCTTTCAGAGTTGCACACCCTTAAAACTATTTAAGCTCTGAAACTCAAGTATGCGATTAAGAGCCATATCGAGTTGGCTTTATTTGAATTAGACAGGACTTGCGTCTTTCACTAGCAAATTGTATTTCTGCTATTGACAGAAATGGTATATCTATTCATTATCCTATAGATGAAAAAGTATTGGGAAACATACGCTTTTCTGAAGAAAATCTCCAACCTAGTGTTTTGCATTATTTATGTTTATTTGTTGTTTCAAGTACGTAAAATAAATTTTCAAACATTTTATCATCCAGTATATGATTTTCCAGAGGGTATTGTTATAAATATTTATCTGCAATTGTATCTATCAAAAATTGTAATAAAGTTAGATAAAAATCACCATCTTTCGATATCTGGCTATAATCATTTTTAAAATATTTTAGCTTCAAAATGATACCTTAGTCGTTGGTAAAGACGATGTCCGGAAAGTGCTGGATGATGTTGGTAAAGTAGTTCAAGAGGAAATAATGACTGCAAAAGATGATTACAAGAAGGATGCTGAAAAGCAAAAGCAAAAACTTATCCAAATGACCAAAAGATATGTCAGTGCTATTGACAGTCATGGAAAAGCGTCAATGTCTCAGCTAGATCAAGCATGTAAATCTGCAGTGGATGAAATAGAAAAGCAAAAACAGAAATCGGTTAAAGACGTACAAGCTGAAGGTGAAAAACAAAAAGAAGATATAGTTGCAGAAGGACATACTGTTAAGAAAAAGTTAGCAGAAGTGGCTGGTCAAAAATCTAAAAGGTTGAAAAGAGAGGCCACTAAAGGAATTAAGACGATGAAGGCGGAAACCAGTACTCATGTGAAAGCAATTGCATCAAAAGCTGGTGAAGTTGCAGAACAAATAGCGGGAGCCAGAGATGAAGTATTAGTGCAGATTAAGAAGACTAAAACAGAAAGCAAAGAAGATATATACAACAAATTAAAAAATGGTAAGTGTATTTTTTGGCATATTTCATTATCTCTCATGAACAAGTTCAATCAAACCTAGTCTGCTATTCTTCTTCTTTGTTGCATTCTTTGCTTCCAAAGGAACGTTTTAAAGATTTGGTTATTATATACAACATTTTGTGAGAAACTGACTGTCTGATTTTTATACGCTCCTCTCTGCAAACCGAATTAAATCCTAATATCATCATAAAGTATCTGTTTTATTTGAACATGTAAGCATGTTAGAAACATAAAAATTCGTTGATCTTCACCAGTTTGCATAAAAGAAGAAAATAACCGATTAGTTAAAAGCATCCCCACAAGGTAAAAAAAGAAGTTATTATAAAAATAATAATGAAAATGACTGTAAACAATAAATGGCCATAACCATTCTAGCACATAGTCCTCCAGTACAGTAACCCTACAAACTTACTTAACGGAAAATTAAGGAGCATAACAGCAAGCAATTTGTTTTTATGAAAGCATGAAAATAAATATTCGTTATAATGTAAACAGATCAGAGAAAACAGTAAACTGTATAAAATGTGTAAACTACATTGAATCATTCTTATTCCTAAATGAAATGTAAGTGGAATAAAACTGTTCGGTTGAATGTATTTCGAATAGTAATTATAGCTTCCCTTTTTGCACCACTGGCCGTGAATGTACTTCAGTGGCATGGGCCAGTTTCGCATTTGGCCCGGGTACGTGTTTTAAATAAAATAGACAGATGCACTTTAAAGGCATTTATATTCAACTGGTTATTTATGATGTTTATAGAACTGAGGATTCCTGCGTACGTGTAGTTATTGTGTAAAGTACATGTACTTGAATCGATTTTCCTAGCTCCGTGTAGACGGCCGGGTCTAAAGTCTTACCTGAGGTAACGGAATTCAGACGAAATGGAAACGGTCATTCATCCATCCAGATTCAGCTCAAAATAGCGGAAAAATAAACGGTTATGAGACACTTTTCTTCCCACCATTATTTTTGTCTGGTCACATGCTTTAAAAATATGCATGTGTTTTAGGTCAGTCATTTGTAGATAATACGGTACAGGTCGCGCAAGGTGTGCATTTTTTGGCCATTTTTTGCCTCAAAATTTTGTGTCCTGAAACCTGCGTTTTACTCGCTTTAATCACAGAAGCAACAGAATCGGCAGGCTGAAAGTGTCACACAATGAAGTGCTAAGTCTATGCCATACATTCGCTCAAAACTTGCCTTGAATTTATCAAAATTGGATTTTCATTGTTTTTTTCGCACTGGTATCAGCGCAGATGTGTGCAATTTTCAAATTAACTTGCCCCCATGCTGCATTTGAACGGAAATGAAAATTATTTTACAGACCAGAGACATACTGTAAGTAAATTTATTACCTAAACGGTACTGTCTGTCTAAAGTTAAAATATTATAAAGTTAAATAATTCCAAAAAATTGTCCTTAAATACTCAAGTTTCTTAAATTATGTGTAAATATTTCAGAAATAAGTACACTGTCCTATACATTTTATTTAACCATATTTAAGGTCATAAGTTTAATTACGACTTTCCCACATTGATGAAAAAAAATCTGTGCGCAAAACTTCAGATTTTCCTGTAGACCCTTATTATGAAAACTTATTGAGATATTTTTTTCAGATCAGTGTTGCAAAATATCGACCGCACGACCCTATCTCATCTATTTGCATAATTTTCTAAATACAACTTGAATTTTTAGTAAGGGTTTAATCAAATTCTGCAATAAAACATTGTAGCGTTAAAATCAAGTCTTTGTTTTACCACAAAACATGTAAGTCTGAGCATTCTTTATCTAAGACATTTTTAAACAGCCATTTTTGCCAAATATTTATAGAATTTAAAGTTTTGCGGGTTAAATGTAAACCTACATTTACGCCATACGGAATGTGTGAAAATAGATGACTGACTAGGGTAATTGATACATTTTGGAGAATATAGCTCGGTACAAGGAAACATTACAAAGATGTTGACAGTTTGATTTGTAATTATTCCTATTTTTCTGATTCAGGTGATAAGATGGTACTTATATACTAGCACTATACTCTAAATTTGTTAACATAGTGATATTTTAAAATATTTAAGGTATTTAAGGCACACAGTTTCAGCTTTCTATCTGTTCAACATTATCCATAAAAATGATAATTGCAAGCAGAATGAGTTTTCCATAAAAAATTCAGATGATTGCCTACTTTTGTTGGATATTGTTTAAGGTTTAGCAGTATATCACAAAACAACAGATTTTTTAACGAATGAACAAAAACTTGACACACAACTTATCTGTGTAATACATGTTTTACTGTTCTGTCCCACAGAGTTGGATACTTAAAATATTCTTAATGAGTTGTCCCCCTTTAAATAAAAATGCCATTTGTAACGAAATAAATGTAAACAATTGTCAAAAACGATGTTTTACCTAGTTATGTAAAGTTTAAACACTCGCACGATGATGCAAATGCATCAAAACGAAGACGTGTACAACAGCTTTTAAAAATGGTGAGTTTTTAAAGGCGCTGAACTGTCCGGAAGTGTGGCCCCTTCATGCAGTCCCTTTCCGGAATTCAATACATATTTCAGTAAATTGACAATGGCTTTGTAGAATAATTTAAATGTTTTATACGCTGTTAAATTTCCATGTAAAACAATGCTTTCTTTCTATGATTTAATGACGTTCGAACTTTTTTCTCCGAAACATGGACCTATACCTTAAACAAATAAAATAACGTATTAGATGCATAAAAGATTTTAAAAAAATGAAGCTACATTAAACACGAAAGATATTTGTTTCTTCTAAGAAGTCACGATAAATGCAAGATAAGCTCAGGACGGCCAGCAATGTATGTTTTTGACGACAACGTTAGTGACGTCATACAACTTTCAGCTTTTCCCGGAAAGAAAGGAAATGAATGTAAACAGGCATATCTTGCAACGAATGTAGAATTTGGATTAGTATATAGGTAAGGATCACCCCGTCTAAATTTATAAGCGTGATTTTTTAAATAAAAGTCAATTTTCAACTTTCTTGAACGATTTGAAAATACCTCAGCTTTAGCATGACATGTCAGCTTTTCATTTACGAAAAATATGTGAACTCGAAATAAACACAAATCCTGCAGGAGTCCGTAATGGAGCAAGGGTAAATATATATGAAGACAAATTCCAACACAGTGTTTCTTCCCCTTACCGGTACAGTGAGGTAGATATTGAGATTTTTGTAAAGTCAAATCGTTGAAAAGGTGCTTTTTGAACATTGTTGTCAGACAGTGTTTTTGGACCACGTGTTACGTGTTAAACATATCAACAGTTTGCAATAAAAACGCGTGCTGCGACAACATTTTCATAAAATTTCGACATTTTTTCTTCTCGCACTGTAGAGATAATTTTACAATTGTCAAATAAAACAGTGTGTGCAGTTTGGTTGTTTAAAGAGTTGTCGACAAAAATTATTTCGAGATAGATATGTTAATACGGAAGCGCAATAATTATCTTAATTTGCGAATTGAATAACAAAACATGTTGTAATTCAGATACGTCTTTAAGAAAAGTCATTGTTTTCAATGGAACTGAAATCAATGCATTAGCGTTTAATTTTCTTCAGCATCCTATAGAGGGAGTAACTACAATATAGATAGAATTTTTGAATAATTTGCACTAACTTTACAAAGAGAAACTAAATAATAAAAGTCATATTATGCCCCCTTCCAAGAAGGAGAGGTATATTGTTTTGCAAATGTCTGTGGGTCGGTCGGTCGGTCGGTCGGTCCGTCGGTCGGTATGTTAATCAATCCGTTTCCGGATGATGACTCAAAAATAATTGGACCTAGGATCATGAAAATTGATAGGAAGGTTGTTCATCACCAGCAGATGACCTCTATTGATTTTGAGATCTGTATGTCAAAGGTCAAGGTCACAGTGACCCTAAACAGTTAAACGGCTTCCGGATGATAACGCAAGAATTCTTGGGCCTAGGATCATGAAGATTGATAAGGAGGCTGGTCATAACCAGTAGATGACCTCTTTTGATTTTGAGGTTAGTATGTTAAAGGTCAAGGTCACAGTGATCCTGAACTGTTAAACGGTTTCAGGATGATAACTCAAGAACGCTTTAAATTAGGATCATGAAAATTGATAAAGAGGTTTATCATGACCAGCAGATGACCTCTGTTGAGTTTGAGATCAGTATGTCAAAGATCAAGGCCGCAGTGACCCAGAACAGTTAAACGGTTTCTGGATGATAACTCAAGATTACTTGGGCCTGGGATCATGAAAGTTGATAGGGAGGTTGGTCATTACAAGCTGATGACCCGTAATGATTTTTAGATCAGTAGGTCAAAGGTCAAGGTCACAGTTACCAGGAACAGAAAAATGGCGATAACTAAAGAACTCTTGGGCCTGAGTCAGGAAAACTTAAATGGAGATTGATCATGCCCAGCAGATGACCCCTATTGATGTTGAGGTCATTAAGTCAAAATTCAAGGTCACATTGGCCAGGAACAGTTATACGGTTTCTCTGGAAAATAACTTGAGAACGCTTGGGTCAAGGGACATGAATGATGCTAGAGAGGTTCATCATGACCAGCAGATGACTCTGTTAATTTTGAGGTCAGTAGGTCAAAGGTCAAGTTTACATTGACCCAGAACATTTAAACCGTTTCCAGACAACTACTTGAGAGCGCTTGTGCCTAGGATCATGAATCTTAATGAGGTTGGTCATGACTAGTAGATAGCCCCTATTGAGTTTGAGGTCAGTAGGCCAAAGGTCAAGGTAACATTGACCATGAACAGTTATACCCTTTCCAGACGATACCTTGAGAACGCTTGGGCCTAGGATTACCAAACATAATGGGGAAGTTCATAATGACCAGCAGTTAATTTTGAGGTCAATAGATCAAAGGTCAATGTCGCATTGAACCAGAACAGTAGAACATTTGTTTTGTTTACAGTGAGCATATAATTTCTGTTCCTTTAGCAGTTACTGAATGCATCAGTGGCGGGGGCGCATTTCGTGTTCGACGAGATCTTGTATGTATTAAGAGCAGCTGAAATCAATAGATGGATGTTACATATTCTTGCTTTTTCCATACATAGAAGAACTAAAAAATATAGATGGAGATTTCAACTGTTAATGCCAAAACAAATGGAAACTAAAATTAAAGAAAAGTACTTTCAGCACATTGAGAAATTAACGATATAGAATTTACTGCTATTTTCCCAACACATGGAAACTGAAATTAAAGAATGGTACTTGATATATTACAGCTGAAATAAATATAAAAGCTTAATCTGTGAAATAAAAAAATTCTATTATCCTTTGTTTGAGTCTTCCCCTTAGTCAGTCTTGTCTGGTGTGCTGCTTGCATTTAGAATTATGTGACATTGGCATGTCGAGTGTTAAGCTGACTAAAACCTGTTTAAGGCACCAGTTAATTTTCACAAGGAATATATAACGTCAGATAGGCTTAGTTGTTTGGTGACGAGGTATACTACATACTTCAGGGGCCTACGCGGCCGAATTGTTAAGATCACTATAACTTGCGCCTCACCGATGTGAGTGCGAGCCTTTCTCGTGGCATTGAATTCTTCTTGTCAGGAGGCCAACCAGCTGGCTAATCGAAGATCCCTTGTTCTACTCATGTGTCCCTCCACTCCGTGATTAAATAATGCACAGAAGGGTCGTGGGATCTCCCTCTACCAACAAAGCTGGAATGTCGCAATATGTCCTAGAACTATGTAGCTGCAATGTTAAACCACCCCCCCCCCAAAAAAAAAAAATATATATATGTAATGAATAGTGAGAGCAATGAATTGAAATTATGGTGACTGTATGATAGTAAGTATTGATGATGATGATTTCGTTGTTGTTGATGATGATGATGATGAACGATGATTGGATGAATGATGGGGATGAATGCTAAAAATGATAACTGATGACAGTAATGATGATGGTGATTAAAATATACAAAATGATTATGGTTAATGAATGATGAATGAGCAATGAAGATGAAGGTTAATATTAAGTGTGATTGATGCAGAAAAAATGATAACATTGATAAATGATAATGAAAAGGGTGATTACATCACATCCAGTAATGGTAATGAATAAACGATGATTCATGATAATGACGAATAAATTAAAGGTGGTCTGATGGTCTAGTGGTTACACGCATGTCTTTTATATAGAGGTCCGGGTTTAAAATCCCGGTTTAGGCACTGCAAATTTCTAAGACTGTCTTGAGTGTCTCCCACCATACTTAGAGGGTTATACTGGTTCATCCTAGAAAAGACGGCTTGATGTGTATCGACGTTATACACCGGAGACGTTTAAAAGGCAGGCTGTCCCCTCGCAAGGAGCTAGGCTAAATTAGCCAGGCAGGCTTATACGAGGGGTGTTCAATAAATAATGATACTCCATATGTAGTTCCGTAACCGGCGGTTATTTTTTAATGCGGTTTCGAGCACATTATAGAGAAATTGATTGGAAACGAAATGCCCTATGAATGATGAGCATTTTAACCGGAAGGCGTAACAACAACAAAATAATTTGTCGTGTCCTTGTTCTGTCGTTTACTGTCGCGTTACGCCCCGCCACGATAGAATGTTATTATGTTATTATGTCGTCTTCTCGTGTTGTTGCCCTATCCCCCGCCTTACACACCACGGACGCTCGACGACACGACAAGTTAAAAAGAACCAAAACGATGTAACGATGTACGCATTTGTCTTTGTCCTACTTTAGTCTGTCGAGCGTGCTATAGTGCTGGCGTGCACGATGTCTGTTGGTCTTGTATTTTGGTCTTTTGCAAAGTTGCGGCTCAACGGATAACGTGCATCTATTTCATGCCATGTTACGTAAAGAATCGCAAAAATTATGCCGGATATCTTTTTAGCCCACCATCATCAGATGGTGGGCTATAAAAATCACTTGGCGTCCGTGGTCCGTCCGTCATTCCGTCAGTCCGTCCGTTAACAATTTCTCGTTATCGCATCTCCTCAGAAACTACCGGGGGGATTTTGACCAAACTTAGTCAGAATGATGTATTGGTGCCCTAATTGTGTCCCCCTGAAAATCAGACTGGTTCAACAATTTATGAGTGAGTTATGGCCCTTTGTTTATTTCTATATTTTACATAGATTTATAGAGGGAAAACCCTCTTGTCCAAAACCACAGAGCCTAGGGCTTTGATATTTGGTTTGAAGCATCATCTAGTGGTCCTCTACCAAGATTATTCAAATTATATCTCTTGGGTCAAGTATGGCCCCGCCCTGGGGGTCACATGGTTTATATAGACTTATATAGGGAAAAAAATTGGAAAACCTCTTGTCCAAAACCACAGGGTCTAGGGCTTTGATATTTTGTATGTGACATCATCTTGTGGTTCAACTAAGATTGTTCAAATTATACCCATAGGGTCAAATATGGCCCCGCCCTGGGGGTCATATAGTTTACATAGACTTATATAGGGAAACACTGTTCAAATTATGACCCTAGGGTCTAAAGTGGCCCCGCCCCGGGGGTCACATGGTTCATATAGACTTATATAGGGAAAAGCTTTTAAAATGTTCTGGTCAATAACTACAACATTTAAATTTGGACCACATTTATATTTTTAAGCGGCAAGATGAACCTTGACATGAGTTGACCTTGATTTTGACCTAGTGACCTACTTCCACATTTCTGTAGATACAGCCTTCAAATTTGGACCACATGTATATTTTTGAGTGGCAAGATGAACCTTGACATGAGTTGACCTTGATTTTGACCTAGTGACCTACTTTCACATTTCTGTAGCTACAACCTTCAAATTTGGACCACAACCATAGTTTTGTGCATTGGAAAAAACTTTGACCATGATTTTGATCTAGTGACCTACTTTCACATTTTTTAAGGTACAGGCTTCAAATTTGGACCACAGGCATAGTTTTGTATTCCGAAATAAAATTTGACCTTGATTTTGACCTAGTGACCTACTTTCACATTTCTCAAGCTACAGCCTTCAAATTTGAACCACATGCATAGTTTTGTGTACTTTAAAGAAAGCTTTGACCTTCACATTGACCTAGTGACTACTTTCACATTTTTAAAGGTACAGGCTTCAAATTTGGACCACATGCATAGTTTTGTATTCCAAAATAAAATTTGACCTTGATTTTGACCTAATGACCTACTTTTACATTTCTCAAGCTACAGCCATCAAATTTGGACCACTTGCATAGTTTTGTGTACTGAAATGAACTTTGACCTTTACATTGACCTAGTGACCTACTTTCACATTTTTAAAGGTACAGGCTTCAAATTTTGACCACAGGCATAGTTTTGTGCACTGGAAAAAGTATTGACCTTGATTTTGACCTATTGACCTACATTCACATTTTTGAAGGTACAGGCGTCAAATTTAGACCATATGCATAGTTCTGTGTTTCAAAATTAAATTTGACATTGATTTTGACCTAGTGACCTTCTTTCACATTTCTTAAGCTACAGCCTTCAAATTTGGACCACTTGCATAGTTTTGTGTACTGTAAAAAACTTTGACCTTTACATTGACCTAGTGACCTACTTTCACATTTTTTAAGGTACAGGCTTCAAATTTGGACCACAGGCATAGTTTTGTATTCCGAAATAAAATTTGACCTTGATTTTGACCTAGTGACCTACTTTCACATTTCTCAAGCTACAGCCTTCAAATTTGGACCACGTGCATAGTTTTGTGTACTGAAAAAAACTTTGACCTTTACATTGACCTAGTGACCTACTTTCACATTTTTTAAGGTACAGGCTTCAAATTTGGACCACATGCATAGTTTTGTATTCCGAAATAAAATTTGACCTAGATTTTGACCTAGTGACCTACTTTCACATTTCTCAAGCTACAGCCTTCAAATTTGGACCACATGCATAGTTTTGTGTACAGAAATGAACTTTGACATTTAGATTGACCTAGTGACCTACTTTCATATTTTTAAGGTACAGGCTTCAAATTTGGACCACATGCATAGTTTTTATATTCCGAAATAAAATTTGACGTTGATTTTGACCTAGTGACCTACTTTTACATTTTTCAAGCTACAACCTTCAAATTTGGACCACATGCATAGTTTTGTGTACTGAAACAAAATTTGACCTTTACATTGACCTAGTGACCTAATTTCATATTTTTGAAGGTACAGGCTTCAAATTTGGACCACATGCATAGTTTTGTATTCGCAAAAAAAATTTGACCTTGATTTTGACCTAGTGACCTACTTTTACATTTTTCAAGCTACAGCCTTCAAATTCAGACCACTTGCATAGTTTTGTGTACTGAAATGAACTTTGACATGTACATTGACCTAGTGACCTACTTTCACATTTTTAAGGTACAGGCTTCAAATTTGGACCACATGCATAATTTTGTATTCCAAAATAAAATCTGACCTTGATTTTGACCTAGTGACCTACTTTTACATTTCTCAAGCTACAGCCTTCAAATTTAGACCACTTGCATAGTTTTGTGTACCGAAATGAACTTTGACCTTAAGATTGACCTAGTGCCTACTTTCACATTTCTCAAGCTACAGCCTTCAAATTTGGACCACATGCATAGTTTTGTGTACTGAAAAAAAAATTTGACCTTCACATTGACCTAGTGACCTACTTTCACATTTTTAAGGTACAGGCTTCAAATTTGGACCACATGCATAGGTTTGTATTCAAAAATAAAATTTGACCTTGATTTTGACCTAGTGACCTACTTTTACATTTCTCAAGCTACAGGCTTCAAATTTAAACCAAATGCATAGGATTGTATACCGAAACAAACTTTGACCTTGACATTGACCTAGTGACCTACTTTCACATTTCTCAAGCTACAGCTTTCGGATTTGGACTACATGCACAGTGTTGTGTACGGAAATGAAATTTGACCTTGAGCTAGTCAATAAGTCTAGAAATTAGGAACACTCAAAAATGGAACATTGGTGGGCGCCAAGATCACTCTGTGATCTCTTGTTATTTTATGACTGACTTTTGTCTGCTTTATTACTTTCTGAAATGATTTTTAGCCCACCATTATCAGATGGTGGACTATTAAAATCACTCTGCGTCTGTGGTCCGTCCGTCCGTCATTCCGTCAGTCCGTGCCCGCGAAATGATGGTTAAGTGACTGCATAACGGTACTTTCTCTTTGATGTCATTCATTCCGTTTTGATTATGTGACCTTATTCTTTTTATGTGACTGTTAGAACAATAGAGAGAACAATGGGGGTGTCACATAAATACCGTTTCGTTAGAACGTCCGTCTGTCCGTCCGTCCGTCCGTTAACAATTTCTCGTTATCGCATCTCCTCAGAAACTACTGGGGGATTTTGACCAAACTTTGTCAGAATGATGTATTGGTACCATAGTTGTGTCCCTCTGAAAATCAGACTGGTTCAACAATTTATGAGTGAGTTATGGCCCTTTGTTTATTTCTACATTTTACATCCTTCTTGTCCAAAACCACAGAGTCTTGTGCTTTGATATTTGGTTTGAAGCATCATCTACTGGTCCTCTACCAAGATGATTCAAATTAGACTTATATAAGGAAAACTTTGAAAATCTTCTTGTCCAAACGACAAAGCCTAAGGCTTTGATACTTGTAATGTAGCATCTTCTAGTGGTTCTCTACCAAATTTGTTCAAATTATCATCCTAGGGTCAAAAATGACCACGCCCTTGGGGTCACAAGGTTCATATTGACTTTTATAGGGAAAAGCTTATTAAAATGTTCTTGTCAATAACTACAACATTCAAATTTGGAACACATGTATATTTTTGAGTGGCAAGATTAACCTTGACATGAGTTGACCTTGATTTTGATCTACTGACCTACTTCCACATTTCTGTAGCTACAGCCTTCAAATTTGGACCACATGTATATTTTTGAGTGGCAAAATGAACCCAGACATGAGTTGACCTTGATTTTGACCTAGAGACCTATTTCACATTTCTGTAGCTACAGCCTTCAAATTGATTTTGACCTAGTGACCTACTTTCACATTTCTCAAGCTACAACCTTCAAATTTGGACCACATGCATAGTTTTGTGTACTGAAAAAAACTTTGACCTTCACAATGACCTAGTGACCTACTTTCACATTTTTGATGGTACAGGCTTCAAATTTGGACCACATGCATAGTTTTGTATTCCAAAATAAAATTTGACCTTGATTTTGACCTAGTGACCTACTTTTACATTTCTCAAGCTACAGCCATTAAATTTGGACCACATGCATAGTTTTGTGTACTGAAATGAACTTTGACCTTTACATTGACCTAGTGACCTACTTTCACATTTATAAGGTACAGGCTTCAAATTTGGACCACATGCATAGTTTTGTGCACTCGAAAAAAATTGACCTTGATTTTGACCTAGTGACCTACTTTCACATTTTTGAAGGTACAGGCGTCAGATTTGGACCATATGCATAGTTCTGTGTTTTAAAATAAAATTTGACATTGATTTTGACCTAGTGACCTACTTTCACCTTTCTCAAGCTACAGCCTTTAAATTTGGACCACATGTATAGTTTTTTTATACTGAAAAAAACTTTGACCTTTACATTGACCTAGTGACCTACTTTCACATTTTTTAAGGTACAGGCTTCAAATTTGGACCACATGCATAGTGTTGTATTCCGAAATAAAATTTGACCTTGATTTTGACCTAGTGACCTACTTTTCCATTTCTCAAGCTACAGCCTTTAAATTTGGACCACTTGCATAGTTTTGTGTACAGAAATGAACTTTGACATTTACATTGACGTAGTGACCTTCTTTCACATTTTTAAGGTACAGGCTTCAAATTTGGTCCACATGCATAGTTTTTGTATTCCGAAATAAAATTTGACCTTGATTTTGACCTAGTGACCTACTTTTACATTTTTCAAGCTACAACCTTCAAATTGGACCACATGCATAGTTTTGTGTACTGAAACAAAATTTGACCTTTACATTGACCTAGTGACCTACTTTCATATTTTTGAAGGTACAGGCTTCAAATTTGGTCCACATGCATAGTTTTGTGTATTCCGAAATAAAATTTGACCTTGATTTTGACCTAGTGACCTACTTTTACATTTCTCAAGCTACAGCCTTCAAATTTAGACCACTTGCATAGTTTTGTGTACTGAAATGAACTTTGACATTTACATTGACCTAGTGACCTACTTTCACATTTTTAAGGTACAGGCTTCAAATTTTGACCACATGCATAATTTTGTATTCCAAAATAAAATCTGACCTTGATTTTGACCTAGTGACCTACTTTTACATTTCTCAAGCTACAGGCTTCAAATTTAGACCACTTGCATAGTTTTGTGTACCGAAATGAACTTTGACCTTAAGATTGGCCTAGTGCCTACTTTCACATTTCTCAAGCTACAGCCTTCAAATTTGGACCACATGCATAGTTTTGTGTACTGAAAAAAAAATTTGACATTCACATTGATCTAGTGACCTACTTTCACATTTTTTAGGTACAGGCTTCAAATTTGGACCACATGCATAGTTTTGTATTCGGAAATAAAATTTGACCTTGATTTTGACCTAGTGACCTACTTTTACATTTCTCAAGCTACAGGCTTCAAATTTAAACCACATGCATGGGATTGTATACCGAAACAAACTTTGACCTTGACATTGACCTAGTGACCTACTTTCACATTTCTCAAGCTACATCTTTCAAAATTTGGACTACATGCACAGTGTTGTGTACGGAAATGAAATTTGACCTTGAGCTAGTCAATAAGTCTAGAAATTAGGAACACTCAAAAATGGAACATTGGTGGGCGCCAAGATCACTCTGTGATCTCTTGTTATTTTATGACTGACTTTTGTCTGCTTTATTACTTTCTGAAATGATTTTTAGCCCACCATTATCAGATGGTGGGCTATTAAAATCACTCTGCGTCTGTGGTCCGTCCGTCCGTCATTCCGTCAGTCCGTGCCCGCGAAATCATGGTTAAGTGACTGCATAACGGTACTTTCTCTTTGATGTCATTCATTCCATTCTGATTATGTGACCTTATTCTTTTTATGTGACTGTTAGAACAATAGAGAGAACAATGGGGATGTCACCTAAATACCGTTTCGTTAGAACGTCCGTCCGTCCGTCCGTTAACAATTTCTCGTTATCGCATCTCCTCAGAAACTACTGGGGGATTTTGACCAAACTTTGTCAGAATGATGTATTGGTACCATAATTGTGTCCCTCTGAAAATCAGACTGGTTCAACAATTTATGAGTGAGTTATGGCCCTTTGTTTATTTCTACATTTTACATCCTTCTTGTCCAAAACCACAGAGTCTAGTGCTTTGATATTTGGTTTGAAGCATCATCTACTGGTCCTCTACCAAGATGATTCAAATTAGACTTATATAAGGAAAACTTTGAAAATCTTCTTGTCCAAACGACAAAGCCTAAGGCTTTGATACTTGTAATGTAGCATCTTCTAGTGGTTCTCTACCAAATTTGTTCAAATTATCATCCTAGGGTCAAAAATGACCACGCCCCGGGGTTAACAAGGTTCATATTGACTTTTATAGGGAAAAGCTTATTAAAATGTTCTTGTCAATAACTACAACATTCAAATTTGGAACACATGTATATTTTTGAGTGGCAAGATTAACCTTGACATGAGTTGACCTTGATTTTGATCTAGTGACCTACTTCCACATTTCTGTAGCTACAGCCTTCAAATTTGGACCACATGTATATTTTTGAGTGGCAAAATGAACCCTGACATAAGTTGACCTTGATTTTGACCTAGAGACCTATTTCACATTTCTGTAGCTACAGCCTTCAAATTGATTTTGACCTAGTGACCTACTTTCACATTTCTCAAGCTACAACCTTCAAATTTGGACCACATGCATAGTTTTGTGTACTGAAAAAAACTTTGACCTTCACAATGACCTAGTGACCTACTTTCACATTTTTGAAGGTACAGGCTTCAAATTTGGACCACATGCATAGTTTTGTATTCCAAAATAAAATTTGACCTTGATTTTGACCTAGTGACCTACTTTTACATTTCTCAAGCTACAGCCATCAAATTTGGACCACATGCATAGTTTTGTGTACTGAAATGAACTTTGACCTTTACATGGACCTAGTGACCTACTTTCACATTTATAAGGTACAGGCTTCAAATTTAGACCACATGCATAGTTTTGTGCACTGGAAAAAATTGACCTTGATTTTGACCTAGTGACCTACTTTCACATTTTTTAAGGTACAGGCGTCAGATGTTGACCATATGCATAGTTCTGTGTTTCAAAATAATATTTGACATTGATTTTGACCTAGTGACCTACTTTCACATTTCTCAAGCTACAGCCTTTAAATTTGGACCACATGCATAGTTTTGTGTACTGAAAAAAACTTTGACTTTTACATTGACCTAGTGACCTACTTTCACATTTTTTAAGGTACAGGCTTCAAATTTGGACCACATGCATAGTTTTGTATTCCGAAATAAAATTTGACCTTGATTTTGACCTAGTGACCTACTTTTACATTTCTCAAGCTACAGCCATCAAATTTGGACCACATGCATAGTTTTGTGTACTGAAATGAACTTTGACATTTACATTGACCTAGTGACCTACTTTCACATTTATAAGGTACATGCTTCAAATTTGGACCACATGCATGGTTTTGTGCACTGGAAAAAAATTGACCTTGATTTTGACCTAGTGACCTACTTTCACATTTTTGAAGGTACAGGCGTCAGATTTGGACCATATGCATAGTTCTGTGTTTCAAAATATAATTTGACATTGATTTTGACCTAGTGACCTACTTTCACATTTCTCAAGCTATAGCCTTTAAATTTGGACCACATGCATAGTTTTGTGTACTGAAAAAAACTTTGACCTTTACATTGACCTAGTGACCTACTTTCACATTTTTTAAAGTACAGGCTTCAAATTTGGACCACATGCATAGTTTTGTATTCCGAAATAAAATTTGACCTAGATTTTGACCTAGTGACCTACTTTTACATTTCTCAAGCTACAGCCTTTAAATTTGGACCACTTGCATAGTTTTGTGTACAGAAATGAACTTTGACATTTAAATTGACGTAGTGACCTTCTTTCACATTTTTAAGGTACAGGCTTCAAATTTGGTCCACATGCATAGTTTTTGTATTCCGAAATAAAATTTGACCTTGATTTTGACCTAGTGACCTACTTTTACATTTTTCAAGCTACAACCTTCAA
This sequence comes from Mercenaria mercenaria, assembly GCF_021730395.1. Taxonomy (NCBI): domain Eukaryota; kingdom Metazoa; phylum Mollusca; class Bivalvia; order Venerida; family Veneridae; genus Mercenaria; species Mercenaria mercenaria. Next base: position 7,256,318 of record NC_069376.1, read on the forward strand.
ATTTGGACCACATGCAAAGTTTTGTGTACTGAAACAAAATTTGACCTTTACATTGACCTAGTGACCTACTTTCACATTTTTAAGGTGGAGGCTTCAAATTTGGACCACATGCATAGTTTTGTATTCCAAAATAAAATTTGACCTTGATTTTGACCTAGTGACCTACTGTTACATTTCTCAAGCTACAGCCTTCAAATTTAGACCACTTGCATAGTTTTGTGTACCGAAATGAACTTTGACCTTAAGATTGACCTAGTACCTACTTTCACATTTCTCAAGCTACAGCCTTCAAATTTGGACCACGTGCATAGTTTTGTGTACTGAAAAAAAAATTTGACCTTCACATTGACCTAGTGACATACTTTCACATTTTTAAGGTACAGGCTTCAAATTTGGACCACATGCATAGTTTTGTATTCGAAAATAAAATTTGACCTTGATTTTGACCTAGTGACCTACTTTTACATTTCTCAAGCTACAGGCTTCAAATTTAGACCACATGCATAGGATTGTATACCGAAACAAACTTTGACCTTGACATTGACTTAGTGACCTACTTTCACATTTCTCAATGTAAAGCTTTCGGATTTGGACTACATGCACAGTGTTGTGTACGGAAATGAAATTTGACCTTGATCTAGTTAATAAGTCTAGAAATTTGGAACACTCAGAAATGGCACATTGTTATTTTAATTATGACTGACTTTTGTCTGCTTTATTTATCCCCCTGCCAAAGCCGTGCGTGCATGTGTGCATCCGTCTGTCCGTCCGTCCGCAACGATCTTCGTCCGGAGCATAACTTTAAAAGTACTGGAGGGATTTTCTTCAATCTTCATACACTGATAGAACACATTGAGAGAAAATGCAGTGTGCAAGAACAATAACTCTACCTTGCCTATTTTTTGAGTTATTTTCCTTTATCTTATTTTCTTAAAAAAGATTTGTCCGGAGCATAACTCCAAAAGTACTGGAGGGATTTTCTACAAACTTCATACACTGACAGAACACATTGGGAGGAAGTGCATTGTGCAAGAACAATAACTCTACCTTGCCTATTTTTTTATTATTCCCCTTTATCATATTTTCTTTAAAAAATTGTCCCGAGCATATCTTCTTCATGTATGGACGGATTTTGATATATCTTGGCACAAATGTTCACCACCACGAGGCGGAGTGTCATGCGCAAGAACCAGGTCCCTAGGTCTAAGGTCAAGGTCACACGTAGAGGTCAAAGGATACAAGAATGAAAACCTTGTGAGGAGCATTTGTTCTTCATGCATAGAGGGATTTTGATATATCTCGGCACAAATGTTCACCACTACGAGGCGGAGGGACATGCGCAAGATCCAGGTCCCTAGGTCTAAGGTCAAGGTCACACTTAGAGGCCAAAGGTCAGATACAAGAATGACTTTGTCCGAAGCATTTCTTCTTCATGCATGGAGGGATTTTGATGTAACTTGGCACAATTATACACCATCATGAGACGAAGTGTCATGCGCAGTTCCCTTCTTTAGAATTACTTCCCTTTGTTGTTACTTTAAATAGCTTTTATTGTAACTTTTTCATTGCTAGTCGTAGGGAAAAATCGAGTCCACTTTTCTGTAGTACAACATGCATGCTACATCCAATTTTGAGGTGAATTTTGACCAATCTCTACATTGTAAAGATTTTGTGTGGACTTACAATTTTTTTTTTTAAAGATTAAATTCCCTTAGTTGTTACTATAAATAACAAGACCACTTTTCTGTGGTACAACATAGATGTTACTCTCCGATTTTAGGTGTATTTTAAGGTATCTCTACCTGGTAAGGAGTTTTTTTGTGGACTTAGAAAAACAAAAGACTTACAATGATTACTAAACAACCACAAAATTAAAATTCCATTTGCAAATACAGCTGCTAGAGTAAAGAAATTTGCTGTGACGGGCGTATATTGTGACATTCTGGCACTCTTGTTCCCTGTTAGCTTTCAATTCCTTCTTTTTACAGTAGCCATATAGAAAAAACATCATAGCTATACTGTTCATGAAAATTAATAAAATTTAGCTGTAAACCACCTCATCACTGACTTATTATTCTTTCTTCCACATCTTTAAAAGCCCTGATGCGGACCACAACTAAACGGTTCTTCAAAGCTTTCCCCAAAATTAATACTTTCAGACACTAACTTGCCAGAAACTTTATCCTTCAGTTATAATATGCCCGGCGGGGGGATTAGCCATGTCTAACATGGCTCTTGTTACTCTCTGAAATGATTTTTAGCCCACCATCATCAGATGGTGGGCTATTAAAATCACTCTGCGTCCGTGGTCCGTCCGTCCGTCATTCCGTCGGTTTACATAGATTTATATAGGGAAAAACTTTGAAAACATTCTTGTCCAAAACCACAGAGCCTAGTGCTTTGATATTTGGTTTGAAGCATCATCTAGTGGTCCTCTACCAAGATGATTCAAATTATTTCTCTGGGGTCAAATATGGCCCCGCCCTGGGGGCCACATGCTTTATATAGACTTATATAGGGAAAAACTTTGAATAACAACTCATCCAAAACCACAGGGCCTAGGGCTTTGATATTTTGTATGTGACATCATCTAGTGGTCTTCAACTAAGATTGTTCAAATTATACCCCTAGGGTCAAATATGGCCCCGCCCTGGGGGTCATATGGTTTACATAGACTTATATAAGGAAAACTTTGAAAATCTTCTTGTCCAAACGACAAAGCCTAGGGCTTTGATACTTGTTATGTAGCATCATCTAGTGGTTCTCTACCAAATTTGTTCAAATTATCCTCCTAGGGTCAAAAATGACCTCGCCCCGGGGATCACAAGGTTCATATTGACTTTTATAGGGAAAAGCTATTAAAATGTTCTTGTCAATAACTACAACATTCAAATTTGGAACAAATGTATATTTTTGAGTGGCAACATTAACCTTGACATGAGTTGACCTTGATTTTGATCTACTGACCTACTTCCACATTTCTGTAGCTACAGCCTTCAAATTTGGACCACATGTATATTTTTGAGTGGCAAAATGAACCTTGACATGAGTTGACCTTGATTTTGACCTAGTGACCTACTTTCACATTTCTGTAGCTACAGCTTTCAAATTTGGACCACCTGCATAGTTTTATGCACTGGAAAAAACTTTGACCTTGATTTTGACCCAGTGACCTACTTTCACATTTTTGAAGGTACAGGCTTCAAATTTGGACTATTTGCAAAGTTTTGTATTCCGAAATAAAATTTGACCTTGATTTTGACCTAGTGACCTACTTTTACATTTTTCAAGCTACAGCCTTCAAATTTGGATAACATGCATAGTTTTGTGTACCGAAAAAAACATTGACTTTCACATTGACCTAGTGACCTACTTTCACATTTTTGAAGGTACAGCCTTCAAATTTGGACCACATGCATAGTTTTGTATTCCGAAATAAGATTTGACATTGATTTTGACCTAGTGACCTACTTTTACATTTTTCAAGCTACAGCCTTCAAATTTGGACCACTTGCATAGTTTTGTGTACCGAAATGAACTTTGACCTTTACATTGACCTAGTGACCTACTTTCTTATTTTTAAGGTACAGGCTTCAAATTTGGACCACGTGCATAGTTTTGTATTCCGAAAAAATATTTGACTTTGATTTTGACCTAGTGACCTACTTTTACATTTCTCAAGCAATAGCCTTCAAATTTGGACCACATGCATAGTTTTTTGTACCGAAATGAACTTTGACCTTTACATTGACCTAGTGACCTACTTCCACAATTTTGAAGGTACAGGCTTCAAATTTGGACCACATGCATAGTTTTGTATTCCGAAATAAAATTTGACCTTGATTTTGACCTAGTGACCTACTTTTACATTTCTCCAACTACAGCCTTCAAATTTGGATCTCTTGCAAAGTTTTGTGTACTGAAAAGAACTTTGAACTTAAGATTGACCTAGTGACCTACTTTCACATTTCTGTAGCTACAGGCTTTAAATTTAGACCACATGCATAGGACTGTGTACCGAAATAAACTTTGACCTTGACATTGACCTAGTGACCTACTTTCACATTTCTCAAACTTAGCTTAGCTTTCGAATTTGGACCACATGCACAGTGTTGTGTACGAAAATAAAATTTGACCTTGAGCTAGTCAGTAAGTCTTGAAATTTGGAACACTCAAAAATGGCACATTGGTGGGCGCCAAGATCACTCTGTGATCTCTTGTTTTTCCTAGTTAGAGTATCTCAACTTTGTTTTAGAATAAATCAAAACTGGCTATTGAATAAAAGAACACAAGCAATATCTGCATTAAGTCATTTTCGTAGCAAAAAAAAGGACAAAATTTGATTTGATTAAGCATTCGATATAGGTTGTTCCACGCAATATTGACGCGATCCCAAACTATTACACTAACGTGCTGTGAACTTCTAGGAATGTTAAAAAATACTTTCACGCTAAACATAGCTGCAAGTATAACCTATCAGATTAATGTTTTACCATTCTCATCCATCAGTTGTTCGTCAAAATCCCGAGACGAACCTCTGATTTATTTCTGTCGTTTATCTGGTGAGCATGCGCACTCGTAATTACTACCGGGAGAAGTTTCAGCCAATCAATGTTCGCCACTATTTGGCACGCCGAATTGAAATTTCAAACAATATGTAAGCAAGGTAGTTGCTAACGATGGATAGAGGCGATATTCCATGATTGCGATTAATAAAGATTTATTTCTGTTATTCGATGTTAAGAAATTTACCTGAAGAAATAATAATATTCCTCGTAATTCGGCATCGATATGAAAGGACGCGGTCACGCTTTTCACGGACAATTTTGATTGGTTCGCTACATTTTGTCGCGAAACGACGCTGATTGGCTGAAACGTTTTACCTGTAATGTAACCAAACCACAAATATCGGCGAAATGTGCCAGAGGTTCATCCGGGGAACCACGGTAGACCTCTGGTATGCGAGAATGTGTTTTACAAGTGCATTCTAAGCGTGTTCAATGAAATTGCACAATCTGTCGTATTCTAAATTTCAACAACTCGGGAGTTTACACAGATACGATATTTAGAAATACATGTATGTGCATATACAGTAGCACTGAAACGTACACTAAAATTTCATTTCCTAAAGTACATTTTCATTTTTATCAAAATATAATGACAATGAGTTCATTATTGTTTATACTTTCTGTGACCTTCTGCTATCACTTGTATACACTGCTCACGGTGGTCACGAAAATTGCCAATTTACGCATTTCAACCTGTTGGGAAATAGATACAAATTTTGAATGTTGACTTGTAATGTATTTATTCTTTATAGACAAATGCCTGTCTGCAAACGAGAACGAACTTTACAGTGTGAATATTTTAAGGATACAAGCACTGTGTTATGCGATGTTCGGTTTAGAGAAAAGACATTTATTTTAGATTAAATCATCTAATCACGAGCCCACGACGTTTAATATCGAGAGCATGGCGTCTTGTCTCTAGCGCATGACATGTAAAATTGTGATTTGTGAATTGTGACATTTTATCTCGTGCGCGCATATAATATCCTGCGCATGACATCTTGTCTCTTTCATTGAATAATGCACAAAAGGGAACACGGGGTCTCCTCCATCATCAAACTGGAAAGTCGCAATACAACGAAAATTGTGTCAGTGTGATGTCATTCTATACACCCTCAGTCTAATTTTTCTTGCTTTACATTTGGAAGGTGCTACATGCTTGCCTCAGTGTGATGACGAGGCTCCTGCCGAGTTACCGCCTAAACAATTACCCGAGAGCCGAATATTTCCACCTGCGACTATTTAACCAGCATGAGAATCATTTTCTTGCATACCGATTTCAAGAAATAAAAATAAAATCAATTTAACGGCTTTCTTTTTCAGAATTTTTTTCTTGTAGTTGCGTATTTAAACAAAGCGCGGGAAACCAACGACAGTAAGCAGGAAAGACATCATGACGTTTGAAAGACAAGTAACAATGTTTAGTTCCGGTTTTGTTTTATCAGTTGCAGCGTAACGTTATGAATTTTTGATAAAATAACGTGTTTTGAATCGTGAAATATACTCAGGAACAAAGAGGAACCGTCAAGTTACTGGATTTTTAATCCGTTTTTTTTTTTAAATTAAATATGAATTACTACATAAATCTTCTACATAAATGTAGTTCGTGTTATGTCATTTACAGCACGATAGCCATCTTACACACCGGGTTGTGAAATGGATTTTATTCTAGTTATGAAAAGGTGTAATTAAAGCACTCATTCTACACGAACTTACACAAAACAAATGGGAAAATTAGGATCTATTTATTATGGACTTCTTTCGACTACACCACGGGAGCACATGCTCGACCGAATTACTGACCTTATTCCTGTAAGAAATATTTTTTATCAAATTTCATGCCATTTCATTCTATTTTCAAGAAAGACGTTACTGTATACTAAACATATTTCCAAGTTTCATTGTGAAAATTCGGAGATTTTAGAAAAATATTGGCATTCAATTGAAGCCACCCCTATCCATTTACCGGACTAAATTTAGGCCCTATGCTCGATTTATAGTAAATTTTGGCAAAGATTCACCTGTATGCATTATCTTTCCTTTGGAAACTAAAATATCATTCAAGTCGACATATCTGGTGCGACGTTAAACCCAACCAAAAAAAAAAAAAAAAATACCATTCATTCCGTCATGAATATGACTCAAATGGATGCATTTTGTGCATTTTCTCACATTCTGGAGACAAAATATTGACAGTTTAATCGCCAAAATCGCTGCAAATATAGGCGCATCTACTCAAAATATTGTCAAAATTCTTTTTTTTCTTCAAATTTTATGGTTATTTTGCATTGGAAACATCATTTTTTAACAAATACAAACGATTTACCACTATGACGACTAATTGTGATGTGTTTCGAGGAAAGTCTTATTTCAGCTCTTATTGGCTTAATTCCTCTTATAGGGCCTCCGTGGCCGAGTGGTTAAGGCCGCTGACTTCAAATCAATGCGGGTTCGAGCGTCACTCGGGGCGTTGAATTCTTCATGTGATAAAGCTATCCAGCTGACTTACGGAAGATCAGTGGTTAAACCTAGGTGGCCGCTCGTGATTAAATAATGCACGGAGTGGCACCTTGGGTCTTCCTCCACCGTTAAAATTGGAAAGTCGCCACATGACCTATCATGTGTCGGTGCAACGTTAACATTCAAAAACAAAATTGTCATTTCTTAATGTTTTTCTAATCTGTTTTTTGCACTTTCTGGCCAAAAGTCTATATTTAATGGTCGTAGCGGTATAAATTACTTTACCATAAATAAAATAGTTATTTACAATCGCGCTGTATGAAATTTTATAGTTAGTTTTATTTAAAATCGACCGTTTTTATATAATTTTGCTTAATTTTATGTTAATGTATTACTAAAAATGCCCTAGAATTCTAGGTATATCTGTTCTTTATCGATACTGAAAGTTTGATGCAAAACTATTAAATAATTAAAGTTCTACACGCGTTTCCTGTGTACGTGACGCCTAAATTTCGCGTTAGAGCTTTTAACTAAAATTCACCTGTTTACCTGTTGTTTGTTTACCGTTGTCTGTCGCCGTCTGTATTGTGCTATTTAATTGACCTGTCAAAACATGTTCCCGGCTTTCATGTTAATCTTATATAGGCTCGAACAGAATATAATAAAAGCCGGGTCCATATTCTGACAGGTCAAATAAATTGGACAATATGTTTACTGAACATCATCACTACAGTCCATAAAATAAACAAACGTGTTTAAAAGCATGGACGGTTCCAAACGGAAGGGGAATAAGTATTTTATAGAAATATTTCGATGGCAAAATACTAATAAGCTTTGATAACGTGGCAGTTGAGTCCAATAAGTCCAGGGGTGTTCAAAGATAATCCGTCATAGATCCATTATAAAGCAAGTATTGGATTTACCTGTATTGGAAAATAAACAGTGTCGATTGTATTGAGGTCAACTGCCACATTATCAAAGTTTATTAGTACAATACATATCCGTAGCCCTGACCAACCTATAAACCGGGCAAGTCTATTTTATAAGTACATCAATACGGCTGACCCATTTAAACGAGCTGTACTTGATCTTCCTATTTCTTGTAAACCTGTTTTCTCTGATTGTACTTTACTACTTTGCCATCATAGATCCCTACCACATAGGCCTATATATTATATGCTGGCATAACTTTACTTTAAAAGAATAACAAATGTATTTCATATTACCTTTGTTTTTCTTTTCAGACACAATCAAAGATTGTATTATCTTTGTTCCTATACTGTTTAAGATAGATTAAAAGATTAAAATTGTTTAATATTTGGTTAAGATTGATAAGATTTGATAAACTTTGACAAAATCAGAATCGTCCTTTGCTGAAAAACGAAAACACAAAAAAAGCACAAAGACTCTTGTTTCTGCCTTTTATTATGCCAAAACGTTTTAAAACTTTACTTTAAAGTTATATTTAAAACTAATTTGGTAAAAACAGGTAACCATTCTTGCCGGAAAATAAAGAGGATGCAAGTATATTAGCCTTAATATGGCTAAATATTTACTCTACTCTCGTTTTCGGAAAGAGTTGGTCGGGCGGGCGGTCGTCGTCCAAAACATGTCCGCTCTCTAAATCAAACAGTTTTCATCCGGTCTTCACCAAACTTGCTGACAATATTTGTATATATATATATATATCTCGGACAAGTACGATAACCAGCCAAATGGCCATAAGAACTCCTTGATTATGGCCCTCGAATTAGGCCAAGTATGATAACGGGCGTATTTTTTGACAGCCTGACAGCCTTGTTTTATTATGGTTTGAAATAAAGATGTAACCTAATAATATAGATTACATTTAGTTTTGCACTCAACACGTATCAGCAAAGAAGAAAACACTGGGAAATCCTGCCCGGTAAGCAAGAGATAAACACAACTGCAACTTTACAGAAGCGAAAATCACGGTGAAGGTAAAATCTTCTCCATACGTGTTTTAAAAAGTTATACGCGTAAAATCACAGTATATAAACGAACTGAACCCCAACCGGATCTTTAGAGCGGATTTCAGTGTTAGCCATTTTGCGTCGAGACAGTTGAGTTAAAAAATCGTGTTCATGAGGATACTGTTGAACGGTAAGTAAGTCAATCTGTATGTATATTGTAGCCAACAAACTTTATTATTGACCTATGATACGCAACATAATCATTTTAGCATTAAGACAATAAAATTCATGAAACTCGCCGCAGGCTAGAACGAAATCGGCACTACATACGAAAGAAAATTGGGATTTATCAAGTTTAGATTGGTTGAAGACATAGTTTTGAGTTTGTACCGCTGCAATTAATTAATTACAAAAGGTACTAGGTTTATTTGTTATATGACGGAACAATTTTGAACATAAAAACAAGATTTAAAGACAGGGTGTAAAATAGGCATACTGTACGTTTCTTGCCGGTGATTCTGAACCTCACTTGCGAGTTTACGCGATCTATCTGTATCATGTCTTGGGAGTATTTTCAAAGATGCTTTACGTCTCTCTGGAGAAGACATTTATTATTTAAAGCATTTTTTGTTTATTTTCAGACAAAATGGAAGAATTCAGCTGCATAAACTGCAAGTTCCGGACAACAAACTTTGGCGAAATCATTTTTCACAATTTGGAAACCCATGAAGTAAACAATCTAAAGATCAAAATTTCTAAATTCGACTTAAAAAGAAAGGAAATTATTTCATACTCAAAGGACTTCAAAGATATTTCCAAACAATTTAAAACACACTAAAAGGACTTTAATTCCAAATGATGACACAAAAAACAGTGAGAGTTTCAAGGCTAGAAGACGTTTCGCCCATTAAAAAGCTCCAAAACCAAAAACACCAGTGAAAGATGTTCACAAATTGCTGGAAGAATCTGAGGATATTGAGAGTTCAAGTGAAGATGAAGATACTATGCAGCTTGCTTTCCAGAATATGACTTTGCTAGAATCCACATCTTCAACGCAAACAGACCCTTGCTTTGTCCTGAGCACAGACCCATGCGAAGAATCTGATATGTTCACAATTGAAAATATTATTCAACAGATCCCTGATGTTTTAGACTACCTTAAATCAGAAAATTAAATGGAACTGTACATAAAATTTACAACATTACTCGCGGAACGGAAGATTCCTTCATCGACCAGAAGATTCTGTCATTACTTTCGCTGTGCCATCACTGACTTGTCTAGAAAAATATCTCATTTGGCTGAAAAACTGAAATAAAGTCGTCCAAACAAAGCCTGTAGTAGTCTTTAATATATCTCGGATAGATATTTTATAACTACAAAAAGCGGTGTAATTCAGTAAATATGCCTGACAAAGTTAATAATGGTATGACACTGCCCTTCGATCGTTTCAACGAATTACCTTCAGCAGTACTGAAGACATGAAGTGGCACGCAAAACTTTAACCAGCATTTCTATGTAGAAAAGGGATCAGTCAATCAAATGCTGGAGTTATGGGCCTTGATGGCAAGATACTGTTGACCCCGAAGACATGTGCGTAGTTTCTACCAAATGCCTTCAGTTTTCTTGGAGAGATAAAGTTTCATGCAAAACATTAAGCAAAGCATTACGCCGGCGTCAACATCAACCACGATGCATGAACACGTGAGTAGAATAGCTCAGACTATTCATTGAATCGTCGAGCTAAAATACAAAAGAACAATTGTTGCAAACGCAGAGGAGACATGTTACTAGTAGTTATTATATCGTATCAAGATCTAATTTCTCTTTCCATAATTAATTATCAGCTTCATGTAAATATTTTTGTTGCCAGGTAGAGATGTGTTTAGGCAATAACCAGTCATTCTATGTGCAGCTGAATGCTTAACATTACTAATAGTACATATAGTACCCGAAAACAACTTTAGATGCGCCATATAATTGTTGTTGACACAATAAATTCACATTCGGTACGATAAAAGACAGAAGGTGGATATAAAGGCAATGGAAATCCCCCTACGTGACTCGCAAGATATGGTTCAGTGAACTCACAAGTGAAGTACAGATCATTAGATTGATATTTGCAAGACGGGTTCAGTATTCAAACAGTTGCCTTGTTTACTTTCCATAATTTTCTACATAACAAACATGGCCTGGTAGGTATATGTCGCCGGTTTAGTAAAGGAAATACATTAAAAAAACACCTTAAACACGAGTATTGGTATAGATAAACGATTTTATGCATAAAATTCCTTGTGTAATCGGCGAGTGTTGAAATAAATGTAACACGTTGAGAAGAGTACAGCGTTTTATCGTAAATTATAGGACGAAAGCTGGTAAAGACTGAATTTATCCGGAAGGATAAAGTATTTCTTGATATGATACAATCGTTTACATACCGCCTCAGCACCATTGCAACAAGTTGTTTATAATTATTTAGATAGTCCCACCTATTTTCGTCAATCGGATCCTGAAATATGCTCGCAAGATCCGGTTGGGGTTCAGTTCGTTTATATACTGTGAAAATGTAAGAGCGGTTTTGTAAGCAAATGAACGAATATAATAAAAATGATAAGTATAGAACTGTCTTTCAACCGAGAACGCAATGTTCGAACAGTTATTTCAGGTTTCATTGTCTGTATTATGCTTCCATAGATTTTGACACCTGACACGCGTCGCTATTTATAAATCTGCTGTTTATTTCATTTGGGACGCTAGTTGTGGCGTGATCAGTCAGAAGATCCAGAGCAAAAATATTTATCGAAGGATTTTTGTTCTTAAAACAATCAATTTGGAGTAAAGGTATGTTTATTTTATAGAGGAAGTAACATAGAAAAAAAAGAAACACTTTTTTTAACTTCTGAACATCGGAAAAGTGCATTGCTTTTACACTAAACAGTGTCATTTGGACATGTCGGCTGCTAAACAGATACAAATTATTTTATCCACTCAGTCTATTAAAGGTGGTCAATCACATTTGAGGAACATTTTCTGACATTTTTCAGTATTTATATATTCTGTTAGAGATTTATTTAAGGAACAAAAAGACCCATTACATAAAGTTAGATACCTATTGGAAATGTATGATTTATTACTTCTTAAGAAATTTTGCAATTATCTCCATTTAATACAAAAGTGTTTAAAAAGTGGATTATTTCTTTTAATTTCAATATAATTTCTAGTTTTACATTTGCATTTGATATATATTTGAATATTACAACTACCTGAAACAAAAGGCAAGTTTTGAAACAAAGTGTACCTTTGGAATTGATTTATTTTAAATCTATCTGGGTTGCGCAACCAAGATATACAAAGGGAGGTAATAATAATTTTATAAACTTGCATTTCTAATGAATTTGGCAAAATATGTTCTTGTCAATGCAAATCTTTTACAACTCTAATACAGTAGTGCTTATATTCATAACATTCCTTAGGCAATGTATGTTTATTAAATTTATACTTATGCTAAAATAATGCTATCTTGGTTTGGCAACCAGGATAGGAAAATCATAGTTTAAAAATTCTTCCAGTGAAAATCTGATGTGTATTAAGAACTTGATAAACACAAATAAGTGTAAATTATCAGTTGGTAAAGTTTTAAAAAAATCTGAAAGTTGACCAAAATCTGATTAACCACCTTTATTAAAAGTGGAAGATTAAGCATTCTTCCGACAGTTTTATAGTTGTTAGGAAATTTGATATATAGAAATGAAATCTAATTTCAGAAAAAAATGAACGCTCGAGCAAAATAATGTCCTGCACTGATGTGCAAATGCATTTACGCAGATTTATCATGAAACATCCGTCATTTATAATAAGCACTTTTAAACGACTTCTATTCATAATTCTTGTATAGTCATCCCATCTGTACATGATTTTCGAGGTCAGTTTACTGAATACTGTTAATGTACGATCTTTAACGAATTGCACATAGAAATTCGGACTCCAATCGTGTGAGAAAATTAATTGAGTGCAAGCTCCTTATTTTGCCACTCACACTCCTCACGATTTGAAAAATATGATTTGTGAAAGATGTGACTTAAAATCTTTATTATATGGCCTATGAAATAGGATACAGCCTAAAGAGGAAACCGGCCTACCTATGTACATGTAACAATTATAAATTTTATTTCTACTGTTCAAATAATACAAACTGTTTACACACTCATTTAAACTTCCTTGTATCCTATCCGCTAGAACTGTGCGGCTGCTCAAAAAAAGCACATGGACAGATACATCTTACTTGACCGTATAAAATAAATATGTTGATTTACAACTGTTAAAGTTTCATTTAAATCTGCACTGTAGAACATTTTCTTTTGGCGAAGTCATCATCAGAATTGTTATTTCTAATGGACTATCACTGTGAAAACTGGCGTGAGTTAACAGTTGTTCAAATAAGTCTAACATGACAGTACTTTTTCTAGTATGTTTTTGTAATTTTATGTTTTGAGAAATAGGTTTAATCAAATTCTTCATTGTACAAAAGCATACAATATTCACATTGTGTAGGTCTTAAATCATTTCAATTTTTAGTCTGGATTACCTACACCTTATCTGCTGTTTACTATCAATACACGCCGAAATCCATTATATCTCATTTTCATAAATTTAATTTATTCAAACTAGTTCGGACAAAAAAAAAAATCGAACAAAAATAAATATGAAAAGTATCCAATTAAATCTTGCAGAAGTTGACGCCCTAGCGATCTGGCCGCCAGAAGTTTCCGACAAATAGGCCTAGCATGGGCCTAGCACTATATGGCGATCTAGTTGTCCGGCAGACTAGCCTACTTTTTGTAAAATATGAATTAGAATATACGATAAATATAAAGAAAATGCGAATACGAATGTTAAAACGCAAAACACCACTAAAGGAACTTTGCTTATCATTTGAAATTTGCAACGCAGCCTATGAGAGTAGACTTAATAACAGAAGCATTTAAATTAGTGGTTTATTTTTGCTCAATAAGGTACATAACGAAAAACCTTTCAATTACAGTGGCTAGCGGATTGCCAGGCTATTTTATTTATTTCTAGATAATGCTTTTGAAAATACGAATAATATAAAAGAAACTCTGGATACAAACATAAAAGCTGACTAAGCACAGAAAGCTTACTGAGAGGTTTATAGAGAGATACATTAAGAATTTGCACGGCTTCTTATTACAGTATACCTTTTAAAAAGAAATTAAGAAAACAATTTATGGTTTATTTATGCTAAATGAAACGCATAAAATTTTCGTAACTATGAAAATTCCATTCTGGCAGTCTAGCGGCCAAGTAGCCCGGCATTTTTTTGTCTTTATTTATTTATTTGGGTTTTACGGCACACCAACACAGTATAGGTTATATGGCGCCAAACAGGACTACAAATTTTGGTTTCACATCTCATTTACATCGAAATAAAAACATGAGGTTTGGAATCAAATAATCATAAAGTAATAATTTAGAAATTACGATAAATATAAGAAAGCGTGCCGCCAATTTCAGCGAGAATATTATTATCTCTTTTTACTTAAGTAAACGTTGTGGCAACGTTAAATGTCGCAACGCCGCTAAATGTCGCAACCACCGTTAAATGTCGCAAGGTTGACGTTAAATGTCGCAACCACCGCTAAATGTCGCAAAATCGTCTGCCGCTAAATGTCGCACCTTTAACGTTAAATGTCGCAAAAATTTGCCCACCGTTATATGTCGCAACACCAACGCTAAATGTCACACTTCCTATTTGACACTATGACTATCAATTCCTTGTGTATATTTTTTTGAGGGAAGAAAACATAACAGGTTTATGTAATACAAATAATTATCTTAATGATAAGTGCTGTTACGTGTAGCAACAAGAGGGCCTTGTTGGCCCTAGATCGCTCACCTGAGTTCCACACCTTGCTTGAACAATCACGCAAGAAAAATATTTGTGAAATTATTTTGTAATAGGGTCAGTGTTTTAGGACAGAAATATTCTGAGGTTTCTTCTAACTAAATACGATTTGGTAATAGTATTGTATGTTTGTGGGGGTTGGGTATGGGTTGGGGACGGGGTGAATAACGACACAGAAATCTAAGACACAGGCACACAGCACCAAGACAATTAATAGAAAATATAAATATTTACATTTTTGAAGTGGGGTGGGGAGAGAGAGAGAGAGGGTTATTTGTGGGTAGGCGGAAAAGTAGGATAATGAGGGGAATGAGACTAAACCAAACAATTTTAAGAGACTAAAAGTAAAATAATTTTAAAAATTCCCGCTTTACTTGACAATATGTACAGAGGGCCACATAGGATCTTTCTCCGCCACTGAAGCTTGATAGTTACCTTATGACTTTAAATGTAAACCTCCAAACAAAGAAAATAGAACCCATGGCTGATTAATAGAAAGTCTTCGTTTTCTACAGCTGGTACAAAACAGTCTTCGTGTCGCGTAGTTGAACATCCTGTTGTGTAACAGGCCTGGATTGTTGCCCGAGCCGATTCCCCCACCCCAAACCCCACCCATGTCGGCTAACTAGTGACTTATACTCATCAAAGTTACACCCAACTATTTTGGAAATAACGTTTTCTCATAATGTAGACCCAAAACGCCCCAGAGGCGAACATTTTATACTTATATTTCAAAATTCCCCAGGGGAAGAACCCTTGACCCCTTAAAATAGGGAGAGTACCCCGCCAGTACCTTAAAATTAAGAGAGAAAAAATGCACCAGAGGCAACCATTTTATACCTGTTTTTCAAACTTTCCCGGGGAGAGACCCTGAGCCCTCGAAAATGACAGGGATAACCCCTCCCATACACCGAAATTTTGAACAAAAAATGCAATAAAAGTCCAGCATTCCATATTTGTATTTCAAAATTGTCAATGGGAAAAGACCCTAACCACCTAAAATAAGGGGAGTGCCCCACTACAAATAGACAAAAATGCACCACAGGCCAACATTTCATACCTGTATATAAAAAACTTTCCCACAGATACGGACAGAGGAACCTCATACCTACCGCACGTCGCCGGTGACGCTTTAGTTTTAAACTTGTGCCCTCCCCCACCCCCCTCCCATCCTCCATCAACAATTTCTGGCCCCCGGCTTGTTGTGTAACGAAATTCAGGTCGACTAAAGACATGCGATACAACGCGCGACAATACGGAGCGCGAGCTTAATGTCTCATCAGCTAAACAGGACTCTATAGAATTACATAGTTCAGACCTGAAGTAAATCTAGTACTGTGGCGAGTACCACGTTAGTGCTCAAACCTTTAGATATTAAATATATAACGTATGTATGGTGCGGAACCACTGAAAAGCAAACGTGCAAATTAGAGTGAAAGGTCAATTCAGCCCTTCCCAAATCAAGCATGCATTACCCAGTCTTATATCTAAGTTATAAAGACTGTTTAACTTACCATATTTTGCTGGGCGACATTTAGCGTTGGTGTTGCGACATATAACGGTGGGCAATTTTTTGCGACATTTAACGTTAAAGGTGCGACATTTAGCGGCAGACGATTTTGCGACATTTAGCGTTGGTTGCGACATTTAACGTCAACCTTGCGACATTTAACGGTGTTTGCGACATTTAGCGGCGTTGCGAAATTTAACGTTGCCACAAACGTAAACGGGTTCATACATATATAAGATTTAATATTGTAAGCTGTGTTAAAATGTCAACAATCCGAAATTTTGATATACATACTAGACCGTGGTATCGACCGATCGTGCATCAGGATCGGGAGGTCGAAGAATAAACGTGACGTCATAAGTAAACAACAAATGCTTTGACGTCAAGACAATGCGATGTCGTACATAATTTACAACGAAAAATTACCAAAGGCTGCAAATATTTGTATTTACTTTTTATACTTATAAAAGTAGGCTGGATTTAATAATTATAATAGAATTGTTGCCTTTTAGATTCGGTCTATATGTGGAATTATCGACCTGATAAAAGCGATATCAACCTCGGGCTGCGCCCTCGTTCGAGGCATACAAACACTAAATAGGAAAATGGCGCGAAAAAAAAAGGTAGTCGCATAATGGCGGAGACAAATAGTCCTCAGTTTTTTTGCTCTGTAGAGCTATTTTCCTTATTTTCTTTGCAGTTTTCTTTTGCTGAAATCACATGACAGATCTATGTTTGACATGTAGGTAGCATTTTCATAATGAATTAACAACATGACAAAAAGATTTATGGAAACTTAGATCATACACCCCCAGTATAATTCAGGGTCTCATCTTTTAGCTGATTTTGCAGTTTGTGTGTTAACTGAAATTATTTTTCTTGCATCAAACATGACCCCTACCTTTCTTTTGATTTTTATTTAGCACTGACAATATTCTTCAAGAAAATGTAGGTTACAGACATTTAAAATGGGTCCTGATGTGTGCTGCGGGCATTGGAAATAGGTCAATTTTATATAGATATCGCTATTATCAGGTCGATAAATCAACATATCGACCACACTTAAAGGCAATAATTGTATAGTATTACAGTCAAAAATAAGCGACGACGGACAACTGTATAATGATAAGGATAATAAACTCTGCAATCTACACATCAACAACAATTTACTTATGTTTACCCTTTACACAAAAACTATGTAGACTGGCTGTATATGTGTTCTTCTAGAAAATGAATCTGTTAAACACGAATTTGAAATAACAAACGACGTTTCTTTTTATATTTCAGACCTGAAGGAAGATTTGATAGGTCTCTACAGGAAAATGCACCATACTCTACCTATGTCACCTTTAATGGAAGAAAATGACACGCCTCTCCTTAAGTTTTACGTCATGCCAGACATAGAGTCAGTGGAAATTCAGAGGACGCGTGGAGGTGGCAAAGAAATTAGATCAAAGGTTACGTCATTGCATGATGTTTTCTACAAGAAAAATGAACCATGTCATGAAATTTACCTTACTGCGGATGCTGGGTTTGGGAAAACAGCATTAAGTAAACGACTGGTTTTGACGTGGTGTCAAGCCAAAAAATGTATTCAAAATGAAAAGAAATACTTTAAAGAGGGAGATATTAGTACAATGTCGAAATTTGAATTTGTGTTTCTGTTGTCTTTACGTGATTGTTCTGAAGAATGGGACATTGATGAGATGATCAAAAAACAAATAATTCAAGATCTAGCACACACTATTTCAACTAGTGATTTTGAAAACATTCTTTCTAGGGAAAAATGTCTGATAATTTTGGATGGTTTGGACGAATTCACACACGTAACACCTGCCTGTAAACAAGGAAAAAGTGACATTCCACACAGGAAAGCTAGGAGGAAATGTACAATTCTCACAACAACTAGACCGTGGAAGTTGGGCGTTAGTAAGATACGTTCAAGTGAAATAGAGCGAAAGTTGGAACTTATTGGACTTAGTAAAACGTCTGCTAAAAGTTTAAAAAGGACTGTGATCTCACTGTTATGTGGTAAAACTGACATAAAAAATCACATTCCAGACTTTGATCGCTCTATCAGTGATAGAGGTATTTCGGATTTGGAAACTATTCCGCTCTTACTTATGTATCTTTTGTGTTTATGGTGTGATGGAATAGAGCTAGGAGCATCTAGAACTGAGTTATATTGTCAATTTGTTGAACTGCTTCTTAAACGAACGTTTAAAAAATATCCCGACATGCAACAGTCGCGCGAACAGTCCCAGAGTGATATCCCACAGTGCTTCGGTGAACATGAACATTGTAAGGAACACTACACATTTCTGCAAGCTTTAGGACAATTAGCATTTGAAACGTTATTCAGTGAAAACAAATAAAACACCCTTGTGTTTAGCCAGTCAATGACAGAGAAACATCTATCCCCGGAGTTTCTGAAATTAAGTCTTGACTCGGGAATATTAACACAAAGCACAGAAAAGACACTAACAAAACAAATCTCGAAATTTTCTTTTTCACACAAAACTGTGCACGAATTTTTTTGTGCATTGTGCATTAGCTGTCAAAATGAAAGTGATGTCAAAAACATTGTTCGAAACAAATGCAAAAGTTTGCAAAGTATTCTTGATATGTCGACAGTGCTTGTTTTCATCAGCGGAATGAATGCAGAAACCATTTCTTCAATATCACAGGAATTTCTTTCTGTTATCAGCGAAGATAAGACAACGAGCAAATATAGATCCACGACTGATGAGGTCTGTGAACCTCTGAAAGACATACAAGACATGTACATTTCTTGTATGAAAGAAAACACGAGCGATAAGGAACTCAAACTTTTCTGCCAATATTTTTTCTTTCGTAAAGATTGTAAAGAAGAAAAATACTTTACAAATTTAGCACGGCTCGCGGTAAACAATAAAAACAACATGGCGTCAATACATATCAACACATACAGTGGTCGTAGTTTACGTGAAATTATTGATTGTTGTGAATTGCACGAACTGTTCCAGATCAATAAAATATACTACTACGGTGAAGAAGAAAACGCAGAGCTTCCTGTACTGTTGGACAAGTCTCCGAAATGTGTCACTGTTAAATCGTCTGTTCTACATGGTTCTTGGAGCCGTGAAATGTTGGAAACATTACAGAATAATTCTCTGTTACAAGCAATTTATATCTCAGGTTTCGAGATGAGCCACGATGTACTGAATGACTTTCTGAATTATATTATAAACAGAAAAACAATGACGGAGATTAGTTTGTGGCACTTACGGTGTATCGAGCACAAGCGTTCGTGTACTTTCAGTTTAGATTTTAGTCAGCATTCAGATCTAAGGAAGTTAGAATTGTTCGAGATACCTAAAGTGTCACAATTGAAAGTTAATAGTCAAGTGAAACACGTGAAGTTGTCGTGTATCAATCTAGGTGAAAGGTCGCTGCCTCCTGAAATGGCGAATATTGAAAGTGTTTATTTGTGGAATGTAAACATGTCTGCTTCAACATTGCGTGATCTCGTTAAGGTAGTGGAGAAACTTTCACACAAAGTCACAGTAACAATAGAGAGGTGTGAGATAGAACCGGAAACAGAGTTTGAACACGTTAAACAATATATACACTCATCTCAGAATTTCCGAGTTATACCGGAGGATATAGCTGGGAGTTTGTGTTTGAAACAAAAGTTGAAAGTTAAGTTACTATATAAACTCAGACATATAGTGTCAATGTATATAAACATTATTCATAAAACACATATTACACCTTTACACACAGACATATAACATTTTTGTGACATACATATGTGTAGATAATTAAAAATAGTGACAGTCGCGTGTGGAAAATTAATTGTTGGAGCCAATTCGTAGGAAAGGATGGACGTTCTTATACATGGATTAATATACAAGTAAGTTATTTTATTTGCTTTTATTTATTATATTCTAAACTTAAATATATATTTTTAACAGTTTTATAGAATTGAGCCCCGTCATGTAAAAAGGGGCCATCTTTGTGAAAAATGTTTCCTTGAGAACAGAAATCGTTCATTGATCTCTGTTCCCAAATTGACGATAGTTATTATTTTACATCTTGAGAAATGGAGTATATTTAAAGTTTTATAAGCCCCCAACCCACTCCACTCCCACACCACACCGGGCCTGCATCTACTAGTCGGACCATCCGTCTGTCCGTCCGTCTGTCTGTCCATCCCTTTCCGATTAAGAACAAAAGAAAACTCTTTACCATGGATAACTGAAACACTTTGGTCAACATACGTCAGACGTCATAGGATGATTGTCTATGGTCAGTTAATGACCCCTATCATTTCAAGGGTCAAGAGGTCAAAGGTCAAGGTCACAATGACCTGGAGACTGAAGACGGTCCGTCCGTCTGTCTGTCTGTCCGAGCTCACTTTTGCATACTTAGGTGGCTATAGGAACAATAGGTAACTGTACTTTTTCTTTAATGTCATTCATTCGGTAAGGCTTTTATGTGGCTATTTTTCTCTTACATGGCTAAAAGAAAAATAGAGAGAACAAAAGAGTAGCCACATAAATATTCATATGTAGGAAAGTCCGTCCGTCTGTATGTCCGTCTCTTTCCGATTAAGAACAAAAGAAAACTACACGCTCTTTACCATGGATAACTAAAACACTTTGGTCAACATACGTCAGATGTCATAGGATGATTGTCTGTGGTCAGTCAATGACCCCGTCATTTCAAGGGCCAAAAGGTCAAAGGTCAAGGTCACAATGACCTGGAGACTGAAGACGGTTTTAGATCGATAACTGAAAAATACTTTGGCCAACAGAAGTCAGACTTAATAGGATGATTGCTTGTGGTCAGTAAATAACCCCTATTGTATTAAAGGTCAATAGGTCAAAGGTCAAGGTCACAGTGACCTTGAGAATGAACATGGTTTCCCATTGATAACTGACCCGATGCTTACAAAAAATTCTTAGTCTCAGTTGAGTCTGAAAAAAAATTTAACCTAAAAGGCGTCAAACTTCTAAGGATAATTGTTTGAGTTCAGAAGATGACCCCTGTTGTTTTACCGGTCAACAGGTCAAAGGTCAAGGTCACAGTGACCTATAGACTGAAAAAAGTATCATGATTAACAGCCGAAAAAGTTTTTAACCTACATGCACCAAACTTTATAGGATGATTGCATGTGGTCAGAAGATGACCCCTGTAGTTTTAAGGATCAGTAGGTCAAAGGTCAAGGTCACAGGCATCTTGAGACTGAGAACGTATCCTGACTAATGACTGAAAAAAGAATTCAATCTTTAATAAATAATTGTGCCAAACTTTATAGAATGGTTGACTAAGGTCAAAAGATGACTCCTGTAGATTTAAGGGTTGATAGGTCAAAGGTCAAGGTCGCAGTCATCTTTAGACTGAAAACGTATCCTGATTAATAACTGAAAAAGATGTTTACCTACATTCGCCAAAGGAAGAGTGAGTGTGGTCAGATGATGACCCCTGTAGTTTTATAGGACAATAGGTCAAAGGTCAAAGTCGCAGTGACCTTAATACTGAAAACGTATCCTGATTAATAACTGAAAAAAAATAACCTTCATGCGACAAACATTATAGGATAATTGCCTTTGGTCAGAAGATGACCCCTGTGGTTTTACCGGTCAATAGGTCAAAGGTCAAGGTCGCAGACATTTTGAAACTGAAAACGTATCCTAATAATAACTAGAAAAGATTTTAACCTAAATGTGCCAAACATTAAAGGATGAGTGTCTCTGGTCAGTAGATGACCCTGTGTATTTAAGGGTCAGTAGGTCAAAGCTATAGGCCGCAGTCAACTTCGACTGCAAACGTATCCTGATCAATAACTGAGAAAGATTTTAACCTATATGCGACACATTTTATAGGATCGTTGCCAGTGGTCAATAGATGACCCCGGTAGTATAAAGGGTTAATAGGCTAAAAATCATAATCGCAATGACCTTGAGACTGAAAACGGTTTCACGTTAGTTACTATAAAATTCTTTGGCCTACAGGCGTCAAACTTGACAGGATGATTGCATGTGGACATTAAAAGATCCCTTTTCTTTTAAGCTCCAGTAGGTCAAAGGTAAAGGTAGCAGTGACCTTGAAACTGAAAATGGTTTCACATTTGTAACTGTTGAAAGACTGACCTACAGACGTCAGACTTCATAGGATGATGACATGTATACATTAAATGGCACCTGTTGAGTCAAGGGTCAAAAGGTCCAAGGTCAATGTCACAGAGACTGAAAACAGTTTCACATCGGTAACTAAAAAAAATAACTTCGGCTTACAGAATTCAGACTTCATAGGATGATAGCCTGTGGTCAGTAAATGACCCCAGTCGTTTTAAATATCAATAGATCAAAGATCAAGGTCGCAGTGACCTTGACACTGAAAACGGTTTCCCATTGATAACTGAACCGGTGTTTACAAGACATTCAGTCACAGCTGAGTCTTAAACACTATAACCAATAGGCGTCAAATTTCAAAGGATAATTACCTGTGGTCAGAAGATGATACGTTTTGTTTAACATTTCAAGGTCAATAGGTCAAAGGTCAATGTCGCAATTTTCTTGAGACTGAAAACGTACATTTTGATAAAGAACTTTAAAGGATGATTGCCTGTGGTCAGAAGGTGACCCCTGTTGTATAAAGGGTTAATAGATCAAAGATCATAATTGCAGTGACCTTGAGACTGAAAACGGTTTCACATTGATTACCTAGGGGTAGGGTATAACATGTACAGAGGCATTTTCTTTCTGTTCTGGTGCCACTGGCAGTGACCTTGAGATTGAAAATGTTTTCACATCGATAATAGAGAATGACTTTGGACCACTGGTGTCAAATTTTATTGTATAATTGTCTGTGGTCAATAAACGAAATATTTATATTTTTGAGGTAAAGTGGTCCAGGTCATAGTCGCAGGGACTAAGTGATGGTCTTATAATTGTAAAACGCGTTTAATTATTTCAATTAAGGAAATGATGAAAGACGGCCATTTTTTTCATGATGGGTAACAGTATAGAAATTAGATTTATTTCCTTTTCAAAATTTAAATACTTTTATGAATTGATAGAAAGCAATTTTCAATATCTCCGAATGGTATTTTTCAAAATGACATCAACTTATCAACAACTGGTGTCATCCTCCTTTGTTAGATCATGAAATAGCCATTAATTATCGACAATGTGTCAGTTTTGATGTTCATAGTTTTATCTTGGTTAAAGATTATAGTCGATCTTTTATCATATTTATTTCTTCAAAATACGTCTATTTATATATAAAACTAGAAATATTACTGAAGGTGGTGAATGTATCCCCTGCACGCACTGACACCGTACGTTGCAATTTGACGCACCCAATTTAAAGTAACAAAAAACAAGTCAATAATGCTGATGAGTAAAGTTTGTAATAGAGCGGTTTTCTTGGTGAAATCTGTATATTGGCGGTAACAAAAATCGCGGAGTTTAGATTTTGCGCTATCAATGTTGACCGCGAATATAGCGAAAATTAAACCTCCGCGAATATAACCCGCTTTACAGTAGTTTAGTTACCTAAGCTTGATTTCCGTCGGCGTCGGTCTCAATACCATGCACCATATAAGTTCTGCATATATGCAGGTTTCTCTTAAGACTTAAACAAATGCTTTTAAACTGCACACACACATTTTGCATCAACAACTGACCTCACAGGACAAGTTGCATGTTAATAAGTCTAGCTTTTTTTGTCGATATTATGTCTGTAACATCACTGTAGCTTGTATTGTTTTAATAGTTATACCCTTTTTAAACTAACAAATTTCGCTTAATTTAAAGAATGACATGTATGCTCGTTTCTCACGTATTATTGGAAAAACCGTGTTCAAAATTAATTTAAACCTTTTGCACCATTAAATTGACCTCATAGGACATGTGACTTTACTGTAGTTTTTTCATCAAACTGGTCCCTTTTAACTTAGAAATAATATATATACCAGTAAAAGAATTAGATTGCTCTTTGGTATATATCACAGACACATCATACATATTTTGTATTCTTTCTTGAGTTTCTCTCAGTGATAAAATTTAAAGATTTCCTTAAAAGACTAAATGTCCTCCACTTTTACCAAGCAGCTACTTGAAAAGAATATAATCAAAGCTTAAAATCATCCGCAGACATTTCTCTTTTCAATTAAACACCAACAAAGCATATATCTGCCATAAGAAATGACCTTAACAAGGCGGAGAAATGGCACTATATTGATATTGACTACAATCAAGCGGACCGAAGAGACATATCCGGCGAATTACTGGACCAAGGAGGCATATCCGGCGAATTACTGGACCAAGGAGGCATATCCGGCGAATTACTGGATCAAGGAGGCATATCCGGCGAATTACTTCGGCATATCCGACATATTACATCAAACGCACACTTGAACCAGAACAACTACATTCATTAAGAATATGT
Source organism: Mercenaria mercenaria (assembly GCF_021730395.1). NCBI lineage: Eukaryota > Metazoa > Mollusca > Bivalvia > Venerida > Veneridae > Mercenaria > Mercenaria mercenaria. The sequence continues at coordinate 7,281,150 of NC_069376.1, forward strand.
CTACGTACGCGTCTGATTTTATGGAAGTAACTTATTCATTGAATGTTTTACAATTTCTTTTACATTTGATACTGCGGAGCTAATATCTTTAATTATAAGTATCTAAATCTAAGCAATCTGTATCAACATTAAAAAATACCAGCTGTATTTAATATATATGGTATTTGAAAAGTCGTTTAGTGTCTTCTCATAAAGTAAATGCACATTATTATAACATAATTTAAAGCCTATGAAATTATATATCTTCTGTACTTTTAATCACGAACGCGTTTCAACACTAGTTTACAAGTTCGTATGTTTTAACATAGTTATACTTTTTATTAATCCCCCGCCACAAGTGGTGGGGGTTATAGGAATGATCTCCGTCTGTCCTTCCGTTCGTCATTCTGTCCTTCCGTCCGTCCGTCTGTCCGTAACACTCGTGTCCGCTCCATATCTCCTAAACCCCTTGAAGGATATTTTTTAAACTTGGGTCAAATGATCACATCATGAAGACGATGTGCAGAACTAACGAGTCAGCCTTGGCAGCTCAAGGTCAAGGTCACAACTCAAGGTCAAAGGTTTGAGCCTTCCATTTTGTGTCCGCTCTATATCTCCTAAACCCCTTGAAGGAATTTAATAAAACTTGGGTCAAATGATCACCTCATCAAGAGGATGTGCAGAACCTATGAGTCAGCCATGTCAGCTCAAGGACAAGGTCAAAACTTAGGGTGAAAAGTTTAAGCCTTCCATTTTGTGTCCTCCTGCTCCTAATTCCCTTGAAGGATTCATACGAAACTTGGGTCAGATGATCATCTCATCAAGGCAATGTGCAGAACTCATCAATCAGCCATACCGGCTCAAGGTCAAGGTCAAAACTCAGGGTCAAATGTTTTAAACTTTCATTTTGTGTCCGCTCAATATCTCTTAAACCCCTTGAATTTTATAAAACTTTGGTCAAATGATCACCTCATCAAAGCGATGTGCTGAACTTATGAGTCAGCCATGCCGGCTCAAGGTCAAGGTCACAACTTTAGGGTGGAAGGTTTAAGCCTTCCATTTTTTGTCCACTCTGTATCTTCTAAACCCCTTAAAGGATTTTCATGAAACTTGGGTTAAATGAACACCTTATCAAGAACTCATGAGTCAGCCATGTCAATTCAAGGTCAAGGTCACAACTCAAGATCAAAGGTTTGAGCTCTTTATCTCCTAATTCCCTTGAAGGATTTTCATGAAACTTGGGTCAAATGATCACCTCATCAAGACGTTGTGCAGAATGTATGAGTCAGTCATGTCAGTTCAAAGTGAAGGTCACAGCTAAAGGTCAAATGTTTATACTTTCACTATCAATAGCATTGGCGGGGGATTTAGCTGTCTTTTAGACTGCCTTGTGGTAAGAGACGACCAATTGTTTTCCCATAGACTTACATTGTAACATTATGTACGACCTTCCATACATCGTAACATGTATATCTAATTACAAATTTTTCAAGAACTACCTTAGTTCTACCAAAATATCGCACGAAAAACATATGAATAGTGATACTTTATTTAAGTAATTTTCGAGTGACTGAGATGACCCCCTGTTTACATCATTGACATGACGGGAGAAATTCGTTTGATAAAACTTTTTTTCAAAACACATAAAATGTAGCAAATATTGTCAAAATGTACAATAAAATACTGTAAATGCAGTGAAAATATATCAATTTTGAAAAAATAATCACTTCCTGGGTTTGTTTACATGACTGACCAATCAGAACGCACAGACGTTACCTTATTCCCAGTTATACACTTACCTCATTCCCAGTAAGTTCCCTATACTGTTTTGAATTTGTGGTCTCTGACCTATAGATGAATGTTTCATATAATATTTTCCAATTTTACATAGATATTGTGAAACATGATACAATACCAAATGTCTTACAAAGTTTCATCAAGAAATGTTCAGTTTTAAGAAAGATATGGACAGTTTACTGAGGTCACCCCCTGTCGATTTAGATGCCCAGACTTGGGCCCTGTCGTCGTCAGATTGCAATTTTTCGTGAAAAATTCAGTTATCTGCACTTGATTTGACTTGGAAGCTGAAAAACGATTCATTCCGTAAAAAAATAGAAATAAAGTCTAAAAATTTTGATCATTCTCTAACATTACAGAGATAAAAATGTACCCTTTTGGCCCTAAAGCTCAGATAAAAATGGGGGATAGCTGTTAAAAAAGAGGCCAAAATTTAACAAAAATTCAAATTTCACGCTTATTTTTGCACGAAAACGTCTTTCTACATCATTTACAACAGATTTGTGGCCATTTACATTACCTGTGACGGCTTCTGACGAAAGTCATGTTTTAGCTCTATTTTAGGTTAGAGACCACCAATTGTTTTCCCATAGACTTACATTGTAACATTATGGCGTGTACGGCCTTCCATACATCGAAAAATTTATATCTAATTACAAATTTTTCAAGAACTACCTTAGTTCTACCAAAATATCGCACGAAAAACATATGAATAGTGATACTTTATTTAAGTAATTTTCGTGTGAATGAGATGACCCCCTCTTTACATCATTGACATGGCGGGAGAAATTCGTTTGATAAAACTTTTTTCAAAACACATAAAATGTAGCAAATTTTGTCAACATGTACAATAAAATACTGTAAATGCAGTGAAAATATATCAATTTTGAAAAAATAATCACTTCATGGGTTTGTTTACATGACTGACCAATTAGAACGCACAGACGTTACCTTATTCCCAGGTATACACTTACCTCATTCCCAGTAAGTTCCCTGTACTTTTTTGAATTGGTGGTCTCTGACCTTGTATCAGCTTAGTGCTCGTCTGGCAGGTCTCGGTAACTCTCGTGTAGGCCGACATCCGGTGTTGGTCGATTCGATGAATATATTTCCGGTAGCTTGTTCTCGTGATTGATTTGAGCGTCTCCTATAGTGCCGTTTGGCCTTAAAAAATTCTTTGTTTCCGGTAACATGCTCAAAAACAATAGGGTAGGTAGGTCGGAATTTTTTTTTTTTTTGGAATTTTTTTTATTAAGGGAGACTTTTCGGAAACTATTTTTTTTTTTGTCAAAAAATGATTACAAATAAGGGGGTTATGTCTTTAGAGTATCAGTAAGTTGATTTCTAACATCACTGGCCATGATTAAAGCATAAAAAGTGCAGTTTTGCATCTTTTTGTTAAAATGTTGAACAAAAATTATTTCCAAGGCCATAAAACATTTAGGGTCGGTCCAAAAATTTAGGGTAGGTCGGGATACCGGAAACAGTTTCTGAACATAACATATTTCTCCATCTTTTTTCGCAAAGCGTCGCTCCTACGGTTTGATCTGATAAGCTCAACAAGTCACGTCTTTTTTTCTCTTGCATTCATATTTGTTTCCTCTACCCTACTGTTCTCACAAGACAAACTGTTTCAAGAAACTTGTTTTCTTTTCAACTCATTGATCACTTTAGGAGTACCGTCTGTTTCATATTGCAACTATTCTGTCAAATCCAGTCATCGCTTAATTACCAGCTGTTTCATTTTTGGGCCGTTTCCTTCAATTTGATCGGCTAACAATTTTTTTTACAAGTGTGTAAAACACACTAATTCGGATAACTTTTGTGCTGCTCCCGATGTTGGACTACTTTTTTAACTTTTTATTTATACTGCCAGTACAAAGATGTGAAATTATTTGTAGATCGACATATAAAAAAGTCATAAATGTCATACTTTTTGTTGAACACGCTTGCAAAACCCGAAACCTCGTATACATATCTACGGCTGTTATCGGATATGTGTACTACGGTTTCGGGTTTTACAAGTGTGTAAAACAAAAAATATGACATTCATTCCTTTAGTAAAAATGAGTAATTTATTCTGCCTTTTACAACTACAAGCCTGCTTTTCACACACTTGTCTTGTTTCTCACCATTATGAAATTTTCACTTTCTACATGTCATTCGGTTAACTAATGACTTGTCATTCAGTAAATACAATATATTAACTAACTACCACGACATTCAAACGATAAATTTAGTGACTCATATTTAAAATTCTATAAGGCTTTAAATGTTATATTGATAACAGATGAAACAGCTTTACAAATCGATGATATACATAATAATATGCTAAATTAAATTAAATTAAATGCTACTTTGAATTCTGCACATGAATGTTTACAGTAAGAGCTTTAAAGGGAGGTAATAAAAAAGAATGGAATGAATAAAATGTTCTGTTATTGCATCAATATTCAGACCTTTGACAAGTATGGGAAAAAGCAATTAAAAGAAATAGGATTTAACAATAGATTGATATACTTTGTGTCCATAATGAAAATTGTGGCAGTCGCATTTTTAAAAAAACAACATTATATGAGCGCCATTGAAAAAAACGTAAAAATTGAATGTTGAACGTCAAATGTCTGGATAGCTCGATATTCCGCGAAGTTTTAATGTCGAATGTCAAACGTTCATTTGGCTAGGACTTGAATATCTTATGCGAGCTATATTTAAACTTATCTAATGCTTTTGTGAAGCAATGCAAGATAATATTTTGAAATTGATTATGATCTTTACATTGTTACATATACGCAGCAAGACAATAGTAAATGGTATTAAAAACGTTAATTATATAATTTTCAATGTCTTTTTCAGGTCCAGTTTTCCTCTATACTTCAGTTAAATGATCGACGCCAACACCTCAAAACCATAGACGTACTTCCTGTATCAAGGCTACGTATACATCGCCATATTATACGTGAATTTACAAATTGCCGCAATGCTTCTAGAACTTCCGGTGGCTTGCCTACACACACCATAACATACTTCAATGGCATGACCTCTTGTTTCCGGCCATTGGACAACAAAAACTTGCAGGAGTATAACCGTATTATACCTAGAGGTCTGTGAGAAAAACTGCTTTCAATTATTACTTTTCATTACCAGAGACAAATCATATTGTTTTACTTAAATTAGTTGGTAAAGAACTGTCTTATTTTTACTTGTCGCAAATCGGTTTTGGATTAAAGTTTTGTACAAATGTATGTACGTTAGTTAGTATTATCATTATGTGAAAGAGTTTCAAATAGTCACGCGCGCTGTCAGAAGTCAACATTTTTTTTTAAAAAAAAAAAGCTTGATAATTGCTAACAATGTATAATTGTTATTTTAGGACATTTAGTCTTAAAATGTCTGGAAATGGCCGTTTTATGGAATACACAATGTACAATGAAATTTGCTATGTTTGACATACCACGGCGAGGAAAATAGATTTTGTTTGAATTGTTTAAATATTAAATGTATTTTGTTCTAAGAAACAAATATATTGTGAGGCATGTTTTTTATGTCGTTTCCAAAATCAGTATTTGTTTGCATAGTCCGTAGCCATATACAAAAACATCTAATATTTTCAAGTTGGAGTCCTCTAAAAAGGGATATTATATGTACTCTCTGTAGAAAATTAATTGTTTCTGGCGGACGGCATTCATAATTTCACAAGTAAGAACATATGACCGTTACCGGCCATTACCAACTTTTAGTAACATCTCTAAACCGATAAAGCGGGACAGATCTACCTATCATAAAAATCAATAAAACCGATAATCCAATATCATCGCTACCGGACGGATTCGTTGATTTCCGTACTAATTGTTGTTGTTGTAGTAACACGGGGGCAAAAATCGATAATTAACAGCCGAATGAAGTTTTAATGATTATTAAAGTGAAAATCGGAACAAGTCGAAAATTTATATAATACTTTATATTAATTGTCAAATAAAAGTATAAGTGGATATGTTATCTAAAATATTTAGAAAGCGTACATACTTCCTCTATACGCGCTTTCTTTCACATATTATGAACATTAGAATATGAGCTTTTGTTTCTAAAATATTTTCAAAATTCTAAATCACTAACGCTTTTCGATTTTCATCGTAAAAGGTAGTAAAAACAGCAAAATTCTCATGTATTTCCGTAACATAAAGTTTGTCAGTAATTAAGTTTTGGAGCCTTCATAAGAAATATAGCTTTTTTTTTTCAAGGTATCCAAAAAGTATTTTTTTTTTGTCAAACGATCTGGAGGCCAGTCGCTTTAAAGAAAAAGAAGTATAGAAACAAGACTTATACTTTTAAAAGGAAATACTTAACCCTTACCATGCTGGACACGATTGGTTCTTCCTTTGCGATCGGTGTAGATCATGATCAGTCTGCACGGATGTGCAGACTGATCATCATCTGCACTGTCTGCCATTCAGCCAGTAACTTTTTGGTAACCCTTTTCATAATAAATAGTACTGTCCAAATTGAAAGATAGACAAGTTTATTATTGTAATTTAGCATAGTAAGGATTAAGTTTCTTATATCGTGCCTAAATAGAAATATCATATTTGCGTGACTTGAATAAGTACTGCTGACAAATACTACTACCATTGTATACATTAACTATAAATATATCGTTACAGGAAAAAATCAACAATAAATAACAATAACTTCATCAATATCTCAATTTTAGAATAGCAGATAATAATAACTTAAGTTTTTTCGTGAAATTTGGGCCAAGATCTTTACTCAGTAAATATTTACGGAACAACTCTATTAACGATGTGAATTCTAAATTTGTACTGATTCTTCCTACTGTCATACGATTCATGAAATAAGGGTAAAAATCGTAAAAACAAAGTTCCTGAAAGAAAGGGAAAAGACTATATAAAGACAGAAGGAAGTGAAATATATATATTACAACGCAAAAACCATAAAACCATAAAAATACCTATCACTTGTAGTAAGTGGGGTAACATATCTTTTATGACCCAGCTTGAAACAACACTGAACGGATACTGTTTACCCGTAGGCAATATTGTAATACACAATAAAAGTCAAAGGGTAATTTTAAGATATTTGTTACAATTAAATTATTTTATGCTTGATATGATTGTGTGCAATCTTGAGACTAAAACAAACAATAGATATCGCAATTTCTTAAACGAATGATTAAAGAATTTACCAAAAACATGCATTAGTTTAAGAATACAGAATAATATATACAAAGGAGGTTCGGAAAGAAGCAGAATTATTAGTCCACCAAGGCTATCTTTCAAATTAAAGTTTGGTCATATTATGAATAATAGAAAATGATTTTTTTTTTGTTTCATAATTATTAAAAAAATCACATATGAAGAAAAAAAGATGACCGCGTCGGAGATCGGACCTGGACCGCCGCGGCAATAAAAAAGTCACCAGCGGCAATAAATGATATAGGTAATATAGGTATCTGGAAATTAATCATCGCTATATTTCTTAAGAATGCTTTGAAACTCAGTTACTGACAAACTATATTTTACGGGAAACACATGAGAATAAGATGCTTTAAGTTTTTTGTTTTTTTTGCGATGAAAATTAAAAGCATTTGTATATTTTATAAATGCGAAATGAACACTAAATCCTCAATAGCGTTATTTTAAACGACAGCAGATCTAGGTTTCGGCGTTTCTGAGTTCAACAATTAATTTGTTTTAATTTGTCTTATTACAATCTCAGTTTTCTTTTGTCAATGTGAAGTTGCCTACAGTTTATAGGCTTTGAGCTATAACAACTTGTACCGACAAAGTCAGGCTAGCAGACGACACTATTTTCCGTAACAGCTTCCGAGTACTTACGGATAAGGGCGGAAAAAGCCTGATTTTTTAAGAAATGTTCACTGTACACACTAAAATGCAAAAAGGACCAAACAAACCATTATTAAATTTAAAACAAATTACACATAACGAAAATGGAATAATTTTTCTACATTTTTAGGGGTATCGAATTTTTGATTATTTGCGGAAAATATCTCATTTTATCTGTTATATTTGAAAAGTCAGTTTTTTTTTACCCGTTTCATACAGAATCTATATGAACTGAGGTGGGTCTATTTAAAGTAAAAAAGGACCAACCAAATATTAAAATATTTAAAAAAAAAATATTCATAATATCCGGAATAAATTAAACTTTAATTTGTGGGGTATCGAATTTTTGATTTCCAAATAGAACTTTTTCTATTTAAGTAATTTTTTCCTTCTTTATTTATATAGGCAAATTTATCGATTTTCCGATAGATCGATGTTACTAAAAGTTGGACCGTGAATATCAGTTATGTATAAACGAAGACCTTGTAAAGTACGTAGCGGACTTTTCATAATTTTGATAAAAAAGTTAAAACTAGGAATTATTTTTATGCCCCCGGCATCTACTGATGCGGGAGGCATATAGTGATCGTCCTGTCCGTTCGTCCTTTTGTCCGTCCGTACGAGGTTAACCAAATGGAACCGTTTCGTCTAGCATCAATACCCCTTACTAGAATGACTTTATACTAATGCAGATGTAACCTGTGGACACTCCTCATCTTCAGACATCACCTGACCTCAGTTTGACCTTGACCTTGACCTCATTTTGTGCTTTATATGGGCCATCTCCTGGTTAACCAAATGGGACCGTTTCGTCTAGCATCAATGCCGCTTACAAGAATGAATTGATACTAATACAGATGTAACCTGTGACCATTACTCATCTTCAAACATAACCTGACCTCAGTTTGACCTTGACCTCATTTTGGAATTTTATATGGGCCATCTCTTGGTTAACCAATGGGGACCGTTTCATCTAGCATTATTAATACCGCTTACAACAATGAATTAATACTAGTACAGATGAAACCTGTGACCATTCCTCATCTTCAAACATTACCTGACCTCAGTGTGACCTTGACCTCGTTTTGGACTTAGGTTGGTTTGTATCGACAAAGATGCCACCGGGGACATCAAGTGTTTATTGAACGCAGATTCTTGTTGTTTCATATGATTGTGAAAAAAGTCTTTGATTAAACAACAGCTGAAAACTCTCCTACGTGAGAATACTTGTATGGTTAAATTGTTGGAGTTACTTACTGAATGGAATGTTTATTTTATATATCTGATTAAAATTGTTTAAAGTTTAACTTAGTACATGTATTTCTACATTTATATGAATAGATGTTACAAAAAATAATATTTTCACCAACAAAAATTGGATTTACTAGAAAGGGGGACTACGGACTATATGATAAACAGGACTATCAGCTTACATATATTATTGTAATATTGTATATAGGTCTATTTTTAAGGAAGATATGTGTTTGCTATCTGAATTATAGCAGTTGCCTTGTGTATATACAGTTGACAGACTATGGTAGATATATTGTCTGAAGTTTTAGCTATTTTGTATTATATATGAACTTTTTTGAGTTTTACTTGTTATGTGTATTTATGAGCCATCCACGCAGTCTGGTCAGGATCTATGCTGTTCGCTAACGGTTTCCCTAATAGCTATATGCTTTGAAGCAGCCCACTGTGTTGGTTTTCTCATGGCACGGCTCAGTATATAAGTTGTTTTGAGTTTTACTTTTTATGTTTTTTTTTATGAAAAGAATACATATTAATAGTATGTAACTGTGGTTTTGATCTAAACATTGGTATTATTGTTTGCACATCTGAGAGCATAAAATGCTTAAAGTGAGCTATTGCGATCGTCCTATTTCCGTTCTCGCCTGGTGTCAACAATTTAAGGACCTCTTTTAATGAAACGTCAAAATGTTGACCTTGATGAAATCTCAGACAAGAGTTCCACTATTTCAAATAAACCATAAAAATATGTAGAATTAATTGAAAACATAATTAAATTTCCAGATGCTCCATTTTCTATTTTTTTTATTTATTAACGTTTCCAGAATGTTTACATCTACAATATTTAGGTCTTTAAAACCTGATCATTTCAGTTCAAACACTTTGTCACTAGGTCAAATCATAGATGTACCAAATTAATACGTTTTCTACCGGATTTTCATAGCACTTTGCGAGAAAATTTGTTCTATGTAATGTAGGTTATCTTCAAATTGGGTTACCTAACGTCTTAAAGTTCCATAAGGTTTTTAGCTCACCTGAACAATGCTCAGGTGAGCTTTTGTGATCGCTTGATGTCCGGCGTCCGTCTGTCTGTCTGTCGTTTGCCTGTCTGTCAACACTTAGCTTGTGTATGCGATAGAGGCTGTATTTTTCAGTTGATCTTCATGAAATTTAGTCAGAGTAATTGCCTTGATAAAATCTAGGTTGAGCTCGAACATGGGTCATCTGGGGTCAAAAACTAGGTCACTAGATTAATTCAAACAAAAACCTTGTGTATGCGATAGAGGCTGTATTTTTAAACTGATCTTCATGAAATTTAGTCGGAATGATTGCCTTAATGAAATCAGATTCGAGTTTAAAAATGGGTCTCTTGTGATCAATAAGTAGGTCACTAGGTCAAATTAAAGAAAAACTTCGTGAATGCGATAGAAGCTATATTTTTCAATTGATCTTCATAAAATTTGGTCATATTGCCTTCATGAAATCTAGGTTGAGTTCGAATATGGGTCATCTGGGATTAAAAAGTAGGTCCCTAGGTCAAATCAAAGAAAACCCTTGTGTATGCAATAGAGGCTATATTTTTCAACTGAACTTCATGAAATTTGGTCAAGGTTGAATATGGGTCTGTGAGGTCAAAAAGTAGGTCACTAGGTCGTATCAATGTAAATATTTTTTTTAAACTCAAGAGACCACATTTTTAGCCCACCATCATCAGATGGTGGGCTATTCAAATCACTCTGCGTCCGTGGTCCGTCGTCCTTCCGTCCGTTCATTCCGTCCGTCCGTCCGTCCTTCCGTTAACAATTTTTCGTTATCGCATCTCCTCAGAAACTACCAAGGGGATTTTGACCAAACTTTGTCAGAATGATGTATTGGTACCCTAGTTGTGTTTCCCCCTGAAAATCAAACTGGTTCAACAATTTTTGAATGAGTTATGGCCCTTTGTTTATTTCTATAATTTACATAGATTTATATAGGGAAAAATTTTGAAAATCTTATTGTCCAAAACCACAGAGCCTAGGGCTCTGATATTTAGTAAGCATCATCCAGTGGTCCTCTACCAAGATGATTCAAATTATTTCTCTGGGGTCTAATATGGCTCCGCCCCGGGGGTCACATGGTTTATATAGACTTATATAGGGAAAAACTTTGAAAAACCTCTTGTTCAAAACCACAGGGCCTAGGGCTTTGATATTTTGTATGTGACATCAGTGGTCTTCTACTAAGACTGTTTAAATTATCCCCCCTAGGGTCAGATATAGCCCCGCCCCGGGGGTCACATGGTTTACATAGACTTATATAGGGAAAAACTTTGAAAATCTTCTTGTCCAAACCACAAAGCCTAGGGCTTTGGCATTTGTAATGTAGTATCATCTAGTGGTTCTCTACCAAGTTTGTTCATATTATCCCCCTAGGGTTAAATATGGCCCCGCCCTGGGGGTCACATGGTTCATATAGACTTGTATAGGGAAAAGATTTTAAAATCTTTTTGTCAGTAACCTACAATATTCAGATTTGGACCACATGTATGGTTTTGAGTGACAAAGTGAACCTTGACATGAGTTTACCTTGATTTTGACCTAGTTACCTACTTTCACATTTCTGTAGCTACAGCCTTCAAATTTGGACCACATGCATAGTTTTGTGCACTGAAAAAAACTTTGACCTTGACATTGACCTAGTGACCTACTTTCACATTTTTGAAGGTACAGGCTTCAAATTTGGACCACTTGCATAGTTTCATGTTCTGAAATGAAATTTGACCTTGATTTTGACCTAGTGACCTACTTTCACATTTTCAAGCTACAGCCTTCAAATTTAGACCACATTCATAGTTTTGTGTACCGAAACAATCCTTGACCTTTACAGTGACCTAGTGACCTACTTTCACATTTTTGAAGGTACAGGCTTCAAATTTGAACCACATGCATAGTTCTGTGTTCCGAAATAAAATTTGACCTTGATTTTGACCTAGTGACCTACTTTCATATTTCTCGAGCTACAGCCTTCAAATTTGGACAACTTGCATAGTTTTGTGAACCGAAATAAACTTTGACCTTAAGATTGACCTAGTGACCTACTTTCACATTTCTGTAGTTACAGGCTTTAAATTTAGACCACATGCATAAGATTGTGTACCGAAACAAACTTTGACCTTGACATTGACCTAGTGACCTAGTTCCACATTTTTGAAGGTACAGGCTTTAAATTTGGACCACATGCATAGATTTGTGTTCTGAAGTGTAATTTGACCTTGATTTTGGCCTAGAGACAAGTTTCGCATTTCTCAAGCTACAGCCTTCAATTTGGACCACTTGCATAGTTTTGTGTACCGAATAAACTTTGACCTTAAGATTGACCTAGCGACCTACTTTGAAATTCAATTTCTCAAACTATAAAGCCTTCAAAACTTGATGCACATGCATAGTTTTATGTACAAAGAACTTTGTCCTTGAAATTTATCTAGTAACCTACTTTCACATTTCTCAGCTACAGCTTTCGAATTTGGACCACATGCACAGTGTTGTGTACAGAATAAAATTTGACCTTGAACTAGTCATTAAGTCTTGAAATTTGGAACACTCAAAATGGCACATTGGTAGGCGCCAAGATCACTTTGTGATCTCTTGTTTGGTCCAGTCTTATGAAAATTGGCCAGAATATTTGTTTCCATGAATAGATAGGGCACACATGTTACACTGTTATGAATTGTTTCTCAGGTGAGCGACCAAGGACCATCTTGGCCCTCTTGTTACTTTTATAGATGGCCCTCTTGTTACTTTTATAGATAAAGCAGCTGTCAATTAGATATTGATATTACGCATAATTAAATGGTTAGAATGGCTCTCCTTTTTAATATTGAAATGTTGAATTATTCAACATCATTTTCCCTTATCATATGACACAAGGTGCATAACTCTGGGACCAATTTTTCATGAATTTTTTCCCCTTTTTACTAAAAAATTTTTGGTTAAAGTTTTGATGCACTTTCACTCTGTCTCTGTTATTACTGAATGGATTTGATTCAAACTTAAAATAGTTGTTCAACATCATCACCCACACCATATGACGCACGGTGCTTAACTCTGGCACCAATTTTTCATGAATTATTCCCTTTTTACTTAGAATTTTAGGGTTAAAGTTTTGATGCACTTTCACTTTGTCTCTGTTATTACTGAACGGATTTGATTCAAACTTGAAATAGTTGTTCAGTATCATCACCCACACCAACACTATATGATACAAGCTGCATAACTCCGGCACCAATATTTAATGAATTATGTCCCTTTTTGCTTAGGATATACTTATATAGTGTTTTGATACATTTTATCTTTACCCCTCATTACTTTAAGTTGATATTTTTGACATAGACTCAGGCTATTGTGCAATATCTTCATCCACAATTGGAGTCATTAAACTCTCCAGTGACAGCTTTAGTTTCCTCAGATGTGCCCATGTTTCACTATCCAGCATCGAAATAGTCGAGCACGTTGTCTCCTGTGATAGCTCTTGTTTGTTTGGTCAGTAGGTTAAAGATGAGGGTCATGGTGGCCGGAACCGGCTACCTAGTCACTGCCTCTTGATAATTTGTTAAACATTGTATTCCACATAGTGACCTAAATGTTTTGACCATGTATGCACGATGTCTGTATTATATTGTTTTATCTGTTCAAGGATTTAAAGGACATTAAAATAACAAACGCCGATTTAAATTATTTCTTAAATGACAAAAAATTTAAGCATTTTAGAAATTTACTAAATAAATTTTCATTAAAGGTAAAACGCTACCTTAATGATTGACTTGTCCTGCTCATTTAGCAGAGTCTTAGCTTAAAATTTAAGGTCATACATGTACTTGCAGTTCAAAAGGGTTTATATTATCTGTTTTGTATCTGCTTTCTTCTCTTCCTTTGACGTTGTACTATATATAATATTTCAGCAGATTTACTTCCCTTTGAAAAGACTGGACTTACTAAAAAAGATGTTTTATCGTATTATAAATATTAAAACACGAGTTTTTTATTTTTGGTTTTGTAGTTGTTATTGTTCTTATTCACTACTATTTTAACACCTAATTCAAAAAGAAAATAGCATGTAGGACTGATTACATTAAACCGGAAGTAGTACTCAGTGTAACATGTGAAGTAATCCAAATGTAGTTCCTTGCTGTTTATGGAATCTGGTACAATGAGTCATATGAGGATGTATTTTGTCTTAGTTTTTTATTGCTTATTGTATTGTGAAAAATATCCAGAGCATTTTCATTGTGAATTTGCTTGAAATTAAGTTTTTATTTTTTGACAAAATGTCTACATACACGTTATTGCTAACAGCTGTTTTCATGGGACAATTTAGAGGATGATGTTTTTTCAGAAAAGATTATTTTTCCTGTATATAACATAACATGTTGATATTATTCTATCTTTAATAAGAAAGTGTATCGTACTTCATGAGTATATATTGTTGTCATATCATTGAAATGCTCTACAGAGTTGAATATAAGGTCTGAATTGTTTATATGAGGTAAAGAATGAACTGAATTGGTAGAATGTAACCAAGAAAATGAGCAGGGGTAAAATGTGAAACGTGTTTAGGTATGGCTGTTAATGGGCTAGTTTGGCCATATTATGATAGAAAATGAAAATTTCAGTGCAATTTTGCAGAGAAAGTGTAGAAAAAACTAAATATATTTCAGTTTCACTGTTTATGGTGTATTTTGTTCTAAAAATGCATGTTTACTGACTAAATAATGTTAAATTTTAGGTGTCAGGGTTAAGTTCAGGTATATTTCACAGTAAAAGTGTGTGATCTGAGTGCAGTTTACTGTAAACAAATGATAGAATATGGCAAGAATAAGCCTCAGGAAGGAGAAGTTGTCATAAATTATTTTGCAACAGGTTTTTCTAAGGAAATTTGGCAGTCTTGCATACGTTACTGAAAAAGGCGTTACGTAAAAACCTTGAACATTGATTGTATCAAACTGAAACTGGTATTTTTTTCATACATTTAGGTTACTGGTACAATGTTAGTGAAAATAACACTTTTTGCGTATAGAAAGTTTTCCTTTAAGGACTGATTACACCAAACCGGAAGTGTCTACTCAGTGTTACTTGTCCAAAATATAGTTCCTTGCTGTTTATGAAATCTGGTGTAATGAGTCATATCAGGATGTGAAAATTATATTTTTGGTTACTTTTATTGCTTGTTGTATGGAGCAATTTCACTGTAAATTTCCTGGAATATGTTTTATTCTTTAAGAAAAATGTTTATACGTGTGCAATAGCTAAACGGCTATTTTCTTGGGGCCATTTTAAAGGGTGGTATTTCTCAGAACTGTATATTTTTCTTTTATGTAACATATCAGTATTTTCTATTTTTGATAAAAAGACATGTCATACTAAATGACAATATATGACTTTATGGTTTATATGAAAATAAAGAATGAAATGAATTGGTAGAATGTAACCTTGTATGTGTCGGAATTTTGCTTGAGTTGTCTTGTCATAAAAACAACAAACTTGCCTTCCGTTTTGATTAATTCTTCACAGAGGAATTCATACTTAACAACCGTTTATCTAAATCACAGAGGAATTCATACTTAACAACCGTTTATCTAAATCACAGAAACCGTTTATCTAAATCACAGAGGAATTCATACTTAACAACCGTTTATCTAAATCACAGAGGAATTCATACTTAACAACCGTTTATCTAAATCACAGAGGAATTCATACTTAACAACCGTTTTTTCTAAAGCTTAATAATACACTTTGTAAGGCAGTGTTAGCATTTTTGTTATACTTATTCAACAGAAAAGTAAAGTTGTCTGTTTAACCCGCGTATTGGCTTTATTATGTATATTTTTGATGACGTATACCGGGACCGGGTAGTGGTCTGGGTCATCATAGCAACAGAATTACAGGAAATGCCATATTAAATACAGTTCATACAATAATTTATGATGTCATATGCCGGGCAGTACTCTTGAATATCATAGGTGCACAACTGCATGAAATGCCATATTAATTAAATACAGTTCATACAATAATTTATGATGACATATGTCGGGCAGTAGTCGGGTTATCATAGGCGCAGAACTGCATGAAATGTCATATTCAATACAGTTCATACAATAATTTGATGACGTCGGGCAGTAGTCTGGTTATCATAGGCGCAGAACTGCATGAAATGTCATATTAAATACAGTTCATACAATATTTTATGTAGTGACTATTGCTATTTGCTACTGTCAGTGGAGTTCAAAGTTACGTGAAACCATATATTAAGTAGTGAAATATGCGGATTTGCAATGTTTTGATGTCTTGTACATAGTTTTGTTATATAATATGTATATAATGAGTTGATGTATGACTTATGTAAATTGCTTTATTTACGTTGTAACTGTTTATACAGTATTTTATGTCTAGATCTATATCATATACATGTATGATGAACATGTTAATGGAGAGGATATCATGAAAATTGCAGCATCAGTAGTTAGATTATTGGGCGAGTTGAATTGAATGATGGGTATGTTAGGGAAATGAAGAAGCTTAAGCTTTCAATGAAAGATACTTAAGTTATTTAACATAGAAAATGTTAATTTTTTTTATTACTGTATATAGATGAGATATTGTTTGTTCAATAATTGAATGCCACACGCTTCATTGAAAATGGATTCCATTGAAAATTTTGTTGCTGTTGTTGTTGTTTATGATGATGATGATGACGATGATGATGATGATGATGATGAAATATGCAATCATATATAGATATACGTTAAATATAGGTTAACTTCTGATGGAATGCATTTTTGTTTTAAGGTAGTCGTGTGCGTTTGGGTATATTCGTTTTGATTAAAACTTACGTGTAGACACATACAAAAAGCATTGAATTTCGGCAAATAGAAAACTTTGGGTCATGTTTTTATTTAATCCTCTTGAGCACAAAGTGTTCGGGGAGAGGAATTGTGATCATTACTGATGGTCCTCCGTCATCTGCTAAAACGTTGTAGTTCTGATTCACATGATAATGTTCGATACCTGAATACATGTGCCTTGACTCAGGCAGCAGTCTGGTTTACCAAAGGTGCACAACTACCTTAAATGTCATATTGCACACTGATGCTGTGACTATAGATGATTATGGAGGGTATTGTCTGCCATAATACAAATTGCTATACAATATTGGTAGAGACAAGTCGAATGCACACGAATGGCAACCTCGACTTTCAATGTTGTTAACTTGAATGTTGCAACTTAAAAAAGTAAGTTTGCATATTTTCAAATACCTGTTTATTATTCCCGTTTATGATAATTGCTAAAAATAATCACAGGCGGACTCAGTCGGGTGAGGGTAATTAAAATCAAAGAAGATATATATAATATAAGATATATCAAATCGAAGATATTGCGCTCCTAAGTCGCGCAATATTACCGCTGCAGAACTTGCGCATATATCCAGTACAAAGTTGATAACCTATAAATATTATGTCCCGTTGATGTTTCAGTTCTCCATGTTTAGGAAGAGTTACTTTTTCTTCATCACAAAATGTCCCTTTATTAAAAATGTTAAATGGACACATCTTTACGCTTCTGCTTAAAATATTGTCAATACATCTATTTTTTTTTCTTGAGAAAATTAATGGAAACATTTACCTTCATCTCAAAGCGTTTGAACTTAATACCTATTTGAAAAAAATAGGTAATATCTCTTCATTGTAGATGTCAGATATTACAACATTCAATTTAACCAGTTGGAAGTTAGAAGTTTCTATTCAGGGTCAGGAAATTGTAATCACCAGTCTCCAATGACTGTGTATTTTAGCAATTTATATTATGGCGGATATTACCTTCCATAGCTGATATATTCTTCTGATTATTGAATACTAAGTTATATGATCCATGCATGTGTATGTTATATAAGTACTTGTAAATAGTTTTGTTCTATATATATGTAAAGGAGTTTATGTTGAATTGGTGTCTTATGCCTATTACACTATTTCCATGCAAAATGTTATCACAACATTTATCTGATGTCTACATTTATGATGAACATATTCAAATAGAGGATATCAAATCAGCGCGGGTTCAATACTGGAGTTTTTGAACGAGTTGAATTCTCAGCTAATAGATAATGCCATTTTTTATACACTTAATGCATATACATTATCTTTATCATGATAAATCATATCTATTTCTTTTTTGTCGACCGTGTACGAATACAGTTTCAATGTTTCAGATCATAAGCATGATATATGCACGGCTGTGCTGTATCAGTTTTGTGATAATATATCATGAAATGTATAATGATTTTATACAATTACAGTTTTGATTTCTTTCACATTCTTATATGCTTGTTTATTTTGTTTCATTTTTAAGACCACTTTGATACATGACCTTGTAAAGGTTCTATGTCACAAAAAAGGTAATATTTTGCAATATGATATGTTAAAATTGTGCAAGTTCTTTTTTTCACAATATATAGAAATATAGAAGTAATAAATAGATGTAACTGAGTTTTGACTTTTGTTATCTGTTGTATATATCCTGCAATTACAGTGTTCTTGCAGTGGTAGAAGGTCTCTGTTAAAGGATAAGCATTCTTTTAGACGTAATTTTAGTCATTTTAATGTGTTTCACCAGAGGACATCTTGTTAGTCCAGAGTCCGTCAATTATAAATATTGAGATCTAGCAAATAAGGTGATTTTTATCATGACACTAAGTTTTTTGTACTTGGTTTCTTTTGAGAACACATGTGGTGTTGTGACAATACTGAATGTCATAACGTTCGTCCTTGTGTAACTAAAGATAAAAAAGAGAATTATTACGTGACAATCCGCATCATTTCAAGCTCACCTAAACTTTGTATATGTGGATTGTTCGGCGTCTATCGACTTACATTTGTCATCATTCGTGCAACTTTAAACATTTGACTCATACATCTTATCCTCAGTAACAGAAGAACCTCCCCCCCCCCCCCCCCCCCCCACCCCACACACACACCAGGGTTCGCTCAACAGAGATAGCGTTGGTCTATGAATCGCTGGTTCGTGACTTCAATTCCCGGACGGGAAGTATGTTCTCCGTGACGATTTGATAAAAGACAATGTCTCTGAAATCATTTATCCTCCGCCTCTTATTCATGTTGGGAAGTTGGCAGTTACTTGCAGAGTACAGGCGTGGACTGGTACAGAATATGGGAGCACTGGTTAGTTTAACTGCCCGCCGTTACATGACCGAAATACTGTTGAAAAAACGGCCTTGACCACAAAACAATCAGAAACAGATAGAGGAACTTTACAGGATTGTATATGTCACGCCGCTGAACGATTTTACTATACAAATTTATATAAAACAAACCAGTCCATTGAAGGGATCTATTTTGACTTCTGCGGCACGGAAACATTTTTAAGCCGGCCTCATTTCGGGTATAGAAAACGTTGGTCGACGTGATGTGTCTATAACAAAGAAACACAAATTTGATGTGTCAGCAGAAAAGATCACGTGTGATAAAAAAATGGTATATTCGTGTCTTTGTTTATTGAATTCATATATTATGATGGACAGAACCTCGAATTATATTACAAATTCAAATCATCTAAAAAATGCAAGATGAAAAGACTCTCGCATAATAAGGGGTTTATATATGTCTTGATAATTTTTATATCATAATGAAACACCAAGAGTATTTTTGCTCTATAGCGTCATTATAAAAGTAGATGTGTCATCGCGGCTAGTGCGTGTATTGACCTTTTTCTTATATACCTTCTCCTAATATTTTTCTTGCTGTTTTCATACTTTCCAAAAAATGTTATCATTTGTATCGCCTTTTCATGAACAATGCTATAATTATTTTAGAATTGATCTGAAAAAATAAATAATTAGAAACCTTTCACCAGCCATAATGAGGTTACTACAAGACACAATCGGAACGCTCCAAAACATCCGGAACCATTATGAAACGGTGATTGAGCGCACTGCCCCAATTTTGGTCTGTAATGGACCCTTAAATGCATTTTTAACGGTAAAATAATTCATTATTCCCCAAAGGGGAGCTATAATTCGGATATAAATTACCGTAGCAGATTTAGTATAATACGTTTGAACTGTATGTTACATTTCCCGCCATTTCGTGGGTGTTGCAGACGGCAATTTACGTTACATGATTCGTCTTATCTCGTTTCTGAATTATTGAAAAGCACAAGTCGCTGACCTGGTGCGTTTAGCTTTAGGCAGATTACTAAGATTTCGACTGGAAAGGCACTCAAAAAAAACAAAGTCGAGCGGGGTTTTAAAAATAATTAACTGGCCCCCCGGCATGTTTTTAACTTTACAAAACTGTCGTTTTCACCTGTAAGAATTGGGGAAAAAGGTAATTGTATGTCTAACGTAATAAACATGAAGACAAATAATGTGTCTTAATTCACGGTTTTAATCGCAACCCTTTAAATTCGATAAAAGATTTCCGTAGACCTAGCCGGTTTAATTTGCCAAAAATTTCAAATACTGCAAGAGAGATAACTGATCTGAGATGGTTCCCGTTCAAAATTCTCTTTTTGTAATTTGCTTTATTATAAGAAGGGTTTCCCTTTTCTGTTAGACTTTTATTCCCCCTGCTTGAACAAAGTATCACAAAAAAATCTGTTTTTTAAAAAGGTTAAATTATCTTAAATGATCTAGTATTTATGAAAAATAACCATGAACCCCCCCCCCAGGGAGCCAGGAACACCCCCGCAGTTTAGATTTTTTTCCCCCGGATCAGTTTAAGACAGGTTAAAAAAAAATTCCAATAAATGAGAAGACGTTTTTTTATAAAACACTATGTCCATACTGTCGCCCAAGAAGTTGTCGTTGATTGAAACTCCACAACTTAAATTACCCTTCCCTTTTCAAAGAGAACACAGGATGCGCAAATGAAGATTTTATTCATTTAGTAAATCTCAAATTGTTTTACAACCAGCTATTCCCTAAATTGTTATCACTTTTCTCTGATTCTCCCCCCTGTCTGTTATCTTCAGAGATGTTCCGTTGTCCCCGGGATAGATAAGTCGGCAAACATCATTCTGACCCAGAAATGATTATAGTAGGTACATCCCTTCCCTTTGAAAAAAAATAATCTTTGAATTTTTCAATGTTTTTTCAGAGTCCCCCTTGCTGCTTACGTAACCTTTGTGCTCTTTAGATATCTTTGAGTTAATTTTTCAAAATATCTGATCTGAAAGGTTTGAAGGCGGTAATTCAATCCTTCGTCATTGTTTCAATTAAATCGCCAACTTCATGTCGTCTTAATGTATCTTTATTGAATACGTTTCTTTCTACTCTTTTTCTCATAAAAGTTTATCATAAATACCAAAAAAATGAAAAGAGAATGCGATAAAGAGGTCCATGAGTAAAAAAAATGTCTTATGGGGTATAACATAAAAAAACATCGATTGAATTCTAGCAGTAAAAGGTGTGATTGAATACACGATTGGCCCAAAATAGGATAAATTTGGGGCTTCTTTCGACTTCCCCAGGGAAAAATTTTTTGGGACCATATATGCCCTTTTTCCCTTTAAAAGGGGCCGCTGTTTTAACAAAGCCTCATGTGTCAGAGAGAACATTTCCTAAATATTCACAGTTGTTCCATTTTTAAAGTCCGTAGTGTTTTTCAAAGTTTAATGAACTAAATATCGAAAATTATAATTAACCGTTTAAAAAAGGGAATGAAATATGAAAAAAGATTTTTTTTTTTTGTTTAAGTTAAGAAAAATAAAATGGACTGAAATTGTAATTAATTGTAGAGGGGTTTACAGATTTAAGGATCTTACAATCTACCAGTGAAATTTTACTCCCCGAGAGTCATTTTGGGAAAAGACAAAATGAGCGTTAGCGGTGTTTTTATCCAAGATGTCCCGGGGGTTAGGAAAAAAACTGTTTTATACAGGCGGGCGTGAATATCATACTTCTTGCCCATCGGGTCAAAATATCAGGGTCACATGATCTATAGATTTGGTCCCAAATATTATTTGACGTCACCTACAGACGTATTTTAGAAAAAAAATTTCCCCCTAGGAAAGAGGGGGAGAGTTCGGGAATTTTTATTTACCCCCGCTTGGGGCAAGAATTGCTAATTAATTTTGTGTTCATTTCGCCGAAAATTTCAAAATAAAATATATATCAAAAAAGAAAAAATAAATGTTTAAAATTTCCACTTGAACACACACAAAAAAACAAACCAAAACAAAAACATCAATCAAAACATCAAAAAAAAATGATTGTTTTCAGCGAAAAACCACTGGCTTTTATATCTCTAAATATACAAAAAAAAATGTTTACCAAAAGAAGTTATGAAAATTTACGACAACATTGACGAATATTAAATTGGTTTGTAAAATCTTTTTTCCCGGGAATTTAAAAAAATTGCTCCGTTTAGCAAAAATGTTTTTTCCATATACTCCAATCAAAATCTCAACGTATTATGGAAGTTGACGTACGTCGGGGGAAATTTTCAGGTCAGGACGCTCCAATATAGCGTTTAATTTTGATGAAATATTGTTTACTTTAAAAAAATGTTTAAAACAAACTGCCAAAACAACTACAGTGTTTAAAGGGGTCAGCCGTTTTCTTCACTTAAAAAAAATGTGGCCCGTTTCATAGGGTGGTTAGGTCTATGGATATGTATGTTTTTGCATTGGGTATTTCTTTTAAATGCTTCTTCCTCTTTCGTTTGGGTCCGTCCTGTTTAAAAAAACGTTTGTTTTTTTTTATGGACTGAGCTCGTTTAAATGGGTCAGCCGGTTTTTGTATTATAAAAAAAGACTTGCCGGGTTTTAAGGGTTTGGGCGGGTAGGATATTATTGTATTTTGTCTCGGAATATTTATAAAAATGCTTCTTTCCCTTCCGTTTGGATCCCTCCATGTATACAAACCGTTTGGGGTTTTTTTTATGGATGTACAATTGAGTTTTTTTTTGGTAATAAAGTTTAAAGGAGAAAAGCACTTTTATTTTATCAGTGTTATATTTCAACGTTTTACGGTTTAAGGAAACTTAAAGTTCACCAAGATTATTGACCCACTTTTTTCACCCACAAAAATTTCATGAAAAACATTTTATAATACAGTAAAATACGCTTACTAAAGTTTCAGTGGCATATTGAGGTCCTTTCCCCAATAAATGTGTTTTTCAAAATTCATCTGCAAACTTATTCAGACAAACTCTTTTCAGCAAATTTTAAGAATCAATGGGGTTTTTATAACAGTAGATTTATCTAGGATGCAGTATTCGGTCAGGGATTTGCTAGATCGGTTTTTCGAGGCCGCAAGCGCCGAGAGTGACCGACCCTTCAAAATCACGAAAGCCGAAAACAAAGTCCCATACTATGTACTTTATAATGACCCTTTTATTTATACCTTTTTCCATTTTGTTCTTTTTTTGTTCTTGAACGAAACCTTTAAAGTTTTTCGATATTAAATGGAAATTAGTGAGTTTTTATGTGCGCTTTTTTTAAAAAAAAGTTCGGGTCATCTTAATTTTTTGAAAATAGTCCTGCGATTCAATACGGAAGGTACAATACGGGTTTAAAAAAGGACAATACGGAATTTTTGTCTGTCTGTTCATATCGATTGTGAAAATTTCAAGCGATTTTTTACGAATTGTATAGGTATATAAAAAATAAAATATTAAGACTTTTTAAAAAAATTTTTTGGCTTTAAATAAGTCAATATCAATTTTTAAATAAAAATTTTTTGTAGATCTAATATCTTTCATGCATAGGTTTTTTCCATCATTGAAAAAAAGAAGATAAATTTTTTTTTAGCGGTCTTTTAAAGCCACTGATTTCTTTAGGGTGTGAAAATACAAAAAATTTAACCATTTTTATAATTTCAATGCGGGTGGAAGGCAGACCATGTTACATAAATTTATCACAAGGAACTGTAGATCTTAAAAACCTGTCATTTCCTCGGGGGGTTTGACAGTGAACCCGATTTTTTTTTTAAGATGGCGCTGTATCACCAGCTTCCGGAAATGCACGACTACTAGAGGCGCTCAAAACTGGAATGCCCGACTCCAAGGGGGCCCCAACTGTCTGATGTTTCTAAGAAGCCCTTATAGAACACCGAAAACAACGTAGCCTTGACGTACTGGCGGAATTTGATGAAGAAATGAAAATCCGTCAACTGTTCGTCTTTTGAAAAAAAAAGATTCTTATTTTTTTAGTCAAATTTAATAAAGTGTCCATATTCTTCTCGCGTTACATTTTTGAGAAGGAAAGGGGCATAAATTTCACATTTTTTTGTTTAAAACCTGCAAGGGGGAAAAACCCCCTTATTTGAAATTTACAATTTACAATTAAACATTGGCAAAAAGCAATAATGTTTAAATTTTTTTGTAACATGTCTGTATAACAAGGTTAAAGGTATAGCTAAAATTTTAGTCAAGACATACAAGATAACTTCTCTGGGGGTTTAAAAAATCTATGAATGTTCAACTGACGAAACCGCCATTTTATATAGGATTGGCACTCGTTGCCTGAATACAAACGTAATTCTTTAATTTGACCCTAAAAAATTTTTTAAGCCCTTTTCCACGTTAAAAAACACGAAACTAAAAAAAGAAAAACAGTTTTCAAGGGAGATAATTTTTTGAGACCCTTTTTTGTATTTTAAAGAACATGATGTAAAAGGGGGGCAAATTTTAACTTGTCAACATTAATATCGTTACTCAATAAAAAAGAAATTTTAGTTTAGATTTGTCCCTAATAAAACAAATTCGAAAAAAAAAACAGTTGTGGCTATATCGTTCACAGTGTTTCAACTAGAAAATTTTGAAAATTCCCAAAAGTTTTGTATGTAACAACACTTGATATTCATTAATATATGAAAACTTTGATTAAAGTAAAGATTTAAAAAAGTCTTATTTACCTGACTGTTTTGAACGCCCTACTAGCCCCTATTGTGGAGCGGGGAAAATTCGAATGCTCTAGCCCTCGGCTCATTTTTCCGTCTGTGGTCCCATTCGTCGAGCTTTTGTCAAAAAAGACACAATTTAGCCCTTGAGGAAAGAAAATTTCTTATGGTTTTTAAAAAAATCAAGTTGAAAATCTAATAGAATTAGGCGAAGCATTTGTTGTCCCCTTTAAACAAAATAAAAAAGCGAGTATATGTTCTTGGCATAGCCTCCCTTTAAACCTCAATGACCTTACGTGGAAAAAAGTTGTCAGAAATTGTTAGAAAAGGTCAAATGCAATTACAAAGCAGTTCAAAAAAATCTTTTAAACAAATATCTATGATAGAGATAAAGATGATAGTCCTGGTGGTTGTTACATCTGTGATACCTTATTTATTTTAAATTAAAAAAAAGTTTAAAAATTTTTTTTAAAGTTCGGAACAATTTTGAAATTGGGACTTTTTTTGCTGGGGATTGTATTGCAAAACTTAAAACTTACCTTAAGATTTAATGCCACTTTTATTTTACCCATTATATATTACTTTTTGCTTTTCCCAAAATTGAATGCCCTTGTATTTTAACCCCTTATATGTTACTTTTTTAATTACCCAAAGACTGAATGTACTTTTATTTTACCCAAAATATGTTACTTTATACTTCCCCAAAAAACTGAAAGTCACTTGTATTTTTCCCATTTTATAATTACTTATGCTACCTTAAGACTGAATGTTCACTTGTATATTTTCACCCATTATATATTACTTTATGCTACCGTAAGAATTGAATGGTCACTTGATATTTTACCCATTATCACATTGCTATATATTTTAACTAAGTATCTGATGTCACTTGTATTATTGCCCATTATTACATTGCCTACTTTATGTTTTAACCTTAAATTTGAATGTCACGTGGTATTTTTTGCCATTATACATTGCTTTATGTTTACCTTAAGATTGGGATGCACTTGTATAATTTGCCCAGTTATAACACTTGCCTTTAATCTTAACTTAAGACTGAAATTCACTCTTAGTTTTTTGCCATTATATACTTTCACTTTGGGGGGGGGGGGGGGGGGGGGGGGGGGGGGGGGGGAGGGGGGGGGGGGGGGGGGTCGTACCAAAAATATTGAGAATCGTCATCTTGTATTTTTTACCCATTCATTTGTTTTTTGAATTCCTCCTGAGTCATCTCCATCATAATTCCATTGTTTCTTTCAGCACGTGTAACTCTATCTTGTCAACTATCACAGTAACTACCAGCGGCACGTACAAAATAACACGATTTTCCGCGTGTCAACGAGGCACCTATCCACGTCACTATTCGCAGTTCACGCACAAATGCACTATCATCTTTACCTAAAAATGAACCAAGACATTATGTAAAAGAGTTACCACGTCTCACTGTCTAGAACATTATTCCAGCAAACAAATCAACTGCACTGTCAATCAGAGTACCAACAGTCTCACTTTGCCTAGGAACACTTTTTCATACCAACATACCATGCATAGCACACTAGCAAGAGTATACGCAGCAGGAAGCTACATCGTCTTACGTAAACATTTTTACAAAACATACTGCATGTAACATAAAGTCTCTAGCACCCGTCCTCAACTGCATTAGAATACCATTTCCCACAAACCATACTGCATTGTAACAGAGTTACATCACAGTCTTCTGTCTCAGGCACCATTCTATTCACAAAAACACTACTGCATTAAACAGAGTATTACCACTGCTCTACTAGTCCAGGAACAATTTTTCACATAACACTTACTGCATGTAAACCTAAGAGTTCTTTACCACCGTCTACGCCCGGAACATGTTTCCATCCAAAACATACTCAGGCACTGTAACGCACGAGTGCTATAACACCGCCTCCTGGTGGGGCGGGGGACATAGCGTCTACGGAAACACTATTTCACAAACATAACTAGCTATAACAAGGAGTTCCACAACCCGATCCATACACTGTCTAGGAACCATTTCCACACCAAAACATACAGTCATAGCTCAACACAGATCAGCATTCATATCAAAATAACGACTGACACATACTCCAACAAACCGTATCGTAAGATAACATCTATCATAGCCATAACCTAACAGACCGTATAGCCGTAAGTTTCACCAATCTATATAACCAAATACTAACAAGATACAGTTATGTAAGTTACATCCTATAATAGACATACTAACGACACGTACTGCACATGTTACAATCACTATACTAACATACTAACATGAACCGCTATGTAAGTTACATCTAAAAATCCTAACTACCTAACCAGACACCGATGTAAGTTACCATCATATAGCATACTACACCTACGAACCGTATGTAAGTTTACATCTATAAAAACATACTAAAGAGAAACGTATGTAAGTTCACAATACATACTATAACATCAACTCAACAGAACGTATGTAAGTTTACATCCTATATAACATATCAGAAAGAAAATTATACGTTTGAAAATCGTCCTGAAGATATACACTCTTTGCCCATTATCTTTCAAATGCTGATAAACTGTATTTATAGCATCTTGATCACTGTTGAAAAAACAACAAAAAACAACTGTGTTGTAACGCGACAAAGACAAAATGTGTCCTTGGACACTTACCTGTGGTCCAATAATTAAAAGAACTAAAAATACACCATTATTTCATCGTAAAAACAACAGAAAGTTAATTTAAATCAAAGTCTAAGTCTACCGGCTAAAATTTCCCTGACCAAAGTGGAACGAAAGGGTCAAATACACAACCAAAATTTACGTAAGCATGCATGTTTGTATCTACTAAATAAATGGTCTCGATTTTCCTATCAGCCAGATCATCTTATATGTTACAGATATCAAGCGCATGTTCTAGTCTGTCAAGGAAAATTAAATATCGCTTTGAACTAATGTATTGAAGGACGGAGGTGGCGTTCTACCCTAGGAACCATCTCTACCTGTTGAAGTATAGGTGTAAATTCTGCCCCATCTGGAGTTTCAAGAAGAAATTTTATTTTTAGACATGTTGACCGGACGGACTCGACACAGACCGAATACACCGCGACGGACGGATCTAAAAACACTCCCTCCCCCATCCGCAAGCCCTTTGGCTCAGGTGAACTAAAATAGCTCTCATGAAACTAAATTTGGCAACATTCCCGGGTGCCGCAGCCCTCTACTGTAATTACCTATCTCCTGACAGAAGAACTATTCCGCATAAATCACACACACGGAGAATTACTTAATCTCACGGAAACTTTCCCGACTATGTCATCACCCTCCTTCGATTCCTTAGAAAGCTCTGTAAAAACTTACGCCATGTCAATTCTATCCATTAGTAATTTGGTGATACGTTCCCGCGAATCGCCATATTAGACGTCTCAAAAAGTGACTGTAAACGTAAAATATCGCTGTAGATTCCAATACGTCTTATGCTGTGTATCTCACACTATCTGTAACGTTGGCAACGTTAGCTGATTCTCGTGGCTAGTTAGTATCTAACTCATGCCTAGAACCCCGCAAAAATGATGAAAACCCCGTTCTACCTAAAAACATAAAAACCCATTACAAAATCATGAGTCACGATTCATACGTTTTAAAAACAGTAAGTGCCATTCAACAGTGTACTTTCTGTAGCAACATTCATATCTGAAAAACATTTGCCAATATTCAGAAATATTTTTTCACAAAGAAATAAAAATTTTATAAGAAATATTAAAAAGCATATCTGACATTCATAAAGCGAGATCATTCCAAATTATAAAATTCATTTCATTCAATAAGAATGGATTAAAAAAAGCAATTAAAGTGATAAGTCCTCTGAACGTGAGGCAACAGACTTCTTCTTTAAAAAGTTGCGCGCATGACCTATATAATTACTAGCCGATTGGCGTTATCAACAAAAAGCCGAAACACACAAGGACAAGTGGAAATCCACGAATAAAAGTATTTCTCACATAAAATCTGATAAAATATATAAATACGTCTTTCAAAATCATTTGTTTTGTCAGCGGGCGTTATCGACAAGATGTTAATTTTGATTAAATTAAAAGAAAATCACGTAGTGCGCGTCAACCTCAGCTTACACAATACCCATTGTTACCTCGCCAGAGGTGCGCACTAAATCTCGCATAGTTCCACACGAAAATCTCCATAGTTTACACTAAATCTCGAGCAGAGTGCGCACTAAATCCTCGCCATAGCGTTCACACTAAATCTCGCGAGTGCGCACTAAATCTCGCATAGTTCCACTAAATCTCGCGCATAGTTCGCACTAAATCTCGCATAGTTCGCCTCTAAATTTCGCAGAGATGCGCGCCACTTTAAATTCCCACGCATCCAGTTCCACACATAACTAAATCTCGCAGTAGCATGCGCACCTAAATCTACGCATAGGCTCCAACTAGAATCATCGCATAGTTTCGCACTAAATCTCGCAGAGTGCCCACTGAATCTCGCATAGTGCGCACTAAAAATCTTCCATAGTTCGCGATATTCGCATAGTCTCGCACTAAATTCTCGCATATTCGCGCAAGACCATATACAGTTGCTGCATACTAAACCCTACGCAAAGTTTTGCAATAGATAGTTTGCACCAAATCTCATGTAGTTGGCGATCCTAAACCACGTTTTACCCCCTCTTCCTCACTCACAGCTCAAGAATTCTAACATGTCATCGTAACATCAGAAAATTCTATGTAATTCTCAGTCTGGTAATTTCCTCTTTCCTTCAATCCTCCTTTTTTTCGAGTCTCGGTAAATACTTCGTTACCCATGTCTTTTAAAGAACCGAGAGATGAAAAAATGTTTCTACAGTAAAGGCTTTGGTAATAACATACTGCTGTTTACACTGACTATTTTTTAAAAATCCAAAAAAGATTTTAAGGGGACGCATTACTTTGAAATTTAGAAAAAAGTGTTGGGGTATGATAATATTAACCTCAAAAAAGTACACAAGGTTTTTGGTACATGAAATGGATACTAGTATTCATCAACTGTTATAAGAGTACAACAAAGGATTGCTCACTAAAATAAAAATGAGAAAACTGAAACAAGAACGTTTATTGTTTGAATTACTTAAGACTTATGTGTACCATTCAAAAGTCAACAATTAAGACTTTGATATTGGTTGGCGAAAATAATAGTGCTTCACCTTGTCCCAAAAATTTATCATGTCCCTACAGATTCTAATTTAAAGAAAGAATGTGAATAATGGCACTGTCCTTGCATTTTTCATTTCGCAATGTAACAAAAAACACATTATTTATTTGTTTACAAAGTAGTGCATAAGAAAAGATAAACGTGGGTCAAGGAATGCCACATTCAAAACTAAAAGAGTATATTCCCACTTAATTACATTAAACATTATCGTTACAAGAAGTCTAGTGGCTTACAATAAGGGCCCTAGAAATTGTTGCGATCATTAATTTTTAACTTGGTAATCATGAACTACAATGCAATTAAATGTCAAAACACATTCAAACAAACATTTTGAAAATGTATTGTCTTAAAAACTTCCAAAAATAACAGAGTAAGGTATGAAAATTTGCGGTTGAGAGTCCCAATCAATTTGTATCATGTGCAAAAGTAACATTCTAACTCTGTTCACAAAAGTTTACTAATATCACAGCGGCATGACAATGATCAAAACGGCGAATAAATCAGTAGCCCTCACCGTTAATGTCATTTGAATAATTTGTCCCTTGAATTCTCCACCATACTATTTCATAAACATCTGTTTAGCACTAGTTGCACGAGAATGGCAGTCATTCCACAGTAAAAATAATGGGGTCTAATATTGTAAATGCAATCTCATCTATACGTAATTACGGATTATGCTGTTCAAGATAAACTTTATCTCCATAACGTAACGAACAGGTATACAGCTGTACCAACACTTTACTTACACTGATTTAAATTAGCAGTTCGGTTTAAATAATTGACTTTATATGATTCCATTTTGTTTTTGTTATTGTTGACAAAAATATAACGGAAAGGTGCACACAACTGAAGCGGAAAAACCGTTTGATGCGCAAGTAGTCCAAGGTAAGTAATATTTTTGACAAATGTCCACAAAATTAATGATTTTCTAATATTAAAGACGAATATCTGAATAGGAATTTCATATTTAGATAAGAAATATAATCATCGAACATGTTTTTTAAAAAATCGTACACGTGCTGACACCTAAATTGTCTCCCGTTTTTATTAGAGTTTTACCTTTCGGTCGTCCGGCGCAGTATTACATTCTTGCAGTGAATCGCCGAGAAAGTCGTGGAAAAATTAAAAACCATGTAAACAAACTAAATATTAGACCACCTTTTCAAGATGAATTTTCAAGTGATCGCCATTATGAATTTTAACCCGCCTGACACTGTGTAGCATCTTAGATATCGTGATCCTAAGGTAATTTCATGTGTAGAATGCGTTCATGTTTATGCCCTTCAATGCTAATCCCACTCTGGGACTTTTTTTTTGTTTACATTTTTCAATGAGAAATCTGCGTCCATCCCGAGCTGGAAAATGACGTGGCGTTAAATTTTTTACATGTTTAAAGACAAATCCTGGTGTGTATGAAACGAAAAATATCTATCCCTTCAACATTTTTAGACAACACTGTATTGTCAAAAAAATAACCTGTTTTTGTTCCTTATACAAAATCTTAATAATTTTGTGTTAATGTACTTTTCACAAAGACCTCCTCTGTTTTTCCTATTACAGTCATAGTAAACTACCCGTACAACCTTATCCACAAAATACTGAATATTACAGGTGTCAGCATCAGATTATAACATTTAGGAATGTATTTTATTTTCCCACCATCAATTTCTGTAATTATGCACCCCTTCCGCATTTCTTATGAACTGTGAAAAATTAGCAATATGCTCCCTTAACGCATTGTTACAATTATCGCTTAGATATATTAGCAAAAACATGAAATGACTTGATAATATGTTAAATTAAAGAAAGTCTTTACTTTTCACTGATCTGTCTTTGGACGCTGTATTTGTGTCACCAGAAGCTTGCGGCAGAGCATTATTAGAATGTCATAGAGGTCGGCTCATCTTTCTCTCTATTCTGCGGTCCCGTGCTAGCAGGAAATCGCCACCACTTAGTCTAGTCTGTGTCAAACGAAGAAACCTTCAGTACATCTTGAAGTTATATGTTTTAAGAAGATAAATACTAAATAATCTAATTAAATGACATTCATTTTTTTTTTTACGTTTATGTATTCAAAGTTTCTTTATTACGCGTAACACTATCACGTTCATTTTTACGATTATGTATTCAATGTTTCTTTAAATTAGTGGTAACCTATTACATTCATTTTTTACGTTTATTCTATTCAAAAAAGTTTCTTTAAATAAGTGTTACTCCTATCCACACATACCTAGTACAAACAGCCCGTAGTAGCACGTACTTTCTCGAGCAGTCTAGGTCATTGAGATCACGCCTAATTAAATCATCTTTACTTAAAAAATAAACAATAGAACTTCATATTTTTCTTCCGGGAGAACCAAAGAAGTTTCCATCAAATCCCACAACAGCATGACAGAGAAAACAATACACCAGCACGCATTATAGAGAAATCAATACACCACGCAGCATTAAAGAGAAATCAATTACACCACATAGAAATCATTACCCCACACAGCATTATAGAGAAATCAATACCCCCACACAGCATTATAGAGAAATCAATATCCCACACAGAGCATTATAGAGAAATCAATATTTATTTTTAAATCCTGCAAAATGATTGAACTGTATTTCAAATATGATGACTAATTTTTTTCATCTAAAGAATTCTTTGAATTATAATTTTATTTTTAAGTTTGATTTTATTGAGGGGTTTCATTCATTTATTATTTAAGTTTCCACAATAGTAATAATTTAACACCGCCAAAAGCAAGTGTCCTGTGGAATATGTGACATATCTATAAGATGTGTGTGTACTGAAGGATTGTAACCGGACATAATTGTGTAACTAATTTTTAATTTCAAAATGAAAAAGGATTTAATACAAAGTTAATATTTTAACTTTACATGAAATACCCACGGTTAATTGAATCCACACCAATAAGCAATAAACTTACACTCATAACGCTATACCAAAATATTTTTTACTGTAACAATTCTCCAATGAACCCAATAGCAATTAGATAGAGAGCTGTCAGTATATACCCGGATGTAGCAATGTGTCACCAGGGGCGTACCTGCATGCATAATAAACCACGAAAGATATCCTGAAAAAAAAAAGGTTCTCTTACACAGCAGGCATTTCAATTTCATTTTTAAAGTTAAAAAATATAAAAGCTAATAGCTGTTCATATTTTATAGAGGGAAAAGTCTTCATTAATATCAATTTATAGCAAATCAAATTTGCTTTTTCTTTTACAAACAGAGAATGGCGAAAAAAGTATTTTTATTTTTTGCTTCAGTTTTCCGTACAAGAATTACATTTTTACATGATATTTTGTGTGAAAGTACCTTGGTCAGTTTTTTGGATAAAAAATCTAAAGAGTTTTCTGGTCGTGCCTTTTATTTCTGTTTGAACGTCAACATTTGCTACTGACAAAAGTCGAATTAATTCTCGCCACACGATTCAGAGTTTAATAAATGCCTAAAGGGGAACGGGCCTACATGCCCGAGTGGCCTACGGTCGGTGACTTTACTTGCCATCTCGAGCGACGATATAGGTTCTAACCTCGTGTGGATAGAAGTCTTTCATGTGAGTAAAAATCATTAACGTGGACTTTGTGGATGTGCGAGGTTCTATCAAGATTGTCCACCTCAGCACAAAGTAATGCTTGGAGTGGGTACCTGGGATATTCCTTAGAGCCGGAAAGTCCCATATGACCATAAAATGACGTGTGACTGTTACAGCTAACACAAAGAAAATAACGCTAATATTTTTGTAAAAGTACCACCCAGTGAGGAACAATTTCTTAATTAAGATAAGCATTCTTGTCTTTTTCTTTAGAGACTTTTGTAATTAATATCAATACACATACTGCAATCTCTGCTAAAATATAACTGAACATACCTGTAAATGCCTTCTGAACGCTGGGAACTTATTCAGCAAGTTTTTCTGTATCAAATGAAGTTATATATTGCTTGACAAGGCCACTCCGGGAAACATCTGTTAAAACCTACATCATAATAATTATGCGTCTCTATCATTTTAGTTACACACATTTTATAATTACACACACCGAAACAACATAAAGCTTCGTCAAATTTAAAAAAAAACTCGCTTGGCATAGAAGTAAACACTACCTTTAAACACAAGAATTTTAAAGAGATGAAAGAAACGCTTTTACATTAACTACAACTGACACACACATAATTCAGGTTTTTATCACTGCACCAGACCATAAAAAAAAAAAGCCCCTCTGAAACAACATGTTATAACCCTACCCCCTGTGTAATTCTATTAAGACCCATGGTCCCGTGGAACGGGAAAATATACTAACTCCATTTCAGTCGCGGCATTTCATAACTCAAAACAAACACGCAGTTCTGTAAATGTGATCAGTATGATATTAAACACGCGAATAAATTTTCTTCCATTGCGTACCGGTCACATTTCTTCTCAATACGTTCTTGTCCTTAGAAAGAAACAACGCTTATTTTAATTTACAGTTCATTTCCCACAACGTAACAACAAAAAACTTGCTTGAACTGTCTCTGGTGAAAGTTCTTCTAGATTATAAAACCATTCTGATTGGCAGATGTGAAAATGTATGTCAACGTCATTTTACCTTACACGTGTATGCTAAAAATGTGTATATTTTGGTCAGGATAAATGTTCAAAATGGATTAAATAATAAACAAAACAGATGTTTACCAATGTATGATTTCAAATTCAAATCACATACAGAATGAATTTTCATTCATCAATTCGAGTTTTTTATAATTGCTATAACTGTGAATAGTTTGCATTCTGTTTTTGTTTTGTTTACATTCCCTAACATGTGCACAGTGCTGGACCTCTAGACCGGATGTTTTCATTAGTGGCGTTCACGCAAGTTTTTTTTGTAATTGACGAAAGCTAAAAATATGTGGAGCAATCTCTCAATATGGAATATTGCGACAATGTGACCGGTGCACGATGGAGATACATTATCGTTTTGTTCAATATACTAGTACGCATTCGTTCGGCCGAACCTGTGCGTTTTTAAGTGGCGTAATATACGATCGGAAATGGGATAGTATATTGTATCCTCGTACATGTCCGATGGTTCTTATAGAATACCTAGGGGTAGGATATAACATGTACAGAGGCATTTTCTTTCTGGTCTGGTGCCAGTGGTTTTTATAACTAGTATCTAGTATTTTTGAGAACAGCCGCAATTCAGACTGGCCTCCTTAGCCAAGTCGTTATAATTAAGGCCTTTGACTTCGAATCTCTAACCCCCTCACGACGGATGCAGACCCTTCGTTCCAGGATGTTAGAACTCTTGTGAGAGGAAGCCATCCAACTGGCTATCGGAAGATTGGTGACAGAGCGAGCCCAGTCAATTTTTTTCTCCCGGGGCGGGGGGTGTCCAAATGGGAAGTAGGTGTTGAGTGGGTAAAAAATATTGTTCGGGTCAACGGAGAGCGTTTTTTGAGCGTTTTAGAGGTAATAAACAAGAATCTGAATCCCATCAAAAATGTAATCATAACTTCAAAAATAAAAATCCAATATTATTTTTTACAAAATTTTTCCATGCTTTGAAAAAAACGAGCATACTAAATGGAGCGTACGGAAGAATAAAGGTATGTTAGCATTATACAAAAAATTCTTTTCTTGTATTACAATTTGAAACATATCGATAAGAACTTCGAGCAATGAATAGAAACCAAAATTTTCGATTTATAATGAAGTCAAATAACGTAGTTTTAAACGCAATTAAATTTCTTAAAAAAAACTTAACAACTTTGATGAACTGACAGAAAATGACATTCATTGATTACGTCATATACAACTGCAGCGTTACTCAAGATATTCCCATCATGACAGAAAGATCCGAAATCAACAACGAGATTACGGAAACACACGGAAATGCCGATTGTAAAACTAAAACAAACTCGGCTCATAAAACTGTGTATTCAAGTACCTTCGGATAAACCATGTTCCATTAGTGTACACCCAGAAGCGTAGGAAGGTCGCTGGCAGTCAGTGTGCAGGATTTCTTCGGGCAGATGAGGAAAGTGGTTTTTTTTATTTTCTTGGTAAGTCAAACTGTCCGCATGATACACACCCGCATCCTTTTAAAAGAGACGTTTACCATCCGAAGATTGCAGTACTCTCTTTCCGCAGCCCTATAAAATATATTTAGACAAACATATCAACTCTTTCCAAATAATTTTTAGGTTTTACCTCCGCCAATTAGAAAACGATCATGATGCTATCTTCATCATTTTTAATATGACATCTTACAGTTTAGTAGACTGTGATAATGAAACTGTAGAAAATGTTAATCAAATTCACTTATAAAACATGCGCATATTCCCTCGTCTAACGCACAATCTCAAGCACCCACCCCCTTCTAAGTAAGTAGTGTTTTCCGAAATGATTAGAACGTGTGTGGACTATCCCGATGTAAACTATATTTAGAAAACAACAAATACAAGCCCCAAATAATGAACTCATACCAGTGTAACTCTAGAATTTTTAAGAAAATGGTTCAGAACAGTCAAAGAACTATGGCCTTGTTGGCTACCTTCCTAGTCTTATTCAACAGTAAGGCTACATTCCAAGTCTTTTTTTATTTTGTTATGTTTCTCAATTATTGGTGCTATTCAAAGATTAATCAACATTTACGGATACCGTTTCAATATTTAGCCTAGAATTTGTATATTTCCGGATTTTTGTTCGTTTATCTTGGTAAATCTATTAAAGATAAATCAAAACTTTAGTGCTACTTACAACCAAGCAAACAGCAAATATGGAGAGTAGTTTTTCGGCGTAAGTTATTTGGTGACACGTTTCCTAAGCATATGACCGTCAGCAACATAAACGTAAAAAATGCTGTGATTGCAATAAGTATTTATGCTGGATCAACTATTTTGTGACGCTGGCAACGTAAGCTTCATCGAAACTTGTGGCAGCACTATCTAACCAGCCTAAAACACCAGTAAAAATGAAAAGCACATTTCCATACAACATAATAGTAAAAAGCACACGTCGCAATTATGTTAAACAACTTAGGCGCTTTCAGAGTGCATTTTTGTTGAAAAATCATTATGCCAAAATTTCAGATCAAGTTTGCACAGAAGAACAGTGTTAAAAATACATTATAAGGTAATGTTTTCCTTTACAGATGACCAAACATTATTTATTACATTCAAAAAAAGCGAGATACCAAATTAAACAATATTATCATCTCATATTAATAATGAATTTTAGAAAGCATTACGCCTTACAAAGATAAAGAAAAATCAAATCAGATTTTGTCCGTCCTCTTCACCCTGACAACAGACCGTGATCTATAGTTATTGTTGTAATGACCTACATATTATATAGATGTGCCGATATTACCCAAAAGGGGGAAAAGTACGGAGGGTATCCGCTTATAAACGTATTTCTTCAACCCCCTACTTAGGTCTAGCAACTACATTTTTTGAAACAACTGGCGTTATACATGTTATGAGTTTCATAATTTCAATTACAGTGTATTCCCCCAAAAAACGTACTGAAAAAATTTTAGATTCCTTTAAGTTTAAGTAATGGTGACGTAATGACACTAACGGTTAATTTCCGTCTAATTACTTATTTGCCGTGACGGTAACTCCGGCATTCTCCCCTCTTCCTTCTTCCGATCGTACATGTAGCTAAACGTGCATATACGTTCAGTAAATACATAGGAAATCCAGAAATCGCATACAAAGATATTACTGCCTCGAGTATCTAAAACGGTTCTGCAACCTAAAACTTCGAAATGTATATTCCACCATGTTGCGAGAAAGACTATCAAAAAGTGAATGAACTTTAAGAATATGACATACAGTGCTTCATTAAAGCTTTTAAAGGCATATTAATTTTGAATAAAATCCAATAATCTATTTGAGGACTAACTTACCAGCTGAACCATGTTTATCATATTTTACCACGACAAAGATGCTATAGTCCGGGCGTAATATATAATTAGAGATGATAATTGACGAGGGGGGGGCATGGCTGTGGTTTTGTGGCCCAGAGTGTGGTTGCGGTCCCAGTATGCGATGGCGTATAAGTACAACAGGATTAGCTGAATGTTATCTAAACCAAAAGAAATGAACTTATAACTAAGAATAGTTACGGCAGCGACTACACTGCATGTTATATTATTGTATGAGATGATATCACGAATGGTATGGAAGAATTTAGAATTTATCTGATTTAGTCTTTGGTATGGTTTGTTTATGTTGAAATTGTTTTTTTTTGTAGTTTTAGGGGAAGGTATAATTGAGGGTTTTTAAAGGTGGTGGTATTTTGTTTATATTGTAGAGGGTTTTGGTAGGTTGTTTATTTGTAATGGAGATTTTATGGGGGTTGTGGGATAGAGGGGGGGAGGGTAGTGGGGGTGAATGGGTGAGATGGGGTAATTGGTTGTGGATGGGGATGGGGGAGTGGGGGGGGTGGTGTGGTGTGGGAGTGGGGAATATGTTTGGGGGTTGTAGGGTTAGGTGGGGGGTTGTGGATGGGTTTGTGGGTGGTGTGAGTGGAGTGGGGGTGGTGGGTGGGTGTTGGGAGTGGGGGGGGGAGTGGTGGGGTGAGGGGGTGGGTGGGGTATGTGGTAGGGGGGTGAAGAGGTTAGGGTGGGTTGGTTTGGGTGGGGTGTGGGGGGGTTTGTGTGGGGGGGGTGGTTATGTGGGTTGGGGTTGATTGTTTTGATGTGGTTTGATTGGGTTGTTTTGGGTGTAGAGTTTGGTTTTTGTGTTGTTTGGGGGGGGGGGTTGGTGGGTTTGAGGTGGGTTTTTTTGGGTGATGGTGTTTATAGGTGTGTGGTTGGGGTTTTGGGGGTTGGGGGGTGTGTGGGGGGGTGTGTTTGGGGGTGGGTGGTGGGGGTTTTGTGGTTGGAGGGGTTGGGTTTGGGGGGGGGTTTGTTGGGTAGAATGAAAGTGAATAAATTATGGATTGGTGGGGGTTTGGATGGAAGGTTAGGGATTGGTTTATTCAGTTGTAGTTTTGACATTTAAAATTTAAAAGGTTGTGGAGCTTGCCTCCTAATGATGTTTTGCAGAAAAGATATGTAAATAATACATCAAACAAATGTTAATCCTAAATCATTCTGACAAAGTGGATTATGAGTATCGTTCTGTTGCCAAGAAGACAAGAAGGCAAGAAGACAGAAGGCTGCAGGCAAGAAGGCAAGAAGGCAAGAGGACAAGAAGCAAAAACAAGAAGCAAGGAGAGCAGGAAGCCAAGACGGGCAAGAAGACAAGAAGGCCCAAGACGACAAGAGGGCAGAAGGCAGGAAGACAGGAAGGCAAGAGGCAAGAAGACAAGAGTGCAAGAAGACAAGAAAGCAGAAAACAAGAAGGCAGGAAGCAAGAAGGCAAGAGGAGAACAAGAGCCAAGAAGGCAAAGGAGGAGGAAGCAAGAAGACAAGAAACAAGAAGGCAGGAAGACAGGAAG
The DNA here is from genome assembly GCF_021730395.1 of Mercenaria mercenaria. Classification (NCBI taxonomy): domain Eukaryota; kingdom Metazoa; phylum Mollusca; class Bivalvia; order Venerida; family Veneridae; genus Mercenaria; species Mercenaria mercenaria. Next base: position 7,320,576 of record NC_069376.1, read on the forward strand.
GGGCAATAAGACAAGAAGGCATAAGAAACAAGAAGTCAGGAAAAACAAGAAGGCAGGAAGACAAAAAGCTTAAAAAGGCAAGAAGACAGAAGACAGAAGGTATAATGGCAAGAAGCAAGAAGAACAAGAAGGCAGTAGTTTTGCTGCCTATATCTTGTGTAGTGGAAGGGTGAACAAATTGTTTCCAACAGAATGAAAGGTGTCAGCAAACAAAACCCTTTCCGACCGAAGTTAAATGTTTCCTTCCTTCAAACAACGATACATTAATATTCGGGCATCAAAATACGTCATAGTGGTGGCCTTTAAGACTGTAATGACCACATGGTAAAAGTCAATGAAGTGTTGAACAGCATTGTTCAATTTTTCAATGAGCTCGATATCTATTGTGGCATATTTCTGCCACAGGAAAGCTAGTACTATCAGATATTTGTAAACTTTCCAGGAAATGTCTGCTTTTTTGTGAACATATTTCAGCAATACATAATATTTTCTAAATATTTTTCTATTTTCTGCTAGCTTAAGATCTTCAGCGCTCTCGGTTTATATACTGGATTTGGTAAAGCCGCAACTATAAAAAAATATATATAAGCGGCATTTAGAGTTTTGGAAGCCAGGACTTATTTTCGGCAAATGTTTTAGAGCGCAAAATTTCGGCGATAATGCTTGGAACTGCCACGAGGATGCTCGGTAACTATCTCGATAATATTTTCACATTTCCAGCAAATTGTGCATTTTGTTCCTGAAAACATTATCACAATAAATTATTTTTTTCCGCGATATGTTTTCTATTTCCGGGAAAACTTTAGGCATTAACATAAACTTTTCTAAAGTTCGAAATATCACGATAATTTCTGAAAGTATCGCGAAAGCTTATCTAGATAATAAACGGCAGTTGTGGGCACTAAAACAAAAGGTTTTGAGAAAATAATGTAAAGTATCGCAATAATATTTTAGGAAACCTTCCACTATTGAGAAAATATTTTCAGAAAAACCTTCGCTTTTAACAACAATATTTTTTTAAGTGATCGCGATAGCTACCTACTATCTCGTGGCAGAATAAGCCCACCATACTGGCCAGTGCCTAAAACCCCCGGACACTTTTTGGTGATTTTATGACTCAGAACTTTTGCAATTCCGAAACCGCACGTGGCCTCACATTTCAAAGTAGTAATTTTAGTTTCATTATAAAACTCTATGCAAAAACACACAAAATCGTAAATTGCTATTTCATCATAAAAAATCATCCGAAGTGGGCCAGTAAAAGCTGCAAAATCGACCTTCAGAGTGCTTTAAATATTTCGGAACACTATTTCGTTAGAAAATGCAAAGAATCAGTGCTCCAAACAATAAAAATGAACAGACTTTGTTTGAAACAAAGCAATAGAATTCAGTCCTGTAAATTTTGTATACAGACATCCCTCTCCGCTCGATTGAGTTTTATTACCTGTTAATCACGTGATCATATGACTAGTTTCCTAATTTAATTGTATAACTGCCAAATATAACATAATATAAAATGCAATCAAATCTGTCGTATGCGGAAATTAATGTTTACCCACATGCAGATTCTGTTGATTCGTTTTATAACTCTTTGATGCAACTATATGCCACTATACAGACTCACGACGTACGGCACGGTCAACGCCGAGTTTATCTTATGAATTGTCTTCCCTTGTCAAAAATGCTGGCATTTTCTTCTCTATTGAATTAATATTATTATATAACAGAAATCGGTTAAATTTTCTTATATAAATACTGAGGGTAGTACAGAAATGTAAAACATGTTTTACCATCAGTTTTGATCAACTAAGAAAAAGAGTCGTCGGCAAACAGGAATACTTGTTTTCTCATTAAATTAGTACCTTGTCGCAATCTCAAATAACTGGCGTGCGCTGTATGACCGTCATTCGCCCCGCACACACAATGTTTACTTTTAGCGGTGGCGGATATTTGAAGGTAAATATTCTCCGGAAATACTTACATTCACACAGCTGTTTTGTTGACGAACTGTTCACAAAGCGTTTCGCTGTGTCCGAACAGGTTCATTCCAGTAAAACATCACGACCGCAAAACGATTTTTAATGGTGTCCGGATTTAGGCACTGGACCAGTACGTGTCCTCCGGATTTTTCTTCTTTTCCGGTCACGTGTATATTCCGATAAGGGACTTATGAAGGGGGCACATTTCTGGGACAGTTCAACTCCTTTAAAATAACTCACCCATTTTTAAAAGCTGTTACATGTCTCCGGTCTTATGGCACTTGCAACAAGTACCCACAGCTTACACCATTACATACTACTTGAATTTCGTTTACTTTTATTTCTTACAAATGGCATTCCTGTTTTAAAAAAGGGGGACAACCTTTTAAGAATAGTTTAAGTATCCAGTTTTCTACGGTACAGATTGTTCAAAATGTCTGTAACATATAGGTTATTTTTAAAAAATGTTGTTCCGTGTTCTAAAAATTCGTGGTTTTTGAGATATATTGTTCAATTTAATGTAAGGTTTCAGTGCACTGTGACATTTTCCGTTTCTGTTTGCAAAGATGCCACTTTCCCGGTCACTTTTATTTTTGCTGCACGATATCGAGAAAATGATTTTCATAAAATCTTTCACGGACTTTAGAGCACGAAGCTTTTATAACATACATGTTTCCCTCTGTTACTACAAAATTGTACAAGAAATAATACATTTCTTGTAGTAGGAAATTCCGCGCGCTGGTATTATACAAATTAAAATATTTAACTGCAACCGTGGTTAAGCGTGAAAATCGCGACTATCCTGTGACTTTTCGTGGCTGCGTAATTAATGTTTCATTGTAGGTAGAAACTCCACTTACTGTGTTCTTCGCGTAACTTTGAGTCTTATTATGTAAAACCACCAAGCGAGTAAAACAACAAAATAATGGATTCGTAATTTATGAATCCATGTTGCTTGATAATAGTTTTTATTTTTTATTTTCTTATTTGCTTTGGTTTGACGCTGAATTTTCCACGATTAATTCAGCTAGGTAAAGCAGGCAATTAACCTAACAAGTGTTTCCTGGAATTCATCTGTAACATGTACAAACCGATCTCCACCAAATACTGCAAAACTCCCCACATGATCATAGTGAAAGAAACGTATGATTCTGCACAATGTCTTCTGAGTTTTCCATCATAATCGCACAGAGAACATACTGCACGCTCGAAGTTCGAAAACTCACGCCCGGGCGAATCGGCGTTCACCCAGAGAAAATTAGGCAGTTTGACCCCGATTGAAAATGTTAAGACAGTTAGTATATTTTTCTCAACAAGCACTACAAATTCAACACAGACACGCGATAACACGGAGTAACTCCGCACTTGTCATTTGTTATACAACATATTTTTCCATTCACGTAAATGAAGACTGGTAAGAATGAAGGTGTTACTTACATTGCTAACTATAACCTCTGCTGTTAAAGCAAACCTGGCTCTTAGTTGCGGAGTCCGTTTCGAGTCCCGGTCAGAGCATGAATATTTGCATCTGCTTCAGCATCTATTTGGACTGTATATATAATTTTTATATCCAATTTTGAGAAATATTCCAACATCTGACGGGTGTGGATTATTTTAAAGGCTGAACACCACTAAATTTAGGCTGTTTTTGTAGAAAATTTCTTACTTCATAACAGTTCTTCCGAGCATTTATCTAGATTATCAAATTTTCGAAACGTACCATTTCATAAAGACCTTTAACGCTTTAGAAAAAAAAACAAAAACACAAAGAAAAGGATTGTAGACTTTTATATCAGAAACTACAGTTCGTTAAATGCAACCAACTGTATTTTCTTCCCTTCCGCTTCTTTCAATTTTTCTTTTCACGTGAATTTTCAGGCCGCCAATTTTAAACCATTTTCCTGCCTGCAATAGAAAGGTAGCAGGGGTAACACTGAGATTCGAAAATTTTTGGACATAGACAGCCCCGCTGTCATGTAGCGAGTCGTAATAGTGCACTTCCCTAAGGCCAACCAAATAATTTGTTCCGTTCGTGTCGGAACGTACCGCATCAATACTTTCATTTCCCGAGAAATAAAAATTCACTTAACCCGCCGCGCGTGCATAAAACTGTCGCGATTTTTTTTATCTGATTACGCGGTCTTATGGAATGAAAACGGTAAAACAGTTTTAATCGCATTTTAATGCGTCAAAGTGATTATTGAATAGGAATTCAGCGTCCGTAATACATGTACTGAATGACCCAAACTCAAAAAAAGCCAGGAATTATGTGTAGTTCCATCATGTTGTTTTAAATCTCGGCATGGTCTGGTAACTATTGCCACATATGGCCTTCGATGTGCCGGTAGGTGACGAAGTAGGCACGTTTACGATTGTTCAATACAGTGAAAAGAACAAAGCCCGACTTGTAAAGACGTACGGTGCACGGGGATTCAAGTTGTAAAATACTTGGCTTTTCACATTAAAAATTAAAACTGGCGATGATTTTGTTCTTTCAAACACTACTATAATGCACATTTATAATTCAATTATCAATATTGGAAACTATAAGCGGGACGCTTGAGTGAATCCAATAAAAAAAAAAAAAAAAATTACTAGAGACGCGAATAAAGCCCGATTTCCATCTAATACCGCGAATTTTCAACTCGTTAGAATACTAGACAGGAACAAGAATAACTTGTCCTGCTGAAGTTTGTTCGTAAGAAACTTTAATTTTGTCGAACGTCACCCTGAAAATTATCACCGCGATGCAGCAGTTTCCGGGAATTAAGGTAAGAACATATTCCTGCAAGCTGAAACGGTAATATAGTTTACTTTGACATATATACACGTACACGTACACATTACTATAGACAGAAAAATCTTATTCCTTCGGTTTTCCCCCCGTATAAAAAATCTTTGCATCAACTTAATTCGAAGTGAAAGGAACTCGTAATCAGCAAAAAATGTCATATTTGTATACCTTGCTAATACTTTATTTGCAGACGACTTCTACGAGACTGAACAGTGACGTTTGTTCTCACCTTAACATGTGGCGCTGTATCATACAGTCTTCCAAGGAACGTGGACGACTACAATTGGGCGCCCCATCGTCTGATTTTCCCAGAAATGGTATGTTAGTTTCCCCGCCGGAAACGAACTAGTGCACTGTTTTAATATAGCTGAAAACTGAAGGAGGAAGTTCTAAAACTTTGGGTTTCAAAAACTTGGGAACTGTTCATACAACCATAGTCTGGCTAGATTTAATTTTAACTAGAAAAACTTTTTTTTCCTAAATTTTTACTTTCTCTTTCATCTGATCCTCTTTGATCTATCTCATTTTCTGAGAAAAACGGGATATAATTATACAAAACTGAAGTGCCTTATCGCTTATATCCTGTAAAAACATAGGTCTGAAACGACTAAAAACAATATTATAGGATAAGATAATAAAATTCCTATTTGTCTCAATGTTATACCTTCATTAAATGAACTGCTATATAAAAACAAATAACGAAGGTTTGACGAAATGTGATTTGTCATTGTTTTCTATAACTTGGCAGACGGACGCATCACTTACTTGTACATCCCAACTTTATAGAATCTGACTCACTGAATATTACGACGCCGTAAACACGTAACCTGGTTATCCCCACTAAGTCAATAACTGACAGTCCTCTTAGTGCCAAGAAGGGAAGCTACATAACAATTATGACGCACCAGGGATCGGACCCACGACCTCCCGCACTCGAGCCGGGCGCACTATCATAGGAACACCATGCACCCTTAAATATATCATCCAAAATATGAAATGTTTCAATAGTGTATATGTTTGTAAATAAAGTTACTTTCACTGAGTATGGTACTTTGAAACGCTGTATTAATATTGCTATAGGCCTATATGTCGGCTCATCTCCCAATCTGCGGTACGTGTTGCTAGTCATTCTTCTGCGCCAGTTAGATTCGCCCACATTGTCGAGCTGTTGTCCCCAATACAGAATCAACAATTCAACATGTTGTTTTAGATGAAAAATAATTCACTGCGTCAAATAAAATAACTCGGACCAGAAATCTTAACGTATTCCATGAATTATGGAAAAACACTATATTTTATTATGAAACGTGTTTCGTAAGTTTAGCTGTGAAAATGCTACACGCTTATTATCAAATTTGAATTTGTTCATTATTAATATTCTCTTTGAAGAAAAGCCTTAGTAAACGGTGTACAAGTCCTGATTTTTGTCCAAACAATGATCAGAAAATGTCTTGGAAAAGACAAGATTCAATCGTATCCTAAACAGTTTTTCCTAAAATACTTTTTTTAAAAGAAAAAATCTATGCTAGCAATAAATGACGACAAACTTGATAGTTTTACATCTCTGTGGTTATTTTTGTTTATTTTCAAGAATGTTAAAACAAACCCTGTATAAGTTTTCCTGAAAGTGCGGAATAATTTTGAAAATGAGAACTTAATTTCACGACAGATGGATTTATTGTAAAAATATCATACTTACCTCAGTTTCCCCGCTTAAAATTTACCTTGTGTTTCATCCATGATTTTTTTGTCCGAAAATTCTGGTGAGTATTCAGATTTCTTTCCAGCACAAGTGGACCTGTCTTCTTTTATAGCACTGTATGATTTAAGTGCAAGTACAAAGAGACGATTTTTTTCCCCGTCAATTCTAGTCACCGTGATCAATCCGCAAATATATCCTCTTTACCTAAATAACACCAAAGCTGGTATGCACATATATCTTCCGATAGAATAAAACGGCCCCGACCCACAACCTCACTGACCGCCCATTTCACCTCAGCGGTACGAGCCACAATTATGGTATCCCGTTCCCACAGATAAGTAAGTTCAATATGACAGGCTACAAAAAAACTATCAATGTTGATGCCTGGCAATGCTCATATATTTTAGGGTTTCATTTGAAATTGTATTATTTACTGAAAAATCTAATATAAAATACATGACAAAATTTTAGTATTACAGATTTTTTTACAGAAAAGTAAGTTATTACAGTGTAAAACTTATCATATCGCCAACAAAACCAATGAATTATCATGATTCTTGCATATTATCTATGGTCATCTTATTCACAAATTCTTGTCAAGCAGTCACCAGTTGACCCCTTTCAAATAATAATTATAATAAACCGTTTGTAGAAGCATTGTCACGTGATAAATATTTACGACAACTGAACAGCAGGTCCCTTGTTTATTCATTTTCACACAATGGGATAAATTATGTATGCTGCTCTACGAATTTTAAGAACACACCGTTTAAAAGAATTCAAAGGACTATGGTTCTATGGTATTGCTACATCCTAGTTTAAACGCAATAATATTTCCAAATACTTGGGTTTTATAATCCAACGATTTATAATCCTACAATTACATGTTTTCCTCAGTAGTTGCAGTTAACTAATGTCATCTTAACCCGTAGTTGTATTCGTTTTTCTAGGTGTAATTTATATCTTAAAGATAAATCAAATAGCCACGACTTACACATCTCAAGCCGAACAGGCAAATGTTGAGAATATTTTCCTCGGCGTTCGTATTTGGGCCACGTTTCCTAATCCTATTGACGTCCGCAACGTAAACGAAAAATAAATGGCTGTGGAAGTAATACGTCTCTATGCTGTTTCACTATTTGTGACGTTGACAATGTTAAACTTCATCGGTACTTGTGGCGGCACTACACCATCCTAGATATCAGAAAACGATAAAACCTTTCCAAACCACTTAACTATGTAATGAAGTCAGACGTCGCAATCACTTAAACAGACTTAGCGCCTCCACAGCGCCTTTCTTTCGAAAAATAAAAACATCATGCCCATATTCAGATCAAGTCAGCACAGAATAACACAGTTAAGAAGATACATAAAATTAGTCTTGTTATTAGCTAAAGATACCAAACATATTTTTACTTTACAAAAAGCGATATATCCAAATTACAATTTCATATCATAAAAATAATGAATTTTAGGAAAGCAATTCCGACGCCTTAAGAAATAAACGAAAAAAATCAAAATAGTCCGACCTCTTCACTGAGGCACAAACGTATTCTAAGTAAGTTTGTCAAATTAGGTTTCAGTGTATTCAAAGTACGAAAAGATGTGAGATTCCTTTGAAGTTAAGGTAATGGTGAACGTAATGACACTCCGCAATTCCGTCCAATTACGTATACTGCCGTGACGCAATTTCGGCAATTCTTCGGTCGTGCATGTAGCTGAACAGACTTTTCCATAATAACCGAGGAGTACCGAAATCGTGTACAAAGTGGTGGGGGGGGGGGCGGGGGGGAGGGGGGGGGGGGGGGGGGGAGGGAGGGGGGGGGGGGGGGGGGGGGGGGGGGGTGGTGGGGGGAGGGAATGATTATTATAATAACGGGTTCCGTAACCTATAACCTTAAATGTTTTATCTCTCCATGTTTGGTGAAAAGAAGAACTGCCACAAAGTAAATATTACAGCGTTTATCAAGCTTTTAGAGGAACATTTGAATAAAATCAGATAACCAATTGAGAAACAAAATAAAGCTTCACCATGTTATTTATCATAAATCTTACCCACGACAAAGATCACGGTGGGGAAACCACGTGACTACATCGGATAACGATGCACGAGCAAAAGTGCTAAAAACTAAGGCCCGCGTCAGGTATGTTTTTTGATTTTTCACTATAACTTTTTGATCTCGCCATTGTTTTTTCAAAAACAAGATATCGTGCATAAACCCCGCAATAAAAAGCTCTTTCAATCCGGATATATGTAACTTGATGCAACTCCCTTCCCGTTTTTACGTAATCCTTCTTGCCCAACCGATCGACAGATGCAAAATATTTGTGGTAACGAGAACACCGTCAAGTTCACAAGTAACGCGCACCTAGCACAGATTCTGCAGACAGAATTTTACGCTGTGATGTCAGGTTTAACAAAATAAAGCTGTCATCAGTCCACAGTCCTGTCCCAAATATTTAACCATGACTATTCAGGTAATCATTAACGATATCGAAACACAAAGGTGCTGTAACGACACTGTTGCGGTTTCAGGAGGTTGACGTATCCACGTCATTTTTCCCCAGAGGGTAACGTACCACGTCAAAACTATTTATCATGCATGTAGAACATCTTTGTCTTTAAAATGACTGAACTGTAAACATTTTGATATTGTTAAAACAAAAATGATGCAGATGCTGGGAACAGGCTGTTTTTCTTTCGTGGTTTAGTATATACAGAAATGCTACAGTGAAAATGAATAGCAATTGAGGAGTTTTTATGGTCTCATCGTGATGTTATTTGAACCCCGAACACATTTGTTAGTCAGTTGCCATTTAATGTCAACTTTTTTTTCTCCAACTAACAAAATTTAATTAGGTTTCAAGGGCATAAACCATGTCCGTCTGGTCGCAAGGGTTTAAAATCAAATCCATATGTTCAAATCTTCCTTGATGACCCTGAATCTGTAAAACATTTTTATATTGTAAATGATGCTGAAATTAGTATAAATTCTGAACGATAACTGGAACGAAGCATGCTTGATCACCATATTTTTCTTGTATTCAAACGTTACCATTCAGACATCTTTTTTGTTTAAAAAAGACAGCATGCACCTTTATTTGAATCATTGACAAACTGTTTGATGGGAGGTTCTATCATGCCAAAAAAAATGTTGACCCATAACAATCAGCCAATAATATAAACAACTAGTCGTATTCACATTATCGTGCGGGAGTAATGTTCATTCTTTCTGGTGGGTTAGTGACAGTTTGATTGTCAGCTAGTTATTCATTTAGAACCTCCTTCAAAAAAAACTTTTATGGAAACACCATATCAGTATTGACCTAAATTTTGCCTATCTAAGGAGACATAGTCATTCCAGGGTTATTAAATTTATACAATGCTGACATAAGCTTGATAAATATAGATTCTATACATGCGTCAGTTAACCATCAAAGCTTATAAAGAAAACAGCCTCGGTAATAATGTTTAGGCAGTTTCATTCACAACAATCAAATACCTATATAACATTAACCGAGTAATTAACAATAACTATTTTACTCAAACTAAGCTATATTGGCTCGCACAAAAAAGTTAGAAAAATGTCGTCAACCAAGTTTAATTTTTTTTTTTAACCAAAGTCCAGTTGAACTTCGACAGATTTTGTGTCGCCTACTACAAAGTATCTGCGCCATATAGGGATCAACCTTTTTCCCTCGTCCGTCTATCTGTCCGAGGTCGCCCCGTCTGCGTCCCGTCACGCTTCCTTGTCCGGACGCCTAACTCAAGTAAACTAAATAAAGGTCTGCTAATTTTTTACTTCATACAATGATCGAACACAGTAGATGGGGATGTGGCAGATCCAAAGAACCATGAACTCTAGGTGGTCCCATTTTTCAATTATCTCCTCCCCTTAATCCTTATAAAACAGACTTGTCCTGAAGTCCAAGTCAAAAACTATTTGAAGAATTTGAAGATACTTTATCACATTGAGATAGGAACCGCAGTGTAATGTTCCACATTTTAAATTACCTCCCCTTATCGTTATATAGATGCTTAGTAATATGGAGCCCAAGTCGAAATTATATAAAGGATTGACTTGAAACTTTGCACATAAATAGAGGTCCAATGTAAGGAAGTACAGTGACAAAGAACCATAACTACTAACTGACTTATTTTTTGAAAACCTCCCTTTATCTAGGAAAAAACTTGTCTGGGGCCAATGTCATAACCATGATAAAGGATTGTCTTGATACTTGATACAAGTGATAGAGGTCAGTGAAGCAAAGTGCAGTGTCAAGAAGCCATTTACGTTAGCTGACCCCATTTTTGAATCACCTCCCTTTGTTGCATGAAAGGAAACGCAGAAGCTTGACTGAAGCCCAAGCCAAAAACTTTGAAGGGTGATTTGATACTTTGTACATTACTACAGGTCAATGAAAGATAGTGCAGTGCGATAAGGAATCATAACTCGTACTGACACCCTTTTTACTTACCTCTCTGTATGTATAAGAAACTGATTGGAATCCAAGTAAAATCAATTTATAAACAAAATATACACATGTCAAAAAGAAAAGTAAACAAGTTTTTTTCTGTTGTTTTATTTTTGAAAATGGGTCGTTCCCAAAAAAAGTTTTTTTTTCCCAAAACAGTGGGTAGGTTACACGCTCCCACTATGTCTCTTCTCGGTGCGCTTTAAATTACTTTTTCTCCGAAAAGACATTTCGCACTCCTGGCAAATATTTTCGCCATTCTCCGTGCTATAAATAGATAATATTTTACTGCTGTTACTCTCAGGTTGCAACAATTATACCAAATGCATAATTAATACTTCTTTTTTGTTTGTTCTCATTCAAAACGTCAGAATCATATGGTTGTGCGGGGTATCTGTAAAGAACGAAACTAACTATCGTTACATGGAAAGAACAAGTACTAGCTTCTCATCACCCGAGCAACTGTGCCAACTTTTTTTCACTTCAAAGATACATGGTCAGGTTGGTCAGATGCGCATAAAGATGGATTTAGAGCAAAATAATTTCAAAATTTTTATCCATCTAACCTCTTTTATTGTATAATTATACAAGAGCTGTAAACGTGTAATTATTTCCAAGCTAGATGAGGACCGACGCTACAACATTTTCACTGAAGCATTTCTGTATATACTTACTAACCTATCCGAAAGAAAACACAGCCTATTCCCATCATTTGCATCTTTTTTAAACAATGTCAAAACTGTTTTAACAATTCAGTCATTTTAAAGACCAAAGATGGTCAACATGCATGATAAATAGTACATTGACGTTATAACGTTTACCCTTCAGGGGAAAAAAATGACGTGTTACGTCACCTCCAGAAAAAACCGCAACGGTACGTTAACCACCGCAAACCCTTGTCTTACGATATCTTGAATATTCCCTGAATAGTCATGTTAATGTATTTTGGTACAGGACTTTGGACACTGACAAGCCCTTTATTTTAAACTTAAAGTCCAGCGGAAATTCTCATGCAAATCTGTGCTAGGCGTAACTTGTGAACAGCCGTGTTCGTTACAAATATTTGGCATCTTTTCGAATCGTTGGGCAAGGATTACGTAAAAACGGGAGAGAGTTTTCCTCAAGTTACATATATCCTCTGAAAGAGAGGCTTTTTATTGCGGGGTATTATGCACGTAATCCTCGTTTTAAAACATGCGGATCAAAAAAGTATAGTGAAAAAACATACCTGAAGCGGGCCTATTTTTAGCACTTTTGCGTGCACGTTACCCAAGTTAGTCACGTGGTTTCCCCACCGTGAAAGATGTTATAGGCCGGGCGAATGGTTTATTAATACATGATAATTACTTACCTATGGCTTTTGTCCAAATGCAGTCACTCAATGGCATCAAACACACTTGTAAGCTACTTAGTGTCCTACTAGTGGGAACGTAACCATTAACAAAAGTAGTACGGCACCAGACTCGTAGTAATCTGGCTGTCTTTAAAATATCTGCTTTCGTCAGTGTCTGAAAGAAAAGTAGCAAATTAATTATTAGTTTTAGATATGACGTTCCTTCATATATTGTGTATGAATTTTAAATTATTTGCTTAAAACAAGATGAAAATTATGGTCGCACTTTGTTCTTTATAGTATATTTCTCGATTCAAATTATTTTACTTAATGAGAATTTCATAACGTTATACATCTAATAATCTCACAGTGGAATACATATGATTATCTCACAGTGGAATACATCTTATAATCTCACAGTGGAACATATCTGATTATCTCACAGTGGAATACATCTAATAATCTCACAGTGGAATACATCTGATAATCTCACAGTGGAATACATCTGATAATCTCACAGTGGAATAAATCCCACAGTGAAATACATCTGATCATCTCACAGTGGATCTGATAATGTCACAGTGGAATACATCTGATAATCTCTCAGTGGAATACATATGATAATCTCACAGTGGAATATATCTGATAATTTCACACTTGAACATATCTGATAATCTCACAGTGGAATACATTTGACAATCTCACATCCGATAATCTCACAGTGGAACACATTTGACAGTCTCACAGTGTAATACATCCGACGATCTCACAGTGGAATACATCTAATAAACTCACAGTGGAATACATCTGGCAATCTCACAGTGGAATACATCTAATAATCTAACAGTGGAATACATATGATAATCTCACAGAGAAATACATCTGATAATATCACAGTGAAATATATTACACTGTTTTATTTAGAATATTGTCAATTTCAACTATATACGTTGAACTATATATGTTGAGCAACAATCGTAAAGCGACTTGTTAGTGCTAGAACAACCATAACTCAGTTTTACAAACAATTATCATATGCCTCATTTGATTTCTTCCGAAATTCTGATCTTGAAATTTTTCTTTTTTAGGTTATTATCCGACTGCTATTCAACTCAGAGAATATTGGCAGACTAGAAGCTGAATTTATGTCTAGTGACGTTGCGCATTTTCCCGCTTTTTTCTGACGTTACGCACATTATACGGAGAACGTCTTAGTACTAAAACGGCGTATGCTGTTTGCAACTAGATAGTTATCAATCCGTGGTAAAAAAAATCTAATACTTTCTAATCCTTACATTCACTCTTGTATGTGGAAATTATTATCTTTCATAGTTGTCTTTATCACGTGAACATATATGGTAATTTTCAGGTTACCAGCTTTGAAGATTGTACAATTGCGAGACAAAGTACAAATAAGCAAGTGCATATTCATGTACATATGCAAATATTACAGTCGGAAATGATATGAATTTTCATTGTAACCCGTCGTAAAAAGAAAGCCGTATATTTTTTTCGCATGAAATGTTTGGACATATTTCAAGAAGATGTGTTATGAAGTATAATTTAAGGTGCAGCTGGCGGTAAACGATTTCTTTTGCATTGAAATGTTACAATATGAAATAATCTGAGCCGTGCTATGAGAAAACCAACAGAGTGGCTTTGTTCGCTATTAAAGCCTATTGCAATTAGAGAAACTGTTTGCGCGGAACAGCATGGGATGCGCAGGCTGGTCTGAACCCCTGCTTGTCGCAAACACATAATTTTTGTTTTCTCGTGACGCAACTCATCTTTTTTTTGTGCACCCCCTCCCTCCTCGGTCCACCTTAGTTATGTGTTGCCCTCGCCCGCCCGTCCAATAGAGACATGAAACCATGTAGGGATAATATGCAGCATGTGAAGTTGTTACATATTCGGGGTTGAACGGCCGCCAAATGCTTGTTTTTACTATTATTTATCTTTTGGAACAGTCGAATCAGTTGAGTCTAGGCAAACTCAAAACAGTTATATAGAAAGATTCAACAAGTGACACTAAGGCTTTCGTTTTTGAACATCGGACAAATGGACGTACCCGCATTTGGTACTTGTTGAGATGTTGTCAGTAACAAATGTTTAACATGTTAATACCGATAGTGAGTTCGGAAACAATAAAACTCAATGAAATCTTTAAAGGCACTGTTCAGTGGACACGTATTGACTACTTCGTTTCTGTGATACAATTTATTACTTTGTACAGTAAGATGGGTTGCTTTTGATGCCATTGGGTTTTAGTTCCTTCAGCGGTAAGATGTAGAGTTCAAAACATTCTTCTCCATATAATGCCGCGATCTGGACAATGTAAGCATTGTGCTCTGAAACGACACATAAAGAGAAATGTTACAGATACGGGAAAAACGGACTGAACGCCTGTCAAACTTGTCAGAGGTCACAGAAGGATACGACATGAAAAGTATCTAAACTGAACGCCTGTCAAACTTGTCAGAGGTCACAGAATGATACGACATGAGAAGTATCTAAACTGAACGCCTGTCAGACTTGTCAAAGGTCACAGAATGATACGACATGAAAAGTATCTAAACTGAACGCCTGTCAGACTTGTCAAAGGTCACAGAATGATACGACATGAAAAGTATCTAAACTGAACGCCTGTCAAACTTGTCAGAGGTCACAGAATGATACGACATGAAAAGTATTTAAACTGAACGCCTGTCAAACTTGTCAGAGGTCACAGAATGATACGACATGAAAAGTATCTAAACTGAACGCCTGTCAAACTTGTCGGAGGTCACAGAATGATACGACATGAATAGTATCTAAACTGAACGCCTGTCAAACTTGTCAGAGGTCACAGAATGATACGACATGAAAAGTATCTAATGAACGCCTGTCAAACTTGTCAGAGGTCACAGAATGATACGACATGAAAAGTATCTAAACTGAACGCCTGTCAAACTTGTCGGAGGTCACAGAATGATACGACATGAAAAGTATCTAAACTGAACGCCTGTCAAACTTGTCGGAGGTCACAGAACGATACGACATGAAAAGTATCTAAACTGAACGCCTGTCAAACTTGTCAGAGGTCACAGAACGATACGACATGAAAAGTATCTAAACTGAACGCCTGTCAAACTTGTCAGAGGTCACAGAACGATACGACATGAAAAGTATCTAAACTGAACGCCTGTCAAACTTGTCGGAGGTCACAGAACGATACGACATGAAAAGTATCTAAACTGAACGCCTGTCAAACTTGTCGGAGGTCACAGAACGATACGACATGAAAAGTATCTAAACTGAACGCCTGTCAAACTTGTCGGAGGTCACAGAACGATACGACATGAAAAGTATCTAAACTGAACGCCTGTCAAACTTGTCGGAGGTCACAGAACGATACGACATGAAAAGTATCTAAACTGAACGCCTGTCAAACTTGTCGGAGGTCACAGAACGATACGACATGAAACGTATCTAAACTGAACGCCTGTCAAACTTGTCAGAGGTCACAGAACGATACGACATGAAAAGTATCTAATGAACGCCTGTCAAACTTGTCGGAGGTCACAGAACGATACGACATGAAAAGTATCTAAACTGAACGCCTGTCAAACTTGTCGGAGGTCACAGAACGATACGACATGAATAGTATCTAAACTGAACGCCTGTCAAACTTGTCAGAGGTCACAGAACGATACGACATGAAAAGTATCTAAACTGAACGCCTGTCAAACTTGTCAGAGGTCACAGAACGATACGACATGAAAAGTATCTAATGAACGCCTGTCAAACTTGTCGGAGGTCACAGAACGATACGACATGAAAAGTATCTAAACTGAACGCCTGTCAAACTTGTCAGAGGTCACAGAACGATACGACATGAAAAGTATCTAATGAACGCCTGTCAAACTTGTCAGAGGTCACAGAATGATACGACATGAAAAGTATCTAAACTGAACGCCTGTCAAACTTGTCGGAGGTCACAGAACGATACGACATGAAAAGTATCTAATGAACGCCTGTCAAACTTGTCGGAGGTCACAGAACGATACGACATGAAAAGTATCTAATGAACGCCTGTCAAACTTGTCGGAGGTCACAGAAGGATACGACATGAAAAGTATCTAATGAACGCCTGTCAAACTTGTCGGAGGTCACAGAAGGATACGACATGAAAAGTATCTAATGAACGCCTGTCAAACGTGTCGGAGGTCACAGAAGGATACGACATGAAAAGTATCTAATGAACGCCTGTCAAACTTGTCGGAGGTCACAGAACGATACGACATGAAAAGTATCTAATGAACGCCTGTCAAACTTGTCAGAGGTCACAGAACGATACGACATGAAAAGTATCTAAACTGAACGCCTGTCAAACTTGTCGGAGGTCACAGAACGATACGACATGAAAAGTATCTAAACTGAACGCCTGTCAAACTTGTCGGAGGTCACAGAATGATACGACATGAAAAGTATCTAAACTGAACGCCTGTCAAACTTGTCGGAGGTCACAGAACGATACGACATGAAAAGTATCTAAACTGAACGCCTGTCAAAACTTGTCAGAGGTCACAGAATGATACGACATGAAAAGTATCTAAACTGAACGCCTGTCAAACTTGTCGGAGGTCACAGAACGATACGACATGAAAAGTATCTAAACTGAACGCCTGTCAGACTTGTCAGAGGTCACAGAACGATACGACATGAGAAGTATCTAAACTGAACGCCTGTCAGACTTGTCGGAGGTCACAGAATGATACGACATGAAAAGTATCTAAACTGAACGCCTGTCAGACTTGTCGGAGGTCACAGAACGATACGACATGAAAAGTATCTAAACTGAATGCCTGTCAAACTTGTCGGGGGTCACAGAACGATACGACATGAAAAGTATCTAAACTGAACGCCTGTCAAACTTGTCGGAGGTCACAGAACGATACGACATGAAAAGTATCTAAACTGAACGCCTGTCAAACTTGTCGGAGGTCACAGAATGATACGACATGAAAAGTATCTAATGTGAAACAAGCGTATACGTCAGCTAGTGCGTGCTGATGAAAACTTAAAAATCAAGACAGCAATGGGGGTCATGTTTGTGCGAGAAAAATAATTTCAGTCAAACACACAAACTGCAAAATAGGTTAAAATTGTAGTAGTGGTGTTTGATCTAAGGTTCACTGACAAATTCTGTCATATTATTATTCTATAATGGAGCTGCAACCTGCATGTCAAGCCTAGATATAGATATGCCATGTGATTCAGAAACAAAAATGCAAAGAAAGTATTAGGAAAACAGCTCTACCAAACAAAACAAATGAGGACTATTTAAATCCGCCATTTGTTTCGCGACATTTTGCTTTTTAGTGTCTGTATACCTAATTCTTAAATTCAGTTGTGGTCCAATCATGATCATGAGATATAGATTGTTACTCTGGACAATAAATCGTATCCCCAATAAAAACTAGTTTATCACATACTCTTTGAGAAAAAAATACATATGGCAGGCAAAAGTCACTTCATGTAAAAATAAATTTGAATTCCTGCTTTTAAAACCGTTATTGTAAAGTTCTTGCATATGTTAATTAGTTTATGAGTCTTCCATAACGTCCAGTGTATTTCCATAAGTATTGAGTAGAATCTATAGAATAGATATAGATCTAGTACCCTCAAACATAGCAAGATCAAGTAAACACACCGTTTTTAGCGGCCCTGTGGATCTGCTTAGTGGCTTCTGAACTGTTGGAACAGGAATCTCGTTTAAATCAACCTCTTGTAAATGTCCAACTTCCGTCTGATATGTTGGGCATTCTCTGACTTCTGCTGCCCTAAGAGTGTTTCTTTTTCTTGGTTTCTTTAGGAGTCTACGCCGTTTAAAACTACGTTCTGCTTGCTTCCTTTTTTTTTCAAATGCTCGCTTTTTTGTCAATCGAGCTGCATTACTGCCCGTAAATTTTTCTAGCGAGAGGAACATTCGTTTGTTCACGTGTTTCAGAGGAAAATTCTATTAAATAACAGGTTTGTTTTACTGAAGCGTATCCAGTTTGTTAATCAGATTTCAAGTAAGATGAGCAGGTTCGATCTCCGCACTGAGAGTTTTGCATCAAATCATTCGCCATCTGTACTAGAAGGTGTGAAGTTCGAGCTAAATCAGCTCTGTGATCAATAGACGTAATAATGTATACAGTGATTCAGTATCATCGAAATCTTGAGGATTATAGACTAGACTGCTGCTGGTCACAGAAACGATCCTCAAAGAGAATAGGTAATTTATTTTTTATGTACATAAGGTCCGTAAAATCATTTGTTCATTAGTTTATTTAACTGTGAGTTAGTTACTTGTGTAAAAGTATTATAAATGAAAATCAAACATTAACTTTATATTTATATGCCTTGATATCTATAACAGTAATGGTAACAGTTTAATTCTAAATATTTTGCTCTATATAATTCAATATTTAATGTATTATTACCTCTAATAAATATTTCCTTCCGACATTCTTTTGTGGTATACCCGATGTCACTCGGAAATTCAGTGAAGAACTGCCTCCGAAGTGTTTCCTTTCCGGGGCCTTTGTTGATATTATTTGATTTAAGGATTCATTTCCTTTGGAACTTCCTAGCTTGTGACAAGGATTGCGACTCTTCTGTCTTTCTTTGAAACAATTTGGTGAGATTGTTAAAGAGTCTTTGTCCTGTAAACGCCTTGCCGTATGGAAGAGTTCTGCAATTAAAAAAAGTATATCATTTGATGCATTTGGTAGCCACTTCAAAGTACTTATATAAATCGTACTTACTTCAAAACTAAACAAAATTGCTAAGTAACACGATTCTCAAGGTCAACTCTATGGGTAGACATTGAAAATATATCTGTTCCCACACACTCGTCATTTTATGTGTTAAAGTTTCTTGTACTATTTATTCTGACTATTTCCGTGAAATATATTAGCTAAAAAGAATAAACAAACCCGTCCTTTGATCCCAAACAGTGACATTGACTCTTGAGAAAGGAACCTGGAGTTTGTACATGACACCCCATCTCAATGAGTTAAAGATTCATGCCAAATATAAACAAGATTTCCTCAATGCATGTCAAAGTTATAGGCCGCACAAAATCTAACATGACGCATGCAAATACACCGACCAGCCATTTTGATGACTAGGTAATCGCTTCCGCAAGCGGTTTCGACAAAAATGAAAAAGATAATACCTGTTTCTGACACCGGGCAATAGTTCTCACTATTGACTGTCCAGACATTCAATAAGTGTATAACATCTAATTGGTAAAGAATTTTCAACTTGATAAAGGTAAGATCTACACGCATTTTCCTACGAAAATTAGCGAAAATATTGTCTAATGGACATTTCGATCTTCTGATCAGAAATAACATTATACTCTATCGACAAGAGCACATGTGCAAGCGAGAATTAAAACATCTACAAATAATTGACTTACTTGCATTGGATATTACCTGGATTTTGCAAGTATCCGCACCAGTCTTTGTTACACTGGTCATGTTGACCGAATGCATCTGGCACAATAGCTAGAAGTGAGGCTCTCAGTGCATCTGGCTTTCCCTTGTTTTGCTCAGTAGCGTACGCTATATCATTCACCAGGTAGTTTATCATTGTGGTGGGAAGCTGTTTAATATGTGATTCCTGAAGCTCGTACATTTCATTTGTGAATGATTTACGACAATGATTTCTGTCGCTGACTTTCAGACTTTTTTTCACGGACGTTCGTATCCTGGCAATGGTTGTGCTCTAGCTCGTTATCATCTATGTTTAAAAATTATATATGTATATACACGTATAATTATATACAAACTAGAACATGTATACGTACATATAAATATATACAGGGTCAAAATTTCGAAATTATGGTAATTCGAACGATTTGATATTCAAATGATATAAACAAGCCGCATGATCATGTAAATAACAATGTTGGATTCTGATAAAAATAAAAAAAGGACTGGCATACCGTTATGCCATCACCCGATGTATATCCGTCCGTGCGTGTGAGCGCGTACCGGTTCAAACGCAGGTCACACTGTTGTTATAACAGCTTCATCAGTTGCCGTGCAAGAACTGTGCTTATTTATTTTTATCACTGACTTCACTGCATACCTCTAGCGATTTTGCACTTCCTGTGTGGTTTTTACGACAATCGTGCTGTATCTGGGCGTCCCCTTTTTTCATTTACAGAGGAACACTTTTTACAGTCCAGCGATCGTACTGTATAGGCGATACATTTTGTTATATTCTTGCCAAGTATACGTAGCGTGTCCTGTTAAGGAAAAGCATACATGTTTTACTTTCATGGAATGACTTGCCTTTAAATCGTCATCGATGTCATGGCATTAAAAATGCGCTAATGTTTTAAATTGTTTTTCTATTAACAAACCGGTCATTAAGTATTAACCAGCCGATCAAGAACACGAATTATTGACCAGTGATTTATAACACGAATTATTGACCAGTGATTTATAACACGAATTATTGACCAGTGATTTATAACAGATTCAAACAAGGAGCATATTTATTGAGCGGACACACTACGAAACCAGGGTAATGAGTTCGAGTCCACGCTCCTCCAACGTAAATGTTACTAACACAGGGATAAGAATCCAGTTTACGAGTGATTTACACCTGGCACGTGAAAGAACCAGGGATGTTTCTAGAACTGGGGCATGTTCTGTATCTTACACTATCCTCCCACTAACATTACAAAGCAATCTTCCCAATGAATAAACTTACAAACAAACGAGATGATGTTTTTCATGGTCCCGACCTTCGGTCATTAGTTAGAACAATTTGCCCGAGGTCCAACGGACCTCTTTATTTCCTTTTTTGGTCTCATGCCCGGAAAACTCTGCAATTTAATAACTTTCCAATGGAACAAAATATTTGTGAAGTAATTATTTACAATGTTATTATTTTATATTGATTCTAGATACATAGCGGCTTCCTGATATTTCATTTTATTATTGAAATGGATATTGTAGGAAAAAAAAAGGTTTTACCCGACAAACTGTTATAATCACGACCACTGCCTCTTCTTTGCCATGGTCTATCAAACGGCATTCTTATTCCATTGTCGTTTCTGCAGTTATGAACAAAAAAAAACACAAAAAAGTACAAACAAACAATATCAGCAACTTTAGTGTATAACACAGGTAACGTCTGCTGAAAACTTTTTCAAAATGAATTTAATCAACTACTCGCATAAAGCGTTCAAGCACATATATTATATACCAATATGAATTCTGTAAAATACATCATGTATTTTACAAGTAAATATGAACAAGCAAAAATAAACCGTATTGTACCTATTATATTGTATGCTGCCGGACTACATTCATTAGACCAGACACAGCTCTATTAGCAACACACAAAAAGCCTTCACTTATTTCTACTTTAAATTTGACAAACATTTAGGCCTTTGTTCGATAACAGATCAACAAACAAAAAAAGTGGAGGTATATAATAATTGTTTTTTTACAATTTCGGCTCCAGTGGATTTTGCTAGATCGGATCTCACGAGTCACGTGCACCGCTTAAATCTTGTGAAACAGTCCCTAATGTTTTTCCAACTTTTCCGCAGGAATTTAAATTTTAACCTTTTTTCATGTCAATAAATGTATTTTACGTATATTATAATTACTAATAATGAAGTATAACATTATATACGTTTCTTAGCATTTTTAGTGAATGAATAAGTAGAATGTATAAATACTTCGCTGATCTAATGTCTTCTTGGAGAGACACGCAATATTCCTCTGCGCATTGTTCTATTGATAAGCCAATCTCTTCCTCCCGGCGTTTCAAGTTCTTTGGGTCTATCGGGGGAATATTGATAGCAGATAAAAAAAAACTTGCATCTTGGTACGGGCCGAGTCCTGTATGCAGCATGGCTGGAAACTTGGTACGGTCCGAGTCCTGTATGCAGCATGGCTGGAAACTTGGTACGGGCCGAGTCCTGTATGCAGCATGGCTGGAAACTGTACGCAGCATGGCTGGAAACTTGGTACGGGCCGAGTCCTGTACGCAGCATGGCTGGAAACTTGGTACGGGCCGAGTCCTGTCTGCAGCATGGCTGGAAACATTCGTATAATTGATAAATAACGTATGTCTAAGGTCATGAGTTCGAACTTTTATGGAAACATCACAGTGATTATGGTGATTTTTTTTATAAAGCATATCCTCTATTTCCATATACACATGTATACTCATTTCTGAGCGAAGGTTCTGAATCCAGCTTATATAAAGAGTAAATTTGTACTGATTATCGAATATTCAAAACGATTAAAGCAAAGAAATTTGACTCAAACCAGTCACTACGTGGTTTTTACCCGAAATGTTGATATATTTTGTGTTATGTGTTGTTGATGGTCAATGATCTAAACTTTTAATATTACAAATTGAAAATATAATCGAGTATCGTTCAAAAAAAAGAAAATTACGAATAAATAACAAATTTCACAAATACCTAGTGCAAGTTTTGAAATCGAATCCCGGCATCCTCGTAGTTTTAACTCGATGTGAACTTCCTGTTGGGATTGTGTTCAAGTATTGGCAACTGTCGCCTGGTATAGTACGGCCACTCGAGAGTCCATACCGGCTTTCACGAGAGTCCATACGGGCTTTTACGAGAGTCCATACCGGCTTTCACTTGTACAACTGGACAGCCTCAAGGGTTTTTCGCAGTTCTTACATCCATCCAAAAGCTCAGCAAGTACCTTTAACTCTAACTTTACGCCCTGTAAATCAAAATACGAATTCATCTAGAATACAATGTAGTTACAAATTAATATTCTCAGAGGATATTAGTGTGTAAGTGTATTATGCATGGATGAAATATAAAACACATTTAATTGCTTTTTATTTGGACACTGCAATGAAGTATCATTCCTATATTTTGAATCCATTGAGATTTTTTCTTTAACAATTTCAGTGGTATTTTGGATATTTTGGTAGTGATTTCGGTATAAATATAACATGCGCTGGTTGCAGCGACGAGTTTCACCAGGATCTGGTGTACAGTTTTCCTTTTTACCCGATCACTTGTCCTAGAATGCTAATTTTAGCTTTCAAAAATATAATCATTCTACTAGACAAACTACTAGTACAGTTTAAATGTATGTGGTACTAGCAAAACGAACGTTTTAGGCGGCATAAAACTAAGGTAGAAAGAAAATAATCCCGGCGCCCCCAAAAAATACACCAAAGAAATTATATATAGATCTACAATACGAATTTCTCTATCTTGTGTCCTTTTTATTTATTTATTTATTTATTTATTTATTTATTCATTTATTGAATCAGTGTTAAATTTGAGAACTATTCTACCCGCTTTATTCCTGCGAATGATTGAAGGAGATTTCCAGTCCTCAAATTTACTTTTCCAATATATTTCATCATGGCTATAAGTACAGAAATAATATCACCGGCCATTAGAAATAAAAGTATGTACATGTATATAAGCATGCGGATAAACGGTTCAACATAAAAAAATGCAAAATTTAGTGCTGAAATCATTTTTTTTTTAAATCAAAATTGTAAATAATTACTTCAGATGTAGAAAAAAATAGTTTTACAAATTTCCAATGGGAATCGATCTCTCAGTCCTCTGCGATATCAAGCATAAAAATGCTTCTTTCACACAGCGTGCTTACCGATTGCGTCATATTTGATGACAAATTCTATTCTATAAACTATAGTGCTCATTGAGCTCCGCTCGAGTTATCTTTCTTGTTCCTATCACATATTCTATCGTCTACTGAAAGAAGTTAATTATGATATTGGAATCTAATATGAAAATATATGATTCTGAATGAAATGTATTTTGGTTCTAGCTAGTGTTTTAGTAGATCTAGCTGGATCTGGG
This sequence comes from Mercenaria mercenaria, assembly GCF_021730395.1. Classification (NCBI taxonomy): domain Eukaryota; kingdom Metazoa; phylum Mollusca; class Bivalvia; order Venerida; family Veneridae; genus Mercenaria; species Mercenaria mercenaria. The sequence continues at coordinate 7,344,744 of NC_069376.1, forward strand.
CGTAACTTTTCTACCGAAGTTGAGAATATCTTTCAGTAGCTTAGATCATTGAATCATTTGTTGTTTTTTTTATTTTGTCTCAAAAATAAAGACGTTTTCTCCTGTAATCATGAACATTTTCAACGGATTGATCTAGACTGTAAGCCTAAGCTTCTTAAATGCCGAATTATTGTATACACTGGGAAATGTGTTCGATAATTTTTTTCCGAGGTTCTATAGCATACACTAGAATTATCATAAATTTTATCATTTTTTTTTCATTTTCCAGACATTCGTTTGAAACACAAAAAAATCGTCTGCACTTCTGCCTTCAATTTCTTTCTCTTTTCTTCTTAGGTTACCCAGTCGAGAATGAAAAAAAAACGTCTGGAGAGGCTGCATCGATCGACGCCATTTTGTTTCCAACAGTTTTAATAGAACGTAACGACGCGACGTTGCGAAGCGTAACGTTTGACGTTCAGTCAGACGTCGCCTTCCCCGACCCCCGGCCCCATTTTGACCCTTAAATTAATAACTTGTTAGATGTTTGAAGCAACCCGTCTGATTTTTTTTTACCATTACAGCTTCTATTTGTTGTAGTCCTACTTTGCAAATTCGTGCCCTTGGGCCTTGTTTTTAGTGCTTTGTGCTTCCAAGAGGTTTTCCCTTACCTATTATCTTTTGATCACGACGAGAAAACTGGCTCAGGCAAAACTACGTATGAAGGGGGTACACTTCTGGACAGTTCAACTCCTTTGAAAAAGCTCACCATTTTAAAAAAGCTGTCACATGTCTCCATCTTCAATGTGCACTTGCAACAATGTACCAGTACTTACACATTACATAACTAGGTAACTTAAACATCGTTTTTGATAATCGTTTACTTTTGTTCTTTACAAATGGCATTCCTTTTTTAAAGGGAGACAACCCTTTTAGAATATTTAAGTATCCAATTCTACGGGACAGAATGGTGAATTATTTAAAAAAAAAATGTTGTTCGTTTTCTAAAAGTTTCTGTGGTTTTGAGATATACTGTTCAATTTTAATGTAAGGTTTCTGTACAGCTGTGGAGGTTTCCGTTTCTGCTTGCAAAGTCGCCCACTTTCTCGGTCATTTTTATTTTGCTGCACGATATCAGGAAATGTTTTCATAAAATCTTTCACGGACTTTAACACGAATCTTTTATATCATAGACATGTTTCCCTTCTATTACTACGAAATATGTAAAAGGAAATAATACATTTACTTGTGTCGGAAGATCGGCACGTTGTGTATTTATAAACATATTTGAAATATTTAACTGCACGTGTATTTACTTCTTACTTCCGTTCGAAATCCACGTACACGTGACCTCTCTCACCTCAAAGATGGCGTTTAAGTTACCTGCGGCGTAAACGGACGTTGTGCGTGAAAAAAAGCGACTATCATGTGATTTTCTTGGCTGCGTAAAAATGTTCACTGTAGGTAGAAACTCAATTGTACAAGAGTTTTTCGCGTACTTTGGTTTTTGTGATGTAAACACGCACCAGTAGCGAGTAAAATATAAATATAGGATTTCATATTTAGGAATCATATGCATTGATAATCGATTGATTTATTTTCTTTTTTGTTTTGGGTTTGACGCCGTTTTCAGAATTATTTCAGCTATGTAAAGGCAGGCAGTTAAACCAACCAGTGTTCCTTGATTCTGTACCTGTACAAACCTGTTCTCCACGAGTAACTGCCAAATTCCAAACATGAAACAGAGGTTGAAAATGATTTCAGACACAATGTCTTCTATCATATCGTCACGGAGAACATACTGTTCGCCGGATAATCGAACTCACGACCCCGCGATCGGCGCTCTCCCAATGATCTAAGCATGTGGGTGATAATCGATCTAAGTTTTGACCGCCTGAAACTGTTGAAAAGATAAATTAATAATTGAGCCGCGCCATGAGAAAACCAACATTGTCGCTTTGCGACCAGCATGGATCCAGACCATCCTGGGCATCCGCGCAATCTTGTCACGATCATTGCTGTTCGCTTACGGGTTCTATAATTGCCAAAAGAAAAGGGGGTATTAACTTTTGTATAAGAAAACTACAGCTCATCAAATGCAACCCGCTGTATTTACTTTTTTTTCGCTACTTTCAATTTTTCTTTTCACATGAAATTTTTACGCCGCCATTCTGCACTGATACCAGTGCAAAAAAAATCAAAAATCCAATTTTGATTAATAACAGGTAAGTGTTGAGCGGATGTATTGCATATACTTAGCATTTCATTATGTGACATTTTCAGCCTGTCGATTCTATTGTTTCTGTGATAAAAACTAGTAAAACACAGGTTTCATGACACTAAATTATGAGGCAAAAAATGGCCATAATTGCACACCTTGCGCGTCATGTGCAGTATTATTTGCAAATGACTGGCCTAAAACAAATGTACATTTTTAAAGCATGTAATCAGACAAAAATAATGGTGGGACAGAAAGTGTCTCATAACCGTTAGTTTTTCCGCAAATATGAGCTGAATCTGGATGGATGACCGTTTCCATTTCGTCTAATTCCGTTATCTCAGGTAAGATTTTAGACCCGGCCGACTACACGGAGCTAGGAAAAAACGTATCCAGAGCCAAAAGCGTAACTGGCCCGTGTTACTTTTAACCATTTTACCTAACATGCCAATTTCGATAGAAAAGAATACTAGGTGATACATACTGAAACGCGGTAGGGTAAAAAAAAAGAAAACACGATGTTGTTGAGGAAGGGCACGTGGAAAGGTAGAAAAATTAGCACTATCTATATTTGGACTACTTGTGAGGCTTACATTTGATTTGGAAGTGATCTGTCTAAAGGCTTGTTCTGATATAATGACTCGTCTATAACGGTAATAAGGATTTTGGCCCCCGCACTTTTATCCCATTCGTCGGTAAAATACTGTAACATTATAGAATATATTGCATTCTAGTAATTTTCTGGGTATTTCTCTCGACATTAGAGCATATTTTTCGAATGACATTTGTCACATATAGAATTTTAAGCACGACATTCACGATTTCTATAAAATGTTAAAATTCTTATGTCGTATACAGAATGTCGTTTTTTGCACAATATTCAAACTGTTTTAAAATGTTATTTTACAATTGCTTTACCAGCCAAGATGGTAATAAGGTACAGTTACCTGCCCTTCGTTACCCAACTAAAGGAAGTGTATCCGAGAGAAAAGAGGTCCCTCATTTCATGATGGATTTGATTGTAAATAGATATCCTGAGCTTCTGAAAGTGGTCAAATTTTATAGATCTGATATAAATGAAGAGAAAGTGGTAAAACATTGCTGGAAAATCATGTTTTTTTTGGCAAATGACTGTCTGCGGATTTGTACAAAAAGTAGGCTGAACCGCTTCACTTTGTAAAAATGCAATACACTATTCATTCTGACAGATGTGAGGAGAAAAGTAGCAGGTCAACAGGTCACTTAAAAGTGATTTTTGTGTTTCTCTCGGATAGATTTCTAAAGAGAAGGTATTTGCATTTGTCTTCAGAACATTGTGTCAAAGCCTTGCATTGATATATTTGTATGTAACCCTATGGGAAATTAATTGTACTTTTGGGCCTGATATGAATGCAGAAAATGAACCGGTGTCCATACAAGCTTTATTTCTGCTTGGAATGAGCTGAAACTTCATAGACAGGTTGTAGATATATTCTAAACATATACAATTGATTATTTAATCACTTTGGCTAAAATGTTTCAGTTTTATGAGGTTTGAAGTTGAATATATGCCCTCGGCCGAGGGGGAAAATTAAAAAAAAAAAAAAAAAGTTACTTTCACTTTTGAAATGTTCTAAATATTGAAAGATGTTGTGTAGCAGCCTCATTTTGAAATCCAGACCTGAAATGGAGGGCTTTTTTCAAAAGCATGCTGAAAAATTACAAAAAAATTCTGTGGCGAGCCAGGATTCCAGTTGCCGTCTATGGACTGGTGCCACCAAACAGGGCCATTATATATATGGAGTTATCAATGTTAAATTACCTGGCCGGGATAGATGGTCTACTGTAACTGTATATAGGTTCAGTTACATGGTGTCCGACAGGATCTTGGTTTTACCCGAGGGGGACGTCTCACACCTGTGCCACCAACTTCTGTGCATTTACCGAGACCATCTATCCCTTGAGCCCCACCATATTAACTGTATGCGACAGAGGTGCAAACACACTGGACATTGTGTAGGGCACAGGCCATACAAGGACTGTATTCTTTAATGGTATGCGTACTATTTGAATGTGTCCGAGCCATGTTTGAAATTAAAATTGTCATGAAACCAACACTGATCCCTGTAGAGTGTGGCCTTTCAAGGTGCTGTATGTACACTGGCTGCAGATTCTCTTACACAAGTGCTGTGCACTCACATGACTTTTATGTACTCAGATGACCTATATGTTCTTAGTAATGTACAATATTATAGCTATATTATAATCCTCATTGTTTCACGTAAAGACAGAGTCGGCACATCTCGTGATCAGCTTATTTAGCCCGATAAGTCAGCTAATTTAGCTTACTCGGTGAATTTTTACTTGATCGGGATTTGACAAGAACAATAGAAAAAGTACAGTTTATAGAATAACTTTCTCACTGGACAACACCGGAATTATATTTACATTTTCAGATTTTAGATTAATTGAATGTATATATCTTGACTTGTCGTTATAGGGTATCCAAAAAAAAATCTTCATTTCATAGAGAAAAAGTCAACACAGTATGCAGTTTCAAATATTTATTTATTTATTTATTTATTTGTTTATTTATTTGTTTATTTATTTATTTATTTATTGAATGGTATATATCACTATTGGTTCATTTTGCAGGTACAGTCTTTGCCTCAATCACCTCACATCGAGTAAGAGTGTCAACATTGTCTCCCCTGGATGTGGATGGCCTTGGATCTAACTGACCTTTGCTGTAGTCCGATGTAGTGGTATGTGTCTTTTTATACTCTAAATGTTCTTTCAGATTTCTTCCTTGGTTTAGTAATTTCCTGCGGATTGTTTCAGGTTTTTGTTGGTACACCTTCATGTACTTTTCACTACTGTCCATTTGTTTCAGATAAGACCTAGTCTTTTTTGAGAGTTTCACCCCAGAGTGTTCACATTTCTGTATAGCAGAAGTCCCAATACCATTATTCAGTCTGTGCACAGTGGATGCCAGCCGGCCACCAACATTCCTTCCATAGTTAACATTCTTCGGCAATGACGTACTGATTGATCGGTTCACTGCCTCACATTTCTGTGTACTGGTGAACAGACGCATTGTTTCAATAGCAGAGACACTCAGTTTCATTTTGATGATTTCTTGTAGTATAACTCTGTCATTATTGTCCATATTCAGGTTGGTTATCTGGTAGTGATGCAGGAACTTGGACCTCTGCCACCAGGAGTTTGGGTCGGAACCAGAGCATACGTAGGAATGACGGGCACACTTAGAGCAGCCTCCATCATAACAAGCCACAGTCGCATCCAGGACACTTGGTAAGACCTTCTTGATAGCATTGATGTCCCCGGCCTTTTCCTTCCATAGTGCTTTTAGAGTCAGACTACAACGGGCTTTAATGTCTGCACTGAAGGCTGTTTGGTAATCTTGCTTCTGTCTGCGGGTTGAGCCGGGAAACATCTCTGTACTGAAATTTGCTCTGTAGCACTGACGGAATTGAGCTTGTCCGACATGTGTTGGATCAGCCAGTCTTTCTACCTTCCACATTGGGTTTAGTGCCTTAAGTGCTGCATCCACGCCCTCAGCTGATCTGGAATCCCCGTCTGTTGTAACGCATTTGATCAAAGTCCCTTGTAGTGCTAACTGGGTGCCGATAGATTTCCCCATTTCATACTCTGACAGAGGGGCATGTGTCTGATAGTTTGCTGTGCAGTCTGCATGCCCTCCAGGACAAGTCACATTCATTCCTTTACCTTTCAGCCAAGCACCTGTCCAGCACAGTTTATTTTGAGCACAGGCAGCTATAATAAACTGTTGGGAGGTCATAGTCTCGCATGCTAAACCGATAGCCTGAGAGGCATTCTGTCCAGGCTTCCTGCGGCTGGCAATGATCGGTGAGTTGTACCGTCCGTCCATGGCTACATTTATTATGTTCTCATCGTTGCCACGTTTCCTGTTTACTTCTTTGAGCATCTGCACCTTCTCACTCATGTCGTTATTGTTCAGGTTTGTCACAGCTGTGGCAACTTTGTTAGAAGACTTTTGCATACTGCGAATGGATGGTGGTGGTATGTCCATACATGCTGCCAGATACCGGAACCTTGTATTACCAATCGGAGTGTCCTGTAGACCAGTGGCCAGTCCTATATTTGGAGCTGCTGGGTTAGGTCCAGGCTTGGGAGAGATGACTTCCTTGTACATTTTCTGCTCAGGTGCAACATAATTACAGTTCGAGCATTTTAGTGTAACCTTCCAGCACATACCCCATTTCTTCTCTCGAGCAACTTCGAAGTCTGGCTGTTGGCATTCCGAGGAGTTCATATGGCCTTGAATAGCTGTGTTGAATGCCTGTGTCATCTTTTCATTGTCTGCTAGTCTCATGCCTTCACATGGTTTTGAATTCTTTCCCTCTGATTTCAGGTCAGTGTCGGTGTTTGGTTTCGGTCGTAGCAGCCGTGGAGCTCTGGAGAATCCCTCACAGTCAGGGGTGGTTAGTGTTGAGCCGTCTGCAGACATCTTGGTCACCAGAGAGAACTCGTCGGTGTTCATCCGTGAAGTGGAAGGCTGTATTTCAGGTTCATTGTCATCGGAAGAGGACACAGGCAGTTTCAAGCCTTTGTTCCAGGAGTATAACCCTTCTGGAAATGTGTTTTCTTGCGAGATTTTTCACCTTTTCTTTTCATGGTTTGTTGGATCAGTAATGAAGCAAATAGTGTTATGAATAGTGTGGCTAAAAATTACCATATTTATAGTGAAAACCTGTGTATTAGACAGAATAAGACATGTGTGGCATTTTTGGCAGGACACAGGACCCCGTATATTGAAACAGGCCTCTGTGACAAGAGGTGTGAACGAGAAACTTGTGAATTCAATTGGGAGAAATGACATTCTTTAAGGAGCTGTATATTGTACAGTGTTTGACATGTACCCTAAAGTTGCCTGTCACTTAATGGGCATACAAGTATTCTTTAAAATGACACAATATATTGCATATACAGGTTTTCTGATTATTTGCTGCCTTTTGACATTTGACTGTAATGATAAAAAAAGTGGGTTCTTTTTTTCAGAAAGATACTTTCTGGCAGAATTTAACATACGCATTAAATCATGTGTGTTTTCAGATTACCATGAATGCAGAAAGAACAGCATTTTTTATTTCATTCAATTATTCCTACTTTTAAAGAAGATATTGCAATTTTAGTTTTTTCAATGCTGAAATTGTCATTCTCAGAATTGTAGCAAAAATAATGTTTTCACCTGTCATAGCTATATTGCTGGCATTTTTCATATGCATGAGTTAGAATGTCCAAACTTCACCGGTTGTTTGCTGATATATTAGATATGAACACCACGAAATATTATTTGGGTTCGGCAAAGATTTTGGGTTAAATAGGTAATAAGGTACAGTTACCTGCCCTTCGTTACCCAACTAAAGGAAGTGTATCCGAGAGAAAAGAGGTCCCTCATTTCATGATGGATTTGATTGTAAATAGATATCCTGAGCTTCTGAAAGTGGTCAAATTTTATAGATCTGATATAAATGAAGAGAAAGTGGTAAAACATTGCTGGAAAATCATGTTTTTTTTGGCAAATGACTGTCTGCGGATTTGTACAAAAAGTAGGCTGAACCGCTTCACTTTGTAAAAATGCAATACACTATTCATTCTGACAGATGTGAGGAGAAAAGTAGCAGGTCAACAGGTCACTTAAAAGTGATTTTTGTGTTTCTCTCGGATAGATTTCTAAAGTGAAGGTATTTGCATTTGTCTTCAGAACATTGTGTCAAAGCCTTGCATTGATATATTTGTATGTAACCCTATGGGAAATTAATTGTACTTTTGGGATAACATGCGATAAGGAGAAATAACATCGTTGTTCTATCCCTTTAAACATGTTTACCTCTATGAAGGTTAACTATATCTATAAGCATGTCCTTATCCAGGACTATATGTCTTCCGGGTTGAATGATTCACTGCGACTTGGATCGCTTTGTTTTAAACTTAATATAAAGATATATTCGGAAATGTTTGTAGGAAATACGAGGGGTGTTCGAAAAAAAAGTCTTGTAACTTATTTATTCATATGGTTATTAAATAGTAATCCTAATCTAACATAATACGTCCATCTGTTTAGCAAAAGTTTTAAAATTACATACCCATACTGTCAAAGTAATAATGCGAGAAAGTTTATTTCTACAAAGATTCAATGAATCATTTGAGTATCCGCGGCAAATACAGAATTAAAAGAAGAAATATATATTAACGCTGTCCATAGCGAAGTGATTTCAATGTTGGAGGGGAGACCGACCAGCCAAAAACATTTATATCTTTGTCAAAGAAAGTTTCACATTATCAAATCTTTACCAGTGAAGGCGAATGTCCCTTAAGATACTTAACCATAAATGACCCTCGACAATTTCCGTGAGATGACGTATTATTATTAAGTAATTTGGCATTCTTCGGACATATACCTAGCTCTGTTTGCTTTAGATAGTTGACCCTTAATAACGTTTGGCAATTTCCGTGAGATGACGTATTCAAAATTCTTCGGACATATACCTAGCTTTGTTCTCTTTAGATAGTTGACCTTTAATGACCCTCGGCAATATCCGTGAGATGACGTATTCAAAATTCTTCGGACATATACCTAGCTTTGTTCTCTTTAGATAGTTGACCTTTAATGACCCTCGGCAATTTCCGTGAGATGACGTATTATTATTAGGCAATTCGGCATTCTTCGGACATATACCTAGCTTTGTTCTCTTAACATAGTTTACCCTTAATGACCCTCTAATTATCATTAGATAATTCGTTAGTCTTCGGACATTTCCTAGCTTTGTTCTCTTAAGATAGTTGACCCTTAATGACACTCGGCAATTTCCGTGAGATAACGTAATATCATTAGATAATTCGGCAGTCTTCGGACATTTCCTAGCTTTGTTCTCTTAAGATAGTTGACCCTTAATAACACTCGGCAATTTCCGTGAGATGACGTATTATTATTAGGCAATTCGGGATTCTTCGGACATATACCTTGATTTGTTTAAGTTGACAATAGCACGGGGAAATCTTGTCAGTTTGCCTCTTTGTGAACTTGACAGATTGAAAGAAGTAATAACGGATGAAATGTAGTGCAGTGATACAGAATATCAATTTACACATATCAAATTGGTCATAGTAAACTGGCAAAAAAAAAAAAATGGCTATATAATAATAATAATGCAAATGAACGTGAATATCTAAATCGACACTCAAATAGAAAGAAAAAAATGTTAAAGGAATGCGACTTTGAATCAGTTGCTCCTTGCCACTGCGTGTTCGATACTCTTTCAGAACGAAGGTTGTTCTTGTCATTTGACCAAACTTGTGTCGGTTTGAGATACAATAAAAGATATAGGTAATGCAACGGCATGCATCTTAAAGTGACCTACTAGTATTTACATATTTTTGTCGAAAATGATTTTCACCCAAAAATCCTTAAAATGTGTATACTGTGAAATTGATTGGTGGTAGGAACTTTTTTGACAAATAATTTTTGCAAGATATTCTAATAAATTTCCGAATATTAGTTCGTTATGCAAAATAGAGTAAACCGTTGCTATAATTTATTATTATACGTCTTTGAATTTAAGTAAAAAATCAACGTCACTATTTATCACTTACTTTCACTTATCTTCTCAATTTCATGTTCAAAAAATTTCACCCCAGCTGTGATCAGGTAGCTTTAATTGTCATCTTTTAAGAAAACTATTTATTCTCAAACCTTAAACATGTACTTATAATGTGCTGCTGACAAGTGTGAATATTTCTTGACTACAATGTTAGATTAATTCAAGATTTCTTATACAGAAATGAAGATTTGATGTTCATTTAACGTGATGATGATAATGGTCTTAAATCAAGATGTCTTTCTAAAAGGAGATAAGCAGGTTATACTTAAGGAGAATTTATATTATTGTCACCTCCCTTTAAACACGTTTATTCTTAAAACATGACTGTCACAAAGAAAAGTTTTAACCGAAATGTCTTCCGGGTTTCATTGCGTGTATTTTAAATGACACGAAGGAATACTTGTACAGCGCATAATCTTGCACGAATGCATAAATACATTACACATTTATACAGCGTAATACTGAGTTAAAAAGGAAAATGTTTAAAAATTACAGATAAACCTGTCTTAGCTGTCACCTGTATTAACCAGCCGATTACCTTAACCAGTCAGTCAGCAAGTTTCTCAAATAGACTCTTTGTTCTAATACTAACATACATCATGTCTGAAGTTAAGTAAGTTTTATTTAAATTTCGTTTAACGCTGCTTGTCCAAACAGACAAACCCCTTTTCTACCACACCCCTATTCTGTATCGTACATAGAATACGTCTATGCTCTATCTTTCCACTACAGTGTAAACTGTGCATGTCAATTATGATATTATTCTAAATGTTTCCAGTTTATAAATTTCATTGAAGTGCACGGTAGCAATCTATATCTTTACCAACTCTTACTTTGTAGTTGAAGAAGCCAACTTCAATTTTATCTCTAAGGTCTAACATATATTATACTGAAGCGTGCCTATGCCAAAGAATCATAATAATTATGCCATGAAAGGAGCCAGTTAAAGCTTATGCTAATCATCACATTACAGTAGGCATGATCAGATTGTATCATATGGTCAATGGAACCAGTTTCCATGCAATATCGAATACCATGTTGTAGTGAACGATGACAGATTGTAAAATATGTCAAATATCATTTTTTGTAGTAAACCGAGACAAATTAGAGCTTAGCTCAAATATAATATTGTTGTGCGTGGAACTAGAAAATATCAAAATTTTCAATATTAAGTCATTGTAGTGAACGGAGCAAGATAATATACAATGTTCAGCATTTTACTGTAGTGAATGGAGCTATGTAATATATAATGTTCAGTATCACAGTATCACATTGTAGTGAATAGAACTATGTAATTTATAATGTTCAGCATTGAAGTGTAGTGAACGTAGCTATGTAATATATAATGTTCAGTACCACATTATGGTAAACGGAGCTATGTAATATATAATGTTCAGTATCACATTGTAGTGAATAGAACTATGTAATTTATAATGTTCAGCATTGAAGTGTAGTGAACGTAGCTATGTAATATATAATGTTCAGTACCACATTATGGTAAACGGAGCTATGTAATATATAATGTTCAGTATCACATTGTGGTAAACGGAGCTATGTAATATATAATGTTCAGTATCACATTGTAGTGAACGGAGCTATGTAATATATGATGTTCAGTATCACATTGTAGTGAACGGAGCTATGTAATATATGATGTTGAGTATCACATTGTGGTGAACGGAGCTATGTGGTGAACGGAGCTATGTAATATATAATGTTGAGTATCACATTGTGGTGAACGGAGTGGTGAACGGAGCTATGTAATATATGATGTTCAGTATCACATTGTGGTGAACGGAGCTATGTAATATATAATGTTCAGTATCACATTGTGGTGAACGGAGCTATGTGGTGATCGGAGCTTTGTAATATATAATGTTTAGTATCATATTTTGGTGAACGTAGCTATGTGGTGAACGGAGCTATGTAATATATAACGTTTAGAATCACATTTGGTGAACGGAGCTATGTGGTGAACGGAGCTATTTGGTGAACGGAGCTATGTAACATATAATGTTTAGTATCACATTTTGGTGAACGTAGCTATGTAAAACATCATGTTCAGTGTCACATTGTAGTGAACGGAGCTATGTAATACATAATGTTCAGTTTCACATTGTAGTGAACGGAGCTATGTGATATAAAATGTTCAGTATCACATTTTAGTGAAAGGAGCTTTGTGATATATAATGTTCAGTATCACATTGTAGTGAACGGAGCTATGTGATATATAATGTTCAGTATCACATTGTGGTGATTGGAGCTATGTAATAATTTATATAATGTATCAAATTGTAGTGAACGTTGGTGGATAATATATATTATTATACCTCACATAAATGTCCAATGCAAATTTCCCATTAGTTTAACTTGAATAATATATCATATTCCCCAGTGATTTTATAACACATGCGCAAAATCGTAATTTTCAATTTCTGCGCAGGTGATATGATCCATAATTTCATATCACATGCGCAACAGCGTTATTTTGTTTTTCTGCGCATGTGATATTATTTTTTCATATCACCCGTTGAGAGATTGATACTTTGGAATTGATTAAAAGACGGAGTTGATAAATTTTCAGACGAGGCGCTTATATAATTATACGTTAGGATTGAATTACCCTTTTCTGGTGCTCTTGCATGTGCGAACACGGCCGAATTTTCTTTTTTATGCTACGTGCAAAATATTTCGAAAACAATTTTTCATCAAATATTGAATCGAAACTACCACAATAAGTTTGGAAATGATCTAACTAAGAAAATGAGTGCTCACACTTATATGTTTCATTTAGAAAACAGAAAGTTATCGCCGTTTTTCGAATGCTACTGATTGACGCAATGTTGAAATATTAGAATAATTAAAGGAGTCAGCGATATGTTTACAAACGTCTCGACTAAATCTATCAAAAAAGTCTTATTACAAAGCAAAGTCGCCACAAATTATGAGTGCTAACAAGTAAGACTCTTTAATTCTGTCTTCATTATTTGGTTAGTAATTACTTTTTAATGTTAAATACTTTAGCTCTATTATGTTGATTTTCCAGTAAATGCTTTGACCCTTATACGTTTTCGGTATAATAAAATAAATATTGCATTCCTGAGAGGGTGATATGAAACATGTTCACCCCTCGAAATATGAATATAGACCTCGGCTGGCGCCTTGGTCAATATTCATATATCTCGCGGTGAACATGTTTCATATCACCCTCTCAGGAATGCAATATTTATATAATATCCACTGTCACACTGTAGTGAACGGAGCTATATAATATAATATAATGTCCAGTATCACATTGTAGAGACTGGTGGTACACACTATGTAATGTTCAGTATTACAGTGTGTACGGAGCTGTACAATATAATATAATTTTCTGTATCAAATTGTAGTGAATGGAGCTAGATAATATAATTTTAAGGGCGACGACTGTATGTTTAAGTCGTTTACAGTTATTTTCTCCCCTAAACATGTAGTTTCTTTAAAAGCTCGTGTATATCTCTATGTTAACGCTTTTTCTGTAATATTCAAAAAACAACCTACGACTGAAACTAAATAGCTAATCTTTACCCTTGACATAATAACATAGCCTTTAAACATAATAAGATACTGTTTTAAAGTTAACATCGCGCTATGACATGATTATATAAAATGTCCTGATATAAGACAGCTGTGGCGTTCTATACAATAGTAAATACTTCATGTAACTTGAATGTGACCTTTTGAATTCATATAAGTGTGTGTGAATTGTCATCCTAGAAACCTTTGACCTCGGAACAAAACACTTGTACGTGGGTTTAAATTAATATTATCTTCCATTTTATATACTAGTATATAAGGAGATATTTATTGATGAGTTGCTTCAAACCAAATAAATTCAGACTGACTCCTATAAACAATTGTGTTTTTGTAAAGCTTTGTTTGCCTCTTAAACAATTGAAACAATACTCAAGGAATTTTTAATATAACAAGACATTTTAAATAATATTCTTCCTTTAAGTTGTAAATGCTTCCATGATATGTGGTCAATGCTTCCATGGTATGTGGTCAATGCTTCCACGGTATGTGGTCAATGCTTCCAGGGTGTGTGGTCAATGCCTCCAGGGTGTGTCTTTAATGCTTCCACGGTATGTGGTCAATGCTTCCAGGGTATGTGGTCAATGCTTCCAGGGTGTGTGGTCAATGCTTCCACGGTATGTGATCAATGTTTCCACGGTATGTGGTCAATGCTTCCAGGGTGTGTGGTCAATGCTTCAAGGGTGTGTCTTCAATGCTTCCACGGTATGTGGTCAATGCTTCCATGGTGTGTGGTCAATGCTTCCAGGGTGTGTGGTCAATGCTTCCACGGTATGTGGTCAATGCTTCCAGGGTGTGTGGTCAATGCCTCCAGGGTGTGTCTTTAATGCTTCCACGGTATGGTGTCAATGCTTCCATGGTGTGTGGTCAATGCTTCCAGGGTGTGTGATCAATGCTTCCACGGTATGTGGTCAATGCTTCCTGGGTGTGTGGTCATTGCCTCCAGGGTGTGTCTTTAATGCTTCCACGGTATGTGGTCAATGCTTCCAGGGTATGTGGTCAATGCTTCCAAGGTATGTGATCAATGTTTCCACGGTATGTGGTCAATGCTTCCAGGGTGTGTGGTCAATGCTTCAAGGGTGTGTCTTCAATGCTTCCACGGTATGTGGTCAATGCTTCCATGGTGTGTGGTCAATGCTTCCAGGGTGTGTGGTCAATGCTTTCATGGTATGTGGTCAATGCTTCCAGGGTGTGTGGTCAATGCTTTCATGGTATGTGGTCAATGCTTCCAGGGTGTGTGATCAATGCTTCCACGGTATGTGGTCAATGCTTCCAGGGTGTGTGGTCAATGCTTCCATGGTATGTGGTCAATGCTTCCAGGGTGTGTGGTCAATGCTTTCAGGGTGTGTCCTCAATGCTTCCAAGGTGTGTCCTCAATGCTTCCAGGGTGTGTCTCAATGCCTTCATGGTGTGTGGTCAATGCTTCCATGGTATGTGGTCAATGCTTCCATGGTATGTGGTCAATGCTTCCAGGGTGTGTGGTCAGTGCTTCAAGGGTGTGTCTTCAATGCTTCCAGGGTGTGTGGTCGATGCTTCCAGGGTGTTTCCTCAATGCTTCCAGGTTATGTGGTCAATGCTTTCAGGGTGTGACCTCAATGCTTCCAAGGTGTGTCCTCAATGCTTCCAGGGTGTGTCTCAATGCCTTCATGGTGTGTGGTCAATGCTTCCATGGTATGTGGTCAATGCTTCCACGGTATGTGGTCAATACTTCCAGGATATGTCCTCAATGCCTTCACGGTATGTGGTCAATGTTTCCACGGTATGTGGTCAATGCTTCCAGGGTGTGTCCTCAATGTCTCATGGTGTGTGGTCAATGTTTCCAGGGTGTGTCCTCAATGCTTCCAGGGTATGTCCTCAATGTTTCCAGGGTATGTGGTCAATGCCTTCATGGTGTGTGATCAATGCTTCCATGGTATGTGGTCAATGCTTCCACGGTATGTGGTCAATGCTTCCACGGTATGTGGTCAATGCTTCCACGGTATGTGGTCAATGCTTCCACGGTATGTGGTCAGTGCTTCCAGGATGTGTCTTCAATGCCTTCATGGCGTGTGATCAATGCTTCCACGGTATGTGGTCCATACTTCCAGGGTGTGTCCTCAATGCCTTCATGGTGTGTGATCAATGCTTCCGGAGTGTGTCGTCAATGCTTCTGGGGTGTTTGTTCAATGTTTTCAGGGTGTGTCCTCAATGTTTCCAGGGTGCTTACTGAAGGATTTCGGGGTGTCTGCTCTTACTGTTTAGCTTGTTAAAGCAACCAGCTCATAGTATGGGTGATTTTGTAAATTAATCATTGCCTTTAAAGATACTTTTTCTTATCGAAATGATACTCCGCGTAGTTTTTATTTTCAACAATGTAACAGATGCTGTTCCGGTCTAGATTTAAAAAATCTGATTGGCTGTAATGGCTGATATGAAAATGTTTTTTAAGACGTGTACGCTAGAATATGAATACGTAACATATATGATAGTACAAATGTGTACCATTGTATGATTCCAAATTTAAGATCAAGTCTTAGATGACTTTCATTCATAGTTTCGAGTTTTATTATATAAATGTAAATATTTTAATTCTGTTTATGTTTGTTGCTGTTGGTATCAGTTTTGTACTTTTTAAGCCATTCCTTCGCATGATGTGAAAATTTGTTTCTTTAAATTTTTCTTCCGGGCCGGCGTTCTCGCCAACAACATGAATGGTATAAACAGTAAGTGGGATAAGGAGAAACAGTACTACAAAGGAAATTTCAAGTAGAAGTGAATTGTTCAAATTTGATTACTCACATAACGATATATGTACATACAATATCTGTATACGTCATTTAAAGGAATTTACTTCCTCATGACAAAGCAAAAATAAGTAACCTGTATTGGAAATGTACAGTAGCGATTGTATTGAGGAGGTCAGCTGCTACATTATCAAAGTTTATTAATAGATATGTAATTTTATAAACAACAAATCGTAATAAATAGAAAATTAGAAATAAAAAATTTGAGGGCATTGTTTGAACTAATAGTAAAATGTACAAAATAGGTACAAACATATCATTTTTATTGAGTGGTTTTAGGTCTGTCAGCATCGTCAGTTTCTCAGGGACCCCTATTTGTCCTATATACCTTCGGGTGCAAATGATATAAATATGCTTCATTATACCTCAATAAATAAAACATACTTTTTCATTAGCCACATTGATATCTGCAAACAAGGGCTAATAACTCCACACACAAATTATATCACTCCTACTGAATTGCGTCAGAAGATGATACCTCTTGTTTAACATTTCAGGGTCAATAGGTCAAAGGTCAAGGTCGCAATTATCTTGAGACTGAAAACGTACATTTTGATAAATAACTGAATAAAAATTAACCTACGCGCGTCAAACTTTAAAGGATGATTGCCTGTGGTCAGAAGGTGACCCCTGTTGTATAAAGGGTTAATAGACCAAAGATCTTAATTGCAGTGACCTTGAGACCTTGAGACTGAAAACGGTTTCACATTGATTACCTAGGGGTAGGGTATAACATGTACAGAGGCATTTTCTTTCTGTTCTGGTGCCAGTGGCAGTGACCTTGAGATTGAAAATGTTTTAACATCGGTAATAGAGAAGGACTTTGGACCACTGGTGTCAAATTTCATTGTAAAATTGTCTGTGGTCAATAAATGATTATTTATATTTTTTTAGGTAAAATGGTCCAGGTCATAGTCGCAGGGACGTAGTGATGGTCTTATAATTGTAGAACGCGTTTAATTATTTTAATTATTTTAATTAAGGAAATGATGAAAGACGGCCATTTTTTTCATGATGAGTAACAGTATAGAAATTAGATTTATTGTATTCGTAAGCAAAACATAGATTGGCTGTTAAGAATTGAGGCTCGTCACTTAACAGTGAACAGTTCCGTACATATACTGTATAACGGGTTATATTCACGGTGCCAAATGTTCGCGGTTTTTGAAGAGTTTTGAATTCACGGTGTCTTAATTTCGCGGAAGTACTTCGACCGCGAATTATTAACCGTTGTTGTAACAATAAAAAGGTTGGGCAATCTTCCTAGACATACAATTAATAATAATTACGAAAATGTTGAGGTAGATTGAAAAGGAAAGTAGGATTTATATCGTACCCGATAATAAATAACTCCTTTGAGAGCGTAATCGGTCTCACTGAACCACCGAGTTCCGTTTTCCTTAAAACATACTAGAAACTAATAAAATATTGTTCTATTTGATGTTTCCTTTTTAAAATTTAAATGAATAGAAAGCAATTTTCAATATCTCCGAATGGTATTTTTCAAAATGACATCAACTCATCAATTCAAATCGATAGCAACTGGTGTCATCGTCCTTTGTTACTGTTAGATCTGTTAAACTTTAAAGATGAAATAGCCATTAATTATCGGCAATGTGTCAGTTTTGATGTTCACAGTTTTATCTCAATTAAAGATTATAATCGATCTTTTATCATATTTATGTCTTCAAAATACTTCTATTTATATATAAAACTAGAACTATTACTGAAGGTGGTGAATGTACCCTATGCACGCACTGACACCGTACATTGCAGTTTGACTCACCTAATTTAATGCTGATGAGTAAAGTTTGTAATAGAGTAGTTTTTCTTGGTGAAACTTGTATATTGGCGGTAACAAAAATCGCGGAGTTTAGATTTTGCGCTATCAATGTTGACCGCGAATATAGCGAAAATTAAACCTCCGCGAATATAACCCTCTTTACAGTAGTTTAGTTACCTAAGCTTGACTTCCGTCGGCGTCGGTCTCAACACCATGCACCATATAAGTTTGTTCCATCAACAACTGACCTCACAGGACAAGTTGCATGTTAAGTCTAGCTTATATTTTGTCGATATTATGTCTCATTTTCTGGGATAGTAACATCACTGTAGCTTGTATTGTTTTAATAGTTATCCCCTTTTTAAACTAACGAATTTCGCTAAAGAATGACATGTATGCTCGTTTCTCACGTATTATTGGAATTATTGCGTTCGAGCTATATTTAAACCTTTTGCATCATTAAATTGATCTCATAGGACATGTGACTTTACTGTAGTTTTTTTTTTATCAAACTGGTCCCTTTCAACTTAGAACATGTAGAAATAATATATATACCAATAAAAGAATTAGTTTGCTCTTTGATTCATATATATATCACAGACACATCAGACCAATTTTATATTCTTTCTTGAGTTTCGCTCAGTCATAAAATTTAAGGATTTCCTTAAATGACTAATTGTGTAAAATAAATGATTTGGCCACTTTCTAAGCCTGGATTCGTTGTTTGAGATTAGAAGGTACTTAATGCCTCCACTTTTACCAAGCAGCTATTTGAAAAGAATATAATCAAAGCCTAAAATCATCCGCAGACATTTCTCTTTTCAATTAAACACCAACAAAGCATATATCTGCCATAGGGAATGACCTTAACAAGGCGGAGAAATGGCACTATATTGATATTGACTACAATCGAGCGGACCGCAGAGGCATATCCGGCGAATTACTGGACCAAGGAGGCATATCCGGCGAATTACATCGGCATATCCGGCATATTACATCAAACGCACACTTGAACCAGAACAACTACATTCATTAAGAATATGCGCGTTATGGAAATAACTTATTCATTGAATGTTTTACAATTTGTTTTACATTTGATACTGCGGAACGCATATCTTTGATTTTAAGGTATCTAAATCTAAGTAATCTGTATCAACATTAAAAAATACCAGCTGCATTTAATATGGTATTAAAAAAAATGTTTAGTGTCTTCTCTTAAAGTAAATGCACATTATTATAACATAATTTAAAGCCCATGAAATTATATATCTTCTGCACTTTTAATCACGATCGTGTTTCAACACTAGTTTAAAAGTTCGTATGTTTTAACACAGTCATAGTTTTTGTATCAA
Source organism: Mercenaria mercenaria (assembly GCF_021730395.1). Classification (NCBI taxonomy): domain Eukaryota; kingdom Metazoa; phylum Mollusca; class Bivalvia; order Venerida; family Veneridae; genus Mercenaria; species Mercenaria mercenaria. Next base: position 7,364,078 of record NC_069376.1, read on the forward strand.
CTTAGTGCTCCTCTGGCAGGTCTCGATAATTCTTGTTTAGGCCGATATCCGGTGTTGGTCGTTCCGATGAATATATTTCCGGTATCTGGTTCCCGTGATTCATCTGAGCGTCTCCGAGTGCCGTTAGACCTTTGTCCCTGAGTAGTAATTTCTTCCTCCAGATGGCGTTTGTTTCATGGTGTATTTAATCCTGGGCTTTCTCATTTCCGATTTCTATTTGTAACATTAATTTCTGAACATAACATATTTCTCCATCTTTTTCCGTAAAGCGTCGCTCCTACGGTTTTATACTTCTGATAGTATTTTAGTTTTCTCTGATGTATTTTCTTCCGATTTCTCGTTTCGCCTCTCGTCTTTGATTTGATTAGCTCAACAAGTCACGTCTTTTTTCTCTTGTATTCATATTTGTTTCCTCTAACCTACGGTTCTCACAAGACAAAATGACTGGCTAACACATTCGGATAACTTTTGTGCTTCTCCCGATGTTGGACTACTTTTTTTACTTTATTTATGCTGCCAGTACAGAGATTTGAAATAATTTGTAGATCGACATATAAAAAGTAACAAAAGTGATAAAATTGTTTTTCACACTTGTAAAACCCGAAACCCATATACATGTCAATGGCTTGTCATTCAGTAAATACAATAAATTAACTAATTTTGTAGATTACCGAGACATTTAAACAATAAATTTATTGACTCATTTAAAGTTCTATAAGGCTTAAAATTTCATATTGATATCAGATGCAACAGCTTTACAAATAGATGATATACATAATTATATGGTTAGAAAAATGCTACTTTGAATTCTGCACATGAACTTTGACAGTAAGAGCTATAAAGGGAGGTAATAAAAAAGAATGGAATGAATAAAACATTCTGTTATTGCATCAATATTCAGGCCTTTGACAAGTATTAGAGAAAACAATTAAAGGAAATAGGATTTAACAATAGATTGATATATTTTGTGTCCATAATGAAAAATGTGGCAGCCGCATTTTTAAAAAACAAAAACATTATGAGCCGTTGAAAAACGTAAAAATTGAATGTTGAACGTCAAATGTCTGGATAGCTCGATATTCCGCGAAGTTTTTAATGTCAAATGTGAAACATTCAGCTGGCTCGAAATTTAAAAATATGCCAGCAAATTTTTGTTTCGTATGTCGATCTATGTCGACGTAATATTGCCCACATATTGTATGTTATATTTCAACGTTCTTAAACATGTCCTTGGATTTGAATATCTTATGCCGATTTATGTGTACGTAATATTGCCCACATATTGTATATTATATTTCAACGCTCTTAAACATGTCCTTGGATTTGAATATCTTATGCCGATTTATGTGTACGAAAGATTGCCCACATATACGGATGTTGTATGTTATATTTCAACGTCTTAAACATGTCCTTGGATTTGAATATCTTATGCCGATTTATGTCGACGAAAGATTGCCCACATATACGGATGTTGTATGTTATATTTCAACGTCTTAAACATGTCCTTGGATTTGAATATCTTATGCCGATTTATGTCGACGAAAGATTGCCCACATATACGGATGTTATATGTTATATTTCAACGTCTTAAACATGTCCTTGGATTTGAATATCTTATGCCGATTTATGTCGACGAAAGATTGCCCACATATACGGATGTTGTATGTTATATTTCAACGTCTTAAACATGTCCGTGGATTTGAATATCTTATGTCGATTTATGTCGACGAAAGATTGCCCACATATACGGATGTTGTATGTTATATTTCAACGTTCTTAAACATGTCCGTGGATTTGAATATCTTATGCCGATTTATGTCGACGAAAGATTGCCCACATATACGGATGTTGTATGTTATATTTCAACGTTCTTAAACATGTCCTTGGATTTGAATATCTTATGCCGATTTATGTCGACGAAAGATTACCCACATATACAGATGTTGTATGTTAAATTTCAACGTCTTAAACATGTCCGTGGATTTGAATATCTTATGTCGATTTATGTCGACGAAAGATTGCCCACATATACGGATGTTGTATGTTATATTTCAACGTTCTTAAACATGTCCGTGGATTTGAATATCTTATGTCGATTTATGTCGACGAAAGATTGCCCACATATACGGATGTTGTATGTTATATTTCAACGTTCTTAAACATGTCCGTGGATTTGAATATCTTATGCCGATTTATAAATGTCGATTTAAAATATTGCCGACATATACGGATGTTGTATATTATATTTCAACGTTCTTAAACATGCCCGTGGATTTGAATGTCTTATGCGAGCTATGCTTAAACTTGTCTAATGCTTTTGTGAAGCAATGCAAGCTATATTTTGAAATTGATTATGATCTTTACATTGTTACATATACGCAGCAAGACGATAGTAAATGGTATTAAAAACGTTAATTATATAATTTTCAATGTCTTTTTCAGGTCCAGTTTTCCTCTATACTTCAGTTAAAAGATCGACGCCAACACCTCAAAACCATAGACGTACTTCCTGTATCAAGGCTACGTATACATCGCCATATTATACGTGAATTTACAAATTGCCGCAATGCTTCTAGAACTTCCGGTGGCTTGCCTACACACACCATAACATACTTGGCATGACCTCTTGTTTCCGGCCATTGAAGAACAAAAACTTGCAGGAGTATAATCGTAGTATACCTAGAAGTCTGTGAGAAAAACAGCTTTCAATTATTACTTTTTATTACCAGAGACAAATCATATAGTTTTACTTAAATTAGTTGGTCAAGAAATGTCTTATTTTAACTTGTCGCAAATCGCTTTTGAATTAAAGTTTTGTACAATTGTATGTACGTATGTGGAAGGGTTTCAAGTAGTCACGCGCGCTGTCGTAAGTCAACTTTTTTTAAGAAAAAAAGCTTGATTTGGCCTTTTTATGGCATACACAATGAACATGTACAATGAAATTCGCTATGTTTGACATACAAATGTACCACAGCGAGGAAAATACATTTTTACGGAACTGTTTCAGTGACTGGGAAAACCCATGAGACATGAGCCATAGTCACATAAAAATAAAAAATGTCACATAAGTTTAAGTGCTGATGAGCCCTGTGTCACGTGGCTAAATTGTATTTATGCAAAAGGATAAAACTATGAAATTTGTGAGATCTTATGCAAAAAAAGTAACCAAGTTTTCGCCTTTGGGGCCAGTGTAATCATGATCAGCCTGCAAATCCTTGCCAGTCTGTCATAATTACACTTTTTTTCCCTTTTCAGTCTATTTTGGAAAAGCCCCTTTTCACAAAAATGGTTTTGTCCAAATTGAAAGATGGATGGGGTAAAAGGAGTATTGTTCATTCTACCAGGAAAGTGAGAACTAGCTCTGAATGTAAATGCTTTGAATTTTCTACTTTAAAAGTGTAAAACTTTTTACAGTTTTCGTTCGAAATCTAAGTAAATACATACTACAGTGCCAATTCCTGTACGAAAGTCACGCTGTCCAAAGAAATTCTGAATGCACAAAAATTTTTTAAATGTCCTGATTTTTGTGATGAGGGGCCATTGCCCCATGGAAAAAAGTTATTTCCCAGTCATTGCTGTTTAAATATTAAATGTATTTTTTCAAAGGGGAAACAATAATTGTGGGCATGTTTTTAGTTTTTTCCCAAAAAATCCATTTTTTGCATAGCCCGTAGCCTTTATTCTAACTTTTAATATTTTAAACTGGAGCCCTCTAAAAAGGGATATTATAGTACTCTTGTAGAAAATTAATTGTTTCGGGCAACAACATTTATAATTGCTTAGGAAGAACATATAAAAAAGATTTTGTACAGTACGTAGCGGACTTTTATAATTTTGAAAAAAAAGTTAAAACTGGGATTATTTTTTGTTTTATTGTGAAAAAGTCTTTGATTAAATAATAGAAAACTCTTACGTGGAAATTTGTAGGGTTAAATTTGTTGGAGTTATTTACGAACGGAATGCAAATTTTTATATTTTAAATTTAAAAATTTTTATAAAGTTTCAATTCGTATTTCTAATTTAATAAATAGATGTTGCAAGGGAAATAATAGTTTCATCAAAAAAAATTTGGGGTTTACTAAAAAGGGGGATAGGGACATTAAAAAACGGACTTGGGTATTATTAACTTCATATATTATTGTAACATTATATATAGGTCTGCTTTTAGCCACCTGTAAAGTGAAAAGGTAGCTTTTGTGATCACGCTTCGTCCGTCGTCTGTGCGTGCGAGTGTGCGCCGTCAAAATTTTCTTGTCTGCACGATAGTGGTTTCATTTTTGATTTCTTTTTAACCAAACTTCCCCAAAAACTTGTATCCCCAAAAGTTCTTGGTTCCTTTTTGAAAAAGCAGATCCCATTATGGGTTCAAGGTTATGGCTCCTGAAAGGGTCAAAATTAGCTATTTTCCCCTTTGTCTGCACAATAGCAGCTTTATTTGTGTTTTTTTTTTTTTACCAAATTCAAAAAATTTGTATTATTTAAAAACTCAGTTCTTTTTTGAATGGACAATCTCATTACGGGTTTAGAGTTATGGCCCTGAAAGGCCCAAAAATTAGCTTTTAAAACTTGTCTGACAATGCAGCTTCATTTATGTTTGATTTTTCCCAAAAATTGCCACAATTGTATGCAAAAAATCTTCGTTCCTTTTTTAAAAGGAAAAATTCCTTAATGGGTTTAGAGTTATGGCCCTGAAAGGGCCAGAATTAGCTATTTTGGCCTTCCCTGCACAATAGAAGCTTTATTTATGATTTTATTTTAACCAAACTTGCACCAACTTGTATCACTATAAGATCTTGGTTCTTTTCTTGAACTGGCAGTTTCCCCTTATGGGTTCCAGAGTTATGGGCCCTAAAAGGGACAAAAATTTAGTATTTTCCCCTTGTTCACAATAAAGCTTCTTTTTTTTTCTAAACCCAAAATTGCCACAAACTTGTATCACCAAAGATCTAGTTCCCCCTTGAACTGACCAGTTTCCATTATGGGTTCCCAGTTTGGCCCTGAAAGGGTCAGAATTAGTTATTTTGACCTTGTCTGCACAATAGAAGCTTTATTTTGTTTTATTTTAATCATTTGCACACAACTTGCATCACCAAAGATCTCAGTTCTTTCTTAAACTGACCAGATTCCTTTATGCGTTCCAGAGTTATGGCTCCTTGGGCCAGAATTGCTTTTTTTCCTTTCTGCACAATAGCAGCTTCATTTTTGATTTAATTTAATAAAATTTGCACAAATTTTGTGTAACCAAAAAGATTTTGGTTGTTATTTGAGCTGGCCAATTCCTTCATGGGCTCCAGAGTTATCCCCCCTAAAAGGCCAAAATTTTTCTATTTTGGCTTTGCAGCCATATGAGACTTCTTTTTTTGGTTTGTTTTGATACAAATTTCCAAAATATCTTCAACAGCAATAAACTTGGATTTTATGACGAATAATGTCAATCATCCAATCTTTGGTTCCAAGTTATTTTTTTTATCTTATTCCCCCCCTGATTGTAAAAAAATGGTTTTTTTATATCAGAAATATGGGACTTACCTGAAATTTCATTTTTTCTTTAGTTGGACGAAAATCAATAAAAAATATGGATGATTTTATGTCAAATTACCTCACTTTATTTCAATTAGAATGGTTAATTCCTAACTAATGTGATAGTCTGAAATTTCATTTTATTAAAAGATGATTTGGACAATATGAAGGTAATATTACTGAATTTATGACAATTTACCTCCCTTTTTTTTTTTATAAGTAATTACCCCTTAGCAGTTTTCTAGTGAGATTGGTTTAAAAACGTTATTCGTTATACGTTTCCACGGGTAAAAATTCTATTAAATAACCCTTGATGAACATTTATCGATAAAATTTTTTACATTTAATTGTTTTTGGGGTTTGTATTTTGTATTTTTAAAATGCATATCCCAATGCATGATTACCCCCCCTGATTTTAAAAAAAATGGTTTATCTCAAAAAATATTATAGAACGCATTTGAAATTTTTATTGTCTTTATTTGGACTGAGGCATCAGGTAGTAGATGGACGATTTTATGTAAAATTTCCTCCCTTTGTTTAAAAATTAAATGGGTGTTCTCAGAAACCCAATAAAGTACGATTGAAATGTCATTTGTGATCGATGAACTCGGACAATGGGGTTGATAACTTTGACTAAATTTTTATCCCAATTCCCTCCCTTTATTTTTTGAAAACAAATATATATCACGATCAAATGAGTTTGGGTTTTAAATTTTATTAAGTTTCTAGGATAAGGAAATATCGTTGTCAAAAATGTAGCATTTGAGCCTAGGCCCCTCAAACTTGGTAGGAAATTGGCCCGACAAGGTCAAAAGGGATGTTTACATGAAAATTTTTACCCTGATATTTTTAAATGTGTATGCCTAGTGCTCTATGTCAAAACTTGATCTTCATTTTGAGCATGGTACCGGGTGGCGTACAGGGTCATCATACCCTCTTGTTTAAAAGAAAATAGTTTGCTTGGAATTATAGCATTCCCTTGGTATATACAGTTGATGGCTTGGTAGATATATTGTCTGAAGTTTTAGCTATTTGTTTGTATATGAACTTTTTTGGTTTTACTAGTTATGTTATTGTTTTTTTTATAAAAAGGAATATATTAATAGTAAAAAATGTTGTTTTGATCAAAACTTTTTATTAGTATTTGCACATCTGAGGCTTTAAATTAGTAATAATAAATATAAAAAATAAGTAGCTATTGCGATCGTCCATTCTCGCTGGTGTCAAAACTTTTAAAGGTCAGAATGTCCCTTGAACCCTTTGATGAAATCTGGGACAAGTTTTCCACTTTTTAAAAATTAATCAAAAAAATATGTAAAATTAAATTGGAAACAAAATTTTAAATTTTCCAGATGCTCCATTTTTATTTTTCTTTCAAAAATTTTTCCCAAAATTTTGGGTTTATAACAAGAAAAGGGGATTTTTTGGACATGTACAAAACTAAGCTTTAAAAATTTAATTTCTGGGGTTTATTGTATGGGAAGATAAAGTGTGTAATATATTTGATAGACTAGGGTAGGTGTATGGTACTTTGCCTTTTTAAATTTTGTTTATATTAAATTTGTTTTGATTTTTTCCCAGTAATGTTTAGTTGTTGCTTGTAACGAAGACATGATAGTTTAATGCTGTTTTGATGAAACCCTTGTTACAATGACACGTTAAAAGGTTTAAACCACTAAAAACCCAGCACAATATTCATATAAAATGAATGTTTTACAATTGCAATACAAAACCTAGCCCCCTTTTTTAAAAATTTTCTTTAACTTACATTTTCTTGTAGGGCAACATTTATACTGTAAAAATATCCAAAAAAAGTGGGGGTCTTTTTGAGCAAAAAAAATATTTTGGTCAAACGAACACGCCGTAATTTCTAAAATGAAATGAAAACCCAAAAATTTAGGGTGGGGTGTATGAAAAAATTTTCACGTTAAATATTTTGGAGTTTTTTTTTCAAAAGCAAATGCTATCAGTATGTAAAGTATAGGCATGAAATATGATTTCAACCAATATATAGCAATGATTTCAAGGAGAAATCCTTCTTTACGCAAAAGAAACTGAGAACTATTTGAATCCGCCATTATGCGATTATACCTTTTTTTATGGGTGCTCAGGGTATTTGTGTCTGTAGCCTATAATGACACGTTATTTGCTCCTTAGAGCAAAAAATGTGTCGTCCTGCGCCCGTCGTTTCAGTCGTTATCAGTCTCCATGAATTTTAAAAAAAATTTTTCAACGAAACTTGATCGGGCCCCCAGTTTTTCAAAACCCTTTAAAAACCCTTTTTAAATATTTCATGTTAAAATTGAAAATTTTTTTAAATTTACTGTAAAGACATTTATTGTTTATAAAACCTTAATCTACTTTGCAAATTTTTTTCTAACGTGAAAAAAATTTAATTAAAATTTAATGGCTGTTAGTTTAATCAACGTTAAAGTTTGAACAACGGCTCCAATGATACCCTTTAAAGGAATATCGGACAAGATTTTTAATCCCCGCCGGGAGGGGGGATAATAGGAACGGTCTGCGTCCGTCCTTCCGTCTGCCCTTTCCCTTTCCCTTCCCGCCGTCCGAAAAAAAAAATGTCCCCGGTCCTTTCTTTTAAACCCCATTAACATTTTTCCATTATTTAACAAAAAATTTTAAAAATCCCCCAGGCGATGTGAGAACCCAGTTCCAACTGCGCTGGGCTGTTAAAGGTCCATTTTGGGGGTCAAAGGTCATGGGGTGATATTTCGTGCCCGGCCCATTTTTTTGAACCCCTTTACTAATTCCATTATTTAAAACACCAAGTGTTTAACTCGTCAAGGCGATGTGCAGAACCCATGTTCCAACTGCGCTAGGCAGGGTCAGGTCACTCTTGGGGTCAAAGGCAGGGGGATGATTTTTTTGTGTCTGATCTTAATTTTTTAAAACCTTGAAGGATTTAAAGAACTTGCCAAAGTTTTCACTCAAGATAACTTGCGTGCGATGTTTCGGATGGCCCCTTAAAAAGGTCAAGGTCAGGGGTAAAAGGGTCATATGTGTTTTTGTCACCTTTCCCATGGTCTTGGTTTTTATTTTTTTTTGTTTTCCTTTTCGAAACTTTTTTCTGTTCACTTACATTTCTTTTTTTTAAAATATTTTCCTTTAATGATACTAAAAATAGCTTTTTTGCAACATTTTTCTATTGGTTGAGGAAAAAACAGACCATTTTATGTGGTCAACATGGTGGTACATTAAATTTGTTAGGTTTTAATTTGACTATCTGGATTATTTTTTCCCCGGGGGGTTATGGGAATGGTTCTTCGTCCTTCTGCCTTCCCGCCTCTGTCCGAAAACACTCGTGCCCTCCATATCCCCAAAACCCCTTGAAGGATTTTCATGAAAAACTTGGGCATAAAATCCCCCTCTCGGGGACAGTGCAAACCAGAGTTGCCTTGTGGGTTAATCAAAAACCAAGACAAAGGTTTTACCCCCTTTGTCCGTTATATCTCCTAAACCCTTAATGAATTTTATTCTGGGAAATGTTTTTTGGGGGGGGGGCCGTTTGGTTGGTGGGGGGGGGGGGTTTTTGGTCCACTCTGTATCTCAAAAAACCCCTTAAAGGTTTTCAGAAACTTGGGGGTAAATGATCACCCCCAAAGACGTTGGAGAATTCATGAGCAGCCATTCAGTTAAAGTTAAAGGGTCACAGCTAAATCAAGGTTTCCCCTTTTCACATCCTAGCAGGGCGGGGAATTAAGCGTTTTTAGATCCCTTGTTACTTTATAATATGAGAAAATGCTTTTCACGTCATCAGCCTGACCCCAGGACACAAGGGCCATAACTCTTGCACGAATTTTTCATAAATTATCTCCCTTTTAATTAAAATAATAGAATTAAGGTTGTTTGTTTTTTTAATGTTAATTTAAACCGTGAGATTTCAGTCATTTAAGGTAGTGAAAAAATTTTCAAAATAAAATTTAAAAAATTGAGAAAAGCGGCATTTAGATTTTGCCCAAAAATGGCATAAAAAAGCAGTCCGACTCTAATTTGGGAAGTTTTATTCAAAACTTTAAAAAACTTGCGACAATGTTTGTGAGCATAAATCTTGGCCAATTTCGAAAAACTCCAAATTTAGTTGTGCGTTTTTGACCAAGAGTTTTTTTCGATCTTCAAAAAATTGTTGCAAAGTGTGTGGGCGATGTTTGGCCAAGTTCGATACCCCAAAAAGCGCCTTTTGGGCATTTTTGGATAATGGCCCTTGATTAATTAGAAAAAAAAACTGCAACTTAAGTCATGTCCCCCCAAGTCAGTTTCCAACCCGATTTCAAAAAGCTTAAAAAACAATGTTTTTTTCGGTAATTTTTGGGGCAAAATTAGATATTAACCCCCTAACCATTCTGACAACTTGGATTATGGCCCTTAATTTTAAGAAAACTAAAATTTTTAGTGGGCGTAATTTGTGTCAGTCTGGCCCCTTTTTTTTGGCGTAAATTTTTCACCTTACGAGACGGAAATCTCGGGTTTCGCCCTAAAAAGGTATTTGAGTTGTACTGCTGAAACTTTCCCATGCATTTTAAAGAATTCCTTAATAGCTTTTTTAAATAAGCAAGTATTATGGAAACTCTCCTGGCAGGGGGGCGGCGGGTCCACAAACTTTGCTGGAGCATTTCTTCTTATGCATGGGGGAATTTTTATGTTACTCGAACAAATTTTCAAAAACATGAGACGTAGTGTCTGAAAGCAGCTGGCCCCTAGGTCTATGGTCAAGGTCTGCTTAGACGAAAGGGGTAAAATTAAATATGACTTTGTCCGGAGCATTTCCCCCTTCATTCATAAAGGGATTTTGCAGTAACTTTGGCACAGTTGTTCACTATCATGACAGGGAATGTCATCATATAAACCGGGCCCCTTGATCTACGTGGGGGGAAGTGGTTACGGTCGCTGACTTCAAATGCTTGCCCCCATCGAGGGGGTTCGACCCTCACTTGGGGCGTTAAATTTATTCTTGTGAAGAAGCCACTAGTGGCTTATGAAGGTTGGATTCTACCCCGATGCGTGATGAAATAATTCCGAAGGGGCCCTGGGGGCTTCCTCCACCTTCAAAGCAAGAAAGTCCCAAATGACATCAATTTGTGTCGGTGCGACGTTAAACCAAAAAATAAAAAAAAATAAAAAAAAAAAGATCTAAAATCAAAGTTCACTTAAAGGTTTAATGATACAAGAAAACGACTTTTACCGAAACATTTCTTTTCATTCATGGGGGGTTTTGAGTTACTGGCACAAATTTTCCCAACATGAGCAAAATGTCATGCTAAAACAGGGCCCAGGTCTAAGGTCAAGATTTTCACTTAAAGGTCAAAGGGCAAATTCAACAAAAACTTTGTCCCAGCGTTTCTTCTTTATTCATGAAGGGGTTTTGATGTTACATGGCACAAATGCCCACATGAGAGGGAAAATGTCAGCATAAAAAGAGGTCCAGGTCTAAAGGGCAAGGTCTCACTTAGAGGTCAAAAGTCAACTTCAATAATGATTTTCCGGAGCATTTTTTTCATATGGAGGAAATTTTTTATGATACTTTGCACAAAGTTCACAATTAGTGACGGAATGTCTGCATATAAACCAGGTTCATGGGCAAAAAACACTTTTAGGTATAGAAACAAGAAGATACTTTTTCCGGGCATTTCTTTTTTTATAATGGGGGCTTTTGATTTTGCTGGCGCAAATGTTCCCCCATGAGACGGAGGTCATGCATACGAAGCTGGCCCTTTGATTAAAAGGTCAAGGGGCAATTAAAAGGGCAAAGGTCTTTTCAAAAATGCTTTGTCCTTGCATTTCTTCTTCAGCATGGAGGGGCTTTGATGTACTTTGCACAAATTGTCACAATTTGAACGGGATGTCATGCACAAAACCCGGTCCCAGGTTAAGGTAAAAATAACGCCCAAATCTTATAGTCAAAAGACACAAAATTTTCAATTTGTCTGGAGCTTTCTTTCCCTACGGAGGGATTTTAAAAATTAATTGGGGGAAAGTTCCCCCCGATAAGTTGGGTGCCATGCGCAAAAACTAGGGCTTTAGTTAAGGTCAAGGTCACATTCAGAGGCCCAAAAATCAGATACAAGAATTCCTTTTTGCGGGCTTTCGTCTTATGTGGTAGATTTTGATATAACTAAAGCCAATTTTTCGCATCACCAACGGTGTGTCATGAAAAAAAAAAATGGGGCCCCAGTTTAGAAATTTCTTCCTTTGTTGTTACTGTAAATAGCCTTATTGTTTTTTCTTATTATGGCCTAGGAAAAAAACAAGAACCACTCTTTTGTAGTACAAATGATTTAAATCGTATTTTTTAGGTGTTTTCTGACCCTTTCGCTTCCCGGTTTAATTAAGGATATTTGAGTTGACTTTTTACTACCAGCACGAAATGGCGAGCGCGCTGTCTCCGTGAAGCCTTGTTAAAAAACTTATTTTAAGAAAAAGGTAAAATTTGTTTCTATTTTTTTACCCGCGGATTTCTTTATTACGTACATTGAATATTTTATGTGGGGACCATTTTTTTTAACTTATATCCGCCGAGTGTGATCAACCTTGTAAAAGCCACTAGAGCGAAAATAGACGAAAACAAAATCTCAGATTATGCAAAACGGTACGAAGACCCTTTTACTATTACACACACTTTTTGTTTTTGTTTTGTTATCGACGAAATCTTCAAAGTTTTTTTGACGTTAAAAAAAAACTGAGTGCGTTTTTATATGGCTATTTTTAAATGCGTTCGCTATTAAATGAAAATGCTGTGGCAACATCAAACAAAAAAGGTACAATACGGAATTTTTGGTTGCTTATATAATATTGTGAAATACAAACGTATTTTTGACAGAAATTTTTGAGGTAAAAAAAAAATTGATCTTTCAACGTCTTGTTCTATATCTGTAATATAAAAATTTTCGTCTGATGTATATTGTTTTTGACGGTGGAAAAAATTGTTTTATAATATTTGCTTTTTCTAGTTTAAAAAAATTTTTTTTGCTTTTAAAAACATGCAGATATCTTCCCCAAAAAATAGAATTAACAATAATTGAATTTTTGCATGGGCGGGCCACAAGTTCTGCCCAAAATAGGTAAACGGCTCTTCTCTTAAACTTGCTTTGTCTTATTAGTATGAAATGGGACAAAAGAGGTAATTTCAGTAATGTTATTGGAGGGGGAAAGTTGAATGATACATTCGAGCTCTTGCCAAAAAAAAATATTGTTTTAAACAACTAGTTTTTTATAAAGGCTTTTTTAAAAAAATCTTTTTTCACATAAAAAAAGACGCTGTAAAAAAGGGGTTTTTTGCTGTTTGAAAACCGTTTCACCGTGCAAAGCAGAAGAAAAAAAACTACGCTACTTTGACCCAGTATTATAGTCCCGGTTTTATTAAGCAATGAAGACATTAGGTAAATTTGGGGGTGCCCCAATCCGAGCTTATAAATTTAAATCAAGTTGGACAATCTGACGAAAACACATTATGATTACCTTTCGGTTTTTTAATAGGTACAAATTGGTTTTATTCTCATGGCTGTGCAAAAAAGTTTTGTAATAAATATTATTTCATACTCGCTTTTGTTCCCCATAAAATTTCACTGGTACAGGAAACGTCATATTTTTCCATACACTGACCCTGAATTTATTCTCGTGCGTGAGTAATTTGTGTGTTGCTGCAAATTTTTCCTATAAGTTCAGTATTTTCAAATCTTTCGGCCGTTTAACATATTTTTGAAAATTTTCAAGATCTTTATCTGTTAAAAATGTGATATAATAAAAAGTCATTATCTTTTCAACGGAATTTGCATCGTTTTTTGCGGAAGAAAATTCGCCCAAAGAGTACGGAAGAACTCTTTCTTTTTCCCGTTTAAAGCTAATAACCTATAATCATGTTCTAAGTGTTTGTCCACTTTGTATTTTTTTTAAATTTTTTTGTATTACCTTTTTGTGCTGAGTATGTAGGTTCTCAGTGTAACACATATTTTTTATAAAAATAAAACAAAAATTTTTGTGAGTAAATTTTTTGAAAGCAAAAATATATGAAAAAAAATAAAATTAATCATGGGGTTTGATTTTTTTATCACTTAAAACTTTGACAAATTCTTATTGTTTCCAAAAATATCCGCAAGGGTAATTTCGTCCGAACAAGGGCAATATTATTTTACAAGGGGAAAAATTCCCCTACATACAAGACAATATTTTAAAATTTCAGGGGCAATTTTCATTTTAAAGGCAAAAGATTTTCCCCAAAAATTTTAAAAATTTCTAATCAGGGTTTTCCCTGAACTTTCTTTAGTAGCTGTTTCTTAGTTAAAAAGACCATATATTGACTTTTAATGAAAAAAATTTTTCCCGGAGTAAAAGGACAGCAGCGTCAAGTAAACGCTATGAACAAAAATCACGGCCCTTTAAAAACGGCTCGTCCTCTTTGATTGAAAAAAGAGCCCAAAGATACTTCCCAGGAGGCGTAATGACCGGGAAAAATATATATTCATTTGAATTTTAATAAATTTTCAACCAAGAGCGTAACAGAAACGAAGGGATAGAATTTTAGAGAAAAAAAAAAAAAAAAAAAAAACCCTTTCACTAGCAACAAAATGAAAAAAGTAAAACAAAAATTCCCCCCTTCAAACAAGGAAAATTTATTTGTTGTGAACAATGTCTGGGGGTCTCTACCAGTTTGTTTAAAATGTATCCCGGGTCAAAAATGAGTCCCGTCCTTGGGTTTACTAGGTTGACGTAGTCTTAGTTTAATTTCTTCTTAAAAAAAGTTTCCTTTTTAAAAAGCCAGGCCTAAACCTTTGTACATAGGATTAAATAGCAATGTAATACTCTACCCAGGTTGTTTAAATTTCCACGCAGCCTGTAAGTAGAATTTCTGTAAAACTTTACCCGGTTGTTTAAATTTTCCACGCAGCCGTCGAGTGAATTTCTGTAATACTACCTAGTTTGTTTACATTTTCCTCACACCTGCAAGTAAATTTCTGAAATACTTACCCAGTTTGTTTGTTTACATTTTCCCAAAAAGCCTGAGGTAGAAATTTTGTAAACTCCCCCTAGTTTGTTTACTTTCCTCACAGCCCGTCAGAGTAGAATTGCTGAAATACTCTACCTAGTTTGTTTGTTTACTTTTCCCCACGCCCGTCAGATGAATTGCTGTAATACTCCCCCCAGTTTTTTTAATTTTTCCCACGCCTGTCAGAGAGAATTTCTGAAATACTCTACCTAGTTTGTTTGTTTACATTTTCCACCGCCTGTCAGAGTAGATTGCTGTTTAACCTACCTAGTTTGTTTTTTTTTACATTTTTCCCCACGCCTGTCAAGTGAATTGCTGTAAATTTTAAACCCGTTTGTTTGTTTCATTTTTCCCCCGCAGCCTTCGAGTAGAATTGTGTAATACCTACCTAGTTTGTTTACATTTTCCTCACAGCCTGTCAAATAGAATTGCTGAAATCTCTACCTATTTGTTTGTTACATTTTCCCACAGCCGTCGGTAGGGAAAGCGTAAACCACCCAGTTTTTTACATTTTTTCCCCACACCTGTAGGTAGAATTGCTGAAAATCTCCTAGTTTGTTTTGTTTACATTTTCCACACAGCCTTCAAGTAAAATTGCTTAATACTCTACCCAGTTGTTTTTTTACATTTTCCCCACGCCTGTCAAGTAAATTTTGTAATACTCTACCCAGTTTGTTTGTTTAATTTTCCACGCAGCCTTCAAGTAGAATGCTGTAATACCCACCCAGTTTTTTGTTTTAAATTTTCCCCGCACCCGTCAGAGTAGAATTGCGTAAAAACTCTCCTAGTTTGTTTGTTTTATTTTCCCGCACCTGTCAAATGAAATTTCTGAATCCACCCTTTTTTTTACATTTTCACGCAGCCGTCAGAGTAAATTGCTGAATACTCTACCTGTTTTTTCACATTTTCCCCCGCAGCCTTCAGAGTAGAATTGCTGTAACCTACCTAGTTTTTTTCACATTTTCCCCCGCAGCCTGTCAGAGTGAATTGCTGAATACTCTACCAAATTTTTTAAATTTTCCCCCCCGTCAGAGTAGAATTTCTGTAATCCCCCTAGTTTGTTTACATTTTCCACGCAGCCCGTCAGAGTGAATTCGTAAACCACCTAGTTTTTTTACATTTTCCAGCGCCTGTCAGAGTGGGAAATTTCTGTAATACTCTATGTTTGTTTTTTCATTTTCCCCACGCCTGTCAGGTAAATTGCGAAATTTTTACCTAGTTTTGTTTTCATTTTTCCCCGCAGCCTGTCAGAGTAGAATTGCTGTAATACCCTACCAAGTTTGTTTACATTTTCCACCGCCCGTCGAGTAGAATTTTCTGTAATACTCTACCAGTTTTGTTTCTTTTCCACGCAAACCCGTCAGAGTAGAATTGCTGTAAAACCCCACCATTTGTTAATTTTTCACGCGCCCGTCAGAGTAGAATTGCTTTAATACTCTACCAAAATTGTTTCATTTTCCACGCAGCCTGTCGATGAATTGCTGAAAAAAATCTACCAGTTTGGTTTTCTTTTCCACGCAGCCTGTCAGAGTGAATTGCGTAATCTCACCCGTTTTGGGGTTTTCATTTTCCCCGCTCCCGTCAGGTAGAATTTCGTAATCCCACCTATTTTTTTACATTTTCCCCGCAGCCCAAGTAGAATTTTCTGTAATACCTACCCAGTTTGTTTAAATTTTCCCCCCGCCGTCGGTAGAATTGCTGTAAAACCCTACCATTTTTTTTAAATTTTTCCCCCGAGCCCGTCAGGGGAATGCTGAATACCTACCCAGTTTTTTTTAATTTTCCACGCAGCCTGTCAGAGTAGAATTGCGTAATTCTTACCTAGTTTTTTTCATTTTTCCACGCAGCCAGCAGCCGTCAAGGGAGAATTGCTGTAAAACTCTCCTTTTGTTTACATTTTTCCCGCAGCCGTCAGAGTAGAATTGAACAAAGCAACGCATGTTGGTTTTGCCCAATGATAACATCAAATAATTTCTAAAATGGAAAAAATAATCCGACGGCCTAACTGAAAGGGCTTAACGTTTCTTTAGAATTTCATCAACCACAGTTACCGGGAAAAAAAGCCCGTTTTTAAAATTTGTGGGAGTTTTAAAGTTTTTAAAAAAATGTGCAGGTTTGTTTTGCCGGGACGTTTGTTCCCGCCATTTTTTTGTTTTTTTCAAACCAATTACCCCCCCCCCAAATCCTTTTTTAATTTAAAAACCCCCCCCCCCCCCCCAAAGCAACCCAAAAATACATTTTTACTAAATGTTTAATATTAAAAATAAATTTTTAAATACATTTAAACCCAAAACGGCGGGGGGAAAACCGAACATGCGGGGGGCTCGGGACGTTCAGCCCTAGGTTTACATTGGGCTTTGGGTAAAGCTTCTGGGGCGAAAACTTTTATTTTTTACAACGTTGTGTAACAACAATTATTTAGTAGGTTTTTTTTAAGAATAATATTTTACGGGGGTTTTGGGGCGGAAAAAATAGTTTTGGGTTCAGATGCGAAAGGTTTATCACAGGGCGAGTGATTCATTTTAGCACAGAACGACAAACAATGATTTATTCAAAAGCAAAACAAAATGAGATTTATTATTTCGATTCTAAAACGTTTTCCCAAAGGTTTTGAAGTACTCCTTGTTGGGATTATTAAATTTTTACCCAATTTTTCAATCGGTTTCTTTTCCCCGCGCCGAGCGCCGTTTGACGTGTTTTACATAAAATCGGACGCCAGAACAGTGAATTGTTGTTTAATATTCACTGTTTAAGCCTTCTTTGTTTAAAAAAATAAAACTGTGAAAAAGATTTATACATGCAGCTGTTCAGCAAGAAAAATATGACATTAACGCCTAAATTTTATCAAAACACATTTCGATTAAACGGAAAAGCAAGTGCCCTTCAAAAATGAAAAAGGATAAGGAAAAAAAAAGGTTTTTAAAATTTGGGTTAACCTTTGTTTTTTAAACAAACAATTTATTTGATAAGTTGGATTTGTCAATGAAAAAAATAAAACAAATAAAAAACACGTTGCTTTTAAGGTTTGCAATAAACATATTATCAGCCCAAAAAAAAAAAATTTAACAACGTTCATTAAAGCCTGCATCTTACGTTTTTCTCCATTTAGTACATGAAGCAGACGGCTGTAGGACCACATTCGTAACAGATCACATTTGTAACAGATTTCGTACGTATGCGATCGCATTCGTAACAGGTAAAATGTGTTACGAATGTGTTTGTCCAACATGGGGGTTGACATGAGAAGCACATATGTATCATGTTGAGTTTTATACTGCAAATGTTCAATCAGTCGGTTGCCATCGCAACATCATTAAATGACTGCCATAAGCACCATCACAAGTTCGTCGTCATCGACGTCATAAATTATTTGAGCCGCATCATGAGAAAATGGACCTTCGGGAATCTTCGAGGCTTTGCAACCATTGTGGGCCCCAGATCAGCCTGCACATCCGCGCAGTCTGATCACGGGAACACACCGTTCGCTGTTATTTCAAAGAAGGCTCATTCTACCTGAATATGGAATTTTCTGACCTTAATTCAGATGCATAAATGCACAGGTCAGCCTGAATATAGACTTTCCGGAAATTCACGAAAATGTCCGAATGCCAATTTTCACGTGACGTGGCTCAATTCTTATTATCATTTCTGCATCCACTGCCACTACCACTATAATATGATTACAACTTCAGCTACTTCTACTGTTACCTCGACTAGCTGAAATGTAGACCTTCAGGCTCAGGTCATTGGTTCGAACCCGGTGGCGTCAACATGTGTAGCTATCTTTCGTTATCCAGAGCTGTTTCAAGTTGGGTGACAAACACGAAGTTGCTATGTCGTGGGACAAATTATATATAACTTGTCATGGACGGAGTCGTTAGCCTTAAGTCTAGGGGCCGATCTTGTGCTGCGGACTAATGTCTATGATATTTTAAGAAATTACACTTTATTTTTTATTACCCTCACCCCATTGAGCCCGCCTCAGAGGTAATAGGCCTTCTTTTATTATAATCCCGCCGTGAAATAGCGGAGTTTGTGCGTTCGTGCAGTTATATATAGGTTCTTGTCCTTGGTATAACTTGCCCATGCATAATTAGATTTCAAATTATTTGGTAAAAATGACCAGCATGGATAGAAGGTTTGTTGCGATCATGATCCATGTTGCTATATCCAAGATCAAGGTCACAGCTTTGAACTAAGATTTGTTTTGTTATTTTGTTGTAATATATACGTTTGTGTCCAGATCATAACTCGCTTTAGTCAGATTTCCAAATACTTTGGTACAAATAACCACCGTTTAGTGACAATCTGTAGTGATCTTATTACACTTATTACTGCAAACGTCTCAAAGTTTGGCACCCTGTAGAACGGTTTTGATGAATAGTATGTTTGTTTGTTGGATTCAGAGCGCCTGTTTTCAACAGTATTTAGGTAATACAGTTTAGGGCAGTTATAATCCTACAACGGACCAGTCCAAGATGATGATGATGATTATGAAGAAGAAGATGATGATGATAATGATAATAAAAATGTCAATAATATTAAAATCAGTACAACAGTATCTTTGTTAGTAACAGACAACTTCCCAGCTTGAAACAGCACCGATAGGCGAAAATCGCAACAGATACGAGTAGCTTTCACCCGGTCTCGAACGTTCGTCCCTTGACACTCTAGCCGATGGTTAGTTCTTCCCATTAATTTCAATTGAAATTATACCCTGGCTCATATACGAGTTTACACTCGTACGTTCGTTTACGGGTCTGCTAATGCGCACCGATACACGTAAAGTCTTAACTGGGTGGATGAGAAACACAATATCTCTGGAAATTCCGGCCCGAATGCAGACACCAGGCATGGCAAGAAAACTCTCTTATTAAATATAATCCAATAGAGTTCACGTCAGGGTTTTTAATGGGACATATTTCATTTGATGTATCAATTGTCGTCAGTTTAATGCGAATTGACAAAGATAAACAAAACGAAAACGAAAAACTTATCTTGCAGCGAACCCGCGGACGCCGACGACATCAGGATCAGAACAATAGCCATGAGCAGTCTAAGAATAGTCAAGCTAGTCACTATTTTTAAGTATACATAAATGTATATATACCCGGTGTTCTACGGAAACAAACTTTTACAAGATTTTCGTGTTAGCTGAGAATGCCTTGATCTTGATTTTAGTGCATTTTATTTGTTGTTGAAGCGATACAACCAGCGATTACCGATTAAAAGTTGAACAGGGATTGCATGTGGTGTGCATCTCCCCTTTAATCATACATATTCATATGCATTTAGTAAAAATGAAATCTTACAAACCAAAACCGATATGGGAAATTTATAAGTGATATGTACATGTAGTACCATGGTACTATGAACAGACCAGTCATGATAACTGTATTCTTGCCAAGTTTAATTGCCAGATAACAAACCTGTACCAAGATATTAACCTGACCGGAAATATCCCTCTAATCAACAAGAGGGTTGTCATGACCCACTATCGCTCACATGAGTAATACTACATTATACATGTTATTAAATCTGCGATATTTGCCATTTCAGGGGCCCTAACTCTAAGAAAAAATAGTGTGATGTGGCTACTCTTCGAGGGAAAAAAGCAAGATTTTAATGATATAATATTTCAATGCAAGTTTGGTCAAAATCAATAACAAATGTGATCTCTGTCATGTTTACAATGCTAAAGTCAGCAAATTTTGTCATTTTAAGGGCCTTAACTCCCGGACAAATGGTGCTATATAGCTGGTTTTCGCAAGGAACCGAGATGTTTTTAGATATATAACTTCTATACAAGTTTGGTCAAAATGAAATGATAAATATGGTCTCTCTCTATTGTCTTCACAAGACTAAAATAAGCAAATTTTGCCATTTCAGACATAACTCTGAGACGAATGGCGCGATATGGCCGTTATTAAAGGAAGTGAGATCGTTCATAAGTTTAATAAAAATTAAATAACAAATGTAGTCTCCATTGTGTTGACAAGGATAAAAACAGTATTGTTTTGCCAATTCAGGGGCCGTATTTCCAAGTCAAAATGATGCAATGCGGTTGTTTTTGAAAGGAACCGAGATCTTATAGATATATAAGTTGTGTGCAAGTTTAGTCAAAATAAACAAAAAATATGGTCTCTATCGCGTTCACAAGGCTAAAATCAGTAATTATTGCCATCTCTGGGACTATAACTCTAAGACGAATAAGGTGATATGGTTGGTTTTTGAAAGGAACCGAGATATCATAGGTATATATAAGTTTGTGCAAGTTTTGTCAAAATCAAATAATAAATGTTGTCTCTATCGTATTCACAAGAAAAATGTGAACGGACGGACGGTCGGACGACGGACGACGTACAAAAGATGATCACAACAGCTTACTTTGTCACTTCGTACAAGTGAGCTAAACATGTTACAAATGTGTTTCAGATGTAAAAATGCACATTTTTGTTCATTTTTCCGATTGAAAATGACATGTGACAAATGTGATCAGATGTCACATCAAAAATCGGCATCGATCACATTTGTCTCAAAATTGTTACAAATGTGCTTGATTTCTGTTACATATGCGATCTCATTCGTAACACCTGTTACATATGCGATCGCATTTGTAACACCTGTTACAAATGCGATCTGTTACGAATGTGGTCCTACAGACGGCAGTTAGTGTACACGTCAGTACATGATGCAGACGGTACACGTCAGAACTTCTGCTGGGAGCCAGTTAATTATTGTCGCGAAACGAGGCGCAGGAATCTTTCATATGATTCTGCATGTACTCATTTTAATAAACTGACAAAATACCCGCTATGTTTATCATACAATCAGCTCCGTTCAGACACGGCTCTCGAGGCGTGATCCTCTTTTATATAATGCTGGTAGTTTTGTCCTTTCGGGTAAACAGTGAAGAGTATACACTGTACCCTATAGATACCCTAAATATACCTTATATCACCAATGTTTATATGTTTCTTGTAAGACATTGGCACACAATTAATTAAATTCACCTCACGATGTATTCAGTCTTGAATGGCGAAATGTGTGATAAGCCTATATCAACTGACTGATTAAATTGTCCGCTAGCTTAATTAAAAAAACACAAAATATGAAGACAGTCCATAAACCGATTTGAATCAGAATATCGTCGCCTTAACGCTGTACTGAGGTTAGTTATAAAACATGCACAAGTTTTTCGCTGTTACAACAATTTCATGATGGCACATTTTTTCCGTTGGGAAAAAGCAATAAATACAACAAAGAACATATTAAGCTGTTTAGCTGATATATTCTTGATTGGTTTCCAGTAAATGTTGAAACATATGTAGAGGTCATCTTGGGCAACGTTACAGTTCACGGATTATATTCTTGAGCACAGGAATTGTACAGCGTCTGGCAAATAGTCCGGCATAAAACGATGGAGGGCTACATTGAAATCCACCAATTACATCAATTAATGCACTGGGCATCGTTTTGGCATGCGCTGTTTTCTCACTAGTTGGTCTCATCGTAGCAGTTGGCGCTGAACCATCCTTCTCTACAGTCACACCACAAACAGAAATTTAAAAACATAATTTTGTATAAGAACTATCATAGCAATCAAAGAAACACTAAACTATAAGTAACTAGCCGTTTTTGTGTAACTTATCAATGCGTCATCACAGATATCTTATATAGTTCTCGTGAGATTTAGCGAGACAAAGATTTAGAGGCTGAATTGCTCGAGTGCGTTTCATGTTTATTACATTTGTCGGTATTTTTTAAAGAAAAAATCTGATACTGATTAAAAACGCAAACAACAAACCCAAACAAACAAAAATCCTAAAGCTAGTGCGAGAACGCTGAATGACGTTACCGCCATGGCTTCCCGTAAATTTTGCAAAGTATGATATCGCTGTTAAGAGGTATGATGTCACTAAATATAAACTAGTTTCACTTTCTGAGCGTTGAATATTTCTTTCTAAGCGGATATATAAAGATAAAATCCCCAATGCTAGGCGGTCATTTAATTCATATTAACATACTGCTGTTTACACTGACTATTTTTAAAAATCATAAAAGATTTTAACGCTTTGTTACATTATCTCTTAGATATATTATCAATAAATAAAGTCTTTACTTTTCACTGTTCGTCTTGAACGTTGTATTTGTGTCACCTTGGCTTGCTACAGAGCAATTTAGAATGTCATAGATGTAGGCATCACCTTCACCTACTGCGGTCTCGTGCTAGCAGGTAGATCGCCCACTTGTCAAGATGGTGTCAAACAAAGAAACACTTCAGCATCTTGAAGTAATAAATAATTCATGCGTGTAAGAAGATGGATCGTAAATGCTGACAAAATCGGGGTGGGGGAGGCGGGGATGGGGGTGGGGGTAGTGTCTGGAGTTATTTGAAATTCAATGTTGTAAAACTGAATAAACCCTTTGAATTAATGTTCTGTCCTTGTGATTGCATTTGCGACCTCTTGTCGTATAAAGATATTTAATGTCAATCAATTACATTCATTCTATGTTTGTGTATAGGGCGGCTTGACACATAAAATATGTGCTCTTCACCACTGTACCTATGAGTCGTGCAACATCAAGTTGTAAAAATGAAATGAATGAACTGGCACGCAGAAAAGTGCCATTCAAATATTCCACATGACATTGCAAACACAAACCAGCCGTGTCCAACTGTATAAAAACAGTTTGGTTAATTCCGAAAGACACGCATCAACACATCCCGACATGCCACCAACAGTAGCCGATGAACTCCCCGGAAACAATACCAGATAAATTCCCTTGCGAAGAATTAATGGCAAGTTAAGGCCTTTACGCGCGCGCAACGCTCCTTGCCTATCCGCCCGAATCCGAAGCAACCCCCAAGCAAAACTGTTCACATGTCTTCTTCAAAGTTAATATCTTCCATGAAAAGTGATTAATGGAGATTTTTGTAAACCATTTGTTTTAAATCATTATTCATTATTCAGTTTGTGTAGGACCTGGCTGGATCCTTATTGAAGGTGGCCACCAGTTCAACCGTGTAATCACTATGAATTATCGTAGATGATAAGACAAAAGTGTTATGTAGTAATTGTGATGACCATCTAATCTGCCTTCTGTTCCCAAAATATTTTATATTATATGTGTCATTGGTACTTGCATTTGATTCAGATCAAAACGGCTGCTGTTTGCCACCAAAAAAACATCTAACTGAGTCAACAAGCAATCTATCCATCCTAATATCCATGTGATCATAAAACAATTCAGGCGGCGAGACCACACCCGAAATCCGAAACCACACTAACCTATATCTCAACCCTAAGACAACAACAACAATCCTCTCCAAATTGTGACAATGCGAGATACTTACCTTAACACAATGAGTGAAACCATTAGGGCACCGCCATAGAACCATGTAAACTAAAATCCGAATTCCGAGTATGTATCAAATTTTCGTCCGAATTTTGGACAGAATCTCTAATATTTAAACAATTTCAACGACCAAAAGCTTCTAGATCACCCATTCGTCCAGACCCCCGGTCATACCGTACGAACCTCACCTGCCCGAACTAAAATGGACCAAGCAGAAATGCGCCGAACCGCCCCTCCAACATGCAGAGATACACCGCAACATAAAATCAAGCAGAACCAATTACCAAAGCATGTTCCGGATCTTGGAAAACTATCCCGGAAAAAAATATCGTCCAACGGACGTAGCTGACCCCCAAAAAACCAGACAAGCATCAAATGTCAGTATCTAATCAAAAATTTTAGTTAATATATTAAGAATAAAGCATACAGTAAATCTAATTTGAATCATAGAGTGAACAGGTGCTGGAAACAACCGTACGTTGCATCAAACTTCCATATACCTAAAAATGTAAACATGCCCGCAAGATCTCATTCCCAGTTATACACAGTGTTCGTCATTACTAGATGTAAGCGCCCACGACCTTGCCTCCAAACGAACGAAACCAAGCAGAGATGCATCGAAATGCAATAAAATTATATACAGACACCTCTTGGAATACTGAAACAATTTATAAACACTGATTAACTCCGGAACGTTAGATAAAAACCCGTCGATTACCAAGCCACTACAATCTGACATGCGTCCGAGTTAGTATCTAATCAAATATTTTCAGTTAATGTATTTAGAGTGAAAATATATGGTATATCAAATACGGGAGTGTAAACCAGCAGTCCATGAAGCCGAAATGCCAGTTAGAGACAACTGCATTGAAAAACAGCTGGGCACCGTCTTAGAATTATACGACCCCCAAACACATCCGTAATTCAGTGTGCTCCAAGTCATGCAATCACCCGCCATAACTACACACCAACGTAGTAGGCTCCCAGAAAAACTCGGGCAAGCGTCAAATGTTAGTATCTAATCAAAATTTTTAGTTGATATATTAAGAATTAAAAATACAGTACTATCCAATTAGAATCAAACAGTGAACAGCTGCCGGAAACAACCGCACGTTGTATTAAATTACCATACACCCTGAAGATGTCAACATGTTCGCAAGGTCCCATTCTCAGTTATACACAGTGTGCGTCACCACTGGATGTAAGTGCCCATGAGTTTGCCTTTACACTTATGAAACCAAGCAGAGATGAATCGAAATGCACTAAGATCACACAAAGACATCTCGTGGAAATACTGAAGCAATTTACAAACACCTGAGTAACTCCTGAACGCCAGAAAAAGAAAGAAAAAACTCCGTCGATAATCAAGTTACTGTTAACAGACAGGCGTCCGAAGTTAGCTTCTAATCAATTATTTTCAGTTAATGTATTTAGAGTGAAAATACATGGTATTATCAAATACGGGAGTGCAAACCTGCGGTCCATGATGCCGAAATGTCAGCCGAAAGACAACTACATTTAAACACAGCTGGGCACCGTCCTAGAATTATATGACTTCCAAATATAACTGTAAGCCAGTGTGTGCGTAAGTTATATAATACCTCAAACATATTAAAAACAGTTATTTAAATGCCAAAAGGAAAGCATGGTACCGTCTTACACTGCAGCATTATAAACTGTCAGATTTTAACCAGTGTGCGGCATCACCCGCACCCCTGCTCCTGGACCAGATATGGTTATTTCTTAAATAAACTCACCCTCACCCCTCAAAAAATAAAAAGAATTTGTCTACAAACTCTGTGAAAATATATCTACGTTTAACTAAAATAATTTCACGGCTGATCAGTAACTCTCAACCCTTATAATATGACGTTGAAACATGATGACGTCATGACCTAACTGTTGAAAGATTCGGAAAATAGACGTATTGTCTGTGTTATATATTCTGGGATAAAACTGCCAGACCGTACGGAACATCATCACCATTGCAACCCCCTCCCCCCTCCGTTCCCAGGCTCGGGTACCCTAACTGCAAAACCTCGGCGCCGTGCAACCCTGCCACCTTATCACCAGATGCACAGTGTAAAGGATCGTGTATACGTTGGGGCACCGCCTTCTGATGGTCTTCAGCATGAAATGGTCAGCGGCACACCTATCATCTGGGAGCTCGACCTCCATTCCCCCCCCCCCTGACCCGTGCTATGCAAAGCCCCACCATTATATAGGCACCCATATTGATGCACATCACAGGCTGATATGATACAGATCAGAATGAATGCAAAAAACAACATACAAGCCCATTTAGCTTCTATCATTCACCTTTTATTTGATAAAAAACCAGTCAGTCACTGTGATTGTATCCGCATATAGCCACTATAAACTATATAGTTGCAGAAGCATGACTACCATATGATACATTCTACTAGTAAGAAAATAAAACTGTATAGGAGCACAATACATTTATAATTTATATTGTTCAAAGGTAGAACGTATTATACATATGTTAGTACCCGGTACAGGCCCGCTCCCTCAGTAGAAAAACTTTGCTATACCTTCACCAAGAGTTACGCGGGACTTTTTCAACATTCTATGTTTGTGTATAGGCGCTTGACACATAAAATATGTGCTCTCACCACTGTACCTATGAGTCGTGCAACATCAAGTTGTAAAAATGAAATGAATGAACTGGCACGCAGAAAAGTGCCATCAAATATTCCACATGACATTGCAAACACAACCAGCCGTGTCCAACTGTATAAAAACAGTTTGGTTAATTCCGAAAGACACGCATCAACACATCCCGACATGCACCAACAGTAGCCCTGAACTCCCCGGAAACAATACCAGATAAATTCCCTTGCGAAGAATTAATGGCAAGTTAAGGCCTTTACGCGCGCGCAACGCTCCTTGCCTATCCGGCCGAATCCGAAGCAACCCCCAGCAAAACTGTTCACATGTCTTCTTCAAGTTAATATCTTCCATGAAAAAGTGATTATGGAGATTTTTGTAAACCATTTGTTTTAAATCATTATTCATTATTCAGTTTGTGTAAGGACCTGGCTGGATCCTTATTGAAGGTGGCCACCAGTTCAACCGTGTAATCACTATGAATATCGTAGATGATAAGACAAAAGTGTTATGTAGTAATTGTGATGACCATCTAATCTGCCTTCTGTTCCCAAAAAATATTTTATATTATATGTGTCATTGGTTACTTGCATTTGATTCAGATCAAAACGGCTGCTGTTGCCACCCAAAAAAACAATCTACTGAGTCAACAAGCAATCTATCCATCCTAATATCCATGTGATCATAAAACAATTCAGGCGGCGAGACCACACCCGAAATCCGAAACCACACTAACCTATATCTCAACCCTAAGACAACAACAACAATCCTCTCCAAATTGTGACAATGCGAGATACTTACCTTAACACAATGAGTGAAACCATTAGGGCACCGCCATAGAACCATGTAAAACTAAAATTCCGAATTCCGAGTATGTATCAAATTTTCGTCCGAATTTTGGACAGAATCTCTAATATTTAAACAATTTCAACGACAAAAGCTTCTAGATCACCCATTCGTCCAGACCCCCGGTCATACCGTACGAACCTCACCTGCCCGAACTAAAATGGACCAAGCAGAAATGCGCCGAACCGCCCCTCCAACATGCAGAGATACACCGCAACATAAAATCAAGCAGAACCAATTACCAAAGCATGTTCCGGATCTTGGAAAACTATCCGGCAAAAAATCGTCCACGGACGTAGCTGACCCCCAAAAAACTCAGACAAGCATCAAATGTCAGTATCTAATCAAAAATTTAGTTAATATATTAAGAAATAAAGCATACAGTAAATCTAATTTGAATCATAGAGTGAACAGGTGCTGGAAACAACCGTACGTTGCATCAAACTTCCATATACCTAAAAATGTAAACATGCCCGCAAGATCTCATTCCCAGTTATACACAGTGTTCGTCATTTCTAGATGTAAGCGCCCACGACCTGCCTCCAAACGAAACGAAAACCAAGCAGAGATGCATCGAAATGCAATAAAATTATATTACAGACACCTCTTGGAATACTGAAACAATTTATAAACACCTGATTAACTCCGGAACGTTAGATAAAAACCCGTCGATTACCAAGCCACTACAATCTGACATGCGTCCGAGGTTAGTAATCTAATCAAATATTTTCAGTTAATGTATTTAGAGTGAAAAATATATGGTATTATCAAATACGGGAGTGTAAACCAGCAGTCCATGAAGCCGAAATGCCAGTTAGAGACAACTGCATTGAAAACAGCTGGGCACCGTCTTAGAATATACGACCCCCAAACACATCCGTAATTCAGTGTGCTCGCAAGTCATGCAATCACCCGCCATAACTACACACAACGTAGTAGGCTCCCAGAAAAACTCGGGCAAGCGTCAAATGTTAGTATCTAATCAAAATTTTTAGTTGATATATTAAGAATTAAGGCATACAGTACTATCCAATTAGAATCAAACAGTGAACAGCTGCCGGAAACAACCGCACGTTGTATTAAATTACCATACACCCTGAAGATGTCAACATGTTCGCAAGGTCCCATTCTCAGTTATACACAGTGTGCGTCACCACTGGATGTAAGTGCCCATGAGTTTGCCTTTAAACGAATGAAACCAAGCAGAGATGCATCGAAATGCACTAAAATCACACAAAGACATCTCGTGGAAATACTGAAGCAATTTACAAACACCTGAGTAACTCCTGAACGCCAGAAAAAGAAAGAAAAAACTCCGTCGATAATCAAGTTACTGTTAACAGACAGGCGTCCGAAGTTAGCTTCTAATCAATTATTTTCAGTTAATGTATTTAGAGTGAAAATACATGGTATTATCAAATACGGGAGTGCAAACCTGCGGTCCATGATGCCGAAATGTCAGCCGAAAGACAACTACATTTAAACACAGCTGGGCACCGTCCTAGAATTATATGACTTCCAAATATAACTGTAAGCCAGTGTGTGCGTAAGTTATATAATACCTCAAACATATTAAAAACAGTTATTTAAATGCCAAAAGGAAAGCATGGTACCGTCTTACACTGCAGCATTATAAACTGTCAGATTTTAACCAGTGTGCGGCATCACCCGCACCCCTGCTCCTGGACCAGATATGGTTATTTCTTAAATAAACTCCCCCTCACCCCTCAAAAAATAAAAAGAATTTGTCTACAAACTCTGTGAAAATATATCTACGTTTAACTAAAATAATTTCACGGCTGATCAGTAACTCTCAACCCTTATAATATGACGTTGAAACATGATGACGTCATGACCTAACTGTTGAAAGATTCGGAAAATAGACGTATTGTCTGTGTTATATATTCTGGGATAAAACTGCCAGACCGTACGGAACATCATCACCATTGCAACCCCCTCCCCCCTCCGTTCCCAGGCTCGGGTACCCTAACTGCAAAACCTCGGCGCCGTGCAACCCTGCCACCTTATCACCAGATGCACAGTGTAAAGGATCGTGTATACGTTGGGGCACCGCCTTCTGATGGTCTTCAGCATGAAATGGTCAGCGGCACACTATCATCTGGGAGCTCGACCTCCATTCCCCCCCTGACCCGTGCTATGCAAGCCCCACCATTATATAGGCACCCATATTGATGCACATCACAGGCTGATATGATACAGATCAGAATGAATGCAAAAAACAACATACAAGCCCATTTAGCTTCTATCATTCACCTTTTATTTGATAAAAAACCAGTCAGTCACTGTGATTGTATCCGCATTATAGCCACTATAAACTATATAGTTGCAGAAGCATGACTACCATATGATACATTCTACTAGGTAAGAAAATAAAACTGTATAGGAGCACAATACATTTATAATTTATATTGTTCAAAGGTAGAACGTATTATACATATGTTAGTACCCGGTACAGGCCCGCTCCCTCAGTAGAAAAACTTTGCTATAGCCTTCACCAAGAGATTACGCGGGACTTTTTCAACATTCTATGTTTGTGTATAGGGCGCTTGACACATAAAATATGTGCTCTTCACCACTGTACCTATGAGTCGTGCAACATCAAGTTGTAAAAAAATGAAATGAATGAACTGGCACGCAGAAAAAGTGCCATTCAAATATTCCACATGACATTGCAAACACAACCAGCCGTGTCCAACTGTATAAAAACAGTTTGGTTAATTCGAAAGACACGCATCAACACATCCGACATGCACCAACAGTAGCCGATGAACTCCCCGGAAACAATACCAGATAAATTCCCTTGCGAAGAATTAATGGCAAGTTAAGGCCTTTACGCGCGCGCAACGCTCCTTGCCTATCCGGCCCGAATCCGAAGCAACCCCAAGCAAAACTGTTCACATGTCTTCTTCAAAGTTAATCTTCCATGAAAAAGTGATTTGGAGATTTTTGTAAACCATTTGTTTTAAATCATTTTCATTATTCAGTTTGTGTAAGGACCTGGCTGGATCCTATTGAAGGTGGCCACCAGTTCAACCGTGTATTCACTATGAATATCGTAGATGATAAGACAAAAGTGTTATGTAGTAATTGTGATGACCATCTAATCTGCCTTCTGTTCCCAAAATATTTTATATTATATGTGTCATTGGTTACTTGCATTTGATTCAGATCAAAACGGCTGCTGTTTGCCACCCAAAAAAACATCTACTGAGTCAACAAGCAATCTATCCATCCTAATATCCATGTGATCATAAAACAATTCAGGCGGCGAGACCACACCCGAAATCCGAAACCACACTAACCTATATCTCAACCCTAAGACAACAACAACAATCCTCTCCAATTGTGACATGCGAGATACTTACCTTAACACAATGAGTGAAACCATTAGGGCACCGCCATAGAACCATGTAAACTAAAATTCCGAATTCCGAGTATGTATCAAATTTTCGTCCGAATTTTGGACAGAATCTCTAATATTTAAACAATTTCAACGACCAAAAGCTTCTAGATCACCCATTCGTCCAGACCCCCGGTCATACCGTACGAACCTCACCTGCCCGAACTAAAATGGACCAAGCAGAAATGCGCCGAACCGCCCCTCCAACATGCAGAGATACACCGCAACATAAAATCAAGCAGAACCAATTACCAAAGCATGTTCCGGATCTTGGAAACTATCCCGGCAAAAATATCGTCCAACGGACGTAGCTGACCCCCAAAAAACTCAGACAAGCATCAAATGTCAGTATCTAATCAAAAATTTTAGTTAATATATTAGAAATAAAGCATACAGTAAAATCTAATTTGAATCATAGAGTGAACAGGTGCTGGAAACAACCGTACGTTGCATCAAACTTCCATATACCTAAAAATGTAAACATGCCCGCAAGATCTCATTCCCAGTTATACACTGTGTTCGTCATTACTAGATGTAAGCGCCCACGACCTTGTCTCCAAACGAACGAAACCAAGCAGAGATGCATCGAAATGCAATAAAATTATATACAGACACCTCTTGGAATACTGAAACAATTTATAAACACCTGATTAACTCCGGAACGTTAGATAAAAACCCGTCGATTACCAAGCCACTAATTAATGCGTGTAAGAAGATGGATCGTAAATGCTGACAAAATCGGGGTGGGGGAGGCGGGGATGGGGGTGGGGTAGTGTCTGGAGTTATTTGAAATTCAATGTTGTAAAACTGAATGAACCCTTTGAATTAATGTTCTGTCCTTGTGATTGCATTTGCGACCTCTCTTGTCGTATAAAGATATTTAGTGTCAATCAATTACACTCATTATAGATAGACAATCTGACCACCCGAGGTGAAGATTGATTATGACATCTTATTACAGGCTATGGCAAATTCAGCATTGCAGAGGTTTTGTAACAGAAATATGTAGAATTTAACTTCTTGACATTTGAGCTGCACCATGAGAAAACCAACTTTGTGTTTTTGCGACCATTAGGGATCCAGACTAGTCTGCGCATCCACGCAGTCTGGTCTGGATCCATGTTTTTCGCTAACAGATTCTTTAATGACAGTAGTCGGATGCGCATGCTAGCCTGGATCCATGCTGGTCGCAAACGCACTATGTTGGTTTTGTCGTGGCGTGGCTCATTTTATACAACGTACAGAAGAAAGATACTAAAGATGTGAATTTTAAAAGGAAGCGAGCGTGTTCTATCCCATCAAGCTTTTAAAAAACAATTGTGGTGAACTGGTTTACTGCAAAATCTCAGATAATCCGAATCATGAGGACATAGTTATTTTGTTTAGTTTTCGATGTTTTTTATATCAGTTCTGGAGACATACTGGCAAGGAAGATCACACCATTACAACTAAAACATTCTAGGAGAAACTTACTTAAAATACATCGCCAATAATTACAAACAAGAACACCGTCTTGCGGGTGCTGACGCTCATCTGATTTTGTTTGTATATAAATAGAAAAATTGTCCTACATATGATTTTTTAAGTCCAAAAAGGACCATAATTCTTGCAAAAAGCAAGATAGAGTTATGTTTCTTGATGCACAGGGTCAATTTATGATGGTGAACAAATGTTGTAAGTTTCAAAGCAATAGCTTTGATAGTTTAAGAGAAAAGTTTACCTAAACATAAAACTGAACCAAGAAATCTGATATTTTTAAGTCCAAAAAGGGCTATAATTCTTGCAAAAAGCAGGATGGAGTTATGTTTCTTGCTGTACATGGTCAACTATTGATGGTAAACAAGTGTTGCAAGTTTCAAAGCAATAGCTTTGATAGTTTAGGAGAAAAGCTGACCTAAACATAAAACTTAACCAGGCAACGCCGACGCTGACGCCGATCAAGTGAAGACAGTAACTCATCATGTTTTTTTTTTCAAAATATCAACTTTAATAAGAATAAGTTGATAGCAGAATTCCAATTAAGACAGTGTCGAATTTGATACTTAGAATATATATAAGGGATTTATTTTTAAAAACAAATAAGATGTAATTTAGCAAAAAACAATAGAAGACACGGTTAGGATAAATTGGATGGTTTAATTTTATACTTACCCGCTTAAGATTCAACGTCACTTGTATTTTATCCTTGAATTCTTTTGAAAATTCTGGGTATGTATTCAAAGTTTCTTTTTAAATAAGTATAGCTGTATGCACGATTTTCTCGAGCATTCTGGGTCATTGGGATCACACCAATTATATCATCTTTACCTAAAATAAACAAAGTAGATGTGTGATTAGAATTTTAGAAATTTTCTTCAGGGAGAACCAACTTGCACGATAGACTGACTTCCCAATAAAGAATGGAAGATCGATTTTCATAAGGTAGCAGATAACCGAAAGACGCTAATGCTGTGGTCTTGCCTAGGGGAAACAATCCAGATATACACGAATTGCCAGATAATCAAGGGAGGCTACAATGTAAAACTGGCTGTGAAAGTTGGCAATGAGAGGTTTCTCTCAACCCCACACAGCATGTTTAAAGAGAAATCAGTATTTCAATTCGATCCCACAAAATGTTTTAAACATACAATCATGCACTGTATTTCATATATTATGGCTGAATATTTTTCCTACGAATTCTTTGAATGAAATGTTTTAAGCTTGATTTCATTGTGGGGGTAAAATTGCCCATTTTTTTAAACAATACTTTATTATGCAAGTGGCAAAGTAAATCAACCTATTCAAATCCGCCCAAAGAAAGTATAACTGACTATAAGATCTATAATACGGGAAAACCGAAGGTTTTTCCGTCTATAGATAATGTGTACGTGTATATATTACGGGAAAACCGAAGGTTTTTCCGTCTATAGATAATGTGTACGTGTATATATGTCAAAGTAAACCTATACCGTTCAACTTGGGAATATGTTCTATACCTTCACCGGTTTTGTTGTTGTTGTTGTCCCATAATTCTACCGGACCTGCTGCCGTGCTTGCGCAATAAATAATTTTCAGGACGACATTTGATAAAATAAAATTTCTTATGAACGATCGGGCGCCGCATTATTAAAACAAATTATTCTATCCAGTTGAAAATTCGCGGTATCAATAGAAATCGGTGTTATTCGGGTTTCTTCATGAAACGAGTTTATGGATGATTCAAGCGGCCCGCTTTTTGTTTCCAATAATGAATTATGATGTAAGCTACATTACTGCACTGTTTGAATAACAAAACCATTGTTTATTTATTTCTTTGAATGTAGAAAAGCCAATAATTTCAAAAATGTCCATGTAAAACGAATACAGACACGCTGTCCTAACAAAATTTATTTATATACATAATTTTATCACACATTTCAATGTCACAAGTCACTGTGGTCCAGTGGTTAGCGCACATGTTTTCCATGCGCGAGGTCCGAGTTCGAATCTCGTATGGTGCTTGAATTTTTTTTTTTTTAGCTTAGGCCCAATTTAATTTTTTTCTTTATATTTATCACACTTTTTTCAATTACTGGAACACAAATCAATAATAAGTATAGTTAACCAATGTTCTGTCTGTAAATTTTGAACAAAATATTCGAAGGCATGGAAAAGCATATATCGATATTGCTTATCTCCCCTCCCTTCCACAATCTTTCACACACATTGCAACTACTTTCTAAAAGTCAATTCATTGACTAGAGTTTTAGTAATATTACACTTGGAAAAAAATGTTGGCTATAAACTTGAGAGGCTCACTACGATCACTATCAAGCTAAGAAATTAACCTTAATCATATTCAAAAAAAGGTCCCAGACTGTTAGCAGTTAGGTAATTTAAATTGAATTTCGACCAAGAGTGTTTGTGTTATATATAAAATTCTGGTCAAGAACTTTTTACAATGAATTTGAAATAAGAATTTCACAAGTAAATGGTTGTTTGTCATTCTCACGCACATACACGAGTTTTACCATAGCTGTATTAGTGGAACGCAATTTGTCCTAAAAGAGTGTCATTTGACAATAATGGTATTTAAAAGAATTAAAATAGTCCGTGTTTAGGATAGCAGGATTATGTAAGTTCCGGTATCTATACTACAAAAGAATATCAGAACAAGATAATATTGAATGTGATGTTACGCAGGCATAATGTGTAAATTGTTGTGTTTTATTTTTTGGATTGTTTTATCGTTTTTAGAAACTATTTGTTTGTAACAAATGAACTGAAAAGAATATGTGCATTTCCGGATTCAGAAATTTGTATTAGAGAAACAAATTGATAGCAAAAGCATGATCGTTGTAAACAGAAACAAAATTGGTAATATAATGTATAAATAAATGACTTGCATTTATCTGTATATAATAAAATATTTATCCAAAACTACCGAGGAAGAGTGTGTTTTACGCATGCTCACTGACAACACATAAAGGCCTGATATTGGGTCACTTTTGAATGACTGTTGCACCATATATAATACTATGAGGAAAATTTTGTAAATGACAAAGTGTTCGAATTTATCAATGTTCGTACAGCCCCCATTTTACATACCCCTTTCCGGCGCTCACTTCGTGTGAGTTAAAATTTGCTTACTAGATATAAATTTGAATTATGTAAAGTTTTCAGCAAAAGCATTATTTTGGTACCAATAAATGATAACAATTTGCAGAAATAAAAAAGTGACAGGTCAAAAATCCCCCCGTTATCTGTCCGGGTTTATGCAACAGTTTCGTTTTTGTCGTGTTGAGCGACATGTGAAGTTTCCACTTTTCTCTATTTTATCATCAGTACAACTAATGGTGCATTTTGGGACTATATTCTGTGCACCCAAATATCACTATTATCTTTAACTCATGAACACTATTTTCCATTGTCTGTCTAGTCTTGATACATTTGAAGAAATGATTAGATCTATGTTCATTTAAACAAAACTTTTTAAAACATTTCCCCTTCTTATTTTTATAACAATAGCAAAACCATCAGGCTTACTGTCAAAACTGAAAGCCAAACAGAAAATATCAGAAAGAACAATTTAATGCAGAAAAAAAGAAAGAATCCGTATCACTATCACTAGGTTTTCCCGTCAGATAGGCAGCGCCTAATTTCATATTAGGGGATTTATCGAAGGCGCGAAGCGCCGGGGATGAAAATCCCCGAGACGGTAACGTCCATATATAGTTATTCGTCTTTGTTGTCTGCATATACTGAGGCAATTTTGTCGATGTGTTCCGGTTCCGGTTTATATACACACCGCAGACTGGTTATCTGCATGAACATCCGAGCACCCCGAATCAGTCATAGAAACTCGTAAACCGCGCTAACATGATTATTTTACTTCTTTTTCGTAATGAAAACTGTACATGCAACTGAAAACACTTTTTAAACTGTAAGGAAGTGTACAGGCCGTCAAGTTTCTGCGTGGAGTGCAAACAAACAAAAAAAATCCTAAAAGCTAGTGCGAGAAGGAACGCTGAATGACGTCACCGTCACGGCTTCCGTAAATTTTGCAAAGTATGATATTCGCTTTAAGAGGTATGATGACACTAAATGTAAACTACACAGTTTAGAGCAAAGTTTCACTTTCTTGAGCGTTGAATATTTCTTTCTAAGCGGATATATAAAAGATAAATCCCCAATGCTAGGCGGTGCCTTAATTCATATTATTTATAAACGAAGTCTTTACTTTTCACTGATCTGTCTTTGGACGCTGTATTTGTGTCACCAGAAGCTTGCTGCAGAGCAATTTAGAATGTCATAGATGTCGGCACATCTTCTCCTATCTGCGGTCCCGTGCTAGCAGGTAGATCGCCCACTCGAGCTGGTGTCAAACGAAGAAACACTGCAGCATCTTGAAGAAATAAAAAAATTAATGGGTTTAAGAAGATAGACAGTAAATGCTAACAAAATCGGGGTGGGGGAGGCGGGGGTGGCGGGGGAATAGTATCTGGAATTACTTGAAATCCAATGATGTACAACTGAATAAACCCTTTGAATTAGTGTTCTGTTCTTATAATTGCATTTGCGACCGCTTTTGTCGTATAAAGATATTTAGTGTCAATCAATTACACTAATTATAGATAGACAATCTGACCACCCAGAGACGAAGATTGATTATGACATCTTATTACAGGCTATGGCAAATTCAGCATTGCAGAGGTTTTGTAACAGAAATATGTAGAATTTAACTTCTTGACATTTGAGCTGCACCATGAGAAAACCAACATTGTGGCTTTGCGACCATCAGTGATCCAGACCAGCCTGCGCATCCATGCAGTCTGGTCTGGATCCATGTTGTTCGCTAACAGATTCTTTAATGACAGTAGTCGGATGCGCATGCTAGTCTGGATCCATGCTGGTCGCAAACGCACTATGTTGGTTTTGTCATGGCGCGGCTCATTTTATACAACGTGCAGGAGAAAGATACTAAAGATGTGAATTTTAAAAGGAAGCAAACGTGTTCTACCCCATCAAGCTTTAAAAAAATCTGTGGTAAACTGGTTTACTGCAAAATCTCAGATAATCAGAATCATGAGTACATAGTTATTTTGTTTGGTGTTTGTTGTTGTTTTTATCAGTTCTGGCAGGGAAAATCACACTATAACAACTAAAACATTCTAGGAGA
Source organism: Mercenaria mercenaria (assembly GCF_021730395.1). NCBI lineage: Eukaryota > Metazoa > Mollusca > Bivalvia > Venerida > Veneridae > Mercenaria > Mercenaria mercenaria. Next base: position 7,401,491 of record NC_069376.1, read on the forward strand.
AACTGACTTAAAATACATCGCCAATAATTATAAAAAATCAACTTTAATAAGAATAAGTTGATAGCTGCTAGATTCCAGATGTAGACAGTGTCTTATATGATATCTATGATGTAGAAGAGATATAAGGAATTTATTTTTTAAATAAAATGTTACTGTAACTTAGCAAAAAAAAATAATAGAAGACACGGTTAGGATAAATTGGATGGTTAAATTTTATACTTACCCGCTTAAGACTAAATGTCACTTGTGTTTTATACTTGAATTCTTTTGAAAATTCTGGGTATGCATTCAAAGTTTCTTTAAATAAGTGTAACTCTATCACAGTAATTAAGTGTACATCCAGAGTTGCACGATTTTCTCGAGCATTCTAGGTCATTGAGATCACGACCAATTATATCATCTTTACCTAAAATAAACAAAGTAGATGTGTGATTAGAACTTCAGAATTTTTCTTCCGGGAGAACCAAAGAAGTTTCCGTCAACCCCACACAGCAATATAGAGAAATCAATATTTCATTTTAATCCTAGGCTACAAAATGCTTTAAACATACATGCACTGTATTTCATATATTATGGCTCAATATTTTCTTCTGAAGAATTCTTTGAATTAACTGTTTTAAGTTTGATTTCATTGTGAGGTTATAACTCCCCATCGTTTTTACAAAAATAATTTATTATGTTAGTTTCATAGTAAATCAATATATTCAAATCCGCCCAAAACAAGTGTATGTGGAATATATGACTATAAGATCTATAATATGCATATGTACTAAGAATTTTTACCGGAAATATTTGGTATAATTCCTTTAATTTTCAAAACAAAATGAAGTTTATATACAGTTAATATCTGAACATTATATTAAATACCCACGATTATTTGAATCCAAATCATAATTATAAGTATAAAAAACTTACCTTATATCGCTATAACATTATTTTTCTGTCACAATCTGCAATGAATCGCATGCAATTAAGTAGAGAGCTGTCAGTATACCACCCAAATGTATCAATGTATCACCAGAGGGCGCACTGCATAGTTAAGATATCCTGAGAAAAAAAAATTCTGAATTGCATCCCATTTCATATTTAAAAGTTACAAATATAAAAGCTAAGCTGTTCATATGTTATAAAGGAAAATAATTGATTTATAGCAATTTTAAATTATAGCAAATTAAATATTGATTTTTCTTTGCAAACAGAAAATGGCAAAACAGCTTTTATTTTTAGTTCAATTTCCGTTACAATTGCCTGTATACTATTTTGTGTAAATACCTTATTTGTTTTTGAGATAAAAAAGCAAAGGGTATATGTTTTATTCTGTTTAATCGTCACTTTATTTGTTATTGACAGCAGTTCGAATATTTCGCCACACGATCAGAGTTTTATAAATGCTAGGACGGGCCTACATGCCCGAGTGGCTACAGTCGGTGACTTTACTTCCCTCTCGACGATATAGGTTCTAAACCTTGGTGTGGAGTAGAATTCTTTCATGTGAGGAAAACATTAAGTTCACTTGTTGGATGTGCCAGGTTCTAACAAGGTCTCCATTCATGTACAAAATAATGCTTGTATAACTTCGAAATAAGAAATCCATTATTATTTTACAAATTTCAGATGCTATGAAAACGAGCATAGTGGGGGTACAGATGAACAAAGATAGTGCTAACTTTCTTTTCGAATTCTTTTCTTGTATTACCCATTTGAAAACATGTTGTTAAGAAGTTCGATCAACGAAAAAAGAAGCCAAAATTCGACATTTTTATTTAAACTGAATCAAATTTTTAAAAAGAAGATATGTCGAACTACAGCCTTTGGCGGGGGGATAAACAAGAGTTGTCTCCATAGGATGACACATGCCCCCGATGGCACTTTGAATGAATAGTTATGGCCGATGTTAGAGTTTAGGACTTTTGACCTACGGAGCTGGGTCTTGCGCGCGACATGTCGTCTTACTGTGTCACACATTCATGCGTAGTTATCTTAAAATCCATGCATGAATGACAAAGATATGGACCGGACCGGACATGCCCATCAAAGCACTATCATGAAAAATGACCTTTAACGTCTATGTGTGACCTTGACCTTTGAGCTACAGACCTGGGTCTTGCGTGCGACACGTTGTCTTACTGTAGTACACATTCATGCCAAGTTATTTGAAAATCCATCCATGGATGACAAAGATATGGACTGGACACGCCCTTCAATGCAATATCCTTTAATGTCTAAGTGTGACCTTGACCTTTGAGCTACGGACCTGGGTCTTGCGTGCGACATGCAAATGAAATACACTATCGTTTGGGTGTCCACGTGGACAATTTGGCCAGTCATTGTCAGAATCACTCCACATCCCTGTTACTTGAATTAATTCATTGGAAAAGAAAATCACTCCAAAATCTTAGTTTTCGTAATCATTATTTGCCATAAGTAACACTTACAATAAAGTCTTTCCAAAAAGAACAAATTCGATGCAAATCAATTATAATTGCATGACCGTAGATGACATGAAAATGCGTGTATTTCGTCAACTTTAATTGCCAATACACGGCTACTAAACGCTAGCGCCACCACCAAATTGTGGTGATAAGGAAAAGAGCTATCAAATTTCCGTGGTGCAGCTATCGCCCGTTTCTACTTGTAAACACGTGAGTAAAATTTATATTTTGTCTTATATTTTCATTGATAGAACTTTTTCGAAAATCGGAGAATATAGTTCCGTGTAACAACATTTTTGCTACAGGTTGGCTGTGATTTCATTAAAATAATATGCAAATTGTTGTGTCAGGAGCTTTTCTCCCGAATCTGACAGTGGCACATTTTCAGGAAAATTATCAGTTAGAGAATGTTGGTGTTTGTTTTGTTCCGAATGCGTCAGCAGTTCGTATTATTGATTGCCGTAACAGCGCCACACTACTGTATAGCGCCATCACTAGAGTTATAGCGCCACCACTTTAAAAAAATTCTGGTATATTTCTTCTAACCCGAGATTTTATTATTCATGGTATGTGCGTATATAATTATTTATCATTTCTACACCATTTGCATGCGCAGGTACGTTCTTACAGTGCGTCTATTCATCGGAATGGGTTTCGAATACTGGCAGAAAAGCTCCTGGCATCACAATTTGCATATTATTTTAATGAAATTACAGCCACCCTGTAGTAAAAGTGTTGTTACACGGAACTACATTCTCCGATTTTCGAAAAAAGTTCTATCAATGAAAATTTAAGACAAAATATAAACTTTACTTACGTGTTTACAAGTAGAAACGGGCGATAGCTGCACCACGGAAATGTCGATAGCTCTTTTCCTTATCACCACAATTTGGTGGTGGCGCTAGCGTTTAGAAGCCGTGAAATATTAATTATCAATTAAGTGATAGAAGTATCAAATCTAAAATAGTTCATTTCGTAACAGTAACAGAAAAAATTATCAACGCAAATGAGAACAATTTTATGCGTGCACTATATGTTAAACGTATCTATACAATATTGATAGCTAACAATGTCACAAAAAAAAAAAAAAAAAAAAAAAAACAACCAAAAAAAACCATTATTTATCCACATGTTATCAAACAATCAATTTAATAAAAAATGTTGTTGTTTTTGTTTTTGTTTTTTTTTTTTTTTTTCAAATAATATACGTTAAATATTCGAAGCTGAGATATAACGAGCTATTCATTAACTTTATTATCCATGTGTAATGAAAAAAGAAGCGAATTAATAGCATGTATGACACGTAATCTGCTGCATTAATGTATAAAATGATGTTAAACTGACATATCCAATTGTTTAGAATTTGAATGCATGCGTATACATGATTAAATATTTTTAAGCCAAAAAATCAGCCATAGTTGTAATTAAGTCCAAAAACTTATTTCCAGATTAAAAACGAGGCATCTTGTTGGTTCACAATTGAATGCACGTGCTAACTACTAAAATTGCACGAGCTGACAATTAAGAAATTTAATCAGATATTTAGAATATAATCACTGCAAACAATAGGTATTCATAACTTAATGAAAATATGGAAAAAAATCAAGTTTCTAACGCTGTTACCTTTTGAAATACGTAAAAAGAAAGTTTTTGAGTTTCTTCGATTACCAGTTTCCATGGTTACAGCACACCGCTAAATTTCTACGACCTCATTTAAAACCTTCATTTGTTTCCGAACTGTTTTTTTACATTGTATATACATATAGGTGAAAAAGTTTTGTATGTTGGGTTATTTAAAATTCTTACGGAGGGCCGAAAGCTTCTTCAGTTATATCAAGTGTTCTCGTGATAAGATGTCGTGCCCACAGGAAAAGATGTCGAGAGCTCGAGATAAGATGTCTTGCTTACGAGATAAGAAGTAGAATGCTTGAGATTAGATGTCGTGAGTTCGAGATAAGATGTCGTGCGCATGAGAAGACCTGTTGAGCGCACGAAGTAAGATGTCGTGCGCACGAGAACTCCACGAGATAAGATGTCATGCGCATGATTTATTTTAAACTAGAATGTGTCTGTAGGACACAGGGCGTGCCCCCTCTAGAACATTTGTCACAAATAAAGGGCAATATTTTTTTATTTTCTTTTTATTTTTTTGGCATAAGATCATATTTAACGTTATATAAAACTAATGCAATAAAATACATGTACACAACAGTCCATACATATTGAATAATGTTTTAATCAGAATATCATAAAACATGTTAAAACAAATTGGTACAGGAAAGATTACGTCAAGTACATTTTATGATTCACTAAATAGAAAAAAAGTATGTTCTTAATACCTGGGATGACCCATCAAAGTAAAATTAATTACTTATTTCCAGTGGGGTCCCATTAGGTAGATATACCTTTAATCATTATCTTCACTATTAAAATGTATGATCATTGCAGTTAATTGGTTAGAAATTCTTATATAAGTAAAACACATAAAGTTATCTATAAAAAAACTTATGTCCTGAATATTATCACAGCAATGATTTCAAAGTTTGAAATTTAAAACAAATAAAAATACAGATATTTAACTTCAGGTATGTCTCAAAACAAAATGTTATCAGAAGTTTCTCTTAAACGTGCACACTTGAATAGATGCTTCATCACTTCCTGTTTAAAGCTATGCTTATTTGTCTTTGCCTTAATAAAATCGGGAAGATTATTCCAATCTTGAATTGCGTTGAAATAAAAAATATCAGCATCAAAACTTTTTACTTTTGGAACAACAAAGTTAAATTTTCTAAACCTAGTACGGTTGTGAATTGATGAGACTTCTACCAACATATCACACGTAATACTAGTCCTTGATAGTATATTAAAGATGAATCGGATTACTTTGTTCTGCGTTACTTGTAATCGGCTTTTTAGAGATTTAGTGAGACCAGCATACCACGCCGAACAAGAGTAGTCAAAGTGACATTGTATTAATGCACTTGTCAACGTTTTCTTTGTTTGAATACTGAAATTACTACAGTGTATGTATAAATATTTTACCCGTGCATTGACCTTACTCACTATTGAACCTACTAATTGCTCCCCGTTTAAAACTTGTCGATACGTAAACCAAAATATTTGAAATTACTTTGAGAAGGTATTACATGACCGTTACACACAACTTTAAATAAAGAAATTTTCTTGAGCTTCCTAAGAGAACCAAACAACATAGACTCCGTTTTACCACGATGTAGGGACAATCTATTATCAATTAACCATGTAGAACAATTTTCCATAACTCTGCTTAATTTTTCTGAAATAATGTGGGGATCTTTATGGGCAAACAATATCGCACTTTCATCGGTATATAAGATTGCAGTCTGAATCTATACACATTGGCATGTCATTTAGGTAACAAGAAAGAGTAAAGGCCCAAGGATACTTCCTTGGGGGACTCCACATGTGACATCGGCAGATTCGGATGAAACTTTGTTAATATTAACAATCTGAGTTCGTTCAGTAAGATAAGATTTAAACCAATTTATTGACTGAACACCCATAGCTGTAAGCTTGTTACAAAGGATAGTATGATCGACGGTATCAAACGCCTTTTAAAGATCAAATAAAATCATGCCAGTATATAAACCTTCAGAATTATTCTGTTTAATATAGTCTAACAGATGTATAAGGCAGGTATCGGTAGAGTATTTAGATCTGAAACCTGACTGAAACTGGTATAAAAGGGAATTCTTATGTAAGTATTCAGAAAACTGATTATAATCATACAGAATGCTCCAGAATTTTAGAAACAACACTGAGAACATTTACAGGTCTATAGTTACCTACTTCAAGAGGGGAAGACTTTTTATAAATAGGAGAAACCCTAGCTGTTTTCATGCCGTCAGGAACAATTCCGGAATCAATAGACATATTTACAATGAAAGTAATAGGAATCTTAAGGACATCTGCCCCATTTTTAATAAACTTTTAGACGGAATACCATTTTAACCCGTGCTCTTCAAGGCATTAAGCTTAGTTGACCTTTTATGGACAACTTTTTCTGAGACATGGTTTATTCTAAAACAAGTAGGTTCATCTGTATTTCCATAAAATGATCTAAAAATTTTCGAATTACTTTGCTTAGGACACCTATGACATGTTCCAACAACAGTTGGGTTTTGTTTTCGGTAAAAACAGTTCTATGAATAAAAATTCATCAGACTGTTCACATAGGCCTACATCGTTTCGAACATTAAATGCATAATCATTTCGGATATACATGCATACCCCGCCTCCACTGCGGTTCCTGTCATTCCGAACAATGCAGTAACCGTCTATAGCAACCTCTCCATCAGAAATCGAATTATCTTACCACGTCTCTGTAAGTGAAATAATTGCAGCTTTGCTTTTTTGTGCAATAAGCTTAATTTCGAATATTTTTAGTAGCAACGAACTAACGTTCAAGTGGATAAAATGCAAGCCTTTCCTACCAAAACACTGAAAATTGTCATTACTAGTATTTGAAGGTAAAATAGTGAAGTTCTGATCTTCTGAATTTATGTCATTGAATATATTTTCTCTGGAAGGAACTTAAAAATAAACGCATATCGCAGTAATAACATAAATCAGTATTTTTCCTCTGCAGTCTGTGAAAGTCTCTTGACGTGATGTGTCCAGTGCACTTTATATGGGTCTTCGACTGGCAAGAACTACAAGACCCCGCTTTGCCGGTAGCTGTGACTCCTTTCTTTTAGACAGTGCATGGATACTTTGCTTGCCACTGTCTATAAGAAGTAACGTTTACCACTGCAGGTCCAGGGTTTGACTGTATATCACCACATTTGAGAAGGCAAAGAACAAAAATACTATTAATATTTGGACTAAAGGTAGCGTAAAGTTTCACGGAGCGTACATCTTGATCATAGTGATGACGATCTATGGTTATATGTAGAGATTGTGTGATTAATAGTCCACTAATTAGGTATCGGTAGAGTAATTCAAATGATTAATTCAAATGTTTGCAGTCTTAATGGTGTTTAACATAACCAACATTTTATGAAAATGATTGGTTTTTCTAGGTCATGTAATTTTGAGCTATTAGCATCACACACAAAAAATCGACTAGTTTGGCTATTTCAAGGGCCATAGTTCTGTAATAAGTGCAAAGATTCTCAAGAAGAATACCAATGGTGCAAGGTCACATTATGATACAGACTCAAGCAAGGATTCATGAATTTACATTAAATATTTTTGAGCTAGGCGAAAATGTGCATATTTACTATTTCAGGGGCTATAACGCTAAAAATAGGGGACGGAGTCAGACGGAAAATAGGAGGTGCGCCAGTTAATATAATGATGAAGACTTATGCAAGTTTTCAACCATTTATATTAAATACTTTTTAGCTAGGTGCGTCACAAGGTGAAAATGTGCACTTTTGACTATTTCAGGGGCCATAATTCCAAAAATAGTGTGGGAAAGCCAGACAAAAAAAAAAACGGGAGGTGTCCAAGTTCATATCATGGTAAAGACTTTTATAAGGTTTAATCAATTCAAGTGACAAGGTGAGCTATTGTGACGGTTTGATGTCCGTCGTCCGTCGTGCGTAGTCCGTCGTGCGTCAACAATTTCTAAAAAATCTTCTTAAAAACCACTGGGCAGAATTATACCAAACTTCACAGGAATGATTCTTGGATGGCCCCCTTTCAAAATTGTTCAAAAAATTTGAATTCCATGCAGAACTCTGGTTGTCATGGCAACCGAAAGGAAAAAAAAAAATCTTGTCCAAAACCACAGGGCCTAGGGCTTTGATATCTGGTATGTAGCATCATCTAGTGGTCCACTACCAAATTAGTTCAAATTATCCCCCTAGGGTCAAATATGGCCCCACCCCTGGGGTTACATTTTTTTTTATAAATACTTACATAGGGAAAATTTTGAAAATCTTCTTGTGCAAAATTAGATGGCCTAGGACTTTGATATTTGGTATGTAGCATCATCTAGTGGTCCTCTACCAAGATCGTTCAAATTATCCCCCTAGGGTCAAATATGTCCCCGCCCCTAGGGTCCCAAATTTTACATATATAGGAAAAAATGTTTAAAAATCTTCTTATCTGAAACCACAACACTTAGACCTTTCATATTTGGTTTGTAGCATTGTGTTAGGTTATGGTCCTCAACCAAAATTGTTCAAATTGAACCCCTTGGATGAAAAGAGGCCCTGCCCTTTGGGTCCCAAGTTTTATATAGACTTATATATGTAAAAGCTTTAGAAATGTTCTTGTCTGGAACCATACGATCTAGGCTTTGATATTTAGTATGATGCATTGTCTAGAAGTCCTCTACCAAAATTGTTCAAGTTGTGCCCCTGGGTATAAAAGAGGCCCCGCCCTAGGGTCACTTACTTTTTATATGAGTATTAGAAGAAAAATACTTACAAAATCATCTGATCCTATTTCCTGTCAGAATAATTTGTATATTTGATGTATTGCTAACGTAACACTTAAGCACAGATAGTGCTCGACTCCCTTTTCATGCTATCTTTGTTATAATTATTTTTGAATTGCTGTTAATAATAGACCTTTGGTAATTTCTGGCTAATTTGGGTTCATTATGTTGATAGCTTGATTTCAGCATCACACACTATGTCATATACAACAGTTCAATGGAACCAGATATTTGTTAGAGCAAGTACTCCAATGTAAAACGCTATGTTTAAATTTGGACCAGTCAGAAACATGTTCTAAAATAGCACGTCTGCTGAGGTAGATGGATGACAGAGAGGGCATTCAGTATACAGCGACTGAAGAAGACACATCGAGGATTCAACTAATAATTTATTCTAGTACCTTGATAAGGAGACTATTGCAGTTACCCTGTCTGGGCGGATATATCATTAAAAAAGAAGACGTTTGAAGTTCATAGACTAAAGAAGAGTTGCAGAATTTCAACAAAGTTTCGAGCTATAGGAAGTATTGAGTCTCCAGCCTATGGGAGTTGAGCTAATAGAAACTTGTTAGTTTGAAACATTTAGTAATTTGCCTGATCTCTGAAATTGTCTAGCTCATAATTAGGACCATTTAAGAATCATTAGTTACTGTATACTTACTAATTTAGGTAAGGTAGTCAGAGGAAAATTCTGTATATGGGGTGTTTGGTCTCACCAGCTATACGTTTTAACAAAGGACATTCTATTTCTTTTGTCAGCTAGTCTAAGACATAGTAACCTTAGGGATAGGACCCATAAGACCCATTTCATTGTTCAAGATACTAAAGGCGTAGGCACTTCCCAGGGTCATATAACCAGTATCCTGACATTTCCAATAAAATCTGGAAAGTTGATCCCTCGAAAGCACCGAGAACAGAGCAAACAGTGAAAATTGCAGACTCGGTTTGATTGAGTCTGTTCATGAGCAGTAATGGAAATTGCAACACTGCCCACGCCCCCTAGCACCGGCTTAAGCAGTATTCAATTTTCAAATCTAAATGAGTTAATTATAATTACCTGATGACCCCAAGTAATATGATGTCACTTGACTGTGACCTACTGACCTACTTTCTTGCCTTGAAATTTTGATGACATACACAGTTTTGCACAAATCTTAAAACTGAATTTCATTGACCATGAATGTGACCTACTGACTTCCTTAATATTTTATCATCAGTTTGACATTTGGAACATGCAGCTCATATTACTCAGGTGAGCGATCCAGGTTCATCATGACCCTCTTGTTAGGAAAATGTAGAACTGTTGATTCACCCATGCGTTGGCGTCAAATATGGCGCCCGTGTTGGTGTCCCGGTTCGGTTAAATTTATGTAATTATGTAAGCTGGTATCTCAGCGGAATGGATCGAAACTTCACACATTTATTCCACCAAAAATAAATAAATAAATAAATAAATAAATAAATAAAGAAAGAAAGAAAGAAAGAAAGAAAAATATCCCAGCTCACTGATAGATATATTAACCCTTTGGAAAACATATTGATTTAACATTTGGTCTTTACCAATGTCAAACAAGTAAATTATAACAAGAGCTGTCTGATGACAGCGCGCTTGACTATTCGAAGAATTGATTGAAGAATGGGGTCAAAATATTTCCACAGATATTCAGACAAAAGAAATAAATAGATTAGACAAACAATGTTCCTGTATTTCTTTGATTTCGATAAGTCTTGCACTAAATGGCAATGTATGAACCAATTTCAAAGTCCAAAAAGGGCCATAATTCAGTCAAAATAGTTATGTACTCTTGCCTACAGATGGAAATCATAATGATAAACAAGTGTTCAAAGTTTAAAAGCCATATGTCAAATAGTTTTGACAAAACGTGGACTTGTATGAAAACAGAACCAATTTCGAAGTCCAGAAAGGGCCATAATTCAGCCAAAATAGATGACAGAGTTATGTACTTTTTCCTACAGACAGAGACTATTATACTAAACAAGTGATAAAAGTTTCAAAGCCATATGTCAAACACTTTACAAAAAATATGAACTGGTACGGAAAACTTAACCAAGATTTCTAAGTCAAAAGGGGCCATAATTCAGCCAAAATCCTTGATGGAGTTATGTATTCTTGCCTATAACTGGATATGGTGATGGTAAACAGGTGTTGAAAGTTTCAAAGCTTTATCTCAAAAGACTTTGTCAAAATATGAACTGGTACGAAATATTAACCCAGATTTCTAAGTCAAAAAGGGCCATAATTCAGCCAAAATCCTTGATGGAGTTATGTACTCTTGCCTATAACTGGATATGGTGATGGTAAACAGGTGTTGAAAGTTTCAAAGCTTTATCTCAAAATACTTTGTCATAATATGAACTGGTACGAAATATTAACCCAGATTTCTAAGTCAAAAAGGGCCATAATTCAGCCAAAATGCTTGATGGAGTTATGTGCTCTTGCCTATAACTGGACATGGTGATGGTAAACAAGTGTTGAAAGTTTCAAAACTTTATCTCAAAAGACTTTGTCAAAATATGAACTGGTACGAAAAACTTAACCAAGATTTCTAAGTCGAAAGGGGCCATAATTCAGCCAAACTCTTTGATGGAGTTATGTACTCTTGCCTATAACTGGCCATGGTGATGGTAAACAAGTGTTGAAAGTTTCAAAGCTTTATCTTAAAAGACTTTGTCAAAGTATGAACTGGTACGAAAAACTTAACCATGATTTCTAAGTCAAAAGGGGCCATAATTCAGCCAAAATCCTTGATGGAGTTATGTACTCTTGCCTATAACTGGCCATGGTGATGGTAAATAAGTGTTGAAAGTTTCAAAGCTTTATCTCAAAAGACTTTGTCAAAATGTGGACTGGTACGAAAAACTTAACCAAGGTGTGACGCCGACGCCGACGCCGACGCCGACGCCGTGGTGAGTAGGATAGCCCTACTTATTCTTCGAATTGTCGAGCTAAAAATGAACAGAGACAGTTTTTTTCTTATCCCCAATGTCATATTGCAATACTTTAAAGCAAGCAATAACAATTCGTATTTTATTGTTTGTAAAACATTGTTGAATAGAAGTTACAGTAATGTATAAAGCGGGAATTTAAATGACTTCATGATCTTTACATGTTGGTTTGTATGTAAGTTTATTTATATTCACCGGCGGTACCGGTAACCCATATTGTCGACTTTTCCAAGGCGTTGTCAGCAATTTAAGAGAGGAAGTTGTGCAAGATACAGAAGAGGTTCCAGTTCCAGACAAAAGCTCTGAAGCCCATCTCTCTCTAGTATAACCCCATTGTTAATCAATCTAGTTAGAAGAGTCGGCTATCGAACTCATGACCCCAGGGTCTGAGTCAGATAGTGTTATATTACTATATTGCCTATATTGCTATATTTTGATCTTCTCAGATCGTTCAGCACGACTTTTATGTCGTGTTATTGGAACTGTTTAGTTTCTCAACATGACCATTTCGGCCTGGGTGGTTCCAATACTCCCGCTTTCAAAGCCTTGGGTATTGTATAATTACCCCTTGGATATAGTGCCTGCTTTTTAATTTTGTCTTTTGACAGTTCCTGTGATACACAGGCTACATAATCTCAGATCCCCTTCCTGAATTCCAGTTTGTTTAGTTCTGCCCATTGTTTTCTTATTTAGGGCAAACCCTTTACTTTATCTGGGGACCAAACGCCGTTCTTCATGGAATTACACGCTTTAACACGTGTATCATTGAAGGTTCCATGTTCACCGCCGTTTGAATACATCTGCGGATGTCTCTAAATTGCTTTTTGTACTTTTAGCATGACTTTTGTAAATGTTGAGTTCTGCTCAACCCGGGGCTAGAGGGCGTGTACGGTAGCATGCATTTCCACTACCGTCCATGAACAAGCTCAATCAAACCGAGCCTGCAACATTTTCGTTTTTGTCGTGTTGAGCGACCTGTGAAGTTTCCACTTTTCTCTATTTTACCATGCGATCCTTACTTGAAATCTCAAGTTGAGTTTTTGCAACAGTCATTTTTAATGCGACAAACTCATCGCCCTTTATTTGTTTGATTCGTCATTGTTGCCTTATATTTTCACATGATCATTTTTATGTTGTTTAAGAAATAATATATCTCATCCAGTGATTTGTCGTTGAATAAATCATTGTTTGGAGTTCAGATGCGAAGAATTATATCACGAGGGCGCAGCCCGAACGATATAATAATACGCATCTGAACGACAAACAATGATTTATTCAAAAGCAAATCACTAAATGAGATATATTATTTCGATTATAACACCTTACCAAGGAATATTACATCCTTGATGACATTCATGAAATATTTGCCCGTTTTCAATCGGTTTATTTCCAGTGCGCCGCTATGACGTTTGGCGCTTTGACGTAATAATTGTGACATCAGAACAGTGATTTGTTGTATAATAATTCACGGTTGTCTGCCTTCTTTGTTTAATAGGAAAATAAATCGGATCCTGTTAGAATTTTGTGTTAATAGAATCATTTTTACATCCATGCAAACAACGAGTTAGGCTTTCATTTTAATTGAACATGGATATTACTTGGATCTATGTCCTATGTTTTCTTATATCTATAAATTATATATTTAGAATATGTTCTTTCTAATATTGTAAACAACGTCATTTACACGTTTTGCTCTTGCATATTCTGAAATACGTTACAAATATTGTAAAATGTAAGGAAAATGTGACAATAGGGAAGTCACGTTCTAATGAAGCGCCCGCCTATACAGCAATTTACGTTTAAATATATTGTTTCAATTAGTAATTATGGTAATCTAAGGTAAACTGAAACTATTATGTCTTTTTCCATACTGACATTCATATGTCAGCGCTATAGATATAATCACACCTCCCTTCTCAAACACGCCCGTCCATTTGTCCTTACTTAAAGAATACGCACACGGTTAATGTATAAAAACAATAGTTAATGTATGTGGTTTAAGGACGTAAAATTGTGAAGGAAATCAGCTGTTGATTATCAATTCATAAATTCTTGTATAGTACATTAAATTTGTGAAAAAGTATGTTGCTTCTGTTTTGGCAGACCATATTAGGAATATTGCCTTAATTTTCAAACAAATTCTAGCGGTCATCAATGTTGAGGATAAACCAACAGGAGCGGTCAGGAGCGGAGCGGTCATCATAGCTAAGGTAATCAGTTTGCAATTGTTTCAAATCGAGTTACGAATGTACATGTATATGAAATTTTGGAGTATTATGTTAAAGCATTGTTTAAACTAGTATGTTTAATCTTACCGCGACAAAATATGGTACCAAAATTGATCAAGGAAGAAGTTTACTTATGATGATTGTTTTCTAAAGACAAGTAACACATTCCATTTACTCTAACAAAATCAGCACGTGACGAAATGCTCCTTAAAATAAAGGAATAGTATTTTTTTTAAAAAATGTGGAAGCATTATGATATAGGCCACATCAAAGTGGTTACTTGGATAACGGATTTCCTGCTCCATTTTTTTTTCCAGAATGAATAAAAAAAGATTTTTTTTTTTTGAAAATCAGCTCCCGCTCGCTTCAGTTTTTGCTGACTAATTTCAAAATTTCAAAGCGGGCCCTTTTCACTGTTTCTGTGCCCCTTTTCACTCTTAAGCGATATGAATTCATAATATTTGATAATTTTAATCATAAGTGTCCATTAAAACACAATTAGAACATGTTTCAAGCTCTGTTTTGCGACCAGTTTGCAAAATTGACAGCCGATATAAAAATTAGATTGTGTAAATAAATCTTGGATTATATTATAAGCAATTACTGGGTAACAGTTAAATTATGAACAGGTGATATAATTCAATTTGGACAACTCATCCAGTGTTACATCATTGTCTATTCTAAAGTGCCAATCAAACTTATAAATGTATTGATTTCGAGTGAGTGCCGATTTCGGCAATTTTAACATCTTTTTTGCTCACACGGGAATAATTTTTATCTTATCTTTACCCAGTCCGTACATCCATGATGTGCGTGCTTTACCTTGAGAGCAATAGAGGGTAAAATTGAAGAAGTCTATCGTGTAGTTTGTTTGTGCATTCTTATGACAAATATAGTAAGGACAATGGAACTACAAATATGTGTTTAATTCAACGCTAGTTGTAGATTTTATTCAGCGTTCAAGCTTTTGAAATTCGAACACTTACCTAACTTGTAAGAATAAAGTATTGTTGATTTTAAGGAATGGTATCAGCTATGAAAAGTGAAAACATTTTTCAGGAGGAGAGGGGGTACGCATATTAAACTTAATTAGGGCAAAGTAATCCCAAAGAGTTTTCACTCTCAATCTGAAAAACATGCATTAAAGGTGTACCGTTTTATTCTTCAAATAGAATACAAGAATATTATGTTGCATTTTAGAGATCTTATTTCTGATTTGTTTAATGGATATTATCAGATCCATTTCTCAAAAAGAAACTGAAGATGATAATGCAATTGTTAAGACTTGTAGCATCAGAAGTATGTCTTTTCTTAACTGCCAAAGTTAAATGTAAAAACAGAACTTCAAAATTAGTCACTAAATACACAAGTGAATTGGGCAATTGCAATTATAATTGCCCCGAAAGTTGTTAGATACTATAATATATAGATCATGGGTACCTAATGTACAGTTGCGGTGATTGCAGTGTTTTCCATATCTATAATGATTTCTGCTAATACACGACATGAGAGTAATACCTTTCTTACCCTTATGTCGTCATAAGTGAAATAGAATCCAAGGAGAACCCTTTATTTAAACTTCATGTAGCAAGGGTATTGGTTTGCCTAAGACACAAACTTAGCGAACACATTAGGTCTATACACTAGAAATATGGTTAAATTGCCAGCTTTTCCTGTATCCGCCTGTTGCCGCTTCTTTCAATGTCTGTAACTATTACAATGCAGCGCGGCGTCCCGGTAAGTATAAAGATATATAGGAGTTAGGTGTTGAATGGCCTCCATGTATTTTTGGAACAGTTTGTTATTAAACCTTCAATATTTAACAGATCTTTAGTTCTTTCATGTTTTTTTCGAGCCTTTTGTTATGTTTTGGCAGTGGTTGTTGATTGTTGTTACAAACGTTTTTTTTATTCTTCTTCAAATCGCTCCTCGCCCGCTCCAAAAACAGATGAAATCTAAAGAAAAATATTTTCATTTTCATTTCGCTTGCCCGCTCCTAATTTTTTTTTTTGGAAAAAAATCAATGACAGAGAAATCAATTTGATGTGGCTTTACTGGTGTTGCAAATACTATGTGAATTATAAAATTAGAGTTTCATTTAACAATAGACTGTATTTTTGTTATAACTACTTATTTTTCTTACAATCTAAAACAGTTCTAATTTACGCTTAAAATTAATTAAGGATTTAAAATGTTTCGAATCAAAATGGTATTGGCAAATAATTGAAAATCTATTGGAGATGCTTTCTGCATTAAAATGAATCGAACTTTCCTATGAATCATTTTGATCAAAACTCAATTTAAACAATGCCTTGGCTAAAATAAACCTGCAAAGACCACGTAATTGAAAGGGGTCTTACAAAACGTTAATAAATTTTCTTCGATTGATTTTATAGTTCCGTTTAAGCTGGTGCTAAAGGCCTATAGTGGTTTTGCTCATTTGATTACATTTCTTGAACAGACTGCTAAACTAAGTCTGTTAATATATTAATGTGGTTTCGTTTTATGCTTACAAAAGATATCTTAACATATTTTATTAGCCATGATAAAAGCAAAATATGTTGATCTTTAAACTGACAAGATAAGTTCACATAATTTGAAATATTAATTCCTGTTCAGAAACAGGAACCTGATTGTAGTATCAAACAGATTCTGCTAAAATCAACATCACGTTTTCTTACTTTCTAATATACCTAAAGAAATAGTGTATCAATGAAAAATTATACTACGTCCATTAAAAACTAAATGGTTCAAAATTAAAACGCTGTATATTTAAGTATATACTGTTTTATACCAAATTCAAGATAATTCCATTGCTTTGTCATTATAATATTCTTATTGATATTCAGGTGACATGGACATTTATGCGGTTTTTTTTATAGTTTAATCAGTATTTGTAAAGCGTCCAATGTTGTGTTAAGATATGTCTCAATATTTTAGTTTATGTTTTTATATATAAGCCAATACAAATTAAGTTATACTTTTTCGTATTAAGAAAAGTTAGATATATTTGGAGAGAATTTTCTACACTTAGGTAAATATCTGAATATATATTAAAATTAGCGAATGATAGAAATTTTTCTTTGGACCATTACTAACCAAACAATAAAACAACGTAATAGAGATAACTTGAACATAATGTAATGGAGATAATTGAACATAATGTAACAGAGATAACTTGAAAATAATGTAATAGAGATAACTTTAACATAAAGTTTCATACCATATAGAAACACTCAAGTCATTATAGACCACGGTTATTGTGTAATACAGTGTAAGCTATCAGATATTCAGTTATCATGTCGGATAATTCATGTCTTCTGCGCCGCGCCTCGTTGTCATAACACCCTTTTTTTAATCTTTAGAATCCAGTTAGAATTTATATGAAGTCATTTAACATTTTTACATAGTATTACAACTGTCTGCACGAGTCTGAAATACAAATATTACCGGGAGTGTCTTCTGTCAGCATCATATGAAAAAAAAAACAGAATAACTACAATGGGAATCCAACCATGCGCATGAACGTTGCATAAAGGACTTATATCTGTAGACTGAGAGCTTTTTGAAATTTGCGCGTTTATGATGAAAATTTTGATCCGTTTAAACGTTTTGTTAACTTCAATGAACTGATAAATAATGAGGAAACTTGGAAATGTGTCAGATCTTTAATTTAAAGATTTTTTGAAAGGCAAAACAAAATTGCACCACAGATGTATTTTTCTTTTTACCTTCTTTTCCTGCTAAAGTATGTTGCATACATGTTAGAAAGGTAAAATGCAATGTCACTCTGTCATATTTCTCTTGCGTGCTGGATACAGTATGGTACATTGGGCCATTGCCAATAATTTTCGGGTGCAAAGAACATTTTGAAGCAATTATTATGATGGTTCTGCGCTAAAACTCATTCTTTTTAAATTTGTATGGATAACAAAATGAATTATTTTTTGCAAATTTTGTTTTATTTTTTTCAAAACATAACAATATCAATTTTGAATGTTATAATAATCTTTAATAATAATAGATTTATTCATTTAGCGAAGTGAACAGAAACGACGGTAAAAAAACCCATCTGTTCCCTATCATTGGAATAAATTTGCCACATGAAAGTAATGAGTAAAATGATTATAATGTATCTCTTGATATAGATACAGACTGATAACTATTATAAAATTGATAGGGAGGTTGGTCATGACAAGCAGATTATCCCTATTGATCTTGAGGTCAGTAGGCGACAGGTCAAGGTCTCGGTGATGATGATGATGATGATGAGAACGCTTGAGCCAAGGATTATGAAGGTTGATAGAGAGGTTGGTCTTGACCAGCAGAAGACCATATTGATTGTAAGGTCAAAGTTACATGAACCGTTTCCGGACGATCACTTAAGAACCCTTTGGCCTAGGATCTCAAAGCTTAACAGAAAGGTTGATCATGACCAGCAGATGAACCATATAGATTTTAAGGTCAGTAAGTCAAAGGTATATATCGCAGTAACCTGAAACAGTTAGACCATTTCCGGACAATAACTTGAGAGCCCTAAGGCATAGGATCACGAATCCTAAAAACAAGTTTGGTAATGACCAGCAGATGACCCCTATTGATTTTGACGTCAGACGGTCAAAGGTACAGGACATAGTGATCTGGAACACTTAAACCGATCCAGGACGACAACTTGAGCATAGGTTTATGATCACGAACTTATTTGGGAGCTTGATCATGGCCTGTCCAGCTTCTACTTCTGATTTTGATGTCAGTAGGCCAAAGGTCAAGGTCACAGTGACCCGGAACAGTTAAACCATTTCCAGATGATAACTTTAGAACGCTAGGGCCTAAGATCATGAAACTTCATAGAGAGGTTAATCTTAACCAGCAGATGACCCCTATTGACTGAAGTTAGAAGGTAAAAGGTCAATGTCACAGTGATAAGAACAGTATGACTGATTTGTTCAATAACCTTGATGTAAGATCACATTTGATACGGGGGTCACTTTCTGGTAAATGACCGAAAATTATTGATTTTAGGTCAGTACGTCAAGCATCCATTGCACAGTGACTTAGTAGTTTCTGTTCCTTGAGCATTTACTGAATACATTAAATGGGGGACACTTTTACGGTGTCGTAAAGTGACATGTGAAACTTTTTTATTTCGTTTTCACGATTTGCCTATTGTCATTTATTAAACCACCCTTTAAAACAAGTGCATTTATTTCTTCATTTTCTGATTTAAAAGCTTGTCCTTCCCTAAGCCAGCATGACTTCCATGTTGATTAAGTGAATGCCTTACTGCAAACAGGATTCTTGTTTTGCAAACGAAATTTTAAAACATGCACAGTTTTGAAAGAAAGAATAGTTTTACTACTCAAGCATCTAAATGAATTAGACACTGTTTATAAACAATTTCTATTCCTCTTAAATCAAAGTTTCCTGCTAATCAAACAATATCTTAAAAGAATGTTTTCATTTACACATAATTCTATTTCATTCTAAACATGAAGGTATATATGCATTATAAATCTAAGCCTTGCAAAAAGTAAATAGGAAAATGTTTATATATAACAGAAAAGTCTGCCATCTGTATTAGGCAGCCACTTGCCTTACGCAGTCACTCAACTTACTTTACAAATTGACTTTTGTTCTAATAGTTGTGCATTACGAGAAAAACGTGCGTAAAATGGCCACGAGGAAAATCAGTGTATTTTATAATCATACAACAAAAAACATTTTGCCGTGCTGACTTGCTCTTCAGTTTTCAATGCCATACTAGTACGCACTCGAACGATCATATCATGTGGCTACTTATTGAAAACAAAATCTATAATAATAATAATAATAATAATAATAATAATAATAATAATAATAACTTTACTTTAAGAAGGTGGCATATTCAGAGTACAAAGTATACATACAACTTATGTCCAATATGGCCTTCTACATAAATGTTAAAACACAGTATCTATAACAATAAGAGTAACAGTAACACAATTTTAACGACAAACACACTTTAAAAACAAACTCGATTTGAAATGGTTTTACCAGGAGAATAAATTAGTGTAATTCAATGTGCATACATGTACATTCATCCATCAATATTATAAAATTTAAAAGCTATCCTATACGACATGAAATGTATGATAATTGATGAAGATTTGAGGGAAAAAAAATGAATAAATAAATAAATAAATAAATAAAAAAAAAAAAACATCTCAGTATTAGTAACGTTGTCCTTGTAATAAATAATCCTTAATTTTTCGTTTAAACGTTAACAGATTATCTTGAAGTTTGATGTTTGATGGAATGGAATTCCATAAATGTGTGGCTTTGTATGAGAATGTTTGTTTCAAGTAGTTTGTTCGGGGCTTTAAACACAGAAAGATCTTTACGAGTCGAGGAACGAAGATTATATCTATCGTTATGAGCAAAAGATAATAATTCAGACATATATTTTGGTACAAGGTTATGGTCACATTTAAAAACCAGTACAGCCATATGATCTGGTTTACAGGCAAGCCCCCATACAGTACTGCAATAGTCCATGGTTGATATAATATATGTATTATAATATAACATCTTCATTTCATCGGTCAAAGTATGGAAATCTTTTGCAAATTTGGTAGAAATAATATTCATATGGAATAAAATATTTATAAGTTTGTAAGATCCGTATCATATCAAGACTTAAATTACTATTTCTGTTTATTTACTTAATGGAAATACCTTATAATTATATCACCATATAATCTGGCCTCATGTTCACAAAACGTTTTCAACCTCAGTTGTGTTTAATAATGAAACTATTCGTCATTTAAATCAAAATAGTATGTCTGAAACTTAATTTTATACTCAAAATTATTTTCAAGTGGCAAATCAGTATTGATGGTCTGTCTCAGATGGAAATAACCTTGACGTTTTAGCAAATTTGATATTAAAATATCAAAATCAAACTTAGCTGAGATCGAAAAATGTTTTGTGAACCCGGGGCCTGAACTATTTTCATACTCTAAATGATACGAAAAAATGTACTCTGCGCAGAAATCGACAATCTTTGAAACGTAATGACCAAACTTATTCATTTGATATTTATGACTTAAACATTTTATTTAGTTGTAAGCAATCAATGTTTACAATGACATTCTGAATAGGGACATTGCTTTATTAAAGTTTGGAAGCAATACGAATGAATGCTACAATGTTAACTATCGGAACCACGGTGTTTTTCAGTGCAAATGCGTGTCTAAAACCGTTCGTCTGTCGTGTCTTCGCAGAAACAATATAATAGTCCTTACGATTGAAATAGAAACAAATATCTTAAATGATATCTATCCTTGTTTTATCCCAAATTCCTATTAAGTAAAATAAATTGTATCAGCCTGATATATTTCATACCCAAAATGATGAAATACTATTTTCAATTCTTTTGACACGATTTCTTGTCTAAATGAGTTTAAGGCTCCAACATATAAGTAAATGTCCAGTTAATGGGTTGTGTTAGGCATAAAAAAATTGTTTGTTTCCGGTATCCCGACGAATTTTTTTTCAACTTTTTAACAAAAATTTGCAAAACTGCACTTTTTATGCTTTAAACATGCTCAGTGATGTTAAAAATCAACTTACTGATGCTCTAAAAGCATAAGCCCCTTGTTTGTATTATTTTTTGACACAAAAATATTTTCTGAAAAGTCTCCCTTTAACTTTGTTACATCTGTGGTACCTAATTTATAAATAATTTCAGAATGTAAAACAAAGATTGTAAAACTTTTTCTTAAAGTTCGGAACAATTTTGAAATTGAGACTTGTTCATTGCTATGATGGATTATATTACTTTATACTTACCTTAAGATTGAATGTCACTTGTATTTTACCCATTAATTCTTTTTGAAAATTCTGGTTATATATCCATTGTTTCTTTCAGCACGTGTAACTCTATCTTGTCAATATCACAGTAACTAAGGGCAAGTACAAAATAGAACGATTTTCCCGAACATTCCACGTCACTGCAGTCACCACCAAATATATCATCTTTACCTAAAATGAAACAAGAATTTGTAAAAAAGTTACCAACGTCTACTGTCTAGGAACATTTTCACAAAACATACTGCATGTAACAGATTTTCACAAAACATACTGCATATAACAGAGTTACCACCGTCTACTGACTAGGAACATTTTCACAAAACATACTGCATGTAACAGAGTTACCACCGTCTACTGTCTAGGAACATTTTCACAAAACATACTGCATGTAACAGAGTTACCAACGTCTACTGTCTAGGAACATTTTCACAAAACATACTGCATGTAACAGAGTTACCACCGTCTACTGTCTAGGAACATTTTCACAAAACATACTGCATGTAACAGAGTTACCAACGTCTACTGCCTAGGAACATTTTCACAAAACATACTGCATGTCAACACAGCAGCTTCTAAATAACGAGACAACATACTAACAGAACGTATGTAAGTTACATCTATATAACATACTAACAGAACGTATGTAAGTTACATCTATATAGCATACTAACAGAACGTATGTAAGTTACATCTATATAACATACTAACAGAACGTATGTAAGTTACAACTATATAGCATACTAACAGAACGTATGTAAGTTACATCTATATAGCATACTAACAGAACTTATGTAAGTTACATCTATATAAGATACTAACAGAACGTATGTAAGTTACATCTATATAGCATACTAACAGAACGTATGTAAGGTACATCTATATAGCATACTAACAGAACGTATGTAAGTTACATCTACATAAGATACTTACAGAACGTATGTAAGTTACAACTATATAGCATACTAACAGAACGTATGTAAGTTACATCTATATAGCATACTAACAGAACGTATGTAAGTTACATCTATATAGCATACTAACAGAACGTATGTAAGTTACATCTATATAAGATACTAACAGAACGTATGTAAGTTACCTCTACATAAGATACTAACAGAACGTATGTAAGTTACAACTATATAGCATACTAACAGAACGTATGTAAGGTACATCTATATAGCATACTAACAGAACGTATGTAAGTTACATCTATATAAGATACTAACAGAACGTATGTAAGTTAAATCTATATAGCATACTAACAGAACGTATGTAAGTTACATCTATATAGCATACTAACAGAACGTATGTAAGTTACAACTATATAGCATACTAACAGAACGTATGTAAGTTACATCTATATAGCATACTAACAGAACGTATGTAAGTTACATCTATATAGCATACTAACAGAACGTATGTAAGTTACATCTATATAGCATACTAACAGAACGTATGTAAGTTACATCTATATAGCATACTAACAGAACGTATGTAAGTTACATCTATATAAGATACTAACAGAACGTATGTAAGTTACATCTATATAAGATACTAACAGAACGTATGTAAGTTACATCTATATAGCATACTAACAGAACGTATGTAAGTTACATCTATATAGCATACTAACAGAACGTATGTAAGTTACTTCTATATAGCATACTAACAGAACGTATGTAAGTTACAACTATATAAGATACTAACAGAACGTATGTAAGTTACATCTATATAGCATACTAACAGAACGTATGTAAGTTACAACTATATAGCATACTAACAGAACGTATGTAAGTTACATCTATATAACATACTAACAGAACGCTGTAACTTACAACTATATAGCATATCAGAAGACATTATTAAGTTTGAAAATGTCTGAAGATCTACACTGATCTGAATTCTTTCAAAAGCTGATATCTGTATTTATAGATATGAACATGTTGAAAGTCCACAAGAAATCTGTGTCGTACCCGGCAAAGAAAAGTGGTCTTGACTTTTTCCCTGTGGTCAATATTAAAGATTATTATACCTCACATAAATGTCCAAAGCAAATTTCCCATTAGTTTAACTTGAATAATATATCATATTCCCCAGTGATTTTATATCACATGCGCAAAATCGTAATTTTCAATTTCTGCGCAGGTGATATGATCTATAATTTCATATCACATGCGCAACAGTGTTATTTTGTTTTTCTGCGCTTGTGATATTATTTTTTCATATCACCCGTTGAGAGATTGATACTTTTGCATTGATTAAAAGAGTGAGTCGATTAATTTTCAGACGAGGCCCTTATATAATTATACTTTAGGATTAAATTATCCTTTTCTGCTGCTCTTGCATGTGCGAACACGGTCGAATTTTCTTTTTTATGCTACGTGCAAAATATTTCGAAAACAATTTTTCATCAAATATTGAATCGTAACTACCACAATAAGTTTGGAAATGATCTAACTAAGAAAATGAGTGCTCACACTTACATGTTTCGTTTAGAAAAAAAAAGAAAGTTATCGCCGTTTTTCGAGCACTACTGACTGATGCAATGTTAAAATATTAGAATAAATATAGGGGTCAGCTAGAAACGTCTCGATTAAATCTATCAAAAAAGTCTTATTACACGGCAAATTCGCCACAAATTATAAGTGCTAACAAGTAAAGACTCTTTAATTCTGTCTTCATTATTAGGTTAGTAATTACTTTTTAATGTTAAATAAATTACTATGTTGATTTTCCAGTAAATGCATTGACCCTTATAATCTTTCTGGCGCCTCGGTCAATATTCATATATCTCGCGGTGAACATTTTTCATATCACCCTCTCAGGAATGCAATATTTATATAATAACAATACAAGTTATTCACAGCAAAGAGAAGTTAACTTAAAAACAAAATCCTAAGTCTACGCAAAAATCCTTAACATGTGGTGATACGTCAAAATACACCCCAAAAAGTGACGTAAAATGCATGTTGTACTACTGAAAAGCGGTCTCGATTTTTCCCTACAGTCAATCATTAAATGTTACAATATCAGCCATTTTTAGTAACAACAAACGGAAGTTATTCTAAATTACGGACCTGGTTCTTGCGCGCAACACTCCGTCTCATGATGGTGAACAATTGTGCCAAGTAACATCAAATCCGTCCATGCATTAAGAAGAAATGATCCGGACAAAGTCATTCTTGTATCTGACATTTGGCCTGTAACTGTGGCCTTGGCCTTAGAGCCAGGTATCTGGAGATTTTGCATGACACGTTGTCTCATTATAGCGAACACTTGTTCTAAGTAATTACAAAATCCCTTTGTGAATGGCAGAGTTATGAATCGGACACAAAAACACACTGTTAACTTTTGACTTCTAAGTGTGACCTTGCCCTTGGAGATAGGGGTCTTGGTCTTGCTGAAGATGATGCTACATACCAGATATCAAAGCCCTAGGTCCTGTGGTTTTGTACAATATTATTTTTATTTTTTCCCTTTCGGTTACCATAACAACAAGGGTTCTGCAAGGAATTCAATTTTTTGAACAATGTTGAAGGGGGCACCCAAGGATCATTCCTGTGAAGTTAGGTGTAATTCTGCCCGATGGTTTTCAAGAAGAAGATTCTTTTTAGAAATGTTGACGAACGGACGACACACGTCACACGACACATGTCACACGACGGACGGTCACAAGACCTCACAATGAGTCCTCGGCTCAGGTGAGCTAAAATATCTTATTACTACATGGCAACATTCGGGCGCGCATCCTCTCTGTGAATTATCTATCATGGCAGAAGGATTACGAAATCACACACGGAGAATTACGTAATCTCACGGAAATCCCCGAATGTCATCACCGGTACACTACCTATAGTTAAACTCTTTATTCATAGAAAGTCTGTATAAACTTACCGGCATGTCAATTCCATAAGTATTTGGTGACACGTTTCCGAATCCTATTGACGTCAGTGACGTAAACGTAAAATATAACGCTGTGATGTAATACGTCTTTATGCTGGGTCCACTATCTGTAGCGTTGGCAACGTAAGCTTCATTGATTCTCGTGGCTGCAGTATCTAACCATCCTAGAATACCAGAAAAACGGTAAAACCTTTCCATACAAAAACATGAATATATACAAATAAGACGTCACGATTACATTCAAAACATTAAGTGCCTTCAACGGTGTACTTTTTGTAGCAACATTCATATTGAAAAACATTTGCCAATATTCAGATAATCATTAACACAGAATAAAAATGTTACAGATATATTATAAAGCATATCTGACATTCAAAAAGCGAGATATCCAGACTTCTTCTTTAGTAAGTTGCCGCATGACCTATAATTATGTCGGTGTGACGTTATCCACAAGAAGCGAAAACAATGAGGAAAAAGAGGTATCCATAAAAAAAAGCATTTCTTAAATAATATCTGATGAGAATAATATAATTAGGTCTTCAAAATCATTTGTTCGTCAGCTACTAGGCGGGCTAGAGGCTAGATGTTATTTTTTTAATTAAAAAACACACGTAGTGCACATCAGACCTTACACAGTACGCATTTTACCGCGCAGAGTGCGCACTAAATCTCGCATAGTTCGCGCAAGACCATATAGTACAGTAAAATGGTGTAAAAATACTTCAGAAAATGGGAAAAGCATGAAACTTGGTACATAACTACTTCAGGGCAAAATACTAAAAATGAGCATGAGACCCACTCCGAAAAATCCAATATGGCCGAAAAATCCAAGACGGCTGCCATATATGTATATATTTTCAAAAATACATAATACTATATATATAATTTCTATTAACATTTACAGTCATCAGTATAATAAGCTAAAACCACCTGCCTGAATAAATCCAAACATATTATATTAACAAAAATACCGTTTTTCCAACAAAAATGAAAAAAGTTGTCTCCCTTGGATAAAATGTGCTATTAAGCAGAAGAAAAGTCATAATGCATTTATATGAATCAGAATTAAGTATATAATGGTAACTGGCATATCAAGAATGTTTAAAATGGCAACAGTCCTGTGCAGAACTTTACAACAATTGTAAATTAATTATTATAAATACATTCGAACTTCGGTAACTGGAACCCATAAGGACCGACTAAATTTATTCAAATTTATCGGTAGTATGATGATCAAAAAATATATTATAAAGGAATTTGTTTGGGAACTGACGAAGTTAATTGAAGAATGGTGTTCGAATTTCAGAGTTTGAGCAAACGAAGTTTTAGTCTGTAATGTGTATTAGTGATAATGACATGTGTTTCCTTTGTCATTATTTTTTCGTGACTCAGAATTGAAAGTGTTGCTGTATTCATTTCAATTTATTTACACTAAGAGAACTAATGACACTTAATAAAACAATATAATTCATTAAAATGTATAGTGTGATAGACCATGTGAACACCCCTGGCCTGTCAGATCATCATGATTTCTTTGGGAAAAAGTCATTGCCGGTTGATCAGCGTAATCAGATTTACTTTTTCATGTCCTGTAATATTCTGTTTGTAAAAATTGAAAGCACATTGTGCCATAACAATGGTTTTAATAGTTTACTGTCATAAAGCATATAATGTCCAGTCACTAATGCCCTGATCACTCTCAGGAAAAGACCATGAAGATCATACTGCTTCCTGAACATTTTGAGGTGGTGGGGGACGGGATCAAACTCGAAAAAATGTGCAGTTCTAAAAGTTCATACTGCACGCTTTTAACATCCTTGCCAGGTTCTCACGGGTCCTAAACACGTTTCCACACTAATTTTCTTCCACCACGCGCTTTTAGGTCCAGTGTGTTCTTGCTACATTCTTAGTAGATCAGTCAGATTGCACCTCTCGCTTACCATGCTTTAACCATATGCTTATCACCTTTTTACTGCATTCGTCGGTACTTATAAATATACGCCATGCGCCTCTTTTTTTCATTCGTCTGCAAGTTATATTGAATAATGTGTCCGCATCACACTCAACAACCAAAAATTTACAATAAACGACGACCCCCCCCCCCCCCACCCCCCCAGCCCCAAAAAAAAGAGCAGTCTTATAGAGAGACTTCGGTGGAATAAGCAAAGCAGTGTGAAGGATATACGGAGGTCCAAAAGTCCACTAAAAGCTGCCGTGCTGCTGAGTCCGATTATGTGGAAATTCCTGATGATGTTCGATACCCATTGCTGATTGAAAACGAATGATTGGGAATTGGATCCAGTATTCATCTTAATTTTCAGAATCTAACCATCATGGCGAGAACCTGCTGCAAACGTGACATAGTGTGTTAAAAACCGAAAGAACGTATTAATAACCTTTCCCGGTATACTACAATGTGGCATGCATGTAGCATGGTCATAGCACAAGCGTAGATAAGTTTAGTAAGAACTCCATTGACGTAGCAAGAACGCAATGAAAACCCCAATGACAGCGCAGTGAGCACGCCATTGCAGCCTTTCCGTCCACACCATGCTTGTACTTTTGTCCTACTAGGTTTTTAGTTAATCATTACTACGTCCTTCCTGCTTCTGATTAGACCGCGTTCTCACTACATTTTGTTTTGAACATTCCAAAATTCGACCGCGTTTCTACACTCATGGAGACCAAATAATTATTAATTATCATGTTCTTATCGGAGTCTACTGTATTTCTTCTACATTGTAAAGTTCTTATTTTCATCCTGCTAGTTTTTATGACGTGTGGGAACGTGGCTGAGGTAAACGGGTGTATAAATTAAGAGCAGAATCTATCATTTCTACAAGAAAATGTGCTCTAATATCTATTCTGGACATTTTACTGAAATTAAAATTAAAAAAATGTGAGTACTTGAGGATTTTTCTAATGAGCACAGGTACATTCGAAACACAGTTTTAATACCCATTTTAAATTACTGTTTTAAGACCAAATTTTATCTATTTACCATTTGTATTTCCAGTTACGCAGTCCATGTAAGAATAACACTGTCTTGACCCCCAAACTAACCAGTACAGCTCGCGCTTACCGGTGAATCAAGCTTTTAAATGCATTTTCTACATCTTTCCCACCCAAGGAACTGTCGTATTATATTTCTGGGTAAATGGAGATTTTCGTACTCTTCTTTACAGCAAAAAAATGCAAATAGCTTGATCAACCATCTGTTTTACATATAGATTTTGGCTATAATGTGCATTCCTGCATCGTCTGCCCACACCTCTTGAACATAAATAAACAAGGTTGCCCATTAGGTCGGGCACAAAAGGGTGTTGGGTGTTCTATCACTTTCCTAAAATTCCTAGTCAAGATAATAAGGCTGACCAGAGAGATCTTTTATATATTGGAACCCTTTCCCCAAAAGGTTTTGTCTCAAGTACCGAGTCTCGTACCAGTAGCTCCTCAAGTGCATTTGCAACCTCGATAGTCTGTGGAGGAAGACGTAATTTGTCAAACGTGCTGAAATGCTCTGCACTGCCTTATGCAAGTTAACTAAAGTTGTCGACAAGCTCGTGCTTGTGTGTACTGACAAGAGTATCTGACATGTACATTATTTCGATTTCAGCTCCTGTTCAGAGTAATATATTTCACAGAATAGTTACTAAGTGTTGTCCATGAAAGCAACTTTTATATTTTCAGCCTTCTCTTCTTTGTTACACGTTTGCAATTTATTACGCAGATATTGTGACGCGGGTGCATAATAAGGAACTTGTTTATTTGATCATACAAGTCCGTCGCTATAATCTATTCTTGCATTCGAAGTCCCAAACTGAAAGGGGGATTGTCGTACTTAGTGTCAAAGAAACTACAATTTTATATAGCAACTAACTTACTTGACCTTCACATTCTCCATATTACTTACCATCTATAAACAAAGTTTCATAAAGAAATTTCGAATTGCAATTTTTAAGTTATTGAAGAATCTGCCATTTGCAAATGATGGACCGACATACAGACGGACAAAATGAGTACAGAGGAGAAAATAAGTAACAAACATGTTCTCAATTTGTCCCTCTGTCTATGTAAAATTTCTCAAGAAACAATCTTCCTTGTTTTGAAGAAATGCCAGGATGAACTTTGGTCATATTCGTGCCTATTTGTTGCCATAGCAACAACATTTGTTGCCATAGGAACAAAATTTAAAAGACATTGGCAATCTCTGATTGCCATCTATCCATGTACCCCGTATCATGAAAAATTTTGCTGTAGTTTCAAAGTTATTGCCCTATCCCACTCTGCATGGCTGACGTATTTACATGCATACAGGGGCAACCCATAAGCCCCCTCTGGCTAAATACTGGTAAGGGAATAACAACAAAGTTTCAGTATGGCTGCTGTGGAGGGAATTAAAGTGAAATATATAAATTACTATATTAAAACAAATATTCTTTAAAATTGAAAACTACCACAATGATAATATTAAACTAAATTTTAAAAGGGTTTGATTTTTGCCGTTACCATGGAAACAGAAAAAAACTGACATCATTTGAATTGTTATTTTGCATGATGCAAATTTAGGATTTTTTTATTATATACTTTATATTTAGTTCATTTTGGGGGTGAATGTAAATATAATGACCTTTCATTAGAATCTTCTAAGGTAAATATTGAGTTTTGGCGGCCATTTTGGAAAATGGCCGCCCCTATCGGCCATCTTGACAGATATCAAAAGGGTCCCATGAAAAATGTTTTTTAAAGCCTTAATAAATAGCTGTGTAATTTTGGTGCTTTTCCCATTTTCTGAAGTATTTTGGCATTTTCTGTTACGAATTGACGCACTAATATTTCTGCGCGCACATAACCCCGCACAGTTTGCACCCCAAAACTCACAGCTCACAGAATACCAAACCCGTCATGACTTCGAAAATTTGCATGCTCAGTTGTGATTTCTGCTTTCTCCTTTTTAGGAAATATTTGGCCCCCCCCTTACAAAAACCGGGGAAAAAAATGTTTCTGCAAAAGGGCCCTTTGTAATAACATACGCTATTTACAGTGACTTTTTTGAAAAAAAAAATCTTAAATTTTAATCTTTTTTAAACATTTCTGAGGTTATTATCAAAAACGGGGATGACTTGATTATGATGAATTTATAAAGTCTTTACTTTTCACTTTCTGTTTTGAACTTTTGTATTTGTGTCCCCTTGGGCTTGTACAGAGAAATTTAGAATGTAAAAGTGTCGGTCCCTTCCCTTACTGCGTCCCGTGCAGCAGGTAATCGCTCACTTTTCGAATGGTTTCAAAAAGAAGAAAAAGTTCAGATCTTGGTAAAAAAAAATGTGTTAAAGGGATGGGGGTGTAAATGCCCAACAAAAAACGAGGGGCGGGGGGCGGGGGGGGGGGTTGGGGGGGGGTTTTGGGGGGGGTAGTGTTGGAGTTATGAAATTCAAATTTTTTAAAACTGAATGAAACCCTTTGAATTAAGTTCGTCCTTTGGGGTTGAATTTGCGATTTTTGTCGTATAAAGAATTTGTTCAATCAATTACACTATTTTGATAGCAAATTTACCACCCGGGTGAAGATTGATTATGACATCTTATTTAAAGGGTATGGGAAATTCAGCATTAGAGGGTTTTTTAACGAAATTGTAGAAATTTTTAAAATTCTTGACATTTTGAGCTGCACCTAAAAACCAACATTGTGGCTTGCGCTGTCAGTGATCCAGACCAGCCGCGCATCCTGCGTTGGTCTGGATCCCTGTTGTTCGCTAACAGATTCTTCAAAGACAGATGTCGATGCGCATGCTTGTCTGGATCCATGCTGGCGCAAACGCATTTGTTGGTTTTTGCATGGGGCGGCTCTTTTTTTACAAGTGCAGGGGAAATACACTTAAGATGGAAAAATTTTTAAAAGGGAAAGCAAACGTGCCTACCCCATCAAGTTATATATGGCATTTTAATTTGATGAATACTCATGTGATTAAATTTTAAAACATGACGACAAATTCTGTTTGTTATTTAAAGTTTTAAAACTATTTGATAGATTAACATAATTGATATGTATTAACTTATTGTATGTGATATGTATGGTACGTATAAGAAAACTAGTTTTAAACCAATTTATGATGAAACGCGTGTTTTTAACCTGTATCAAAAAAACTTTTGTACTAAAATTTTTTTTTAAATTTATTTAAACCCTGTGAATTATAAAATTTTACTAAAAAAATCACAATTCTTGAACCTTTTGCTTTAACTTTTGAAGGGGGTTTTAATAAAAATGTTCCCATTATCCCATATTTTTTACTATTTTTCCGGCGTGTTGATAATTAAAAAATATGTTTTGTTGTGTTTTGCTACTGAATTTGTCTCTCCGCTTTTTTGTTTTACTAAAGTTTTGTATTATATGTTTTATTTTTGAAACTTACTAATGTTTTTTTATGTACACAATTGAAAAAATTGTTAAAAGTTTCTCAATTTGAATGCCCGATTTTTTTGTCATTTTTGCTCCTTTTTTTGTTTTTTTAAAAATTCAGCAAATGGGGAAAAAAGGTATATTTATGGTTTACTGCAAAATCTCAGAATCAGAAAAGGGTACTTTGTTATTTTGTTTGGTGTTTGTTGTTGTTTTATAGTTCGGCAGGGGGAAAACCACTAAAACAACTAAAACATTCTAGGATAAACTGATTTTAAAATACATCGCCATTTTTTATAAAAATTAATTTTAAAAAGAATAATTTGTAGCGCTGTTTCCCAGATGTAGCAGGTCTTTTATGTATCTATGATGTAGAAGAGTTTAAGGGTTTTATTTTTAAAATCAAAATAAGTTTAATTTAGCAAAAATAAATAGAAGACAGGTTTTAGGATAAATTGGAAGGTTAATTTTTAAATTACCCCTTTAAGATGAAGGGTCACTTGTTTTTTTATCCTTGAATTCTTTTAAAAATTCCCGGTTTGTTTTAAATGTTTCTTTAAAAAATGTAACTTATCACAGAACTAAGTGTACACCCAAGTTGCACGTTTTTTTGAGCTTCTGGTCATTGAGATCCGCCAATTATATCATCTTTACCTATTAATAGAGGACTCAATATTGTTTGAAATTTTCGTTTTCCCCGTGTGAAATTTTTTTAGGTTTTTTATGTTCTTATTTTTAAAGAAAAATTTTTTTTTACCCCCGTTATTGAATATTGTTGTGTGACAAAAATTTTCTACATTTATTTCGCGCGAGTGGACCAACTTGTAATCTCGAGCGAATACAATCTAATTCAAAATCTCAGATCGAGTACCTGACCATTTATTTTAGCACCCAACTTTTTTTTTTATTGTTTGTTACCAAAAAGAAAATTTTAAAGTTTTTTGATTAAAATGAACTGAGTGAAGTTTTTTTTGTGCTGGTTTTTTAATGACGGGTCATGCTATTATTGAAAGTACTGCGGCAAATAAATTTCAAAAGGTACCCCAAAAGGGATTTTCTTCTGGTATTATATTAAATTGTGAAATTTCAAGCGAAAATTTTTGACAATTTTTTTTAGGTTTAAAAAAAATAGAAGTTTTTTTGTTTATACGTTTTGTTATATTACTGTAATGAAGAGTGTCGTCTCACGTTATTGCTTTTTGACGTGAAAATTGTTTATTCTTTTTTATTTGCTTTGTCTATAAAGATGAAAAAGGTTTTTAAATGATGCGTTTCCGTGTTGTTATTGGGGCGAGTTGATTGATAGCTTTCGAGCACTTAGGAAATAATATTGTTGAAAAAAACGGTTTTAAAATAAATGTATTTTTAATAAAAGCATTTCGGAACTTTTTATAATAAAAGTTTGAAAATCGCTTACTTTGATCCGTTCTAGTTGGTACTATAAGCAATGAGCTAAAGGTATAATTGGGTCCCCAATTTTCCCGGTTTTTAAATAGTGCAGTATTGACCCAAATTTCGAAAAAAAAAATTATGATTTAATAAATTGAATTCTTTCGTTTGTTGATAGTGTTAAAATTTATTTTTCCCCTCATAGCTTGCAAAAAGTTTATTGAAATATGGGACCCGGAAAGCCAAAATTTTTCCCTCACTAACGCCTGAATTTGATCGGGGCGGACGTTTCTTTTGTGTGTGTGTTTTTGCCATTTTTTCTTTTATTTCAGTTTATAATCCTATTTTAGGCTTTGAAAAATTGTTTTTTACATAAAATTTATAAGCATTGTTATAAAATGGTTCATTTTGCAGGGGGAAATTTTGCACTCGTTCTTCGCGGGAAAATATTGCGCTCTGAGTACTGAAAAACTCGTGTATTTTTCCCGATACAAAGCTTATAATCTGTTACTATAGTTCATGAATTTTATTTCATTTTTTATGTCATTAGCATTTTTAACCAGGTTTTCAACGAAAACCTGAGTTATTAGATTGGGGTATGTCGTTGGTCGGGCGGGCGGATGGGCGGGCGGCGGCGTCAAACTGGAGTTTCCGGTCAATAACTTTTGTTTCGGTAATGATATTTGAATAAAACTTAATACGTTTGTAGCTTATATCAAGCCAAAGGCTGGGATTGATTTTGGGGTTTCTGGGGTCAAGGTCAAGGTCACTGTTACTTAAAATAGAAAAAGGGTTTCCGGTCAGTAACTTTTGTTTCGGTAAAGATATTTGAATAAAACTTGGTATGTATGTAGCTTATATCAAGACAAAGGCTGGGATTGATTTTGGGGTTTCTGGGGTCAAGGTCAAGGTCACTGTTACTTAAAATAGAAAAAGGGTTTCCGGTCAATAACTTAACTTAGGAATGAGCTATCATGATGAAACTTGGTGTATAGAAAACTTATATAAAGTTGTAGCTTGGGATTGATTTTGGGGTTTCTGGGATCAAGGTCAATGTCATTGTTACTAAAAATAGGGTTAGGGTTAGGTTAGGGTTAGGGTTAGGGTTGTGCTTTAAAGTGGTGCACTGTGATTCAGTATACATTTTTATTCTTATGAAAAGTGTTGAAAACCTGGTTTCGTGGCATTGCCGCGTTTCTTGTTATTGAATGACCTAGTATATGTTCTTAGTGTAACACATATTTTGATAAACAATAAATCATAATTGTGTAAGAAATATTTTGAAAGGCAGAAATATATGAAATTAATAAAGCTATATCACTGAGATTTGACTTGTTTTATTACTAAACACTTTCCAAGGATTTGGTTACTCCTTATTGTTTCCACACATATCCACCAAGTGTAATATTCGTCTGAACAAGGGCAATATTCATATTACAAGGGCAATATTCATATAAAAAGGGATATTATGAACTAGGACAATATTCGCAAGTACAAGGGCAATAGTCATATGTACAAGGGTAATATTCATACGTGCAAGGGCAAATTATATGAACAGGGGTAATATTCATGTTTC
Organism: Mercenaria mercenaria; assembly: GCF_021730395.1. NCBI lineage: Eukaryota > Metazoa > Mollusca > Bivalvia > Venerida > Veneridae > Mercenaria > Mercenaria mercenaria. The sequence goes on from NC_069376.1 coordinate 7,436,663, forward strand.
ACGAAATATTTTTTTCTAATTAAGTTGACCTGAACTTTCTTTAGTGTAAGCTGTTAGTAAGGTAATAGATCATTCACTGAGCTTCTAATAAATTGGTTTTGCAGTAGGGAGTACAGCGTCAATGTAAAAGCAACAGATTTATTCATTTGAAAATAAATAAGTTCTTACGACTTAAGAACATAACAGAAATTGAAGAGGATAAAATCTAATGATGAAAAAAGTGCATGAGGTGGGATTCGAATCCAATGCACTAACCACTGAGCTAAAAAGTCAACTCCCTGACGCAGTTGTCAGGTATGAGCTATGTGTAAGCGGTCATTTCACTTCATCTCTTCAAAGAATCATCATTTATTAATGACATTTCGGCAAGGAAAGTGCCTTTTTAGGCACTAGATAAAGTCCAGTTTATAAGGATCTTACATGCCTGCCTGTGTAAGACGGGGTTTTCCCTACCCGAGGGACAGTGTGGAATGGAAAACTAAGCGTTAGCGAGGTTTTTTATCGAAGCTGTTACCGAGTGTTGGGAAAACAGCTGTCTTACAATGGCAGACATGTTAGATCATTTTTCTTGCCTACCACGTTCAAAACAGATCGTGGAAACAAAAAGTGTTGGGTATTTCCTGACATTATTTATAAAGTTTATGACGTCACAAAGGTGCTACTACTATATGACTTCACCTAAGTGCACGCTATTTTAGACAAGGTTTTTCCCTAGGGAAAGACAGGACTATCTGTCCTGGCGCATGCTTGGACAAATGTGTACTTTCCCCGCCAGGTAGGCAAGAAACCAATTTCTGTTACGCTCTTAAGTCGTAAGATGGGGGCTCGTCTGGGATATGGACTTTCGCTTAAGAAAGTATGTCAAAAATAGATTTTAGGTTAGTTAAACTATAGTACATGTAGATGGTTCGTCGTCCGTATATCAGCGTCCTTCATCATTTCTGCTTCAAAAATTTTACTTAAGCATCTTCTCTCCTGAAAACATTTGACGGTAGTTGATGAAACCTGGACTTGATGGCCTTCTATCAAAGTTGTTCAAAAAAAAAAAAGAATGAAATAGATAATGAATAATCCTCGTCACCATAGCAGCCAAAGTAAAAACGTTAAACAAAACTGCCTCTACTAAACAACAAGGCCAAATATTATTTGTTGTGAAGCAATGTCTAGCGGGTCTGTACCATGTTTGTTCAGATTGTAATCCTGTGGTCAAAATGGGTCCCGTCCTGGGGTTCACTAGGTTTACATAGCCTTAGTTTAGAACTACTTTAAAAAAGTTTCTTGTCTAAAAGTTCAAGGCCTAAACGTAAGTATGTAGGGTATGTTTAAATCATTGTGGCAACGTTAAATGTCGCAACGCCGCTAAATGTCGCAACCACCGTTAAATGTCGCAAGGTTGACGTTAAATGTCGCAACCACCGCTAAATGTCGCAAAATCGTCTGCCGCTAAATGTCGCACCTTTAACGTTAAATGTCGCAAAAATTTGCCCACCGTTATATGTCGCAACAACACCGCTAAATGTCGCACAGCAAAATAAGGTAAGTTAAACAGTCTTTACAACTTAGAGATAAGACTGGGTAATGCATGCTTGATTTGGGAAGGGCTGAATTGACCTTTCACTCTAATCTGCACGTCTGCTTTTCAGTGGTTCCGCGCCATACATACGTTATATATTTAATATCTAAAGGTTTGAGCACTAACGTGGAACTCGCCACGGTACTCGATTTATTTCAGGTCTGAACTGTGTGATTCTATGGAGTCCTGTTTAGCTGATTAGACATTAAGCTCCCGCTCCGTATTGTCGCGCGTTGTATCGCATGTCTTTAGTCGACCTGAATTTCGTTACATAACAGGCCGGGTGGGGGGTGGGGGGGGGGCAGAAATTGTTGATTGAAGGAGCGTAGGGGGGGGGGGGGGGGGGCGGGGCACCAGTTTAAAACTAAAGTGTCATCGGCGACGTGCGGTAGGTACGGGGTTCCTCTGTCTGTATTTTTTGGGGGAAAGTTTTTTATATACAGGTATGAAATGTTGGCCTGTGGTGCATTTTTGTCTATTTTTTAGGTACGTACTAGTGGGACACTCCCCTTATTTTAGGTGGTTAAGGTCTTTTCCCATTGACAATTTTGAAATACAAGTATGGCATGCTGAACTTTTATTGCACTTATTGTTCAAAATTTCGGTGTATGGGAGGGGTTATCCCTGTCATTTTCGAGGGCTCGGGTCTCTCCCCGGGAAAGTTTGAAAAACAGGTATAAAATGGTTGCCTCTGGTGCATTTTTTTTCTTCATTTTAAGGTACTGGAGGGGTACTCCCCCATTTTAAGGGGTCAAGGGTTCTTCACCCTGGGGAATTTTGAAATATAAGTATAAAATGATCGCCTGTGGGACGTTTTGGGTCTACATTTTGAAAAAATATTATTTCCAAAATAGTTGGGTGCAACTTTGATGAGTATAAGTCACTAGTAAGCCAACAAGGGTGGGGTTTGGGGTGGGGGAATCGGCTCGGGCAACAATCCAGGCCTGTTACACAACAGGATGTTCAACTACGCCACACGAAGTAGCTGTAGAAAACGAAGATTTTCTATTAATCAGCCGTGGGTTCAATTTTTTTGTTCGGAGGTTTACATTTAAAGTCATAATGTAACTATCAAGCTTCAAAGGCGGAGAAAGATCCTGTATGGCCCTCTGTACATTATTTCAGGTAAAGCGGGAATTTTGTTGTTATTTTACTTTTAGTCTCTGTTTGGTTTAGTCTCATTCCCCTCATTATTCCTACATTTCCGCCTACCCACCCCCCCCCCCTCTCTCTCTCTCTCCCCCCATAAAAATGTAAATATCTATATTTTCTATTAATTGTCTTGATGCTGTGTTTGTGTCTTAGATTTCTGTGTCGTTATCCACCCCGTTCCCCACCCATACCCAATCCCCACAAACATACAACACTATTACCAAATCGTATTTAGTTAGAAGAAACCTCAGAATATTTCTGTCCTAAAACACTGGCCCTATTACAAAATAATTTTTACAAATATTTTTCTAAGATAATTATTTGTATTACATAACCCTGTTAATTTTTCTTCCCTCAAAAAAAGTAAATATACAAAAGGAATTAATAGTCATAGTGTCAAATAGGAAGTGCGACATTTGGCGTTGGTGTTGCGACATATAACGGTGGGCAATTTTTTGCGACATTTAACGTTAAAGGTGCGACATTTAGCGGCAGACGATTTTGCGACATTTAGCGGTGGTTGCGACATTTAACGTCAACCTTGCGACATTTAACGGTGGTTGCGACATTTAGCGGCGTTGCGACATTTAACGTTGCCACAATCATGTTTGGAAAGTTCGCAACGCAGCCTGTCAGAGTAAACTTGTTTATGCCCAATGAGATACATCAAATAGTGATGTTTTTTTTAAATTATTCTGAAAAAAAAATCCGACTGCCTAACATAAGAGCCTAACGTTTATATTCACAATTTTCTTTCTCGTAAATTCTACGTCAATATTTTACAATAAATACCAGAGAAAGCAGGGTCACCATACCGCCTTGCCGCTTACTTCAGGCCGCCTGGCCGCCAGGCCGCAGCCTACATTGAATTTATGAAAAACGTACATTAGAAACCTCGCATACATGTATATAATATTATTCAACGTTTTTGATAAGTTCCAGATGAAAAAAAAAAGAAAAATCACTTAAATGATATGAAGAGTACTCCCCTTTCAAGTTTGTGATTGAGCCAGATAACATTTACTGTAGCAAACGTTACATTAAGCCTGCACGTTACGTTTCCCGCTATTTCTTTATTTATGCAGACGGCAGCTTACGTAAGAGGCCTTTATTACCGAAGTTAAGAAAAGAAAAACGTACGTAAAATCAAACTAAAATGAAGGGGTGTTCAAAACGACGAGGTCAAGCTGATTTTATGACAATTATTAACTGGTTCCCGGCAGAGATAATGACCTGTACACTCGTGTGCACCATGCACAAAATGGCGGGAAACGTAACGTGCGGGTCTTGATCGAAACTTTAAATAAGGTACAAATGAAAATATTCCCACAGACAAATTTCTCTTTTGTTGAACCGTTGAATTTCTAGGTCCGTAAAAAAATCTACTATGTAATTATTACTGTACATGTCTTACTGGAACGCAATGACATGATATTTAAGGAAGTTCTTCACGTTTGGTTAACCGGAAGTGATGGCGTAACATTTAACGTTTAATTATTTATCAAAAACGTTCACAAAAATTCTAATTTAAAAGGGGGCATTATTCTGTCAAAATTCAAACCAGGGTTATGGGGATTGTTTCTCTAGGTGTAGACGTTTATAGTAAATACGTATTTTAAGGTTCGAGTCAATAACTTTGATAGTAACAGAGATATTTGACTTTATCAAAAACATTAACCAACGGCGACGCCGACGCCGGAACGAGTGCAATAGTTCTACTTTTTCTCCGAAAGTTCGAGCTTAAGACAGGCACATCCAAATTTATATCACCTACCGCATAGTGATAATATAATAACCCAAACCCTATTGCCGTTATAAACTATTTTCCTACTGCGCATAATATAATCAAATTATGTTGAGACGGTCCCCGTGAAAAATCGATCGTCTTGGGTGTCCACAGTCCACGCAGACTTAATTCGCAAATGTCTAATATAAAGTCTGTAATTGTTTTATCACGATGACAACAGCAAAAGAAGTAACTACACAAACATTAACAACATACATTAGAGAAATGCTAATGCAGACTAAAACTAGTACCAACACTCTAATTCACAAAAGAAATATCAATATTAGTAACAACACAGTCAACATTTGAATATAAAAAATATTCTCCAAAGGGAGGTTTTCAATCTCAAAAATAGTCGTTTCTTAGTAATCAAACATATTTTGCAACTTTGATGCAATATATACTGTAAATTATGTCTGCCTTTTCATTACTGTTTAAACAAGATATCGTCACTAATTCGGATGGTTTGGTAACCACCATATAGGCGATAGAAAAATAAGAGTCGAAAAGAAACGCATCCAAAAGATGCAAATTTTGCATTCTTACGTTAAAAAAAACAGTTGAGTACTACACAGCTTGTGAGCATTGTTTTGGAAACTAGAAAGTCAGCGGCCGACGGCGGTACAGAATACAGCACAATATTTAACATAAGTCCGCAAGGTCTTGACACAGCCAGGTATCGGTCTGACGGTATCTTCGGAGTATTTTCATATAACAGTTCTAATTCAAGAATAACGGACAAATTAAGGGAGCATTCTACGAATAATGAGTCAAAAATTAAAGAGACAGCACGAATAACAGTCTACATGTTTCACCTCAAAATCATGTAACAGATAAAATACGTAGATTTGAAAGTAATCACGATACTTTATACGACCATACAAAAGCAGGTGAGAGGAACAAGGAAGAGAGTAATGCGGACGAATATGATCATCTAAATTCGTTGGAAACAGAGAAAGTAATCGCAGACCAAGTCAGTTCTAAAGGTGGCAAAGGAAGTCATATATGTGAGACGGTAGACAGTACTGAACAGACTTGTATGAGGAAGCGGGTCAAGCTTATTTATACTTGAACCGAAGAAATAATCAAAGCGCTGACAGCATAGAAAGGTTAAAACCCGCATTTGATGTGCAATAAACCACTCCGCTGTTAACAGTTCAAGTCACGTCCATGAAACTGTATAAAGTTCAAACCATTTGCATCAATGTTACATTATATTCTAGAAATTCTGCTCTGATTAAAACCATCAAGTCACTTGGAACACATTGACCAGCTGGTAACCCTTTATTTGCTTATCAACATTTACTATAATGACACCAATGAGAAACACAGTGTTTGTTTCATAAAAAAAGTAAATATTCACAAAGAGACATCCTTGCATTTTTGGAGCGATAAGCTCTAGAGTTAACAATACGGTTCAGATTATCTTAACATGATCTGCCTACAAGCAACCTGTAAACAATCGCCCCCGAAATAGGCCTAACATTACAGCAGAACAGAAATAACATGTATGACATGTAAATATGTATAGCTGTCAAAAATGCATAGAATGCTACAATCTCTACGTGATTCTGTAAATGATTATGTCATACAGTCTCTGTTATCCTTTCTGATAACATTAGAAAATATGTAGTAATGCTAATGCATTAGTAATGCTTCATTTTTTTTCAAATAATGCCAAGTAATGATTAATGTCACAATTTTAGCATTAAAAATAATGCTAATTTAATGCCAAAGTTAGTAATGCTTATGCATTACTTCAGCATTATTTTCTGTATCACTGGAAAAAATCATGATACATACGCATGTTGTTATTTGCACAGGTTATAGCTGTTCTCTAATACATTGTTGTATGATTTTGTTAAAGTGTCTAATTGTATAATTGCCTTTTCTTTCAGCATACACCTGAAAGACTTTTTCGTAGTAAATAAAATCTGTAAAATGACCCTTTGGAAGCAAAAAATGCAACCAAGAAGAAAAATAGCAGACTCGGTTTGATTGATTCTGTTCATGAGAGGTAATTAAATGTGCAACACCTCTCACGCCCCCTAGCACCGGCTTAAGCGGAACTCTATTACACATATGTTGAATGGACTCAATGATCCCAAAGAACCAGAAAATATAACAACATTACTCAGTGTGCACTGGATAAATCATTGAAATATCATGATTGTAACCCAAATAATTGACCAATCTTAGGTAATCTCGTCATTGTAGTATGCAATTATCATTCAGATACTATAGGATTAACTGTTGTTTGTTTATTCATGTGTGACTTCTATGCATAAAATAACTACTTTCTCATTCTGGGCTCAAGCCTACAAATGAATGTTTTAAAGCACTTTGATGTCCCAGAGCGTGCATCTGAAGACAAGAATAAAATAAAATTTCAAGCAAAATGCACGTGCTGTGCTAAGCATATCTCGGGCAGTTCGAAAATAACGTCAGATTTTATTACACATGTACATTAAGGTAAGTTCTTTTTTTTCTTTATTGTCTAGTCAGTAGAATTTTACTAGTGATTGCGGGAATTAATTTTAACGTAAACTTCAATGATGCATTGTATACCATGCCTGATGTCACTTACTAAACATATGTAAATAACTGGCATAAATGTTTGCAATAGCCCAAAAAATTTAATGCAAACTAATGTATTGAACTATACATTTAAAACCTGGGACAGCTCCAAAATACAAATTTATTGTAGCCATTAAAGCGTGACATAATTAGTTTTGTTAACTAAAGTATCAAAAAGAATCTAATGTTATCTTTTGACACCTTTTTATCAATTAACAGTATACCACTAATAGTGATGTTAAAGACTTTAAGGTAGCTAGCTTTTACGTGTCATGTCAAATTAGGCTGTTAGGGGTCCATTAAACAGACACTTTACTTTCTCTTTCAATTAAAATGCTCGTGAACGCTGTACTTCGACATAAGTATTTCTTATAAGGTAACGGTAAAAGAAAAAATCAGATATAGTACAAGAAAGTCATACATGTATATAACTATAGATGACCTAGCTTAGTACTGTAAAAGGGGTTACACACTGTTACATTTTTTCAGGAGGATGAATAATTACCACATCTCAAGCGTACTAAATAAGATCAAGAGGCTGAAGGTTTCCTGCCACCATCTACTCCCAAACGGTCCAGGAACCCTTCTGGCTCAGGAGAATTTGAAGTCGATGAGTATTTGAATGAGGAATGCATAGGCAGACAGGACGACCCACTCCAGTACTACAAGCAATACTGTTCCAAATACCCAACATTAGCAGAACTTGTAGTTAGATTCCCGGCCATTCCTGCTACTTCGGCACCAGTCGAAAGACTTCTTTATCGCTGGCAAGATTTTCAGGCCAGATCGTAGCAGACTAAACGATCAAATTATTGAGCAGCTCATGTTCATTAAATGCAACAGTGAAAAACTATAATACATAAACTATATCAATCACTGGAGACAAAGGCAGATACGAAATACTGTAGAATTTAAATGCTGTGTTTCTTATGGTGCTGTTGGATCATTTCAAGTATTTCATACAAATTAATCCCTTGTTAGTAGATTAATTCATTACAAATGATAAATGTAATAAAGTCGTGTGTTGCTTCTATGAAATAAACAACTAAAATGATTGAATAAAAAACAAACAAATAGTGTATGTGATTATAACATGCAATGATTCACAAAAAGTAATGCTAATGGTAATGCACCCTATGTAATGCTAATTTAATGCATATTTTGATACAAATGAGTAATGCTTATGCTAATTTAATGCCAATTGTTTCTAAGTAATGCTAATTTAATGCATTACTTTTGCAAGTAATTATTAATAAGGCTGAACAGTATCAAAAATATTTAACCATCGTCATAACATTATCAGGAATGTTTAAACATCGTCCTAGCAGTATCTGGAATATTTAACTATCGTCCAAGTAGTACAAGGAATATCTAAACATTGTCGTTACAATATTCGGGATGTTTAATTATCGTCCTAACATTATTTGGAATGTTTAACCATCGCGGTAACAGTGTCTGTGATATTTAACCATCGTCGTAACAGTATCCGGGATTTTTAACCATCGTCGTAACATTATCCGTAATATATAAACAATCGTCGTAACAGTATCTAGAATGTTTAACCATTGTCGTAACAGTATCCGTAATATATAAACAATCGTCGTAACAGTATCTGGAATGTTCAACCGTCGTCGTAACAGTATCTGGAATGTTCAACCGTCGTCGTAACAGTATCTAGAATGTTTAACTATCGTCCTAACAGTATCCGTAATATATAAACCATCGTCGCAACAGTATCTTGAATGTTTAACCATCGTCGCAACAGTATCTGGAATGTTTAACCATCGTCGTAACAGTATCTTGAATGTTCAACCGTCGTCGTAACAATATCTTGATATTTAACCATCGTCGCAACAGTATCTGGAATGTTTAACTATCGTCGTAACAGTATCCGTAATATATAAACCATCGTCGCAACAGTATCTGGAATGTTTAACCATCGTCGCAACAGTATCTGGAATGTTTAACCATCGTCGTAACAGTATCTGGAATGTTCAACCATCGTCATAACAGTATCTGGAATGTTTAACCATCGTCGCAACAGTATCTGGAATGTTTAACCATTGTCGCAACAGTATCTGGAATGTTTAACCATTGTCGCAACAGTATCTGGAATGTTTACTTTTCGTTATAACAGTATCTGAGATGTTAAACCATCGTCGTAATAGTCTCCGGACCATGCATTTAGTATTCATTTATTTATTGTAACAGTTGTTTAAATTATCATTGGGGTCGCCGCCTAGGCGTTTAAAAAAACAACAGAATTTAACAACTTTAATCTGTCATAAATGACATGAAAGTTTAGATAATATATAAAGCAGATATGCAGGACAAACGACTAGAATTGTCTCAGGAATATCTCACCTACCTCATAGATCGCACTCGCGCCCTCTCTGTTCACTGTCCTGAGGTTACTGTGTGAGCGGTTTATTAAAACCACTCTGATAAAAGTTAAAACATATACTTTCATCGCATTTTATTGTATTCATTAGTATTGATAAAAGAATAAAAGCTGTTGATGTGTCTGACTCAGTCATACTACGCGACTATATTTCTTGTTTAAACTAAATACCTAACTTAAGGACACTTGAAAAGAGAAATCAGAATTGTACATAATTTATTAATTAATCATTGAACATTGTTCCTCACTGGCATTTGAAATAAATGTCCCTATATAATAAAGACACGATTTGTCAAAACATATCTGTTATGCCTGCAATCTAATATTCTCAGTATTTTTCTACAGTTTAAAAATGTGTTCTCGAAAGTGATACCATCGTTTTTGCCATGACACAAACATGTTGACCTTCATGCAAATTTCATTTTGACGCAGAAATTATGTCAACGATTTGGTCCCAATCAAAAATGTATGTAGAGTTGACTGTTTCAGATATAGGATGGCAACGGGATAGGAAAAACCTTCCGTTAGACTACAAGACATAACAGTAAGAGGGAAATGATTTGAAGTCAACGAACTTTACAACTCCGGATATGCACCCCTCTTCTTGGGTATAGCACTTGATTTTACCTTGTTTGAACCTACGGTGGTCGGCCTGTTTAGTCTTTGCACTAACCTATGATCTACAACGGAATCACTTTATAATTGAACTTAGCATGTTCCATATATATAATCTGATTCCAAGTCGAAACCTTTCAAAGTATTTCGAAAAGCTCACAATCAAGAACTAAAGTTAGACATGCTTGTGGTTTTTTTAATCAATTCTAAAACAACAGAGACCGTTTACAGGGATAAGAGTGAATGATCATAAACAAAATTGAACTGGTCAACTAGTCAAAATCTTTAAGGAACTGACTATCCAACAGATGCGATTATACCTGAAAACAATGATTTTAGGGAAACTTTCCAGGAACAATTATAGCGGACCAAGACATTTGTATTATCAAATGTTGAGAGGTAATATTTTTAACATCTACTTGAATTTGCATTTGATTTAGCCTAATTATATTTTCCTGAAGCAGTGGAACAAAACTGAAACCTTATGACTAAAACATATTTTATGGTATTGCATTGTCATTGCTATTACTCACTGACAGGAAAAAAACTATATGTCTTATTCTCTAATTTCCGTTGTCATGAATAATAATTTCAGTAAGTAATTTCTTATGTATCTTTTTACTTTCTAAATGTGCTTAATGTGCGACAAGAAAGATCTTGTGGTTAGAAGTGTAACATATAAAAATGGAAGCTTGGAATTACTTTAGATTGCTTATCTGTATTATGCATTATTTTCACTGTTTTTCGGGTAAGTACTTTTTCACAAATTGTTTCGATGAGATCTTGTTTTGTTTTGTGATAGCAATGTATGTAACGATATATCAGTATTGATACAAGTCCATCGTATGACTGAATGAATGAATGATTGTAACAAGAAATATTTAAGCATTGTAAATGTGCCTTCAGCGTGGCGGTGTGTTTGGTTTCTGTGCACAAGTTTCCATTCATTCAATTCTTGCCTTTATATTTCAAAATTTAGCATTTGAGACAATTGAGAAAATCTAAACTTTTACGTTATTCACCTAATGATCAAAACTATCTAATTGCTTTGTCAATTATAACGCAGGACGTAAAACACAGGAACGCTATCTGCTTCCTGGGAAAAATTATGTCAGTATTTATGAAATACTGAAATATTTATTGACGTCTTACTCTTGAAAAATACTACAAAACTTTTCCTGTTCATTGAGTAGCATCTTAACCAGTAAAATGTCTCCATTTTACGCTTGGTCATCTCTGTCAGAAGCTAACATTGTAAACAACAACAATATAATGACCAGGTAAACAAAGTCATTAACATTTCTGACCAATTAATTAACAGGAAACAAAATCATTTATGCCAAAACTTAATGGGAAAAAGCATTCAGCCGTTATAACATTTGCTGGAGTAGTAAACATCAACAATGGCCTAAACATGTAAACAAACCATGAGTATTTCTAAGTAGAATTTGAATTTTCTGCCCTAAACAATATCCGATAAAATAAACACATTGATCAATTAACTGAAAACAGACATGCACTTTATCATTGTGTGGCATGTCTTACAATGAATCATGTATAGTTTCGTGCTTTATTACAGGACATGATACGAAATCAACACCACCAACACAAACTGATGCATTGATAACATTAACAGAAAGTTCCAACAGCTTTACTGAACAAACGTATAATGAAGGTAAGAATTGTTAACTTTCGTGTATGAAATATTGCTTTACCTTTAACATGCTATAGTTATTGTAAAAAAAACAATATTGTTAGAAAGTTGATAGTATTTAATTCGTATTTAAGGCATGATCCACCTAATGGTGAATATTTCAAATGTTCAAAACAATGTTATAGCAATATACTGTATCCAGTGGAACTTGTATGCAAATTGTAAACAACTTTTATGGTATCGTTTTTTTTATATAAATTTTTTTTAAAATGTGTAGAGACTCCTAGCCCCTATTGATTTTTGGTCACGGGGCCCAAAGTCAAGCTCCGGGCCCTTAAACTTTAAAAATTGGTTTTGCTCATAATGGTGAAGGGTTTTAAACCCCTGGCCCTTGAAATTAATAGGTTTATTTAGCCCCTACTGGTTGAAAACCGTTTCGGGGACTTAAAAATCCCTTTTTTCCCGTCATTCCGTCGCCCGTCCCGTCCGTCCGTCCCAATTTGGCCCGGGCCCATACTTGTCATCCATAAGGATTTTAATTTTATTGGCCAAATTTCCCCAGAGAGAGAGTGCAGCGCAAACCCCGCCCCCTAGCCCAAAAGGGGCAAGGTCCAATTGGAGGTAAAAAGGTCAACAGGGCCTTTTTTCCCCTGTCCTCCAAAACCTCCCTCCTGAAGGGATTTAAAAATATTACTTGCAAATGTTCCCCTGAGAGACAAGGTCATGCGAAAAACCCGGACCCCTACTAAAAGGAAAAGGGTCCATTTGGAGGTCAAAGGTAACAGGGCTTTTTTCCTGTCCGGCCCATAACTCTCCCATCAAAAGGGATTTTAATAAACTTGGATAAATGTTCCCCATGATGAGACCTTTGCAAAAAAACCCGGCCCCCTAGCTCAAAGGTAAAGGTCCAATTTGGGGGTAAAAGGGTCAAAGGCTTTTTTCCTGTCGGTCCATAACTCGCCTCCTGAAGGGATTTTAATATTATTGGCAAAAATTCCCCTCATAATAGACTGTGTCATGCAAACTTTCAGACCCGGCAAAAAGGGTAAAGGTCCATTACATAAAATGTTAACATGCTTTAACAGGGTTGTTTGTGCCGGCCCATAACTCTGACATTCTTTAAAGGGATTTTAATTTTACTTGTACAAATGTTCCCCATGGTGAGACGACGTGTCGTGCCAAATCCCGGACCCTTACCCCAAGGTCAAGTCCAATTGGAGGTAAAAAGGTCATAATTTTTTTTTCCTGTCCCGATCCAAAACTCTTTTTCATCCACAAGGGTTTACTATTTGGCATAATTGTTCCCATGATGAGAGCATGTCTGCGCAACCCCCATTCCCTAGTTTAAAAGGTCAAGGTCACCTTTGGAAAAAAGGTCAGTAGGATTTTTTTCCTGCCCTCAAAAACTTTGTTGAAAAACAGGATTTAGTACTTTGGGCAAAAATTTTCCCCCGGGAGAGACAACATGTTTGCGCAAAACCCAACCCCGGGGTTTAAATGTAAAGGGTACACTAGGCCCAAAAGGTCAGACACAGAATGACTTTTGTTGGAGCTTTTCTTCTTATGTTTTGGGGGGATTTTATGTAATTTGGGGCACAAAGTTCCCCAAACAAAAGGGGATTGTCTGGAAAAAACCAGGTCCCTGGTCAAGGTCAAGGTAAATTTTAGGGAAAAAAGGTCAAATTCAAGAATGACTTTGTCCGGATTTCTTTTTCAGATTGAGGGTTTTTGATGTAACGGGCCCAAAATGTTCACCCCATGAGGACCCTTGTTTTTAGAATTAGCCCTTTGTTTACTATAAAAAGATTTTTTTGTAAATTTTTTATTATTTGGGCCGTAGAGAAACGGTCCTTTTCTGTGGTCAAAAGATGTTAAAACCATTTTTTTAGGTTATTTTGACCTTCTCTACCCCGGTAAAAAGTTTCTTTGGACTTATTTTTATAATTTTTTTTTTTTTTTTTTTTTTTTTTTTTTTTTTTAAGATAAAAATTTCCCTTTGTTGGTACTATAAATAATTATAGATAATTTTTTTAAATCGGCAAAAACAACAAATGAAAACAATGTGGGTTTTTTATATCACATTTTAATCCAGGTGTGTTGTTTTTAACATATTTATATAAAAGTACAATATTTTTATACCATTGACAGATATCATTTTATGTGTTATACTGGTAGAGAAAGTTAGGGCCCTTCCCAGAAAGGGGGGGGACTTTGTTTGCATGGCAATTTTCATTCACTTGTTGGTCTTAATGTGTACAGACCTATTGTTTTTTGGGGTCACTGGATCAAAGGCAAGTAAAGGGGACCTGAAACCCTAAAAACGGTTGTTGCTTCATTATATTTTTTAAAATTAAAGAATATGAGACATGTTTTTTATTGCAGATGGGAGGTTCAAGCAAAAGAAAGTGGCCCCTCTCCAAACAACTTCAAGGAGAACATTATTTCTAGCATTTTTCTCCGGGGGGTTGTTTCAAACAAGCAATTGTGCAAAGTTCCCACTGAAGGAAAGTTCACAACAAGGAAAGGGGACCCCCCAATATTCGAGTTCAAAAAGGGTTTTAAATTTGTTTACCGATAAAAAATTTTGCCAATTTTGAATCACCCCCAATTTAAAAAAAAATAGGAGAAGTCTTCATTTTTCAAATCAGTAACAATTTAAGATAGGGCGATTCAAATGACCAATAATATGGAGAAGTAAAATGTACTTAAAAAGTTTTAGGAAATAGAGGAATGTGAAACTTTTTTTTTATTTTTTGGGTGCTATGAAGGCTTTGTCATTGATAAGGGATAATTATTTATTTCTTTGTTTTCAAAAAAGAAAAGTGAAAAGAAAAGGGGTCTCGGGGGTCAAAGCTGGGTAACCAGGTAAAATCAAGGAAAAGTTTGTTAACTCTCTAGAGGTCACAAATTTTGGCTCAAACTTAATGAAATTGGTGAAAGTTACCCCCCAAAAAATCTTGGGCGAGTTTGTTTTGTTAAAACTGGTTTAAAAAAACTAGGTTTCACAAGGTCAAATATAAAAGAAAGGAGTGGCTCCCTAGAGGGAAAAAAAAAGCCGCAAAAATATTGGCGGGCTCCAGAAAAAGATGCATATTAGTGTAAATTACGCTTTGAAAAAAATTGCTTAAAAGAATGTGCGATCTTTTTTAAGCGTAAAAAAAACATATAAAAAAAGTAAGAAACTCCGGAAAAGTTTTTTTAAATGGGTTTAAAAAAAACTTTAATCATCTAAAGTTTTTCGTAACAAAGCTTGGTCAGCATTTTTAAGCGGTGGGATCTAAGATTTTTAAAAAGGGAAACAAACACTAGGGCTTTTTTAAAACCAACAAAACGTTCATTAAAACATATTTAAAGGTTTTGGTATTGTATTGTAAGCCAAAAGTAAACCAAGGGGGAAAAAAAAGCAAAAACTTTGAATGCTGAATTGAAACTGAACTAAAATTTAAATTCATGGGTTTTAAACCCCAAATTTAAGGGAATTTATATGTTAAAAAAACCGTTTTCTTTTTTTTTTTTACTTTTTAAAAATTTTTCAGGAAAAAAAATTACTCCTAGAAAATTTCCCAGTTTTACCATTTTACTCATTCAAAAAAATTATGATGAGAAAAACACCATAGGCCAACAAAATTATCTGGACCCCTGTATTGGTCTTTGAAAAGTGCTTTTGGGGTCGGGGAAAAAGCCCGGGAAAATTTATTTTGGGGGAAAATTCATTTTCTCAACAAAGTGGCAACCTGAAAAATGTATAATATATTTTTTGTACTAAGTTACAAAAAAATACTTATACATAATTGTGTTTTTACTGTTTTAAGACTAGAAGAGCAATGAAAAAAAACAGATATTGCATTTGAAAATTTTAACTTAAAAAAATTTTTTTAAAATGTTGCAAGTTTCTTGTGGGAATTTATTTTTTATTCAGTTTTTAAGTTCTTTGCCCTGAAAACCTAGGTTGTCTTTTGGGGTTTCGAAAAAACTTTAGGAAGTAGGTTTTTTTAAAATTTTAAAATTGGGGACTTTTGATTCAGAAAATTGTTTTTTCAAACTACGTTGATCATTTATGGTCTTGAAAAAAATTTTTTTTCGGTTCTTTTTTTTTAAATTGGGGTTATTCAAAAATGTTCCCTTTGTTGATTGTTTTCCCCTTTTCACCCTTTTTAAGTAAATTTTACAAAAAAAGTTTTGGGTGAAGTGTTTTTTGTAGGTAAAAAAAGTGTACTTTATATAGCGGGCCTCAACGGGCCCTTTCCAGAAAGTTATACCCACTTTTTTTTGCTAAACCAGAGTAAGGTCGGGTGGGGATTTGTTTCCACTCCCCCCGGCATCGGGTCCGCCCCAAAAAACCTTTTATTTTTAATCGAACTCCTCTTAAACCGCCAACCCAAATTTTCTTTAAAAACTTCACAAGAATTGTTTTTTTTGGGGGTTTGGGAAAGTTTGTACAAGGGGGGTTTTTCCGAAAAAATTGAATTCCTTTGCGGGAACCAAAAGGAAAAATTTTAAAAAATCTTCTTCTCAAAAAAAAAGAAGGGCCCTAGGCTTAATATTTGGTGTGAAGCATTCCCCAAATTTGGACTCTAAAAATTTTTATTAAAATTTCATGCCCCCGGGGTCAAAATTGACCCCTTGCCCCGGGGGTCCTTGATTTTACTTAGGAAATTTAAAAATTTCTTCTAAAAAACCAGAAGCCTTGGGGCTTAATTTTTGGGACATTTTGCATTCCCCTAGTGGCCCTCTTAAAAGTTGTTCAAATATGCCCCCGGGACCCAAAATTGACCCCGCCCCAGGGGTCATTGATTTTACATAGTTTTCTATGGGAAAAATTATTAAAATTTAAAAAAAAAAATTTTTAAACCCAGAAGGGCCTAGGCTTGATTTTGACATGTAGTTTTCCCAAAGTGGACCTTAAAAAATGTGTTCAAATCAGGGCCCCCAGGGTAAAAATTTGACCGCCCAGGGTAAACTTGATTTTTATATGGGAAAAAATCTTAAAAATTTTTAAAAATAAACCGGGAAACCCTAGATTTTTGATATTTAAACATAAGCATTCCCTATTTAGACTTCTAAAAATTTTTTAAAAATCATGCCCCCAGGGTCAAATTGACCCAGCCCCGGGGTGTTACTTGATTGTCATAAAAAAATCTTCAAAATTTTCAAAAAAATAAACCAAAAAAGGCCCCTAGACCCTTTAGATATTTGACATGTAGCTTTGCCAAGGGCCCTCTAAAAAATTTTTTTAAAAACCCTGCCCCCAGGTAAAAATTGCCCCCACCCCAGGGGTCACTTGATTTTATATAGGAAAATTTTTTAAAAAAAAATTTCAAAAAAATAAACCAAAAGGGCCCTAGATTTTTTTGGAATTTGACATGTAGCATTGCCTAGTAGACTTCTAAAAAATTTTCAAATCATAAACCCCTGGGGGCCCAAATTTGGAGCCCCCCCCAGGGGGGTTACTTGATTGTCCCCTAAAATCTTAAAATTTGTAAAAAAAACCCCGGGGTTTAAGAATTTTGGAAAATTGATATGTAAAAATTGTAAAAGACTTTCTAAAACTTTGGGGTTTCAAATCAAGACCCCTGGGGTTTAAAATTGGCCCCCCCCCGGGGGGTTACTTGATTATATACCCCCGGAAAATTTCTTTAAAAAAAATTTCTAAAAATCATCGTTTGCATTTGAAACATTTTGCTCATAATACTCAGGTTTTGAGGGGTTTCCGGGGGTCTTCAGGGACCCTTGTTTAGAGAAAACTCCCAAAATTTGTAGCTAAATTTGCTGAAATTTTTCCCAACTTTTAAAAAATTTTGAAAACCCAAATTATGGTGACCCTTTTGTAATGCTCTTTTTCCCTTTAGGGGTTTACCCTTGGGGTAACAATTTGAAAAAAAAATTTACTTCAAAATCACGGGGCCCTTTTACACCAAACTTAACGGGGAAATTTTTCCCTTGGGTTTGCCCCTCCCCAAATTTTTTTTAAAAAATTTAAATTTTCATTTTTTGGAATTGTTATGTAAATTGGTTTGATTTTACTGGTCTACAAAACAGAAAATTTTTTTACTGAAACTTTTACTTGAGGGGGGGGGGGAACATATATTGTATAAAATTTTTTTAGCTCAATTTATACGAAAAATAAGGAGGGCAACCCTCCCCGACCTGGCATTGGGGGCGTCTTTCCGCTTTCCCCCCCTTATTTGGAATTTTTTTTACACTTTCTTTTTTAGCTCACCTGTCTTTTTGTGACAAGGTGAGTTTTTTGTGCCCCCCCTTTCGTCCGGGCCCGTCAGTGGGGGGAGGGGCGTCAACAATTTTTTGTCTGCACGACAGTGGTTTCATTTTGATTTTTTTTTAAACCCCAAAACTTGCACACAACTTGCTTTCCCAAAAGATCCGGTTCCTTTTTTAAAACGAGCCAGACCCCAAAAGGGTTTCCCAGATTTTAGGGCCCCCTGAAAGGGCCAAAATTAGTTTATTTTGCCTTGTCTGAAAAATAGCGTTTTAAATTTATGATTTGTTTTTTCCAAAACTGGCACCAAATTTTGTTAAACCGTGATTTTGGGTTTCCCTTTATGAACTGGCGAGATTCCATTATGGGTTCCAAAATTTTATGGCCCCTGAAAGGCCAGAATTAGTTATTTTGACCTTTTTCTGCAAAATACCCAGCTTCATTTATGATTTTTTTTTAAACCCCAAATTTGGGAACACAATTTTTATCCCCAAAAGATTTTTTTTTTCCTTTCTTGAACTGGCGAGTTTCCCAAATTATGGGTTCCAGAGGGATGGCCCAAAAAGGGGCCAGAATTGGCTATTTTGACATTTTTCTTCCCACAATGGGGAGCTTCTTTTTGATTTAAATTTTTAACCCAAACTTGCAAAAAACTTGTGTCACCATAAGTCTCATTTTCCTTTTTTGGGAACGGCCAGACCCCAAAAAGGGGTTTCCCCGAGTTAGGGCCCCCTAAAAAGGGCCCAAAAATTAGCTATTTTGACCTTTTTCTGAACAATGCGCTTCTTTTTGGGTTTTTGTTTTTAAACCCAAAACCCCTTGCCCAAACTTGTATCACATTGAGACAATTTTACAGGCCCCATTTTTTCGGGGGTTTTCTTTAAGGCAAGGTCACATTAGGGGTCAATGGGTTTATGTGGGCTTGTTTTCTGGGTTATTGCCCTGCATTTGGTGCTCTTGTTTTTCTTTTGGGGAAAAACCCTTTTTTTTATTATGGGAAAGCCCCTGGGGGGCGGGCGGCGTCCACAGACTTTGTCCGAGGGTTTGATCTTCTAATGCATGGGGGGATTTTTAAAAAACTTGGGGACAGTTGTTCACAAACATGAGCGGAGGGGTCATCACAAAAACCCCGGTCCTAGGTCTAAGGTCAAGGTCACCCTTAGTTTTCAAAGGTCAAATTCAAATGACTTTGCTCCGGGCATATCTTTTTATTTTAGAGGGGGGGTTTTTATGAAAGTTGGCACAATTGTTCATCATCATGAGACGGAGTTTTCTTGCGCAAGAACCAGGGTTTCCCCGGTCTTAAAGGCAAGGTCAACTTAGAGGTCAAAAGGGGAAAAAGAAAAAACTTTGTCCCGAGCATTTTTCTTTTTGCATGGAGGTTTTTATTTTAACTTTTAAAACCCAAAAAGGGTTTACCCAAAATGAGGGGGGGAGTGTTCTTGGGGCAAGAACCAGGCCACTAGGTCTAAGGCCCAAGGGGCACAAATTAGGGTCAAAGTTTCAAGAATGAAAACTTTGTTCCCCGGGGCATTTCTTCTTCATGGGTTTGAGGGGTTTTTTTTAACTTGTCAAAAATTTTTTCAAACCCCCATTTAGCCGGAGTGTCATTTTGCAAGAACCAGGTCTCTAAAGGGCTAAGGTCAAGGGCAATTAGAGGTCAAAGGATACAAGAATGAAAACCTTGTCCGGAGCATTTTTTCTTTTGCATAGAGGGATTTTTATTTAAATTGGGGACCCAAAATTTTTCCCCCCCCGGCCCCCAAGTGTCTTGGGGAAGAACCCGGTCCTTTGGTTTTTTAAGGTCAAGGGCACACTTAGGGGGGCCCAAAAGGGCAGATACAAGAATGCTTTGTCTGGGGGCATTTCTTCTTCATTTCATGGAGGGGGTTTTGATGTAACTTGGCACAATTTTACCCATCATGGAGGAATGTCTGCGCAGTTCCTTTCTTTAAAAAAATTTCTTTTCCCTTTTTTGGTTTCTATTTAAAAAAATTAAAATTTTTAACTTTCTTCATTACTTGTCGTAAGGAAAATTTAAAACCCCTTTTTCTTTTAGTACAACATGCATGCTAAACCAATTTTTTTAGGGTTTTTTTTGACCAATCTCTACCTTTGGGAAAATTTTTTGGTGGGCTTACAATTTTTTTTTTGGAAATTTTTTTTTTTTAAAAAATTAACTTCCCCTTTGTTGTTTTTATAATAACTTTTATTGTAAATTTTTTTTTTAATTAACTGGGAGGGAAAAAAACCCAAAACCAATTTTTTTGTGGTCCCAAAATGATGTACTTTCAAATTTTAAAGGGGGGGGGTTTTTTTAAAGGGATCTCAACCCGGAAGGAGTTTTGAGTTGAAATTTTTAAAAAAAAAAAGAAAATTTCAAAAATTTAATACCACAAAATTAAAATTCCATTTGCCCAAAAACAGGTGTTGTGAAAAAAATTTTCTTTTGACGGGCGTATATTGTGACATTCTGGCACTCTTTTTTTATTTAGGGTTTATTTTGTGTTTTATTTATTATGTTAAAAAGTATTTGTTTTGGTTTTTTTTTTTAAAAAATAGATTAAAAAATGTGTTTAAATTTTTTTTGTGATATTTTTTTTTTTTTTTGCCAAAAAAGATATTAAGTGGGATTTGTCCCTAAAAAATGAACAATATTCCCAAAAGTATACAAAATTTTTTATTCAGGGTTTTCCCCATTTGTTCATATTTGGTATTTTTCAAATGCGAAAACAAATCCAGAAAACCCGAAAATTCCCCCCAAATTTTATTTTTTTTTTTAAATTAAAATTTTTTTTTCTTTTCCTCCCTTTTTTCGTACGTATGAAAAAGGAAATTTTGAGAAATGAAAAAGAATTTTAAATTTTTCAATTTGGAAAATTTTTTCGTACGTATGAAAAAAAATTCCCAAAATTTATTTTTTTTTTAAAAATTTTTTTTTTTTTCATTTTTTCATTTGTTCTAGTAAAGAACAAATGCAAGCTGTTTACAAACCCAAAAGTTTTTGAAAGAAAAAGAATTTTTAATGCAGTTTGGAATTTTTTTGTTCGTCCGAACAAATCTGGGCTGTTCGAACAGTTATCAGAATTGAAAAATAATATGGACAGGATTTTTTCGTTTGTACGAACAAAATTCCAAATTGCTTTTTTTTTTAAAAAATAAAAACTTTTTCAGTTCTCTCATTTGTTGTAGTATGGAAAAAAATGATAGGGGAAAATGGGAAAAAGGGAATTTTTTTAAAACGTTTTGGAATTTTTTTTTCGGACGGGCCGAAAAAAAATCTGGGCGGGTTTTAACAGAAAAAAACAGATTGAAAAAAAAAAAATGGACAGGATTTGTTTCGAAAGAACAAAAAATTCCCAAAAGGGATTTTTTTAAGAATTTAAATTTTTTTTTAGTTCTTCATTTGTTTGTACGTATGAACAATTTCCGACTGTTCGTAGTACGAACAAAAAGTTTGTGAGAAATGAAAAAGAATTTTTTTTAAAACAGTTTGATTTTGTTCGTACGTTCCGAACAAAACTGGGCTGTTGAAAAGAATATCAAAAACTGAAAAAAAATTTTGGGGCCGGATTTGTTCGTACTTACGAAAAAAAATTCCAATTTTCATTTTTTTAAGAAAAAAAATTTTTTTTCAGTTTCTCATTTGTTCGTACGTCCCAACAAACTGGGCTGTTTGAACAGAAAAATCAGAATTGAAAAAAATTTTGGAACAGGGTTTGTTCGTACGTACGAACAAAAAATTTCCCAAAATTTCCAAATTTTTTTTTAAAAATTAAAAATTTTTTTTCAGTTTTCTCAAATTTTTCGTTCGGGACGAAAAAAAAAATCAGGTGTTCATGCGTAACGAACAAAAAGATTTGTGAGAAAAAGAAAAAGAAATTTTAAGCTATTTTGGAATTTTGTTCGAAAGTTTCGAAAAAAATCTGAGCGTTTTTTAACCCGTGTCAGAATCTGAAAAATAATACGGAAATTTTGGGTTATTGTTTTATTGTATTAACAAACCGGATTTGTTCGTAAAGGACGAAAAAAAATTCCAAATTTTCATTTAAAAATGTGAGAAAAGAAAAAAGAATTTGTAAATTTTATTTGGAATTTTGTTCGTAAGTACGAACAAATTTTTATTTTCTGTTGCTGTGGTCTGCGATTTCTTCAATTTTTGCTGTGATTTTCACCGGTAAAAACGCCATATAGCGGCAAAAAAGAGGGACAGACCGGAAGATCCTCTTTTATTCCGGAAGCAGATAATGGCTTTTTACGTTATATTGAAATGAATGATTAAATATGTAAATGCTCTCTTGAAAGCATAAATCGTAACCAAAAAAGAATAAGAACAGACTCGGTTTGATTGAAGCTTTTCATGAGAGGTAATGAAATGTGCAACACCTCTCATGGTCTCTATGATACCAAAGAACCACAAAATACAGCAACAAGGAAGTGAAATGAATATGAACCAGTCCATTTCCAAACTGAATGTTGTTCAGAACGATACATTTTAAACTGTATGAATATGTTGTACTTGATCAGTTCTGGACATATATAATTTCGGACAAGTATATGACAAGATCATGTCGTGTCATTAACTTCAGAAGGTGAAACTATGTTTTGATTTCACACAAAATGAGGCCGAATGCGAACATTTTTGAGTTTCTGTTTTTAAAGCGTTTCAATTTCTCAATTTCAAATGTGTTTTTTATCGCGTCAATAAATGTGGACATATTTTTTACAGCTTTGATTTGCCGCTCACTAAGAAACACATACCTTCAACTCCGCACATTTTAGTGTTTAATATGTCGGGAACCAGTCATAATCATATTCTCGTAACAGTGCGCTTCCAAGGTAATCAACCAATACTTTGACCCCGTGTTATTATATTGTGTGTCCTTTTGAACAATGGAATTATATTTAATGTATATGAAACACAGTGCAATAAATAGAATTTCTCCAGAGCTGATGCCAGGATAAGGCGTGATTAGGCCTACTCATATTTCATTACCTCCTATGAACCGAGTGTGATATTATTATTATTATTATCATAATAATAATAATAATAATAATGATAATAATAATTAATAATATAATAATAATAAGCGTTTTTCAAGATTCAAAGAATATATTAAGATTTCCGGTCCGAGTTATTATGTTAAAAACAGTGAAATTTTTTTTTTCATTTATACAAGATGTTGCAAATTGAATTATGATCTGTTTTGACAACAGCTCGACAAAGCGAGCGCTTATACTGGCGCTGAAGGCTGACCAACACTGGACCGCAGATGGAAGAAGATGTGCCAACATCTAAGACATTCGAGATGTCTCTGCAGCAAGCCTACAGACATAGATACAGCGTTCAAAGAAGGATCATTGAAAAGTATAGACTTTTTAACAAACAATTACCTAGCTCAAAACAATTTCCTGATTTTAATGTTGTGTTTAAGAGCTCATTGTTAACACAAGGTATAGAATCTTTTAAAAGGGATATCAAAATTTTCTAAAGTTTAATATGACATTGAAACATCTGACAACTTCAATAATTCAAAATAATATCAAAAAATTAGTATGTATGTGTAGTTCACTTTAGTCATGTTTACATATCTTAATAATGAGCACACGCACCTTTAAATTCTATTTACAATGTGCTCTTAGACATTCTGTGACCTGTCAGACAGCGGTTTAGTCCGCAGTACCTGAGATTTTGTGCACACTATGCAAGGTTGTGTGCGCACTGTATAAGGTCTGGTGGGCAGTACTTGAGGTTTGGTGCGCAGTACTTGAGGTTTGGTGGGCAGTACTTGAGGTCTGGTGGGCAGTACTTGAGGTCTGGTAGGCAGTACTTGAGGTTTGGTGGGCAGTACTTGAGGTCTGGTGAGCAGCACTTGAGATCCGGTGCGCAGTACTTGAGGTCTGGTGCGCAGTACTTAAGGTCTGGTGGGCAGTACTTGAGGTCTGATGGGCAGTACTTGAAGTCTGGTGGGCAGTACTTGAAGTCCGGTGGGCAGTACTTGAGGATTGGTGCGCGCTTTCCGAGGTATGTTACGCACTTTGTAAGGTCTGGTGGGCAGTACTTGAAGTCTGATGGGCAGTACTTGAAGTCTGGTGGGCAGTACTTGAAGTCCGGTGGGCAGTACTTGAGGATTGGTGCGCGCTTTCCGAGGTATGTTACGCACTTTGTAAGGTCTGGTGGGCAGTACATGAGGTCTGGTGTTATTTGTCCATATGTTGTTTAAATGTCAGTTACATTCCTGGAGACGGCGCTTTAAAAAAAAATAAGCACACGCACCTTTAAATTTTATTTACAATGTGCTCTTAGACATTCTGTGACCTGTCAGACAGCGGTTTAGTCCGCAGTACCTGAGATTTTGTGCACACTATGTAAGTTTGTGTGCACACTGTATAAGATCTGGTGGGCAGTACTTGAGGTTTGGTGCGCAGTACTTGAGGTTTGGTGGGCAGTACTTGAGGTCTGGTGGGCAGTACTTGAGGTTTGGTGGACAGTACTTGAGGTTTGGTGGACAGTACTTGAGGTCTGGTGAGCAGCACTTGAGATCCGGTGCGCAGTACTTGAGGTCTGGTGCGCAGTACTTAAGGTCTGGTGGGCAGTACTTGAGGTCTGGTAGGCAGCACTTGAGGTCGGGTGCGCATTTTCCGATGTTTGTTGCACACTGTATAAGGTCTGGTGGACAGTACTTGAAGTCTGATGGGCAGTACTTGAAGTCTGGTGGGCAGTACTTGAAGTCTGGTGGGCAGTACTTGAGGATTGGTGCGCGCTTTCCGAGGTATGTTACGCACTTTGTAAGGTCTGGTGGGCAGTACATGAGGTCTGATGGGCAATACCTGAGTTCTGGTGCGCAGTACCTGAGGTCTGGTGGACAGTACGTGAAGTCTGGTGCGCACTTCCCGAGGTTTGTTGCGCACTTTGTAATGTCTGGTGCAGTTAACCGGTTTAAACTCTCGATTGTTTTTCTCTTTGACTATTCCATTGCGGTGTGACATTGTACTACTTTCTTTATTTTATTTGTCCATATTGTTTAAATGTCAGTTACATTCCTGGAGACGGCGCTTTTGTTACATTGTTTCTTCCTGATGGATTTTTTTCTCTGAAGTTTTTAATGCAGTTTTTGAAATGTTGTATGATATTAAGTCATTCGATATTTAATAAATCTGAATTAATTTCAGGTTCCGATGTAAAATGGCGAAACCACAAAAAAAAGAAAAAAATCCAGGCCTTGCACCTTGGCGCAGTCGCGCGACGTCAGTCGATACAAGTAAGTGATGTTGTCTGCTTATAGAACACAACGTCAGTCGATACAAGTAAGTGATGTCGTCTGCTTATAGAACACAACGTCAGTCGATACAAGTAAGTGATGACGTCTGCTTATAGAACACAACGTCAGTCGATACAAGTAAGTGATGTTGTCTGCTTATAGAACACAACGTCAGTCGATACAAGTAAGTGATGTCGTCTGCTTATAGAACACAACAGGAAACATATAATCGTCAAACATGCGTTAATTGTTATTATCTTTCAAGCATGAAGATATATCTTTATTCTCGTATTTTACTATACTAATTCACTAGTCTGTATTCAGACTTACAGACCTAGGAGGTAACTCCTGGGGCAGTTTAAATTTTGTGTAATTACGCCCCTTTCTCTTCTCAAAACAAAGAACAAATTTTAGAGGTATTCTGCTAACATAATAAAAATAAAGAAAGTAAAAAATTAAAAAAAAAATATCTTTCACTTCAAAAACAACAAAAAAAAAATCTAGCCATACTACTTGTTGACTAGCAGTTCGCGTTTTGAAACCTAATGTTTGAATTTCTCTATCAAATTTCAGCCAGTACGTTAATGGCACAGTCACCCAGGGAAACATCAGAAAGTCGAGCGCCCTCTAATAATCATCCTCATTCCTGGAAAGATGGTGATATAGCGCCACCTGTAAGAGTGTGACAGACATCGCAGTCTAACCTCGTGGAAATCGTCTGCAGGCTCAACCTTTTAGCAGAGTATACAAATAGATAACATGTCGTTTTAAGATCTATAAGTTCCATTTGCTTTACAAAACGAAGAATGCATAATTTTCCGATTTTAATTACTGTTCATTTACGGCTTGTGAAATCAAGGTTTAGTTTGCACAAGGTGACATTTGGTGAGCACTGCGTTAGGTTAAGTGTGGGTGCGCACAGACTGGTTTAAACTCTCCAGAATTGGTTCTACCTCGACTGTTCCATAACGACGTCGCATTACACTACTTAGTATATTTGTTGGTGGCTGCTGCCACCAGTGTTAAAAAGAATACTCTGTTTGAGAATTCTTGTCAGTTCTTAAGACCATCCTAACAACACAACCAAAAATAGTTCCAGGCTTTCCAGGGAAATGATTATCTACACAACGTGCAGAATATGCAATGCTACAATATATGCCTTAATACCATTTTTAATGTAAATTCGGCAACTAAAATCAATACAAACTGAAATCAACGTTTTAATTAAAACAACCACGTGTATGAATACAAATATGCAAATTTATGATCACGTGAATAAACGTTGACCTCATGTCACCTGAACTGAGCGATGATATTGATTAGCTATTGCATAGTACTGCCCTAGAGGTCACGTAGCTTATAACGTAGAAAAGATAGAAAGCTAGCCGGGAATCCAGACTGACAATTCAAACATGTTTCCTAACCGCATTGTCACATGTATAACTCCCGAAATATAAGACTGTATTTGATAAAGAACGATGACTTCTAATAGCAATAATCTACAGATTATATACATCTACAGATAATCCACGGCTAAAAATAGAAACGGAATTTCAACGGAAAAGTTTCCGAACATTTCCGGTCCACAGACAATACCAGTTTGTACCTACCATAGCTTTTCCAGCAAGTTGTGACAATTTTCAAGTATGTCAGAATAAACTTAAATGTTCGTCAATCATAGCTATCAAATTATAAGATATTATATTAATGCAACCCTAGTGATCTAAGAATGTTACCGAATTTTAGACAGTATTGTCTCGTTGTCGTTTCAAACACTCGAAAATATGACCACATGTTAATTAGGCTATTTATAGAAAATCGATAATCAGCAGAGATACGGATTTCCTCAGGCGTTGCTACTGCCAATTAACACTAATTAGCGCACTAATTTGGTAAGATGATTTATGAACAGAACAGAACAGGGCAGTAATTTATTGATATAACTTGAACATGTACAGTTCATCGTTATATTAAGAACAAAATATAATTAAACATGCTTTGCAATACGTGAGTGAACAAAACAAAAGAATATTCAGTTAACATTCATTTAATATTGTTTGCAATGTGACCTGCCATGAGAATCAAAGACATGTATGTTTTCTAAATAATATTCACTCACGGATAATCTTCCTTCAGCAAATGTACAACATAAGATACTATATTAATGCATAGATACACATGTATTCGGTACAATTTCGTCTAACAAAACACGAGTTATCAACGGGCGCACCGATGATATTAATACTCGCCTTTTAGAAACGGCAATATGTCAGACTGTAACAAGCCATCGGATAACAGATTTGACCAACTTAAAAATTGAATTGTTTTAAGACAGATTCTGCTCACTTCAGTCGCACCAGGAGTAAACCAACATAGTGCATTTGTGACCAGCATGGACCTGCGGATCCGCATGCACAGTCTGGTCAGGATCCATGCTGTTCGCTAACGGTTTCTCTAGTTGCAATAGGCTTTGAAAGCGAACAGCATGGATCCTGACCAGACTACACGGATGCACAGGCTGGTCTGGACCCATGCTGGTCGCAAACGCACTATGTTGGATTTCTCATGGGCGGCTCAAAATATCTGGATTGATACAAATATGTATAAAAATTAAAACGGTTTCGTTTCGCCAGTTACATAATTTATTTTTCGACTTTTCTCTCGGTCTGACTAAAGTTGTAAGTTTGCCAATGTCTAACATTTTTGCGAAGCCTGCTGTTATGTCTAGCGGACTTTTGAGTATAACAGATGGAGTGATAATTAATGCGCCTCTTAAATACACTGGCTGCAGAACTGAAATTCTGAGGTGCATTTGTGGTGCATGTTTTATGCTGTTTTCTTCCACAAAAATCTCATGAAAACCAAAGTTATCCGATAAGGACTAAATCAGTGTGTATATAATTAATGATAGGCACTGTCCAAAAGCTTTAGAAAGAAATCTTAAAAGCTGAATGGTTTGTAGAAAAAGCTTCATGACTGGCAATGAAAAAAGGATTAATTTTGAAACCAAAGCTGAATAGTTTGCCCCCCCCCCCCCCCCCCCCCCCCCCCCCCAAAAAAAAAATGTTCTTCTCAGGTTTATATTAAGAATTCCTCAAATGTCACTTTCTTTGTAATATTTTGCACATTGATTAGCAGCCACCATCAGCGCTTTGAGCGCTTTGATTTTAACTTTGTAATTTATGTGTTTGCTTGGTATTTGTTTATTGTGTTAATGACAGTATTATGATAAAGAAGGGTTAAGTTTCCTGTTGGAACATAGTTTCTTTATTTCTAATTGAAATCTTTTAAGTTAATGAGTTTATGAAATGTTGATATTTAGATTTTCGACAGTTACTAGTAGTTATCAAATATAAATTCAAATTGGTTTTATTCAGGTACAAATGTGCCCCTGGGCACAGTCGAACAATGTCCACCGATACTAGTAAGTAATGTCGTCTGCTTTTGAACACAACGGCAAACATTTCTTAAAACTGTGTATACTACTGTTTCAATTTCACGAAAGTAGAACTGAGACAAATATATCTACTGACGCTGGTTATATTTTTAGGAGATAACTCCAGAGGCTGTTCGTATTTTTAATATAATTATGTCCCTTACCTTCTCAGCCTAGAAATATTGAAAGCACTTGTTTGAAAATAAAAAAAAAACAACGATTAGTTTGTTTGTAGACAGACAATTAGGAAACGATCAATTGCCGTTCAGACACTTAATGTTTTAATTTCTTCATCAAATTCCAGCTAGTACGTCAATGCCACAGTCTGTTTCCGACAAAAACTAACAGGTCTTTCTGGGAAACATCAGACGGTGGAGCGCCCTCTAGTCACAAGTAGTCGTCTGCGTTCCTGGGAAGGTGGTGATACAGCGCCACCTGTAGGAGTGACACAAACATTACAGTCAAACCTCGAGGAAATCGACTGCAAACTCAACTATTTAGCAAAGTATACAAATATAACATGTCGTTTTAAGATCTACGTGTTTTCTTTCACTTCATACCGTTGAAGAGATTCGTGTAACATACTTTTATTTTCCAAACGCATTTAAATAATATTATAGTGATTTTAGTATTTTGTATTTTCACATCCTAAATGAAATTTAGTCAAGTTAGCTTTGTTAAGTTATCTTTGAAATAACTGAAGTGGTCATACTGAAAATAGAATGTTAAGAAATTGAAAGTGTATTTTCTCATTTCAACATTTATTTACCAAATGCAACGTACAAAATGCATCATCTTTATTTACTGTTGTCACTTCTATCAAACGTAATACATTACGACTGAACGTGAATTCCTTTTTTTTTCAGCGGAATGCAGAATTTTGAATATCAACTCTGTGATATTACTGTAATGTTGCTTGGACAGAAATCAACCATGCTTAGAGAGAAAGTGCCGGAACTGGTTCACCCTCCTACAACGTAATCCATAAGTCGAGGTCCTCGACTTGTCAAATCTATAAATGATCTCTTTAGACTTCTCGATAATTTGCGACTTCACAGAAAAGTCTGCAAGATTTTTCTGACTGACTGATGAAAACATTTTTTATGAAATGTGCAACGTGCAATTTTCAATCTTCATGATCAAAGATCGATATTCAAATCTCCAAATCATCTCGCATTTTAATGCTATCATTAGTATGAATGTGCAAAATAGAGTTTTTATTGACTGTCGGCAATATTTTATCTATCCAGCATTTATTGCTCCGAACTGAAATTAGAACATGTTACACACAAGACTTCTCATGTTCAAAACCGTGTCTTCTGTCTTCTGTCATTTTACCAACTTTCGCCCTATTCTGGCTGATTTTATACAATTTTCTTGCAGTTTTATTCGTAGAATATTATAAAATGACCTCGAAAAGCTCAGTTTTTGTCCAGTGTTTGTCGATTCTGATATGTTTATAGTCTGATATTTACCACGGAACTCTGATTGAAAGAGGGAAGACGTCAAAAATGAATGACGAGACGACAAGGTTTAAGAAGAGGTCGTATAATGCTATCAAAGGACGGAAAACTGTTACAGAGTCCGGTCAATTGTGCACCATTAAATTTCAAGTTCTTTCTTACCACACATTTTCATCTGCCGCTAATAAGTTGGGCGGATTTGTGTTTTCTCTTCGCATGAAGTGTTTTAATCTAGTATATTGGTTGTCTCCCGTAAGAACTCTTTATGAGGCCCTATTCTGGGTAACGCGTGTTATTTCTTGTTACCATATCCGAAAAATCCCGACAGATTGGTTGGTGCCTGAGCCCAGAAGCGCAACGACACCAGCATATCCAGACTGATTCTGCAGATTTTATAATACGAAAATAACCTGGACTAAAGCTAATCTAGCATAAAACTTGCAATATGAATACAGGCCTCTATTGTTCTAAAACGCTTCTTTTTTTTATGAAATGCGCTGGAATTTCTGTTATACAGTGTTAATAATTGTTAATAAATGTTTGAACAAAAGACTGATTGTTAGTAAATGTTTGAACAAAAGACATACCCTCGTATGGATAAATCGAGCAATAATCATAGTGCAAGAGTTGTAAAAATATATTTTGGCAAAAAGTGGACAGGTGTTCAAATGAAAAAATACACAAAATCACATTTTTTGAAGATACACGCGCGGTTAATTAAACACAACAATGTTTCTGTTTCAACAGTATTCATTATTTCGGCATTATTAAATCATTTAGCCTCAATTCGGAGATAGGTTTATGTTACTGTCCAAAAAACTGATTAAACAAACACATTTAGTATGTTGTTGTAAATTATCATAGTCTTATTCTTGTAAGACATGCGCTTGTTCAAATCTTATTATATGCTAAGAAAAAATGATTCCAGCTGAATACAATCATTTGTTTTATTCTAGAGGAAATTAGTTTTTAATATATATTATCATTTTAGAAATGAATTATTTATTTTTGGAGCTCATGCGAAATGAAAGGATCGATATATCTATGATTCGCGCTAGCAATTCATGTTTAATTTGCCTACCCTATTTAGTCATTCATTTCGCAGGAACTCCGATCTTTTTTATTTTTTTTCTTTATTCATTTCTTAATAGACTTCCTTCCCTTTTTTACACAAGGCTATATAATAAATTTTATACATTGTGTTGCATTTGACATTAAAATCCGTTCCCGACCATTCTGTTTACCATACAGAACAACCGCGACGTCATCTAAGGAACGTTTTCCCTGACTCTACGCGGACGTCATCAATACAGCGGTCTGTTATCACTAAGCAATTGTCGTTACTTTGGTGCATTTTTTTTCCTGTTCAAAGTCACTAAAATGGCACAATTTCGTCTAATGCTTGTAGTAGAACTCAGATGCAAGAATTAATATCAGTATAGAAAGAACCTGCTTGAGTTAGTTCACATCTCACTTTGATAGTTTTCGAAATGTAGTGTTCAAAATAAATGCCTGTCAGGTCTATGGAAATCTTACATTAAGTATAAACTGGAGTTATAATAGATACAAATAAGTTCCATTTCTATTTCAATTTATCAGCAGCTAACTACTGAGCGAATGTAAAATAACACTAGCAGACGTTACGATAAATCTTTATATTACGCTTCCGGCCATTTCATGGTGCAGACGACAGCTAGTGTTAACGTCCATACCTTTCCGGGAACAAGTTAATCATTTTCAAGACAGCCGCTCTACTTTGTTTCGAGCGCCTTAACAGTCTAAATCTTAGTAACCTGGCAAAAGCTCAACCCACCAGGCTAGCGTCATAGTGCTGAAGAGACAAAATAACACACCAGGCTAGCGACACAGTGCTGAAGAGACAAAATAACACACCAGGCTAGCAACATAGTGCTGAAGAGACAAAATAACACACCAGGCTAGCGACATAGTGCTGAAGAGACAAAATAACACAACAGGCTAAATAACACACCAGGCTAGCGACATAGTGCTGAATGGGACAAAATAACACACCAGGCTAGCGACATAGTGCTGAATGGGACAAAACAACACACCAGGCTAGCGACATAGTGCTGAAGAGACAAAATAACACACCAGGCTAGCGTCATAGTGCTGAAGGGACAAAATAACACACCAGGCTAGCGTCATAGTGCTGAAGGGACAAAATAACACACCAGGCTAGCGACATAGTGCTGAAGAGACAAAATAACACACCAGGCTAGCGTCATAGTGCTGAAGAGACAAAATAACACACCAGGCTAGCGACATAGTGCTGAAGGGACAAAATAACACACCAGGCTAGCGACATAGTGCTGAAGAGACAAAATAACACACCAGGCTAGCGTCATAGTGCTGAAGAGACAAAATAACACACCAGGCTAGCGACATAGTGCTGAAGGGACAAAATAACACACCAGGCTAGCGACATAGTGCTAAAGAGACAAAATAACACACCAGGCTAAATAACACACCAGGCTAGCGACATAGTGCTGAAGAGACAAAATAACACACCAGGCTAGCGACATAGTGGTGAACGGGACATAATTAAACATGTTACGTAAACCGCCGTCTGCAATGAAATGGCTATCCTACTTGCTGGGCGTCGACGCCTGCATCCTGCCGCGTCTGTACCAGAGCTATCCTACTTGCTGGGCGTCGACGCCTGCATCCTGCCGCGTATGTACCAGAGCTATCCTACTTGCTCGGCGTTGACGCCTGCATCCTGCCGCGTCTGCACCAGAGCTATCCTACTTGCTTGGCGTCGACGCCTGCATCCTGCCGCGTCTGTACCAGAGCTATCCTACTTGCTGGGCGTCGACGCCTGCATCCTGCCGCGTCTGTACCAGAGCTATCCTACTTGCTCGGCGTCGACACCTGCATCCTGCCACGTCTGCACCAGAGCTGTCCTACTTGCTGGGCGTTGACGCCTGCATCCTGCCGCGTCTGTACCAGAGCTATCCTACTTGCTCGGCGTGGACGCCTGCATCCTGTCGCATCTGCACATTGGTTTAAGCTTTGATCTCTTTATCTTTGTAATTATTTGATGGATTTGTTTCAAACTTAAACAGTTATTCCTCATCATCATCCACAACATATGACACAAGGACCATTACTGTTGTACCTATATTTCATCATTCCCACTTTTTACTGAGAATTTCAGGTTAAAGTTTAGATGCACTTTCATTCTATCTCATTCATTACTAAATGGATTGTATTCAAACTTAGTTAAAGCAGTTGTTTAAACTTATCACCCACATCATACAACACAATTCGCATAACTCAGGCCTAAGTTTTTTTCCATGAGTTACGTTTTTTTTTTTTAATTTAAGGTTACTTTTGATCTATTTTCACTTTATGTCTCTTATAACTAAATGTATTTGGATTTCAAACTTAAAAGTAATTATTCATTATTATCACCCACATTATATGACACAAGGTCCATAACTCTTTCACCAGTACTCTAGGATTTATGTCCCCGTTTTGCTTACAATTTTACTTATTTAGTTTTTGATACACTTTATCCTTACCTCTCTTATTATTTTTTGGACACAGACTCAAGCTATTGTCCATGGCAAGATCTTCATCCACCATTGAAGTCATTAAAAACACCATCGGCAGCTCCAGTGTCCTCAGATGTTCCAACTTATACTATCCAGCATTGAAACAGTCGAGCGTGTTGTCTCCTGTGACAGCTGTCGTTTTCTACGTATTAAATAGATTCAGTGAGCAAACACACACGCGAGCTTTTCTGCTGAAACATCAAAGATGTCTTTCTTTGTTATACCCAAAGTCACGTCGACCAACGTCTTCTTTTCTGATAATGAGGCCAGCTTAAAAATGCTAAGGCAAAAGCTCAGCGATGTATGGCATTCTGTAAACGTCCTCTACTTGTTTCTGAGGATAAGATGTACGAGTCAAATTATCAAATCTGGGAGAAAGACGACAGATGTAACTCGACAGATGCCAGACAATCCACATATACAAAGTTTAGGTAGATGCCAGACAATCCACATATACAAAGTTTAGGTAGATGCCAGACAATTCACATAATACAAAGTTTAGGTATATGCCAGACAATCAACATATACAAAGTTTAGGTAGATGCCAGACAATCCACATAATACAAAGTTTAGGTAGATGCCAGACAATCCACATATACAAAGTTTAGGTAGATGTCAGACAATACACATATACAAAGTTTAGGTAGATGCCAGACAATCCATATAATACAAAGTTTAGGTAGATGTCAGACAATCCACATAAACAAAGTGTAGGTAGATGCCAGACAATCCACATATACAAAGTGTAGGTAGATGCCAGACAATCCACATATACAAAGTTTAGGTAGATGCCAGACAATCCACATAATACAAAGTTTAGGTAGATGTCAGACAATCCACATATACGAAGTTTAGGTAGATGTCAGACAATCCACATATACAAAGTTTAGGTAGATGTCAGACAATCCATATGTACAAGGTTTAGGTAGATGCCAGACATTCCACATAATACAAAGTTTAGGTAGATGCCAGACAATCCACATATACGAAGTTTAGGTAGATGTCAGACAATCCACATATACAAAGTTTAGGTAGATGCCAGACAATCCACATAATACAAAGTTTAGGTAAATGTCAGACAATCCACATATACAACGTTTAGGTAGATGTCAGACAATCCACATATACAACGTTTAGGTAGATGCCAGACAATCCACATATACAAAGTTTAGGTAGATGTCAGACAATCCACATATACAAAGTTTAGATGAGCTTAAAATGATGCGGATTGTCATCAATTCGCTTTTTATCTTTAGTTATACAAGGACGAACGTTTGGGCATTTGGTATTGTCACAACACCACATGCGTTCTCAAAAAAAACTTAGTACGTGAAAGATTTACTGCCATGATAAAAATCACCTTATTTGGCGGATCTCAATTTTTATAATTGTCGGACTCTGGACAAACACGATGTCCTCTGGTGAAACACATTAAAATGACTTAAATCATGTCTAAAAAATGTAGCTCCTTAAACAGAGTCCCTCTATCACTGCAAGAATACAGTGTCTTTGCTGGATTTATACTGATATAATAAAGAAATAACGCAATTTTAAACTCAGTTACATCTATTTATTACTTCTATATTTCTATGGATTGTGAATAAAGAACTTGCACAATTTTGACATATCATATTGCAAAATATTACATTTTTTCTGACACAGAGCCCGTAATATGCATGCATTAAAACAGTCATAAAAATAAAACAAAATATACAAGCGTATCACAATGAGTGAAATCAATACTCTGCAAAAAGCATTATACATTTCATGAAATATTATCACAAAACTGATACAGCGCAGCCGTGCATATATCGTACTGATGACCTGAATTCGTACACCGTCGACGAAAATGGAAAAAACTTGATTTAGGCCCTATCATGATATTTAAGATAATGTTTATTCTTTAAGTGTATCAAAAATGGCAGTATTCTTATCAGCTGAGAATTCAACTCGTTCAAAAACTCCAGTACTAAACTTGCACTCATTGGATATCCTCTCTTTAAACATGTTCATCATTAATGTAGACATATACATAAATGTTAAAATAATATAAAACAAGGCAGTCTGAAAGACAGCTAAATCCCCCGCCACTGCTATGGATAGTGAAAGGGTAAAACCTTTGATTTCAGCTGTGACCTTGACCTTGAACTGACACGGCTGACTCATGAATTCTGCACAACGTCTTGATGAGGTGATCATTTGACCAAAGTTTCATGAAAATCCTTCAAGGGGTTTAGGAGATACAGAGCTGAAACCTTTGACCTTCAGTTGTGACCTTGACCTTGAGCTGACATGGCTGACTCATGAGTTCTTGATGAGGTGATCATTTGACCAAAGTTTGATGAAAATCCTTCAAGGGGTTAAGGAGATACAGAGTGGACACCAAATGGAAGGCTCAAACCTTCGACCCTTAGTTGTGATCTTGACCTTGAGCTGGCATGGTTGACTCATAATTTTTGCACATCGTCTTGATGAGGTAATCATTTGACCCAGGTTTTATAAAATTCCTTCAAGGGGTTTAGGAGATATAGAGTGGACACGAAATGGCAGGCTCAAACCTTTGACCTTGAGTTGTGACCCTGACCTTGAACCGACAAGGCTGACTCATAAGTTCTGCACATCGCCTTGATGAGGTGATCGTTTGACCCAAGTTTGATGAAAATCCTTCAAGGGGTTTAGGAGATATAGAGCGGACACAAAATGGAAGGTTCAAACCTTTGACCCTAAGTTGTGACCTTGACCTTGAGCCGGCATGACTGACTCATGGGTTCTGCACATCGTCTTGATGAGGTGATCATTTGACCCAAGTTTTATAAAATTCCTTCAAGGGGTTTAAGAGATATAGAGCGGACACAAAATGGAAGGCTCAAACCTTTGACCTTGAGTTGTGACCTTGACCTTGAGCCGGCATGGCTGACTCATGGGTTCTGCACATCGTCTTGATGAGGTGATCATTTGACCCAAGTTTTATAAAATTCCTTCAAGGGTTTAGAGATATAGAGCGGACACAAAATGGCAGGCTCAAACCTTTGACCTTGAGTTGTGACCTTGACCTTGAACCGACAAGGCTGACTCATGGGTCCTGCACGTCGTCTTGATGAGGTGATCATTTGACCCAAGTTTCATGAAAATCCTTCAAGGGGTTGTGGAGATATGGACCGGACACGAATTTGTTACGGACGGAAGGACGGAAGGACGGACGGAAGGACGGACGGACGGAAGGACGGACGCAGACCATTCCTATAATCCCTCCGCCACGGCGGGGGATTAATAACATTTCTATGGAAATAGTGTAATAGACATAAGACACCAATTCAACATAAATTCCTTTATACATATAAAACAAAACTACGTACAAGTACTTATAATATACAACATGCATGTATGAATCATATATCATGTATTCAATAATCCAGAAAATGTATCAACTATGGAAGGTTATATCAGCAACAATATAAATTAACAGTTACTATGGAAATACGTGCCTGTTACACACGGAGTTACTAGCATTCACTGTCAATCAGTATTATGATTAAGATCGCCTTCATTCATTGTTGTTTTCTCGTAACCGGTGCACTTTAAAAAAAACAGTATATTTGCAAATATCGAAGCTCGCATGAAATAGAGATCGT
Organism: Mercenaria mercenaria; assembly: GCF_021730395.1. Taxonomy (NCBI): domain Eukaryota; kingdom Metazoa; phylum Mollusca; class Bivalvia; order Venerida; family Veneridae; genus Mercenaria; species Mercenaria mercenaria. Next base: position 7,474,009 of record NC_069376.1, read on the forward strand.
GCAGAAGTTCTTCGCGTACTTTGATATTTGCAAAGTCTAGTGGTTTTTAAAAGTACACTGGTTATGAGAAAACTATTTCTTTTATGTTATTGTCAAATGCCCTTCAAGGGCATTGACTTTATCAATTAAATTTGACACTTGATACTAGCTAACATAATGTTACATAAGTTCATTCTTAATTACATTCTTAATGTGACCTACCCATTTGAATAGTCATGCACATACTTTATTTGATGTTCTATTCTAAATTACATTCTTAATGTGACCTACCAATTTGAATAGTCATGCACATACTTTAGTTGATGTTCTATTCTAAATTACATTCTTAATGTGACCTACCAATTTGAATAGTCATGCACATACTTTAGTTGATGTTCTATTCTAAATTACATTCTTAATGTGACCTACTACTAGTCATACACATACTATATTTGATGTTCTATTCTAAATAACATTCTAATTGTGACATAATGTTCTAAATGTGATTTATATGTTTTCATAATCTGACATGACAAATTGAAGTTGACATGGCGTTTTATTCAGAATGGAATTTAGAAATTAACAATGACATGTCATAAAAAGAATTGAATTAAGACTATAAATGTCATAATAAGAATGTAGCCTGTGTAAAAAGTCCTTCGCATCTGAACTCCAAATAATGATTTTATTCTGCGCCATATCATTAAATGCGATATATAATTTCTTAATTACAAGAGCACCACTTTGTGGGTGCATACGCTATTCTGATTTGTTTATCTCTGCATAATAGAAATATCATCCTACCCATGTGTTGTTACGCTATTTTCTAAGTCGAAAAGGAGCCCATGATTCTTGCAAAAAGCAGGATGGAGTTATGTTTCTTGCTGTACATAGTCAGCTATTGATGGTGAACAAATGTTGCAAGTTTCAAAGAAAAAGCTTTGATAATTTATGATTAAAGCTGACCTGAACACAAAAATTAACCAGTCAACGCAGACGCCGATCAAGTGATGATAAATCTCTTTCTTTTTTTTTCAAAAAAAATAAATCAGATGAGCTAAAAATGTAAGAATGTAATTATGAATGTTACTTCACATTAAGAATATAACGTATAGAAAATGTAATGCAGAATTGTACAAGTTGCAAAATTCAATTAAGTAACATGAACTGTAAAAGTTTTAATGTATGTGAATTAACTTTGTAATCAGAAATTAGAAATGAGCTAGTAATATGTTGCAATTTAAGTGCATTCGATAAGTATTTAGCAATATGATATAGCAATTTGTATTATGGCAGATATCACCCTCCATAATCAATCAATAGTCAAAACATATAAAAGTGTTTGTTACCGCATTTAAGGTACTTCCGCATCATTGATAAACAAGACTACTGCCTTAGTCACGGCACATAGAATCGAAAATTACATAAACAAAATTAATATCAATCATTGTGTAAAATTAATGACAAGAATACCAAGATAGCCCTAGGTCGCTAACCTGAGTAACATACAGTAACAGTGTAAACATGGATGACCTAGTGAATTCACGGAGACAAATATTGTGACCAATTTTCATTAAAAACCTACCACAAAATAACTGTATTCTTTTGCATTTCCAAGATGATAATTTTTGTACATGCTTTGCTTGAAGAAAATGAGAAATAACATAATATCTATTTACAAACTGATAGAGAAAAATATAAGGCCAAGACAATTTGTTTACTGTGTGAATTATACTATTAAAATAATGCAGTAGTAGGCACAATCCTTGATGTAGCCGCCGAAAGTTGCTTCTATAAAACATTCACCAAAACACACCATGTGCAGTAAGATGCCTTCTGTCTTCCTTGTTTTCAGTTAAGAAGCAAATATTAATTTAACTTTTGGAAGCTTACGGTAATTGTGTCAAATTTATTTTACAGTTCTTAGTCCCCTTTTTGCGATGTAATACTAATAAATCTTACTCGTGAAACATCTATTCAATCATATTGTACAGATGTGTTAAAACTGAATCAAATTTAGGTAGATATATAAAATGATATCATTCAATTCATTAAGTAACTGCATTAGTTGTACAAATACAATGAATCTCTACTAACAAAAAATAATTTACTAGAAAATCACAATCTCCTGAAAAAAATATTTCTAGTTTAATGTGTTTTTTTATATACGAATAATGAAACAACAGGGTCAATGAACCTAAAGCGCTCACCTGTGTACAAGGCTTCTAGTGTGTTTGTGTAAGTACATTGTTAGGTTTCTGCCATGTTAGCCTATACTATATACATGTTACACACAGTTTTAAACCTAGGGCAATAATTTAATCAATTACGGTAGAAATTACAAATCCGATATCACACAACAAATTTAAAGGCTTTAGTTATTGATTTTCAAAGTTTCTTATACGAGCCGCGCCATGAGAAAAGCAACATAGTGGCTTTGCGACCAGCATGGATCAAGACTAGCCTGCGCATCTGCGCAGTCTGGTCAGGATCCATGCTGTTCGCTAACAGTTTCTCTAATTGCAATATGCTTTGAAAGCGAACAACATGGATCCTGACCAGACTGTGCGGGTGCGCAGGCTGATCTGGATCCATGCTGGTCGCAAACCACTATGTTGGTTTTCCTATGGCACGGCTCATATAAAAGTCTATAGTAAGTACATGTCAGACACAGGTGTGTGGTCCGTGACATGACTGTATTAACCTTAGGGCAATAATCTACCCAGAGATCATTGTGTAAAGTTTCATCTAAATTCGTTCAGGTTTGCGTAAAATCATTTTAAGATCAGCCCAGTCGTTTCACACACGAAGGTTTCTTTAATATCCACTACATGTATATACATAAAGGGAAACGTGACCAAGTCCTCTTGCAACCATGTTTTTTCTTTTGTCTTTTGACGAATCGTTATAATTTCAACAATCTTAAAAGAACGTCACACAAGGACCATTTGTGTAAAATTATTCTAAAATCGGGCCAGTAGTTTCACACATGAAGATTTTTTCAATTTCCACTTCATACATATGGCGAAAAGCGACCACATCCCCTGGTGGCCATGTTTTTGACGAATCTGTATAACTTGAACAATTGGTAGAGGGTATGGAAGGATCTGAAGTATTTTCTTCGTTTTGACCTAATGACCTGGTTTTTGTGCCAAGATGACCTACATTCTAATTTAAAATGGATTTAATCAAGGCAGTCATTATGACCAAATCAAGGTCATGTTTGAATCTGGATTATGTAGGAATTAAAGCTAGGTCACCAGGTCAAATCAAAGGAAAAACTAGTTTACACTGTAGAAGCCACATTTATGATCGTATCGTAATGAAACTCGGTCAGAATGTTGATCTTGATAAACTATAAGTCAAGTTTAAATTTGGGTCAGGTTGGGTAAAAAACTAGGTCACTAGGTCAAATCAAAAGTAAATCTTGTTAACATTCTAGAGGCCACAATTATGACTGTATCTTCACGAAACGTATTCAGAATGTTAATTTTGGTGATATTTAGGTCAAGTTCGAATCTTGGTCATGTCTGGTAAAAAACTAGGTCACTTGGTCAGATCGAAGGAAAAACTATTTAACACTTTAGAGGCTACATTTATGACCGTATCTTAATGAAACTTGGTCATCAATCTTAATTGAGAAATACAGTCTCTACTGCATACAGTATAGCATTTTTTTCTTTGATTTTTCCTAGTGACCTGTTTTGTTGTTTTTTTACGCCAGACGACCATATTCAGATTTGGTCTTAATTTTATCAAGGTTATCATTCTGACAAAATTTCACGAAAATCAATTGAAAAATACAGTCTCTATTGTATACACAATGTTTTATTTTATTTGAACTAGTGACCTAGTTTTTGACCACAGATGGCCCATATTCTAACCTGACCTAGATTTCATCATGGTAATTATTTTGACTAAATTTTATAAATATCCTGTGTAAAATGCAGCCCCTATTGCGTACACAAGAACTTTCTTTAATTTGATTGGGTGACATAGTTTTAGCCCTAAAATCACCCATATTTAAACTCCATCTAGATTTTATATAGACAAACACTCAGATTAAATTTCATTGAGATCAGGTGTAAAATGCAGTCCCTATTGCATACTCAAGCTTTTTAAGCGTATTTGATATAGTGACATAGGTTCTGAACCTGGGTGACCCATATTCAATTTTGACCTAGATTTTATCAAGGCAATCATTCTGACCGAAATTCATGAAAATCGATTGAAAAATACAGCCTCTATCGAATACACAAGGTTTATCTTTGACTTCACTTAGTGTCCTAGTTTTTGACCTCAGATAACCTTTTTTCAAACTTGGCTTTATAAAGGTTATCATTCTGACAAAACTTCATGAAGATCAGTTGAAAATACAGTCTCTATCGCATATACAAGTTTTTTTCTATGATTTGACCTAGTGACCTACTTTTACACCCAGGATAACCCATTTTCGACACTGGCCTAGATTTTATTTAAGGTTTAAGGTAATCATTCAGATTAAATTTCATGAAGAACAGTTGAACAAGAGCTCGTCAAACACGAAATGATGCATTTAGTAATTACACAAGGAACAGATATTATATGCTCACTGTAAACAAAAGTTTTACCATTCTGGTCTAATCTGACCTTGACCTTTAACCTAACAAGAGATTACAGAGTGATCTTGGCGTCATACACTGAGCCATTTTTGAATGTTCCAAATTTCAAGACTACCTCAAGGTCACAATCAATGTCAAATTTCCTTCCGGTACAAAACAATGTGTAATGTGGTGCAAATTTGAAAGCTGTGGCTTGAGAAATGTGAAAGCAGGTCACTAGATCAATTTCAAGGTCAAAGTTCATTTCGGTAGACAGAACTATGCATGTGCTTCAAATTTTAAGGATGTAGCTTGAAAAATGTAAAAATAGGTAATAGGTAAAAATCAATGTCAAATTTCAATTCAGAAAACAAAAATATGCATGCGGTCCAAATTTGAAGCCTGTAGTTTCAGAAATTTGAAAGTAGGTCAATATGTCAATCTCAAGATCAAAGTTAATTTTCGGTACACAAAACTATGCATGTGGTTCAAATTTGAAGGCTATAGCTTGGGAAATGTGAAAGTAGGTCACTAGGTCAAAATCAAAGTCAAATTTTATTTCGGAACACAAAACTAAGCAAGTAATCCAAATTTGAAGCCTCTACTTTCAGAAATGTGAAAGTAGGTCACTAGGTCAAAACCAAGGTCAAATTTTAATTTGTAACACATATGGTCCAAACTTAAAACCTGTACCTTCAAAAACGTGAAAGAAGGTCACTAGGTCAATTACAAGGTCAAAGTTTTTTCGCTACACAAACCTTTGCATGTGGTTCAAATTTGAAGGATGTAGCTTAAGAAATGTGAAAGTAAGTCAGTAGGTCAAAATCAAGGTCAAATTTTAATTTGGAACAAAAAACTATGCATATGGTCCAGATTTGAAGCCTGTACCTTCAAAAATGTGAAAGAAGGTCACTAGGTCAATAACAAGGTCAAAGTTTTTTTCGGTACACATACCTATGCATGTGGTCCAAATTTAAAGGCTGTAGCTACAGAAATGTGAAAGTAGGTCACTAGGTCAAGATCAAGGTCAACCCATGTCAATATTCATCTTGTCACTCAAAACTATACATGTGGTCCAAATTTGAATGATGTAAGTTATGGACATGAAGGTTCTAAGTTTTTCCCAGTTTAAGTCTATTTGAATCATATGACCCCTGGGGCGGGGCCATATTTGACCCTAGAGGGATAATTTGAACAAACTTGGTAGAGAACCACTAAATGATGCTACATTACAAAATATCAAAGCCATAGTCTTTGTTGTTTGGACAAGAAGATTTTCAAAGTGTTTCCCTATATAAGTCTATGCAAACCATGTGACCCCAGGGCGGAGCCATATTTGACCCTAGGGGAATAATTTGAACAATCTTTGTAGAGGACCACTAGATGATGTCATATACAAATATACAAAATATCAAAGCCCTAGGCCCTGTGGTTTTGGACAAGAGGTTTTTCAAAGTTTTTCCTATATAAGTCTATATAAACCATGTAACCCCCGGAGTGGGGCCATATTTGACCCCAGAGAAATAATCTGAACAATCTTGGTAGAGGAAAACTAGATTTTGCTACATACCAAATATCAAAGCCCTATGCCCTATGGTTTTGGACAAAAAGATCAGAAACCGTTGTAACTATGTGACCTTGACATTTGACCTAATGACCTCAAAATCAATAGAGTCATCTGCTGGTCATGCCAACCTAACTATCAATTTTCCTGACAATAAGCTCAAGCGTTCTAGAGTTATTGCCTGGAAACCATTTTACTGTTCCTGGTCACTGTGATCTTGACCTTTGACATACTGACCTCGAAATCAATAGGGATTATCTGCTGGTCAAAACCAACCTCCCTATCCACTTTCATGACCCTAGGCCTAAGCGTTCTTGAGTTATTATCCGGAAACCGTTTTACTGTGACCTTGACCTTTAACATACTGACCTCAAAGTTAATAGGGGTCATCTTAGTTTAGTTTATACTAATTTGTTTTAGCTCGAATGTGATGAAAGCTTCAAGCTTATTGGAATCACTCTCGAGTCCGCTTCCAGGAAAACCAGTACTGGTGTCATATGAGAAGTCATGACCCCAGTAGGGCTCGAACCCACGACCTTAGGATTGAGCGGTCGACACCTTATCCACTAGACCATCGCTCCCCTTAAGCTTAAAGGGGTTTTCTGCTGGTCATTACCAACCTCCCTATCAACTTTCATGATCCTAGGCCCAAGTCTTCTTGAGTTATCATCCGGAAATTGTTTTACTATTCAGGGTCACTGTGACCTTGACCTTTGACATACAGACCTCAATATCAATAGGGGTCATCTGCTAGTGATGACCAACCTCCCTATCAACTTTCATGATCCTAGGCTCAAGCATTCTTGTGTTATCATCCGGAAACGGACTGGTCTACATTCCGACCGACCGACCGACATCTGCAAAACAATATACCCCTCCTTCTTCGAAGAGGGGCATAAAAATACAGTCTCTATCAGATACACAAGGTTTTTCTTTGATTTGACCTACTGACCTAGTTTTTTTACCCCAGATGACCAATTTTCGAAGTTAACCTTAATTGTATCAAGCTTATCATTCTGACAAAATTTCATGATGATCAGTTGAAAAATACTGCCTCTATCGCATACACAATCTAAATGTTGACAGACAAAAGACAGGCGCCGGATATCGAGCGGTCACAATAACTCACCTGACCATTGCTCAGGTAAGCTAAAAAGTTGCATTCCATCGAACTAAAAAATATATCTAATGTTTATTCATATATAATTACTTATTTCGCCATCATCATTATGTTCATCATCATTCATCAACTTCATCAATTTCTACATTTACAATGGATTCACACTATAATACAATTTAGAGCCATTTCAATTAAGGCGTGACATGCAATTATCGATTATACAATGATTTATATTAATACAATAATAAATAAAAAAAGTAATTAACATTTCTATGTACAGTAACTTAAGTGTCAGTCATTTAACGCTTCTTGACAGTAAAACATGTTCTAAGGTTGGCTATTAGAAAAAGTTTGGTTTGTGTCCAGTTATTTCTTAGATTAAAATCGTTTTTATTTTCATCTGTTTGATTTCTAGATTAGAAGGGAAGAAAACGTTAAGATTTTTTCGTGCGTGTCGGAGCGGAAAAACTGTGGTGGAGAAGGGGCGGGGCTGTAGTGTTTGTGTGGCAGAGGTTGGTAGAATATCAAGGCAAAAAAAAAGCGATTTTGGGGGGGGGGGTAGAATAAAGGGGATAATGTGCATTTGAGATACAGGAAGTGTAATTTAACTTGATTTGTAACCTCGAACTTTGACCTACTGGCCAGTCAAAAAAAAGTAAACCTATTAGATTTTATATTTGATCTTCACTATGACTTGAAACTTTGGATATCAGGAATTGGGCTTTTCACGGGCTATGCTGTTGCAGAATGAGCAGCAATGGAAGTTAAAGTAATTTTAAAATACCTTGATGAATGGACCGGGAAACAAATAGACCTTAACCTTGGAGCTAGGAAATCTTGAATCTGATGATCTAAACCTGTGTGACCTTGTCCTTGGAGATTGGGGTTGCGTATAACCTGTTCTCTCATTATCTTGGAACATTTGTGTGGGTATTCAGACATGTTATAACAGAGTTATCGACCGGGACGCCAACAAAGATTCCAAACTTTTAGCAGAAGTATGACCTTAAACCTTAAAATCTAGGGATCGAGGTTTTGCGCATGACACGTCGTCGCTTTTGTAAATTATTGTGCCATGGCAGCAGGTCGAAATCATTTGATGAATGGAGATGTGAACCGGGCAGAAAATGACCTTTGTTAAAAGTTTAATGTGTACTTTGACCTTGGAGCTATGGCAATAAGATTATCGTAGAAAATCACCACAAAAGCCGATAAGTTTGCCAGATAAATGGCTGTCAAGACTGTTCCGGCAAGTTTCGGTCAACTCCGTTAATTTGCGGCGGTGGTAAACAGCTATATTATTATTATGAACATATGAAACTAAATAATATATAACTAATAATTAATTTTAACAAAACAGAGCTTTATCACTATTTATACAGATGGGCGGTAATACGTCTGGCGTATTAATTTCACGAGGGCGCAGCATGATTTGTTATAAATTTTTTCGATTCCTTATATGTTCTTTATTGTAAAAATTTATATCCAAATATGATGGAACTGTTTCTTCCGCGCAAGCATGACGCCAATAGTAGGTATTGTTATAAAAAACACACCAGAACCAGAAAACGTTAATACGTCTTGCGGAGAATTGAGTTCGAGCGAAATTTATTGAATTTAGTCAGCATAGCGATTTAACTAATTCAGTATGTGTTATAAATTAATCAAATTCAGTTGTGCAATGGGCATTTCGATAAAAAACATGTTTTCAAGTTAAATTATTCATTAAACTTGAATGCGTTATTCTTGATGCGTACATGACGCTAAATATCACGTTGACGGGTCTTCACATAAATCGTTGTAAGATTAAAGATTGTATAGCCATTTTAGAATAAAGTTTAATTTACAGTGCTTGCAAAGATGATTGGGACATAAATTGGCCAAACTATCGGCAATAGATGAATATTTGGTAGTTTATTCGGAATGTACCTATAAAGGTTATTTTTACATATTACTTTTACTGCATCAACGGTATATCACTTGGCAAAAATATTTTTACTATTTGTAGATCAGACTGAAGCTTTGGTATTACATTAATTGTTTGATAATCTCTATTGTGAAAAAAGACCAGGGAAACTAAACTTCCGTAGATTGCGGAAATATTCGAAACCTTGTTCGTGTCTTTTCGTAACGATAAAGAGCTTATACTCATATCAGGTTATGAAACGGAAGTTGTTATGTCAATAAGTTGTGCTCAAAGGTTATCTACGGAAGGTAGTTCTGTCCTTAAGTTGTGCTCAATCGTCATCAACGGAAGGTAGTTCTGTCCTTGTGTTCAAAGGTTATCAATGGAAGTTAGTTCTGTCCTTAAGTTGTGCTCAATCGTCATAAACGGAAGTAGTTCTGTCCTTAAGTTGTGCCCAAAGGTTATCAACGGAAGTAGTTCTGTCCTTAAGTTGTGCTCAAATGTTATCAACGGAAGTAGTTCTGTCCTTAAGTTGTGCTCAAAGGTATTTGCGACAATCTTCAATAAATGTGGAGATAAAAAGCTTCTTCATCTATGAAGGTTGACCTGAAAAAGATACACATGTATAATTACTTTGAGATTGTTTTCATACATTTCTTGTCACATCGGAAGTATTGCATTTGACGAATTATTACTTAAATACATGCGTTGTTTTCATGAACGCATTAGCCAGTAATTACATATTTATTGTCTATCCAAATCAAGTTTGTGAAACACTTTTTATTGTTGTTTGAGGTTGAATTCCAAAGAGCGCATATGTATTATGTCAATAGATCTTGTCAATTAACAAAATCACAATTTCTTGGACTGTCGGAATGTTGTATGGCTGATGTTTGGTTTGTTTATTCCCCCGGCAGGTAACTGGTGTTTGTAAAATTTTTGAATTTGAGTATCGTATATGCCAGAGAAAAGCTATACGCTTTTGAACGACTTGAATGTTTATGATAAGCGGAAATGTCAAGAAAACCAACATTTTGTATACAACAATTATGGAAGTAAAAAATTGGAAAAAATTAAATTATCAAAATGTTCGAAAATAAACAAAACTGTTTGTTTTCAAAAAGTACTTCATTAGTGAACACCATATCTTTGATTTTTAAACAAATGTTTTCTCTTCGGCCTATAATTCAGAAATACCAAATTGCATCAAAAACCTATACAACTTCACCCCCCCCCCCCCCCCCCCCCCCCCCCCCCCCCCCCCCCCCCCCCCCCCCCCCCCCCCGTACAAGTATACATGTATTCCAGGCATCACACTACCTTTCTCAGGCAACCACGCTTAAGTAATAAGGTAGTGGTCCGTTCCCAGCTGAAGCAGTGAAGGTTCATAGCTAGTTTGATCAGGTACTATAGTTTATTACAGCGGTTGTAGGACACTAATAATTGATAAGCAAAATAGCCTAACGTGCAATACTTGTGCAACGTGCCCGTATATTATCAGATATCTGACCTAAGTGAGACAAGACGTAAACAGTATCTCATAAAAGTTTACGCTCTACTCAAATTTGAACTTAGCTAGATAGGTGGATAACCGTTTGAACTGGGCCGTCTCTACATACCATTTTTTCATTTTCGGTTTTAAATCGAAGTTGACATTTGTATTACCAGATAGTGTGTATTTAAAGACCTGATTGACGGTTTACGTTCGAGTACGAAAATTGACATAATGTCAACATCACTTTCTTGTTTATACAACAGGGGTATCTTCTGACCACTGGCAATCTTCCTACAAATTTGTGGCATGTTGGTTAAAATCTCTCAGTTATTAATCAGGATAAGTTGTCAGTCATGTTACCGGACCTAGACCTTTGACATTATTGAACCTTTAAATTCCACATTGGTCATCTACTGACGAGAAGCCTATCCATATTGTTTGGCGCATTAGTGTAAAATCTTTTTAGTTATTATTAGGTTACGTTTTAACAGCCTCAAGATGTCTGCGGACCTTGACCTTTGACCTATTTAGGTACTGACTGGTTAAAACCAGGGTATATTCTGACCAAAGGCTAATCATCATATAAAGTTTTGTTGCTTGTAGGTTAATATCATTTTCTGTTATTAATCAGATACGTTTTCAGTCTTAAGGTCACTGCCACCTTTGACCTTTTGACCTTTTGACCTATAAAAATACAGCGGGTTCTCATCTGACCACAGGCACCATCCTATAAACTTTGGGGTTTTGCATATAGGTTAACATCTTTTTTCAGTTAGTAATCAGGATACCGTTTCAGTCTCAAGATGACTGGACCTTGACTTTGACCTATCAACTTTAAAAACTACAGGGTTCATTATTTGAAATTGGCAATCATCCTTAAAGTTGGGGTGCATGAAGGTTGAATTAGTTTTCAGTTATTAGTCAGGGACACGTTCTCAGTCTCAAGATGACTGTGACCCTTTAACCTTATGATCAAATCTACAGGGACCTCCTTCCTGCCCCCCCAGGCAATCAGCGATAAAGTTTGGTGCTTGTAGGTTAGGTCTTTTCGGCTATTAATCATGTACTTTTTCTGTCTATGGTCACTGCGACTTTGACCTTTGACATATGGACCGGTTATACACAGGGGTCATCTTTTACCACAAGCATTATCTTGAAGTGTGACACTTTACCGTATAAGTTTTTTTGCAGGATCAACTGAAACAAATATGTTTTATTTATTAACATGGGCCAGTTATTCAGAATAGGAACCATTACGTCTCAATGTCACTGTGACCTTGACCTTTGACCTATTGACTTTAATACTTAGCGGATTTTTTACTGACCACAAAACAATCATCCTTTTAATCTGAATTTGTAGGCATGTATTTTTCAGTTATCGACCAAAACAAGCATGTGTCTAAAGGTCCTTGTGACATGGACCTTTGACCTTTGGCCTGAAATGACGGGGGTCATTATCTGACCATAAGACATTTCATCTATGATGTCTGCGTCTGTGACTAAAGTATTTAGTTTTTACATGCTAAAAAGAGGTGTATTTTCTTTTCTTTTTTATCGGTGAAAGGAAAGACAGTCAGACGGGACGGATCGGACGATTCGGACTGGTAGATGCGGGCGTATGGTTCTGGAGTGGAGTGGTTGGGGGTTATAAAACTTGAATATTCCCATTTCTCAGGATGTGGAATAAATTACTATAGTCTATTTGATGGGCATAGCTTGATGAACGAATTCGGCTGTTCTCATGGAAAACATTGATTTCACAAAGATGGTACTTTTTTACATGGCGGGGCTTCATTCTATAAAAACTGTTAATAAATATTAAATTAACTTAAGAATATAGTAAATAAAAGTAAATAATTGTACTTACTTGTATATTAATCATGTGGATGAACGTCATCCTTTCTACGCATTTGGCTCAACAATTAATTTCCACACGCGACTGTCCCTATTTTTAATTATCATACACAGATGTATGTCACAAAAATGTTATATGTCTGTGTGTAAAGGTGTGATATTGTGTTTTATGAATAATGGGTTTTATTATACATTGAACACTATAAGTCCGAGTTTATTTCAGTACTTATACTTTAAACTTTTGTATCAAACTCAAGCACCCGCTTTCATCCGCGTACTCGGAATTCTGAGATGAGTGTAGATATTGTTTACGTGTTTTCAAACTCTGTTTCGGTTCTATCTGCTCACCTGTCTATTGTTACTGATGCCTTGTGTGAAAAGTTTCTCCACTACCTTAACGACATCACGCATTGTTGCCGCAGTCTTGTTTACACTAACATATAAACACTTTCAATATTCGCATTTCAGGAGGCAGCGACCTTTCACATAGATTGATACTCGACAACACCAGTGTTTACTTGACTATTAACTTTCAATTGTGAACTTCAGGTCCCCACAATTTTACTTCTTAGATTCTGAATGCTGACTAAATCTAAACTGAAAGTACACGAACGTCGTGCTCGGTACAGTATAGGTTCCCAATTAATTCTCCGTCATTGTTTTTTGTTTTATATAATTCAGAGTCATTCAGTACATCGTGATCATTCTTGAAACCGTCGGATATGTATTGCTGTTACAGAGAATTATTCTGTTACTGTTTCCAACATTTCAAGGCTCAAGAACCAGGTAGAACAGACGATCTAACAGCGACCACCATTTCGACGATTGTCCATCAGTACAGGAAGCTGTGCGTTTTCTTTTTTTACGAAGTAGCGTATTTTATGGTCTGGAAACTGTTCGGGCAATTCACAAGAATCAATAATTTCGCGTTAAACCTACGATCACTGTGTTCTGTGTGTTATTTATTGGACGCCTTGTTATTTTTTATAATACTGTGTACCGCCAGCCGTGCGAAAATGTAAAGTTTTTTTCTTCTTTGCAATCTTCACTAAAGAAAAAATTTTCACAGTAAATTTGAGTTCTTTCGCTGTATTTTCTTTTCTTACAAGAAATGTATGTCTTGTATGTGTTTCAGAGGTTCACAGTCAGTCAATCGTGGATCTGCTATTCGCTCGTTTTCTTTATCTTCGCTAATGATTTTCATTATTTCCTTGACATTGAGAAATATTGTTGCGTTGTATTCGCTGATAAAATCCGACACTTTCGACATAGTCTAGAATTCGTGCAACACAATGACAGAACGATAGAACTTTAGTTCGTACTTCTTCTTGATCCCAGCTAACACTGATATATAATGCTGCAAAAATTCTTGACACTGTTGCGTGTGGAAAATGACTTGTTTTTTGCACTTGTTATCTTTTTTTCGTCGGCGGTTTTAGCATGTGTAATTATCCTGAATGGCGAATTAACTGATGCTAATCTTTTTCACTCAGAACATTTTTGCCACTGCCATGTCAAATACAAGATTTGATCCTTCGTTTCATCGAATAATTGTTTCAAATGCTATCTTCCCTAAAGATTTAGGTAGTTTGTAGTGTTTCCTACACTGTTCATTTCTAATGATACACTGTGGGATATCACTCTTGGGTTGGTCGCATGACTGTTTCATGTCGGATATTTTTTCCAACGTTCGTTTCAGAAGAGATTAGTATTGCAATATATCTCACGTTCTAGATTTTTAGATCTGTTTAATCACACCATAAATCAACTATTGATACCCAGTAGAGCGGAATAGTTTCCAAATTCCGAAATACCTCTTTCAACGGAACTGCGCGATCAAACTTCTTCATGTGTTTTTTTATGTTCAGTTTCCTCCAAGTAGTGGAGATCACACTCTTTTTAATCTTCTAGCAGTGACGATTTATAAGTCGGAAAGTTCTTAACTTTTCGCTCTATTTCTCTTGCAAGTATTTACTAAGCACAGTTTCCACGGTCTAGTTGTTGTGAGTATTGTACATGACATCCTTGCTTTCCTGTGTGGATTGTCTCTTTTTGCGTGTGTGTATTCGTCCAATCCATCAATAGTATCAGGATCTTTCTTTTGATAGAATGTTTCGAATCACTAGTTGAAATTGACAGGTGTGCTAGATCATGATTTATTTGTGTTTTGATCATCTCTTCTATGTACAGTCTTAGGAACAATAACGTAAAGACAACAAAAACACCCCAAGTCAAAATTCGACATTGTACGATGTCTTCCTTCTTAAAAATGTTTCAATCTTCGTTTGGGATTCAGTTTTGGGTTGACTCCAAGTTAAAACGAGCCGTTTACTTAATGCTGTTTTCCAATTACAGCATCCGGCAGTAAGGTAAAATTTGCGATCATGGTTTCATTTGCCTTGTTGAAAAACACATCATGCAATGACGTAACCTTGATCTAGCTTCTTTGCACCTCCACGCGCCTCTGAATTTCCACGATCTATGTCTGGTATGACGTAAAACTCAAGGAGAGGCGTGTCATTTTTCCTCCAATTAAGGTGACAGTGGTAGGGTATGGTACTCTTCTCTGTAGAGATCCTATCAAATCTTCCTCAGGTCTGAAATATAAAAAGTCTTTGTTATAAAAATACGTGAAAACAGATCCCATTTTCTAGAAGAACATATAATTATATACAGTCAATCCAAAAGTATTACTTACATCATACAATGGGCTATGATAGATGTTTATATATTGAAATTTCAGATTGTTGGTATTTTAACAAAACTTATTGTGTATGAACAGTTTTACATTATTAAGTAAACTGTATCTTGCTGAAATTTCGGTCTAGCGTCCATGAGGCCTGAAATATGCTGGCATCCTACAGCAAAAGTTAGTGACCTGTTGGTAGAATAGCTATAATGAAAATCGCGACTAGCGAATGAGTTGAAAAAAGTTACAACTAATATCTACTAGTTAGAAAATCAATAAAAGGACGTTTTCAAAAATGTTTATTCTAAGCTGCCTTGGCTAAGACTTTTTTCTACTAGTTGGGCG
The DNA here is from genome assembly GCF_021730395.1 of Mercenaria mercenaria. Classification (NCBI taxonomy): domain Eukaryota; kingdom Metazoa; phylum Mollusca; class Bivalvia; order Venerida; family Veneridae; genus Mercenaria; species Mercenaria mercenaria. The sequence continues at coordinate 7,489,541 of NC_069376.1, forward strand.
GACTAACTGAGTCAGTTGGAAAACGACCTGAATCATGAGTTAAATATTTCGTAGCAGTTTAATTGACTTACTGATACAATCATTCGGTTATTTACATGATTTTATTAAAATTACTCTAGGCCACGCGTTTGAATTCATGAGAAGTTAAAAGAAAAACCCGGCTTGGATGACTTGTGGTCCGCAGACTCGTGCATTGGAGCATTTAGGCTGAGTATTTCAGTTAACATGAGAAAGCCACGTATGTTTAAACTTTGTCTTTTTGTTGTGGTTTTGTTTTGTTTTTTATTTATTTATTTAGTTCTTGTTTGTTTGTTTTTGAATTCACAAATGTAAAACAGTCTGCGTGCATCTTTCAAAGTTCATAAAACATTTTTTTTGTTCTATCAAAGTTTTACGTTTTTTCTTATTTTTATCGTAATTTCTATTATTGCTTTATGTTTAAAATAAAAAAAAGGACAAAAGAATGCCGGAATGCGTGGCTGCCCAGACCGCTATAAATGGAATTTTTTCAGAGTTACGAAATTTTATTTTTATGCGTTTCATTTTCTAAATAAAACCTTAAATTGATTGTTTCTTTTTAGTATTATGCATACAGGTAAAAAGGAAGCCGTGCTAAACTGGCATGTTTATCTCTCTAAAATCACTCTTGAAATATGCTTTTTGTGCTTATTTATCGTTACTGTGTGTATTCACAGTTTTTTAATATCATTCGTATTTTTCTAATTCTTTATTGGATATAAATACTCGAGACTGGCTATCCGCTAGGCCACTGTCATTAAAAAGTTTGTGTTATGTACTTCATTGAGCATAAATTACAATCCACAAACTGCTATTTTTCTAATTGTTTGTATCTAGTCCACTCTCATATGCTGCGTTGATAACCTTTAAAATACGTTCTGCTCATTGGGGTATGTCTTTCAACGATCATTGATTTAAACCCTTTTCTCATAAAACTACAAGAGTATATAGATACTTCGACAAATAGAAAAGATACTTCGTGGCTTTGGTTTTTGTGATTATTTATGTCTTATTTGAAAGCTGTGAACTCATACAGGTTTCACAGCGAAATTTGTTGGAAATAACAATTCTGACGATCTGCGCGATAGAAAACTTGTTGAGTGTAGATGTCCAACGAAACTTTTAAACAATTTTTATCAACTGTTTTTTTCATAACGGTCATTGAAATGGTGTATATGTCCATGTGCATTTTTCGGAGTTTTTAGAAGCGCTCATTCTCAAGCACATTAGATTAATAGTATTTCGCTGGATTTGTTTTAGTGCGATGGCCGATTGTTTACGATCGCTGATCGGATCACTTAACTCTCATTGTGGGTTCGAGCCTCATGTGAAGAAGCAATCCAGCTGGCTTACTGAAAGGTCTATAAATCACATTTCTCACACGAGTTTCTATCAGTTTGTAAAAGCAATCTGTAGAAGATTGTAGCTAAACAGTGAACTGGATTCCTGTTATGTTATGTCCAATCATTTGCAAATGAGATGACTTATTCAAAACAAGTTTTTGAATTCAGTTGTGGATATTCATACTGTTTTCTAAATTGAAGATTTATTTGTAACGAACTTTGAATAATATGCGTATTCCAACTGCTATTAAAACTGTCGTAAGCATGATTTATATGTTCCACGATCAACTGCCCGAGTAATAACATAAATATTTATTTTAGGTTTGTACCATCTTGCAGAGACATTTTAATGACACTGTTTCCGTCACAAGGCCGTGTCCGGTTCCCTACGCGATTAAGTTAAAATTCTTGCATATGTTGCTTCTCCGTAAAATAAACATACCTTTACTCCAATTTTATTGTTTTAAAATCATAAATCCTTCGTTATAGGTTTTTGCTCGGGCTCTCCTGCCTGATCACGCCTCACCAGCGTCCAATTGATTTTAAACATCAGGATTTATAAATAGGCGATGCGGGTCAGATGTTCAGAATCTATGATGCATACTACAGACAGGAAACAAAAAATTACTTCTCAAGTCATGTGTCTGTGTTGAAAGAATGGTTCAATGTCTAATTGAAAATATTTTCATTAACTTCATACATTGCGTTTAAAATCTCTTGTATAATTAGGATCTTATTAGTATTGACTTCGAACACGTTACGGAGAAGATTTTAGCTTGTCACATATTCGCTTCCGTAAACTGAGGTTGTGTTGTATGTTTGCTGCTGGACAGGATTTTCAGTGTTGCATAAAGAAGTTATTGTAAACAGTACCCAAGTTGCTATATTTTGATTTGCCAGGTCTGGTACTCACGAAGGGCTTGTGCGAGGTGGTTTTTCGTACTGCTATATCTACGAGAGCGAATGCATCATTGAAGCTAGGCAGGCACTGCTTATACCCTTAACCTTGCCAACATTTCTATAGGAAACTTATCCATCACTGGACTATACCATTAACTGTTATAATTGGAGTATTACAAAAAAGATATTGAACTGAATTAGCGAAACAGTGCAGTTCATGATTCAAACTGCACGGATTCGCATGGCAGAATCAATGTGTGCAGCTTGATAAGGGTTAATGACCTTTTTAAGACCATTATCTTTTTTACTGTGAAATAAAAGCCAAACGGACTGTAAGTTTAGAACAAATACTTCCTGTTTTTGTAATTTCTTTTATTTTTTTTATTTTGACTCTACATGGAATCGTCGCAAGTCAAACAGGTAAGTGAACTTTGAAAAGTTTCCGTATCAGGGAGTTGATTGCATGAATGTTGGAACGACGCTTTTGTTCCCCCATTGGAAAGGAAAATCAAATTGGATAAAGAAAAACACTCCTGTGAATTCAGACCGAATTTATTAATTCCTTTCCAAGTTAAAAAAAAAAACAACATACTAAAAAACATGGGCATTTTCTTTGTATAAAATTATGTTTAGACATCTACAATAGATCGTATATGTTCAGGTTGGTACCGGGTTGTAGATAATCTCGAATAAAAGTCAAAATATTACGTAGTGGTCATATCTACAGGTTTCTGTACTTCATGTATTGCCTCTTCTGATAAACATGGCCAACTCAGGTACTCGATCTTGTGTTACTTTGTTGCCACGGGGGGTGGGGGGGGTGGTGGGACCACACTTCAGTCGACGATGATGAAAACTTGTATTGTTTTGGCTAACAAAAAGATTAAGCTGGGTCTAAAGCTTTCTGACATAATAAAAAGCCATTATTTCTATGTTGGAGATACTTGTAGCAATAGTTGACATGTCCTGACTTCAAGGTATCCTAGGTACTAAAACGTGGTCTCAGTCGGACAGCCAGGACATGACATCTATTACAACCATGTAGATTTATTGTTATATTTCTTTGACACAAAAGCTCCGAATCTGGTCGAAAATTCTTAGCCATGGTCAAATACGAAGTAGAAGACAATACGGTGCGCAGCTCTTATTCGACCCTACAATACCTGCCACGATCCATGTTTGATACATGTATTATTTCATGCGTCTTAGGGTCGAACGAAGTTTAAGCCTTTCAAACATGGTCAAAATTGACGTATTTCTAACTGTAATCTACTTCCTTGACCTTAAATAGCCGGGCCTTGACTCTTGGGTAGTCAGATACTCAATACTTAGTCTCATTGGATAGGCAGGCCTCATACTATATGAACAATATAGAACATAAGTAAATTTCTTGGCATGAGGGGCTAGACCTGTCAGTTATCTTGTAGACATGGTCAAATACGAAGTTATAAGACCAAACAGTGTTTTTATATCACCGCCCCGATCGTAAGGCTATTCAATGTACCCGAACAATAGCCAGGATTCATAAATACACATCAATGTTTGTTACATGGTCGAACTTAACTGAAACATTAAATACCGGTAAATTTATTATTGTGCATTTTATTTGACCTGGCGGCGGGGTTTTGCGACGATCATTACTATTGTTGTAACGGGTCTGTAGTACAATGTATCGTGGATAACGTTTAGGGACGTTGTTACGAAGATTACAGATTTTAAATATTATATATTGCTATAACTATTTTTCTCGTTTTTAGGATTACCATTATTTGTAGAAGTAGGAGATCGACTCCACTCACTAGTATAAACGACTGTGGTATCGATTTCAGTGTATATTGCATGGGAGATTACAGCAGATATACCGGTTGATAGCGGGAACATGTCTTTCTCCGCTTGTTCAGGTGTGCCTGTCAATGTTTTAACATTTGATTTGCGGTAAGGTTTGTACAACATTTGTAATCATCTGGATTATAATCATTGTTATATGATAATTGGATAGGACATAGAAGTTTCTTGTGATTTTGATTACTGGTGTTTAAGCTGATTATTGTACTTTACTGAATTATTTTAGGATTTCCGAATATTTGAAATATGTTTAAAATAGCACCATATCTATGGGCAATTATAAATTGATACAAACCTGGTGACCTTGTATTTTTATTTCTTTTTTCATACATCATAACTAATTTTTTTTAAAAAAAAACATTTCTCAAAACGGACTTTTTCCCGGATAGAAGTGAGTATAGCCGGATCACGCAGTCGGACGCTTATATGTAATAACCGGATGTGGAGTTTTACGGACTTGTTCGGCGCTTGTTTGAATTTATCGAAGTGGGTAATCTTCTTCATTCATAATTATGTAATATCTGTTCATAAATCTATCAATGTTTGTTTCTCTATGATGTTTTTTGACTTTGAAGTTGTACCTTCCTTTCTGCATGTTCGCGGTAATCCTAATAAGGAGGTGTGTGAAATATAGATCGTAAACGCCACCGATTCTTAAATTCTTTTTATTTTTTACCTTTCGCAAGCTGTTAACGTAATCCACTCGCATTAGCATCTGTTGGCCCTTTTATTGCTTCCGTATACCTTACATATTGACGGGATTGACCCGTGCGCGTGGCCTAACTATCGACCCAATCCTAGGCGACTTTAGTTTTTAAGGTTGGCATTTTCTTTACCTCCGGAAATAAGCGGAATGTCGAGTGATGTCATTTTCTTTGATGTCAAAAACATACATATGCTGGATAGATTGCATACAATGGTGAGGCTATCCCTAGTTATCTTTTTGGCCTATGATTTATTTTAATGCCATTGTATCATCGTGACTATGTTAGAATGAATTATTTGTTAAAATATTGGTATATATTTGCTGTGTACACTGAGTGTTGTAATAAAAAAAAATCTTAATATTAATCTTATACACAGATGCAAACAAAGAAAATGGAATAAGATTTAAATATCTTCATAATTCAGTTGATATTGACTGGACTTATAAAGTTTTCTTCAATATTTTCGGGTGTTTTCGTTTGTTTACGCATATTAACATCTAAAATGAGCCGCGCCATGAGAAAACATACATAGGTTTTGTTAAGGGGTTTTTTGCGACCAGCATGGATCCAAAGCAGCCTGCGCATCCCGCCGTCTGGTCAGGATCAATGCTGTCGCTTTCAAAGCATTTTGCAATTAGAAAAAAACGTAAGCGTAACAGCATGGGATCATGACAGACTTGCGCGGATGCAAAGCTACTATGCTGGTTTTCTCATGGTGTGGCTCAAACATATCTTATTTCTAATAAAATCTACTAAGGAAGCCAATGACCCAGTGTGAAGTAGACAGTTTTCCCCCCCCCCCCCCCCTCTTTCACATACGTTACTACATGTTCGAAGTACTTAGACCATTTTTTCAAAATTCTTTCAAATGTAATTTCGTCGGACATTACTTTTATTCTTACATTATTTCATATAAACTATTTCACGAATGGGAAATGTTTCTCTTGTAAAATTTATTTTCGGGACAACGTGGTATACAAGAGATTTGTTAGTTTTCAAAAGGCTTTATCGGGGATAGAAATTACAATCCTCGGCAGATGTTATAAACAGGAAAAACATGCGTTATCTTTATTATAACCTCAACGACAAACTGAAAGGCATTTGTTGTTACTGTTGCTGTTGAACTCAACTGTTGTCAAACACTGACACTGAAACTCACACTATATCATGACAATGAAATAAAAAATAAAAGTAGTTTAGACTAAGACATACATTCGTTGACTATGATAGTTTAAGAAACGTCACGCTAAAAATAAAGAAAGCATATGAGTGTATCTTGTTGCAAAGTACTTCTCTAGCATGTCGCGCATCTGCGTGATTAGGTATAGACACGTGATGAAATTTGGCAATTGTCGCTCGATGCCGTATTCTCGAATGCGATTTCGGCATCTTTCGGCGCTTACGTAGTTTATACGAGCAAACATCAGCAATATGCCGTAATCTTACGGAAAATACGTTACGTACGGAAATTACCGAATGTCAGTGCGAGATATCTATTGAATTGCCAGCAACTTACATTTGTCAGTACAAGAACAGGCCGTACCCTTGACATTGGATACCGTTCTGCAAGTTGGGAGTCTTGCAGTTTTGGATTTCTGGAACAATATAAAAATGAGGAAATCAAGTGACCTGAGTGAGTTCTTCAAAGAACACATTTCTTTGTTCAGTCAAAACTGTCAGTTATCCTTAATATTTCTATTCAGAAAAATCAATACAAAAACGTAAATGCTTTTAATTCCTCTCGTTTTTTTTCCTGAAAATCGAAAGTGGTTTGTCTGTTGTACAGGATAAAGGTCAGTAATTCGGTCTAAATGTGCTTCATTGGGTAGTCGAAAAGAAGGCCATAATAAAATAGATTGATTTTTCCATTTTTGCGATTTCGTGTAGAACGACAAATTTATCACCCTTTTTCACTACTAGATTTACATTCTGCTTAAAATGAGACGGTTTCATGTTCCATACACCCCACATGGGATTATTTTGCAGTTCGATAACGCGGAAGTAGGTGTATTATGCGCTGACGAGTGCGAATATGCGCATTTTTTAGAGTAGCAGACCACAACTATCTGGCATTTCACTAGGAACTACATAACCCCTATTTTCTTTTCATTTTTCCGTAATTTGTGCAGAACTTTCGTGAAAAATAGGAGTAGAAAAAAGATGTTCGCTATAGATACGTAAAAGACGAACCTTAAGTTGTCGTTTTTATATTGTAACAAAGAAGGTATGAATAATGACCTTTGAACCTATAAAAGCTAAAAAATAAGACTTTTCTGAAACACATCGCAGTTGTCTTAATAGCATAAATAGGTTATATGATATCCAAAGGGAGTTTCCAATGCACAAGATAATGAATTTGAAAAAAAATGGAATTTTTAACTAAATTTTGAGTAGTTGGCTATTTCAAGCCAGGCGAATTCTGGGCTTGAAAAGCCAAATTTTTATCTCCAAAAATGTCCGCCCTGGCCCCCCCAAATGCATACTCTGTGGTTTTATTCATGGACGGAATGATGATTGATAGTTCGAATCCAGTGGAAAAACAATGCAAACATATGAAACGTTTACCAAAATATACGGATAGAGGACATAGGACCATGAATTTGCCAGTAAATATGTAGTGGGTGGCTTCTATTAAAGTCTACTATATTTCTCTAAAAATCTCGATATTACACATTGAAACTTGCCAGTATGTTGGGGAATTACCATCTTTCGGTGAATATTAGAGATGAAAATGTGTGAAATTTGTTAAGAAAAAAAATTTCTTATGGAATGAGGATTCCTGGATGAATTAGCTGTATATATCAGATGTGTTTGCAGTGAAAGCTATAAACAAACTTAAAAATGTTAAACACACTTTTCCTCCGTTGAATTAAAACAATCCGCATGTTATATTTGATAAAAGGATTTTTACGAAACAAAGGGAAATGATGTCTAGGACATTTCTTTGATGCATTAAAACGAACGTTTTAACAATTCATTTTGATTCAGATCCTTCAAAAGTACACATTTTTTTAAAATTTATGTTTTTTTTATTTTCTATAAAGCAATCGGGTTAATATATCATTTCGTGTGTTTTTTTTTTTTCGGAGTATTTTTGGGTGGCAGTGTTTAATTGAAGGATAAATCTAATACAATGTACTTTATATTCATTAGTTACAAATATAATCTGAAAAGTAAATCCCTCCGGAAGCACCGAGAACAAGACATAACGGAAAATTGCAGACTCGTTTGATTGAGTCTGTTAATGGGCAGTATGGAAAAAAGCAACACTGCCCACGCCCCCTAGCACCGGCTTAAGCAGTATTCAATCTTCAAATCTATGGGTTGAAATCAATGATCCCGAAGGACCTAGAAAATATAACAACACTAAGATGAAGTCGGTGGCGACTTTTTTCGGCCGCCACACAGCACTTAACACGCGCTGTTGTGAGTAATATAATCTGAAAAGTTGATCCATCGGGAAGCACGAGAACAAGTCATATAGAGAACATTGCATAGACTCGGTTTGATTGTGGTAGACATTCTGGTAACTTAATTAAGTTAGAATTTTTCGTTTTTTAGTTCATGGCTTTTTTTCAGTGAAATACTGATACTTACAGTTAAAAAATGAGTTTCACGAGTGCTGTTACCTTTTTCTCCATCGTTTCAGAAATGGTCAAGATCCCATGTATCTTATTGCTGCAGGAAATTTGTTTTTTTTTTTTCGTCAAATCTGTATGGGTTTTCTAAGTCGTAGGCAGTGGTGTTATACGAAAGTGGTAAGTGTTGGCGCAGAAAAGAGATGACTGCGTCAATGGGTCCACGTCTCGAGCTGAAGTTGAGACCACCAATTGTTTTCCCATAGACTTACAAATACGCGTGTACGGCCTTCATACATCGAAATCTTGTATATTAATTACAATTTGTGAAGAACTACCTTAGTGTTACAAATATCGGACAAAACATAAGATAGTGATTATTAAGTAATTTTCGTGTGAATAGATGACCCCCTGTTTACATCATTGATATGCGGGAGAAATTCGTTTGATAAAACTTCTTTTCAAAACACATAAATTGTAGCAAATTGTTTGTCAAAATGTACCTTATCAAGACTGTTAATGCGTGAAAATATTTCTATTTTTGAAAAATAATCACTTCCTGGGTTTGTTGTCATGACTGGACCAATCAGAAACGCACAGGACGTGCCCTTTTCCAGGGTATACGCTGAACCTCATTCAGTAAGGGTCCCCTGTACTTTTTTGAATTGGTGGTCTCTGACCTTATTGACACATAAGGTCCGCGGTCTGTTTGCTAAGCAAATTCCGCTCGCCGTGACGACCGTTTTAAAGTTGTTTTATGGTGATTTGAGGGAGCAATCCTAAACTTTATTCAGCGAATATTTTTGCTGAAAAGTATTATTCACTTCCTTACAATCTTCCATGCAGTGGTGCTCGTTTGGGAATGGAAAATTCATTTCTGTTCTTTTCTGCCTAAGGTAAAGGTCTTGTTTCGGAGGAAAAAGTTCGAATGTCATTAACTCATTGAAGAAAAGCATTGTTTTACTTGAACTTTACCAGCGCATGAAACATTTATTCATAAACTTTATCATGAATCAAGTACATTAGGGGTTTCTACTGACAATCAGGAGCTGCATTTTCAAGTACCTGCCAGTTTCCCACTTGGTATAACAAGTATATTTACATGAAATCTAGTGCCTTTAGAAAAAATATACCGCATTTTAGAATCAATAATGAGTTTTCACTTGATCATGTCCCAGTGATGCTACAAAACGACAAATTTGAAGTTTCATTGAAAATTCATATCGGATTTATTAGCTTTTTTTTAGTTAAAGTTTGAGATTTTAAACAGGCGAGTCTATGATAAAGTCGAGTTAAAATGTAATCAATACCAAGTGAAATGGTATCATTTCACAATGTTTTGGACATGTTAAATTATGAATATTATTTCTACAAACCTATAGTCAATTTACGTGGGCTCAACTAGAACCTCCAACCGCAAACAAGCAGAGCAACTCGTACGACCTGCGCTTCGTGAGATATACCATCTCTGGACGCACTCACCGTGTACAGCGAATCTCGCTTGAGAGAATCTTGTACACACTACGTTTTCGTATACGCTCGTTACACCGGATCTCGCGGTGCAAATGTCGTTCTTGAGTGTTTATACTTTACATACACTTAGGCAACCCATCGTTTTTGACAATTGTTACATTTTATTTCTTTACAAATGACATTTTATTTAACGGGGGACAATCATTTAAGAATATTTTAAGCATCCAACTCTGTGAGACAGCAACAGTAAAATATGTATTGGACAGATAAGTTGTGTGTCAAGATGCTGTTTCAATTGTTAAAAACTAAAAACAATAGTTTGTTATATATACTGCTAAACTTAATGTTTCTCTGACTGAGTTGACAAATGAAAATAATTTCAAGTTTCTCTACATTGGCAAGTAAACGTTTTAGCACTTTCTGACTTCTCTAAGGTGGTGACTCAAGTGGCCATGATGTTCGTTCCAATGGTAACATTAATTTGGTTCCAAAATATTCACTGTTATCTACTGGAAACATGAACCGTTTTATTTTTTAGTGTTTTGTGTATAATAACCAAGTTGAACTTATCAACCCCCCCCGAACGGAAAAATAGG